>NC_089444.1:362500-1562500 GCF_026210795.1 Rhizophagus irregularis | reverse complement strand
ACACGCCAACTCTTTTTGTTTTTTATGAAAAATTTGTTGAGAATTGGACACTAACGATGTAAGTTCCTTCGGATATAGATTCGAGAAGCAAATTTGTGTCCTCCATCGGCTCTATCTTGTATAAATCATGATTAATTATATTTTATTAGAGTGATTAGATCAAACAAATATAGATAAAGACTCACATGTGATTTACAAAGTGTAACGCGAATTCTCTTTCAAATGGTCATTTAGTCCTTTCCGCTGGTTAAGTTTCTTTTTAGACATATTGATGTCACGAGAAATAACTTCGTGCAATAGTGATTTAATCTCCTGTTCTATATTATTTGCCGTTTCTTTCTCCTCCTCCGTTATATCATTGAGCATTTGTATTACCCTATTTTTTTCTAATTTTCCAGAAACCAATTTTTATCTATAGCGTTGAAAAAAAATTACATCGTAATATTCGGGTTTTGTTTTCGGTAGTTTTGTTTCCAGCTGATAGTAAATTTTTTTCGAATGCCAATACTATGCCAATACTGTCTACAATCCAAGAAACATTTTTACCTCCAGTGATAGTTTGATCCTCAGTATCATCTTCCTCTTCAGAATCGCGATCATTGTAGATTCACAACATAAGAGTCCGGTTCAACTTGACTAAAGTTTCATCAAATTGTTCCAGTGTTGTATAAACATGTTCTGTTTCTCTTGTAACATTCTTTGGTGTTGGTGTTTCAAATCCACGTAATGAGACATCGGTCTAAACACTGCGCCTATTGTGGCATTCGCGGACTCCGTTTTTCTGACCAATAATGAAAGCTAATAATTTGATAATTTTAGTTAAACAGCTTGGTAAAAAAAGTATATGATTGAATAACACAAGACTCTTACCCTATTTTGGAGAATAGCTGCCTTAGCTGAGTGAGAATCAAGCAAGTTTGTGCCTTTCTTTTTATCTTCTTCGTAAGTTTCAACCAACTTCTTCGCCACAGACTTTACCACAGCGCGTCAAACTCAGACGACTTACAGATATTCTGTAAGCCTTCTTTATAATATAAACAGTTCTTTTTAACGTATCCTGGTCCGTCATATTCTAAAACAGTAGACTCAAGAGTCAAGACTCCACACATTGGGTAAATTTGTGAAAAAGTATTTATCTAATATTTTCTATAAACGACATTGTCCTCTGCGAAGTAAACTTTTGGGTATACGGGATACGCGTTAAAACTGTTTAAATATCATCACCATGTCGTATCACAAAAAGCAGAACCTAATTAATCAAATAACCATGAGTACTGACATACAGTATATACGGCAAAAGTTACCTTCTTGACCTGTACAGCTGTACTACCTTACTTTCACATATATGAGGGTGAAGATAGTAACAAGAAGTGGGTCAAGAAGGTAATTTTGCAAATGTATCACCAGGTACACGTCTTACAAATATAAATGGTGTGGTAATGGTGGTATGGTACAAAGATAGTATTATTTTACTCTTCTTTCTTTATCTATTAGCAGAATTAACAGAATCAAGAGATTAAGTTTTTACTTTCGAATACGAAAACTCTTGCGAGTATTAGCAGTTTGTCCCGTGCCCGTTTTCTTGCGACGATGGGCTAGATAGATTCTTGCGAACGGACAAACTGTTATCCTGTCCTAAGCCATTTTCTTGCGACAATGGTTAAGTCTTGCGACGGACAGGGCCAAAATTTCAAGCTTCAACTTCTCTAACACTTTCCATTATTATTTATTAGCATATGAACCCATGAAAATCAAAAATCAAGCATAAGTCGGAACCAGGTAAGACTCATTCATCATCTTGTTTTTAATTCTCGGGTTCAGTTCATATTTGATGTGCTCTATGATCGTTTGAATCTGAGAATTAAATAGGCAAACCCAAGATATTTCTTCGGAGATTGCCGACCCTCAATTTCTCAGAATACTGTCTCCACTACTTCTCATGAGTGAAAAATGAACAGGATTGATTCAAGAAATGTTTTCATCCAAAGAAGAGGAAAAAAACCATGCGATTGAAATTTCAGCGAACAATGTTTGCTTATGTCGGGATATTATTAGTCTTTACTGAAGAAGGAACAGGTGTTTCTGTGCTAGAGAATTCAAAAGCATGTATAAAGATTTTATGGCCAGCAATAATGTTGGGGAGAAAAAACGAAGAGACATATATTATCAAGCACCAAGCGTAAAACATTATGTAAGCAGACACAGAAAGCCTTAAGAATCGATAATTTATTTGATAAAATAGGAGTGGACAAGATTCATTATATCAAAACATATAGTGTTTATTATTTTAAATGAAAAATATATTCAAAATTTTCTAAAATTTCAATAAAAAATTATAATTACCCAAATCTACTTGTCATCATCAGCGTTTTTTTTTAAAAAAAACAGATATGTTTGTTCCTCGTTATTGCCTCTTAGTTTCACTACTTCAGCCTTTAAACAACCCCCGTTCACAGATTACTCACGTGACTTTTAAATTTAATAAATACGTATTTTGACTAATAATTTTTTAAATAATGTTATAAAAGGATGAAATTTTAGTTCCCTGTAACCAATTTGGGGGGTCTAGCTCAGATGGTAGAGCGCTCGCTTAGCATGCGAGAGGTACTGAGATCGATACTCAGGTCCTCCAAAACCAATCTTTTTTTTCTCATTTTTTAATTTTTATAAATAATCACATGAGCATGACGATCTCAAATCGCAAAATTTTTTCCATCTGCACTTATAATAATAAAACAACTTATAATAATAAACAACTATAATGTTTTTGTTAGAATATGGTTCGTGATCAAATATTCAAATTATAGAATGGTGGTTCACATGTTTCATTAACTTAAAAAAAGTTTGCAAACAAATTAATTAAGAACTTTGTTAGTGTTCATATTATAAACAAGTTCCATTTATTGATATTAAGTTGTTTGTAATAATTGTAATAATTTTAATAATTTTTGAATTTCGCGTAATCTGCAAAGAGTAATCTTTATTTAAAAAATATAAAAACTACCACAAAGCCTTCTTGAGATTAAATCCTTAAACTACAAAACACAACCAAATCCTTCGATCTCATCATTTACTTTTTAGTATTAAAAATACAATAAAATGAACATTTTCGCCATGGTTACTTTTACTTTCAAGTTTCAAGTAATTATCATATTTATATTATTTAAAATGACCAAGAAGACAAATTTAATTTCAAATATTATACATTATTTTTTTGGGAAGACGTAACATTGGAACGAACTTTTGAAACATTCGCAGAAAATAGAATAGTACTTTGGGTACGATTATGTTTGTTGATTGGTAATCCGATAATAAAAAGTCTAGCTTATCTTATTATTTATTTTTTTTTTATATGCTAACCCATATTTTACTTTGATTAGAAACATAATCTATCAAGTTTACCTCGTCAATTTAACTGAAAAACTCAATCATAAGCTAATAAATAATTTACTTCCAAATTTTTATTCGTCGCACTAACACTATCACGTGCTAGTGCATAATTCCGTAATGCGACCAAAGATCACGTGACTGAAAAATTTTTATTAAAAATAATTTGCTGCACAACAAAATTTTAATTCTTTATAATAAAATGTCTCGAACAGCTAAAATTACTTTAATTGCCGCAATATTTATTTCTACTGGTACCGTCTGGGGCGTGCATCATCTACAAAAAAAGGAAAAAGAGGTATACTTATTTTTTGACTTAATTGTTTAATTGTATTCATTTTTATTTTTATTTTTTTTTATTAACCAAATTTTTTTTAAAAAAGTTTATGCATGCAGGTATATTAAGAGATGAAGAGAGAAGAGCTAAAAAAAATAAATTTCAACAAAATAAAATGGAACTTGAACAACAATTAATTTTACAACGTGAATATGAAAAAATTCAACCAGTTAAAAAAAATGAAAATAGATGAGCAAAATTAATTTTAAATATAATTATCAAATTCGCATTAAATATTACTTAAATTATTATTATTATAACTACACATTATACTAGACTGATAACTATTAATGTTCTTTCTTTAAAATTATTCTTCTTTAGGTTTATAAAATCTAGTAATAATTCTTTTCCATTGATCTTGAAAATAATTCAAAAAATTGTACAAGATACTGACTGATCTACGTGATTGTGGCACTTTCATTTGCAACATCTGAACCTAAATTAATATTTATAATAAGTTTTTTTTTTAAAAAAAAAAAAAGTTAAATACTACAAACCTTTAAACAAAATGTATCAGCGAATTCTTCAACTTCTCTTAGTTTTTCCTCTAATACACCTAACTCATAATTTAATTTTGCACTATTAGTGCCAATTTGTGAAACTATTTTGGATAACTTTCTTTGCTTATCCAATACTTCCCCACCTTCAGTTTCTGTTGACTAAAGGAAGTAAAATAGGTTAGGAAAATTTTTTGGTTTATCTATCAAATAATTCATAAAATGTTATTTCACCTTAAAATTTTGAATTCTTTCTTCATATGACTTTGTTAACTCTTCGATTTGCTTGTTATATTCCTCTACAGTAGACTAAATAAAAATATTTTTTTAAAAAAAAATTAATACTAAAATTAAGCAAATAATGTTAAACAAATACCTCCAAACGTTCTGCCAAACTTTTCAAAGATGATTCACTTTGTTTGAGATTATCATAGATCATATAGGTTTGAATGTCTACATCTAAATTGCGCCTAAAAAGTAAGATTAATTAAAAAAACTATGAAAATACAAATAAGTAGACAATTTCGAATATATAAGTTACCGAGGCAATATTAAAGTTCCATCGGCTTGTTTTCGCGCCAAATCCATGTTAGTGAATGAATATCTCCTAAAAACACTTGGTAGAACTCGAGTAGACATTGCTTCGGCAATGAATTCGTAAGTACTCAAAGAATTACTCCTTGTTCTTTTAATTTCACTTCCTTTCGATAACTCAGTTTTAGAGGCATCCCCAATTTCATGAGGCGAAGTAGGACTCACATAATTTTCGCCTCTGTTTTGTAAATTTGCATTATAAGTCAAACCTGAAAATTTAAAAAATGCGTCTTTAATAAAACTAAATATTAAAATTATTCATCGAAAAATATAAACCTGTTCCCTGATTATAAGATATGTCAACTTCGCTAGTATGATATTTATTTAGATTAGATCTTTTATTCATACTAAAAATAAATTAATTACGTCAAAGATTAATAACGTACTTATGTTGATTCTGTGAGAAATAGTCTGGTGGTAATGATGATGATTTATATGTATTCTTTTCCTTCCGCTTATCAACGAGAATTGAAAACGAACTATCAAGGAAATAAATGTAAATGTTGTAAGTAAACCATCAAATTTACAGCACTCATAAAATAGTCTACAGTAAATAATAGTTGTTTATGGCAGTTAAAATATCACCGTTTCTGTAAACTGCGATAATGTAAAACTTTCATACCCAGTAACATTATCCTTGATCCCAAGAACACCATCTCTTATAGCTTCTCCGGTTTTCGCCTATTAATCAGTATAGGTAAGTAATTAGAATTATCCAATCGGATTATTAAGATGAAAATATTGCGTACCGTTCGCCCAGAAACACCGGAAACACCGCGCAAAATACTTTTCCCAAGCTCTTTACCAAAATCTCTACTATTATGGAACAACCAATATGTTTCTAAAAACTGTTCCGGGGGATCCCCCTTGCCCCTCCACAAATATTTTAACCTTTCAATTTGAACGTTTTTGCCAAATTCCTCTAAATTGCACGTCTCAATATCAGTTGATGTATTTGAGGATCCTTTTAAGCTTAAATTACGTTAGTGAGAATTTACATTTATAAATAAAATATATCATTTATAAATTTATTTAAATACCTGTACTTATATCATCCAATTTTGATTTCAAGACCTATATTATATCAATATATACATATATATATAGTATTCTATTTTATAAAAATAAATAGCTAAAATTTAAAATCAAATACCTTGTGAACTCTTATTGCATCAGGGTTACGAAAACGACTATAAGCTTCATATATTTTTTCTACGGTAATAACATCCAATTTGCGCGTAAAATTGATTTTTTTTGCATTCTAAATTTTTTTTATAGTTGTTTAAAGATAAAATACTTAATTTTGTGCAGTTAAATTGCATCAAAAGTTCATACTTGAAAAGATTCAACTCCGCTAAGAAATAGATCCGTGTCAGAAAATGGATCTTTTCCGACCTGTAAGAATTATTTTAAATACTCATCCATTTGTGTAAAAAATTTATAAATAATGTTGAATTGAGAATATAACCTGGTATCCAAGAGAATTAAGTTTATTTCTTATACTAACAACCTTCGTCAAAATCACAGCAACTAACGTTGGATCTAATATATTATCTCTTATCTATGCGTAAAAACATACTTTAGAAATTATACAAATATAATTTTAATTTAAATATGACAGACATACTTCTATGCCAGGATGGTATGTATTTTGAAATTCTCTCAAGGCTATTTCTGTCGAATCACATAGCAATCCATCCATACAATCCTGTGGAAGAAGTCCAAATATACACAAAGAGATCTGGACCAATTTCACCAATTCCAAGACAGCATATTTAAAAGGTATGCTATCCGAAACTGCGTATGTTTGAATAAACTTGTCTATTTGCGCGTCTCTATAAGAAAAAGATCAGACTGGATAATATAAACCTTAAAATAAAATTTACGAAATCTTACGTTGGCGGGTTCAAAGAAAGGGCACTTCGGCCACTACATCCAGCTTTTCTTAAATTAAGGTTTAAAAAGAATTCAAATTTATGATCTTCGTAATCTCCATCAGGAACCAAAATAGTATTCAATGATGAGGGAAATGTATTAAAGTTAGTGACAAAAATAGTTTCTTCGCCGGACTTACAAATAAATCAAAAATTTTAGAAAGAAATTAAAAATTGATAAAGTACATAAATATTGATAAACGTTCTCACATTTTTAGGCCTAGTCATGTCATCTTTCTCTAAACTATCAAACAACAGCTTTAACTTTTCTGGATAATGTTCGATTTTATTTTCTTCGATAATTACAACGCATGCTTTAATCTTTAATCAAAAAACAAAGAATATGATGTTATGATAGGATAAAAACTATCGATATTTTAGTAATAATTTACCTTGTGTGCCGAGTCTCCAGTAAAAACAATGATTGTATTATAAGGTCTTCGTATTTTATCACATGCCCTATGTTATTTTATTTTAGTTATTCTAATAGATATTTTTCATATAATAATCAAAAACTTACCACTGTTCGACTATATAAAGTTGATAACCTTCCAATTCTTTTTCGCCAAGATTTCGAACGCCATCACCACAATTGCTTATTCGTTCCAGAATACTTTTCTGATTTGGAAATACAAATTTACCGTACCTACTATTGACAACCATTTTTTATTTTACGAAAATTTTGAACTCGAATATTATCACATGCTATCGATTTTTAGCAAAAGGATCATCCTTGCATGCATTGTTCGAATTCAATAAAATTTTCCGATCTGATAATCACCAGCATTTTATTCTTAAAATCGTAAACATGACTTCGGGAGAAGATTCAAATTTCGTCTCAAGAGTTTTAAAGTAAGTTTTATCATTCCAAAGATAAGTAAGATATATAAGGATCTTATAGAATTCGACATTGATTTTTTCGGTTAGTTTTTGGAATTCCCTTCAGCATCCGTATACACCAGTATCAGCAAATTCTTCTCGTACACCTCGTACACCTCGTACACCTCGGACCCCACGTACTCCATATGGAACACAAGGATCGCCACGTACACCACGCTCTCAAAGTTTTAATAATCGTTATGACGTAGCTTTAGAAGAAATTAAAAGATATGAAGATTTTACTACTATCGGTAAGATAATTTAATAATTTCTATTTCGTATGTAATTATAATAAATTGTATGAATGTTATTATTTTTTAAAAAAAGATTGGGTTCAAGATGCGATACATGAACGATCTAGAATGAACGTTTTAAGAAGTGCAGCGATAGAAAATCGTTCTTCGTGGAATACTTGGCTACGACTTTCTTATGAAGCTGGTCAAGCTTGGATTGTTGTTTCTATAGTCGGTTTGTTTTTTTTTTGTTTTATGTAATTAACATAGTATTTGAATTATATATTAATTATTTTTTACGTTTCCGTAGGCGCAATTATTGGCCTAAATGCAGCATTAATCGATATTATCACAGAATGGTTATCAGACATAAAGTCTGGATATTGTAAAAAATCCTGGTGGTTAAATCAAAAGTTTTGCTGTTGGGAAATTGAAGGAGAAGGTGAATTAATTATTTCATTATTCAATATTAATTATTAAATTTAGTAATTTATTAATTTTATTAAAGATGGTTCTTGTGAACTTTGGCATGATTGGTCCCAGTATTATATTATAAATTGGTTTTTCTATGTAGTATTTGCAGTAAGTAGTATATTCTTATAATTAATTGTTCATATTTTTAAAATAATCATATTCTAATAATTTATTAAATTAAGACATTATTCGCAGCGGTTTGTGCATTTATGATACGTACTTTTGCACCGTACGCTGCTGGGTCTGGTATTTCAGAAATAAAATGTATTCTTGCTGGATTTGTAATGAAAGGCTTTCTTGGAAGTCGAACATTGCTTTTAAAGAGCATCTGTCTGGTAAATATATTTAATTGATTTACTTTTTAATATAAGGATAAGTATTAAATATGACTTTTTTTTTTATTTTTTAACAGCCATTGGCTATT
Source organism: Rhizophagus irregularis (assembly GCF_026210795.1). Classification (NCBI taxonomy): domain Eukaryota; kingdom Fungi; phylum Glomeromycota; class Glomeromycetes; order Glomerales; family Glomeraceae; genus Rhizophagus; species Rhizophagus irregularis. The sequence goes on along the minus strand of NC_089444.1, from coordinate 1,553,741 downwards.
GCATCAGGATTAAATGTGGGAAAAGAGGGACCATCAGTTCATACTGCAGCTTGTGTTGGAAATGTTGTTTCCCGATTATTTGGAAAATTCAAAAGAAACAAAGGTTTGTTGTATATCTTTTTTTTTTCTTTTTTTTTTCAAAAAAAAAAAACCACATTATATTATTATTTATTTATTTTCAACAGCAAAAATGCGAGAAATTTTATCAGCATCTTGTGCGGCAGGTGTTGCTGTGGCTTTTGGCTCTCCTATTGGCGGCGTTTTATTTTCCTTTGAGGTTGGGAAATTTTATATTTTGTTTAATTTTACATTTATTAGGTAAAATAACGAATTTTCTTAATGTAGGAAATGAGTTCAAATTTTCCTATGAAAACACTTTGGCGAAGTTTCTTTTGTGCTTTAGTAGCCACTGTAGTTTTACAGGTTTGTTTATTCATAGTTTACCTTAAGCTCTACTATCTTATTTTATCAAATGTTAATAGTGTTTTACATTAAGGGTATGAATCCATTCAGAACTGGAAAGCTTGTAATGTTTCAAGTTACTTATGATCGAGAATGGCATTTTTTTGAAATTATCTTTTTTATCATATTAGGCATTTTTGGTGTAAGGAATTGTTATATTTTTATCTCTTTTTTTGTAATCAGTCTCATTAATTTTTTTTTAAATAAATTTAGGGTCTATATGGTGCTTTAGTAATAAAATATAATATCAAGATGCAATCCTTTCGCAAGAAATATTTGAAAGATTATGGCGTAGCCGAAGTAACTGTTCTTGCATTTATTACTGCATTAATTGGGTATTTTAACATATTTATGAAAATGGATATGACTGAAACCTTGGGTATTCTTTTTCAAGAATGTGAATCCAAAATTCACGATTTTGAAAACTTATGCAAGTATGTAATAAATAAAGCATAGGTTATCTTCATTATTTTTAAGTTACAAAATTAATTTCTTTATAAATTATTCAGGACATCCCAAATGTTTAGGATGGCATGTTTATTATTAATTGCAGCTATACTCAGAACTGGATTTGTAATAATATCTTACGGAACAAAGGTATGTCCGTTATTATTTAATATCTTAGTTCTAAATATTAATTTCTTTATAATTTAATCTAGGTACCGGCAGGAATTTTTATACCTTCTATGGCAGTTGGAGCAACATTTGGAAGGTTTCTTGGTATTTGTGTTAAGGCTTTAATAGACTCATATCCAACATTTCCATTATTTGCAACCTGTAAACCTGATGTAACAGTAAGTAATTTATTTATTTATTTTATCACAACATATTAATCATGGACTAATTTAATTTTTATTACAAAGTGTGTTACACCGGGAATGTATGCATTTTTAGGTGCTGCAGCTGCATTGGGGTGAGTGTTTAAGTTTTACTGTATAATATTATCATTTATATTATTTAATCTAAAATCAGATTTCAATTTTATTAGTGGAGTTATGCATTTAACAGGTATATAAATATTAATAATATATATAATAAAAACATTAAATCTAATTGTTATTAAATAGTTTGTGTAGTTGTTATTATGTTTGAATTAACAGGAGCTTTAACTTATATTTTACCAACAATGGTAAGATAATTTATTAATAAGTAAGCGCTATTCAAATAATATAATGTATTAACAAACTTTATAACTTTTTTTTAGATCACTTTGATGGTTACAAAAACCGTTGGTGACTTATTTGGAAAGGGTGGAATATATCCTTTTTTTTTAAGTATTAAACAATGATTATTTTCATTTACTATATTTCTTTAACTAAGACATACTGCTGATCAATTAATCAAATTAAATGGATTTCCGTTTTTGGATAAAGAGGAGTATTCTTTCGGAGTGCCAGGTATCTTGTATATTTTATAATTGACAAAATATATGAGAAATGAATAATATTATTAAATTAAATAAATATTAGTTGCTACTGTTATGAGAAAAGACCTAACAGTAATGACTGCATCTGGCCTAAAATTGGATGAAGTTGGTAAATAAGATTTTAATTCCTTTTTTTTTGTTTATTTTGTTTATTTTTTTTTCTTTTTTTTAAAAAAAAATTTTTTTTTATAATTCATATTAAAAGATCAAATATTATCAGAAACAAATTTCCAGGGATTTCCGGTTGTGCAAAATAAAAAGAATATGATATTATTAGGTTATATTGGAAGAATAGAATTGAAATATGCTATTGGTAATATAAAAAAAATTTTTATTATTCATTTTAATTATAAAATTTATGTCAATATTTTTGATTATTACTTTAGATAAAGCAAAAAGGGTTTGTGGAACATCAAATGGAGCACATTGTTTTTTTAATCCTGAACATAGTAATTTTTCAGATTCTGATAATAACGGTGGAAGTTCATCAAATTTCATTGATTTTGGACCATTTATTGATCAGGTTTATGAAATTAAATAATATTTACTGTATTCATTATGTAATATTATAAAATTAATATAAGTTTTATTAATAGACACCAATAACTGTACATCCAAAACTGCCACTTGAAACAGTTATGGATTTATTTAAGAAAATGGGGTGAGTTTATTATCTTTTTTTAAATAAATAAATACACAGCATATTTTAATTAAACATATTTTACTTTTTTAGACCACGTGTAATTCTTATAGAAGATGCAGGTAAATTAGTAGGACTTACAACTGTAAAAGATGTATTAAAATATATTGCAAAAAAAGAAGCTAAAGGAGGGGAAAATGGAGTAGATATAGAATTAAATAATAATAATTTTGATAATAGTAATAATTTAAGGAGACATATTATAGGAGAAAATGATGTTTAGATTTTTGATAATTTGATTTGAAACAAAAAAAAAAAAATTATTAATTGTTATTTATAATATTTTATTATTAGATTTTAAATATTATGTAATTTACATTTTTTATAGAATTTTTTTTCTGTAAATTTAAAGAACAAAAACAGAATTATAATGAAACGAAATATGTTATTGCAATTTCATATTAAATTAATATTGCATTAGGTATTTTGCAATTAAATTTAAAATAATCAAATAAATAATCTTAAATTCCTACTTCTCTTATTTTATTTTAATAATTTCACTCATCAATACAACCATATATATAATTAATAGTAAATATTAACATAAAATAAGATATTACTAATATTTAAATAAACTAATAATTTAATCATGCCATTTGGCGTCAATTGACATAGCAATAAAAGAAAATTTATCAGTTGATTCATCAATCTATAAAAAATGAAAATATTAATATTTTTTTTTTTTAATATTTGTATTTACTCCTTTTTAATTATAACAACAATAACTTACCCTTTTTTGCGTAGGTTTTCCAGCTCCATGACCAGCCTATAAAAAATAACAATTAATTTTAATAATTATTATTCTAATAATAAAACATTTTAATCCATACCTTTGTATCTATCCTAATCATTAAAGGATGAGGATTATTTTCTGCAGTATATTGCAATTGAGATATATATTTATAAGAATGTAAAGGTACCCTATAAAATAAATATAAGTCATTAATAATTTAATAAAAATCCTTATTAAATTATATTTAAATATATTTACACTCTATCATCATGATCTGAAGTTGTTAACAAGGTAGGTGGATAAGGTTTCTTAGTTTGAACATTATGAACAGGCGAATATCTAAATAATAAAAATTAAAAATTTGAATATATACAAGTACAAAAAATTTCGTAAATTATTAATCAATATACTTGTAAATATATTCAAAATCTTCTTTTTTGTCAGGGTCACCATAATCACTTCTCCAAGCATGTCCGATGGTAAATTTATGAAATCTTAACATATCCATAACACCAACATCAGCAACTGCTACACCAAAAAGCTCTGGTGCCTAAAAATAAGTAAAAAAAAAACAAAATCAATTTATAGATATAAAGAAACTGTTATTTTATTATAACATATACCTGATTTATACATGCACCTATAAGAAGACCTCCATTGGATGCGCCATTAATTGCTAATTTTTCTGGACATGTAATATTCTTATTTACTAACCACTTGGCAACAGCCTAAGAAACAATAAAACATTTTTAAATATTTATAAAGAAAAATAAACTAAGATAATTTTTATAGTTTACCTGAAAATCATCAAAAACATTTTGCTTATTGCCAAAACTACCAGCTTTGTGCCATTCTTCTCCATATTCTCCACCACCACGAATATTGGCGATAGCAACAACTCCATTAAAGTGTTGTATAAAGCTTAACCAATTTGTACTAAACATGGGTGAAATGTTTATATTAAATCCTCCATAGCCATATAATAATGTGGGATTACTTCCGTCAAAGTTAAAATTCTAAAAAGACAAAAACAAATATACAAGTATTTATAATAAATAATTTAAAATGCAAAAAACGATAAAAATAAAAAATTCATGAAATTAACTTACTTTAGGTTTTATGATAAAAACGGGTATCTTAGTTTTATCTTTACTTTCAACAAAAAATTGTTCTGTTTCCATGTTATCACTATTTAATCCATTGACTTTTGTTTTTCTATATTCTGTTAAAAGGTCATTTGTAAAATCATACCGGTAAATTATTCCAGGGTTTAAAAAACTAACAAATTTAAAAAAGCATTCATGATCTTCTCTACGGCCTGTAAGAGTTTCTATAGAACCAATATCAAGAGGTAATTCTCTAAGAAATTTTCCAGTAGAATATTCATATATATACAATCTATCTTTAACATCATGCATATATGTTAAAACGAGTTTATTTTCTGCCAATACTGCCGCATCAGAAAGAACATCTGTTGGATGTTCTTTAACAATATCAACAAATCCCTGTAACGATAAAATGAATAAAATAAATAAAGTATTGAAATTATTATAAAAAAGAAAAAAATAAATACCTGTTCACAATTGGATAGGTCATATTTAACAATTTTATAACGAGGTGCATTTGCATTTGTCTTGAAATAAAACGTTGTATCATCGCTTGCAATACTAAATAAAGTATAAAGTTATTAAATTTTTGAAAATCAGATATATTAAAATAAATGATCTTGCTACTTACAAGGAATATTCGGCATCAAAGTTATCAACAAGTTTGATAAAATCGTTATTCTCTAGTAGTAATAAAATAATTCAGTTTAAATATTAATCTTTTTCCAAATACTAAATTATCAAATATTTATAACTTACCAATAATTTGATAATTAGTTTTTTTTAAATCAATCAAGTAAAGTTTGTTTATTGGATCACAATCCTTTTCTATCTTTATAACAATAAATTGCCCGTCCAATGTGCTTTGGGCTGTAAACATATATTCTGGGTTTTCAGGGTCCTTGTAAACAAGGATGTCTTCAGATTGAGAAGTCCCTAATCTATGATAATACAACTAATAATAAAGAACAATATCAATATAAAATAATAACATAAACAAATATACAAATATAACGAATTTAATATACCATAGCATTCTTGTTGCTATCTGTCTCGGTTCCTTTATCATCTTTTTTTCCTGGTTCGGGATATCTCTAAAATAAATCAAAACTAAATAGTTATTAAAAAAAAAAAAAAAAATTTTATAATATAAATTTCCTACATTATAAATAAAACCTTCTTCATCTATTGTCCAAGAGAGACTACTAAACTTAACCCATTCAATGACATCGGGTAAAGGCTTCTTTCCTTCTTCATCATTTATAGTTTTTCTAACATAAACAGTAACCCAATCACTTCCTACGAAATACATTATTGAGTTTATTTTCGATCATCACATTAATTTTTAAAACTTCGAATTTCTAAGATTTGGACTGACCAGATTTTGAGATACCGTATGAAAAATAATTCCCTTTTTTAGAAAATGAATAAGTATTCAAGGAAGCTGTACCGTCAGCTTCAAGATTGTTAGGCTATCAAAATTCAAAAAAATTATTGCGTAAACTCTTATAATGTATATTTGTTGTTAATAAAGTCAAAAATATCTTTTTTTATCTTACATTGAAAAATTCTTCACGTGGAGCATCTAAAGACCCTCTCAATTGATACAAGACACTATTTAAAACCATATAATTAACAACTTATTTTGAAAGAACAAAATTATATTCTTAATCTAACGTTAACATTTACCTTTGAGGTTGTAAACCAGAATTATAAAAATAGTAATAGTTGTCCCCTTTCTTCCATGGACAACCGTATTTTTCATAATCAACCATTTTGGTTAACCTAAATCATCAAATTGAAATAAAAACTATTAAATAAATATGAAAGATTATTTCGAAATTTTTTTTTTTCTAATGACGGAATGGAATAAGTTAAACTAACGATTCACGATATTTTTCTCTGTAAGGATATGATTCCAGATACTTGATAGTCAAAGCATTTTGTGCATCTACGAAAGCCTTTATATTTGAAATTATTTGAAATTAAATATGAATTGAAAAAAAATCAGAATATAACAAATCATGAAATTTATCACGACATTAAAGAAATACATTAATATAGAGTCGAAGTATTATACTCTACCGCTATTAACGGTGTATATTTCGAAACTCCCTCTCTTTCTTTCATATTATCTCACCTTTGTTTCTTCGGAGTCAGGATCTTCCAGCCACCTATAAGGATCGGCAATTTTATGACCATGCAAGCATTCAGAAAAGTTTTCGTCGCGTCTAACTTTAGGATAACCCCAGGTCATTTTCTTAGAGGTTGAATAAAAATTTCTCAATTTACGATAGTTATTCTTGGTAACAGGACGATTTATATAGAGTATCTGAATGATCGGCCTAAAAATGATGATCTTGGGTAACACCATTTTTCATCAATCGGGGTTCCCGAAATTGAAATTTGCTAACATTGATAATGCGTTCGTTTATAAATAATTTAATTCTTTTGTGATTTTGTGAAACTTTGAAGCTTTAAAAGGTGATTTATAGCAAATGTTAGATTCAATGGAATTTTTTGCGCTGACTGTTACGAGATCGTATGACGAAAATTCTAGGGTTCACTCAAAGTTAAACAGACTTATGATCACGTGTATATGATGTAGATATTTTTAATATTAAAAATACGCAATTGCTTATCATCAGGTTTTCACAAATTCTAATACATGTTTAGGATCGTCAAAATATTTTTTTTTATTATTTAATAATATAATTGGTTAAATCCCTTATTTGCATTTATTTTATGAACCATAAATGGTTTCCTATTTTTTAATAATAAAAGCAAGCTTTTTTTTTTCAATTTTAAAAAAATAAAAAATTTCTTTATAATTATGGAATTTATAACATCATCATTTTACCCGACAGAAATTTTAGCATTAATACAATACAAATTTCTTAGATCAAATAATAAATCAAAAGAAATATCATCATGGAGTGAAAGGAAAAAACGTTGTTATCAATTCTTGGAAATGACCTCTGGGTCTTTTTCTTCAATTATAATGGAATTAGAACAAGAATATAGAGATTTGGTTTGTAATTTCTTACTGTTACTTAAACTTATAATTTAAAATCTTATTAACTTAATTATAGATTTGTATGTTTTACCTTGTATTAAGAGGTATGGATACTATCGAAGATGATATGACGATTCCTATAGATAAAAAGATTCCGTTACTAAGAACTTTTCATGAAAAGATTAGCCAGAAAGATTGGATTTTTACAGAAAGTAATATAAATGTATATTTTTTTTTATTGAAAAAAGTACTTTATTATGAAGCCGATAAACAAATAATAAATATAAAAATTTAATAGACGGTCCTAATGAAAAAGATCGGCAATTATTAATGGAATTTGACGTTGTGATCGAAGAATTTCTTCTTCTTCCCAAAGAGTAAGTAACAATTACTTAATCGGATATCATTACGGCGTTAAATAACTGTGATTAACGTTCTGTAGATTAGTTATTGATAGAGTTTATAGTCTATCCAATTACTCCAATAAAAAAAAAGTCATGGTCGACTAATTAAAGATCCTTAAATATATTTTTTTTCTTATTTTATTAAAAATATATATATATAGATGTCAAGATATTATTATTGATATTACAAAGAGGATGGGAAATGGAATGGCGGATTATATAGAAAAAACCTCACATGATAGATATAGCATAATAACAATTAAAGAATTTGATGAGTATTGCCATTATGTCGCTGGATTAGTTGGAATTGGTATAAATGATCTATTTAATGCTGTAGGGGCTAAAGTTCCTTCCACTTCGAAGAATTCCAAAATGTAAGTTATAATATTATTTATTATTTTTGATTAAATTATTTATTCTAACGCTAAAACTTTGTTTAAAGTATAATCTCTATGGGTTTATTTTTACAAAAAATAAACATTGTAAGAGATTTTACGGAAGATTTAAATGAAAATCGAAAATATTGGCCAAAACAAATTTGGACAAAATATGTTGAAGAAATAGATGAATTGATTTTACCCGAAAATAAAATAAGCTCAATTTATTGTCTTTCAGAAATGATATTAAATACCTTGTTACATGTAATAGAATGTTTAGATTATTTATTTACAGTAAAAAATGGGGATATTTTGATTTTCGGATTTGCTGCTAAACCATTAATTATAGCCTATGCCACCTTAGCTTTAACTTTTAAGAATTATAATACTTTTGCTGTTAAAAATAAGGTTAAAATTCGAAAAGGTGAAGCTGCAAAGGTAAATTAAATTATAAATTTTTTCAAAAAAAAATTAATTTTTTGTAATTTAAGCATTAACCAAAAAAAAAAATGGTCTTCTTTAGTTGGTCCTTCAGTGTACTGATATGTATGAAGTTGCAAGACTTTTTAGAGAGTATACTAAAGTTATTTTGAAAAAGAATAACGATTCATCAGATCCAAATTTTATGCAAATTAATATTGCTTGTGGTCAGGTAAATATCCAATTCTTATAAATCCAAAAGTTATTTCAATTAAAACATAATGAACCTTTATATATTATGTAGATTTTACAATGGTGTAAAACGAACATTCCAGATAAACCTAAAAACAAAAAGCAATATTCTTTTAAAAATAGTTCTATATTAAATTTATTGAATTATATAGATGCTTCTATATTAATTTTTATTGTATTATTGATATTATTCTTTATTCTTTTGCAATATATAAATCGTAACTTTAGATATTCGGTAATTTAGTTTTTATACCTAGATTAATATTTAAATTTTATTTTGATTGATGATTTGGTATTACATGTGATCAACATTCATACAGTATCTTTAAATACCCTCTGAATAAACCTGTTCTCGTGTACTGATTTTTTCAAAGTATCTATATCATATTATCATTTGTTGTACAAGCTACCAATCAAGAAGTTTATCAAGAGTTTGGTCATGATGTATTCAGAAAAGTATATATACCTCAAACTTTCTCAAAAGCTCTCTTTCTCAAAACTTTTTCTCCTCAAAAACTCAATTTATTCAAAAACTCAACCTTTTATCACAAAAATATTTTCGAAATAGAAGGATCATTAAATTGTTTGATTCTAGGTGGTACTTCTTTTAAAAATGTTTTCTCTCTTGACATTGGCAAAGAAAACATGGTTTGTGATAAAAAGGTTAACGTAGACATATTGAGAGTTTCTCTCCTTAAGCAGCTTATAAGCGATAAAAAAAAAGATATATTTCAAATTAAAGATCCTGATGACTTGACTCTTTGGAAGGTTGATATCATGAAAAAGAAGAACAAAAGCTTAATAACGTTTCTACTGAAAAAGACATTGAAGATGAACTTAGTGGTGAGATGTTGAGTCCGGGAAAATTTTATAATAAATGTTTTCAGGTGATAAATTAACGGAGAACGTTCATATTATCATAGTCCTCCCTGGTAAGTGTCTCCCAATGTTTTACCTCTCTTGAACAAGAAATTTGTAATAAAAAATATTGATTTCGTCTGATCTCATTTTTATCCGTGATTTTAGCTACTGGTTTGAAAAGACGCAAATATCCAGGTACATTTTGCCACAAGATGAGCTCAATGGTTGATGTCGTTCACCTTTTTTTCAAACTATAGAATTTGCTGAAAAGAAGCAAAGCGACCAAAATTCATGGTGACAATGATTTCAAAAAGCTTATTCCCTCCAGAACTTTAATAATTTGTGTGATTGCCTACTCTTGGTGATAAAATAATATTCGTAATGAGGATTGGAATCTATATTGCCAAGTCATCCGAATTCTGCTTGGAAATCTCTTATACCTTGAATTTCCGCTCTATATTCGTCAAGCTTAACATTTGATCGCGGATATGGAATCTCTTGGGGTTGTATTTCCTTGAGTTCTGCTAAGACTCTGCATTTCTTATGCTAATCTTTCCACCCTAAAGAAAGTTTTGTTCAATTTATTTTTATCTTTTTTCATGTAAAAAAGTAGCAATCTGTGTTTCATGCTGTATTTTCTTATGTGGATTTCTGATGTGGAGCATGCACTATGCTGGAATGACCATGTCACATTGTCACAGTTTGCCATCATGGTTTTTTTATGCCAATTTTTCATCCTTTTGGTTTCTACTTTACTAAAACCCTAAAATTTCTTAACAACCCAATTTTGATATTGTAACAATATCAAAACAATATCAAAACAATTTCATTACAATATCATCACAATATAACTTATCATTACAATATAAATATAATATTGTAATGACATTGTTTTGATATCTTATAATAGATATTATTTTGATATTGAAATGATATCGTTTAAATAATGAGATTTCTGTAAAGTAGTATTTTGGTTGCTTGCTTGATTGCCATTTTGGATGCTTTTATGGTGTTTTTTGGGTTGTTTACATAGGAGCTGTATGTAGCAGCTTTAGAATGAACTTATATCTGGATGCTGTTAGAAAATCTCCTGCTCTAGGTTATCTTTAGTTTATGGGTTTAGATTCAGCTTTGACGCCTTTCTGCTGTGATTTTTCATAAAATTACATATATTTAAGTAATTTATTTTTTGTTAAAAAGTTGAATCTGAGGGTTATAATTAAAAAAATTGAAAAAGTTGGCTCAATAAAATTTTTTTATACAAACATTATATTATTAAAGTAAAGCCTAAAAAATAAAAGTTTACTAAGGTCCATAGTATGCTATTTAGAATTATAATCATTATAATAAAATTATATATATTATTAAGTCAATTAAAAAAACTTGACATGAACACTGTCCATAATTTTATTGATATCTAATATAGATCTACAAGAACTATAATTCACTTTGTCTTGATAAAACGACTTGTTGTAATCTATACAAACCCGATGGCAAAATTTTGGGCTTTTACTGTAGAAGGGACTGTTACAGTATATTTAGCTAAGTTCGGAGCTCCTGCCGCGATTGGTGGGTCCCAGAAAACATCAGACACTGGGATAGTTACTGCGAAATTACCCAAGCCTGGGCGATTACAACCAGTAGCTAGATTACTGTTGAATTGTACAGTCCCAAAATCCCACTATAATATTGTAAAATTTATATTTTTAAGCTCTAAGATGCTTAATCACACAATCTTACATCTAGAAAAAGAAACTCCGGCTAATCTTGGATTCGTTGATGGTGTACTTCCTACTGGTGCTGGCACTTGTCGAGTCCATAACATCGCCTAATATCAAAAAGAAACTAAGAGATGAAATTATAAAAATAAAGCAGGTAGGTAGACATATCGTCATGGCCCGATCATTTGTTCCTTTCCGTTTATTATGAATTTTTATTCCGAATACACTTCGTACGTATTGTTAAAGCAACCATTTTTCGCATTTTTCAATCAAATAAGCCATATCTTCACATACGGCTAGCTCAACAATGATTCGCGCGTGTGGATTATCCTATGTGAACATATTAACATTGATATGATAATATGTTATTAGAGTTAATGTACATTTGCATCACCGGGAGGAGGCCCGGGATTCAAAGGTTCTTGAATAAGATTTATATTCGGACAAATAGCAATATCTGCTGCCGTTTTTACTCTGACACCAGAAGGATCGAAATAAACTGTAAAAAAATGTAAAATGTTATTATGATTCAAAGATCAAGAAAAACTAGAGCCGGGAATTCTTACGTGATCGAAGTATAATTTATGATGGTGGATCATCATCAACGCCACCGTTTGGAACATTAAAGTATTTAAATAACCGTATCATAATGGCTTCGTGCTCGGAGATTGTCATACCAACGATATATACGTCTCCATTTTCCAGTAAAATTTATATCCGGTTGAACTTGAACCGGTTTTTTCAAGAAAAGTGTTATAAGCTTCCTCCGGAACTCTTCAACCAATCTGGAACGGTAACCTGCAACCATATAATGAGTCAACACTGGAGTCTCAAGAGCCATAGTGAAAATTACTCACTCATTTTCTTTTGGAATCTTTTCTGGTAACACCGGGTAGTTCGGGTAATGGAACTTAATTAAAATTCGCCTTACTATTGAAGAAATTTTGAGAGTTTCGTGAAAAATATATAAGGGACAAAAATCGATGATGAAATAGATTGATCTGTATTTTAAGAACGATTGTTAATAGATTTCCTTAAATCGGGATATTTATAAGAACGATTGTCGCACAGATTTAGTAATAATCACATGATATCAAACTACAATTCAAAGAAAGTCTTTAATTTGGCATAATACCTAGTTCCAAAGAATTGAATTGAAGTCAGAATAAATTAATCACAAAAATACTGTACTGTACATATATAATATTCTCGGTAAGATTATCTCACCGTTGCGTTCTTCAGAGTCAGGATCATTTCAAGGTTCTGGACAGATTTTTAGGATTTGATAAAGTTTTGGACAAACTTCCCAACGCTGTTAATTATTTATTAATTATTTTCAACCGCCTATAAGGATCAGCATTTAAGTTTTCGAAAAAATCTTCGTCACGTTTTAACTTTAGGATAAACCCAAACCATTTCAAAAAGTCGAATAAAAGTTTCTGAATTTACAGCGGTAGCTGAAAATTTAAATGCGGCATCTGAAATTCTGAATGATATCTTATTCTATAACATCAATTTATAATTCTTTGAAACAAATTAACTAAATGGCGATATGATAATCATCTTAATGATACCTTATTCGGTAGCATTTATAATTCTCTAAATTATCGGACTTAAAAAAGTTAAGAAACTAAAAACTCGATTTATATAAACGAATTCAAGTTAAGTAGTATTATTTAATATTCATGTGATTATGTATGTTAGTACAAATTCGTTGTTGCTGTTAATGCTTAAGATCTCGCAGCTTACGTTATTATGCAATTATTATCGTATATCAGTTGGGTAGTTGTACTTATTAGAAGCATGTGATACACAATTAGGATCTTTTAAAGGAGGGCCTTATTAATTTTTTTTAACAGTAAAAGGAAGTGCTTTGAATGATCCAAATTTTGTTAAAAGATATTGTGTAACTTGTGTTCTCCTTATTATGAAAATCCATTCTCAGAATCTTCTTGCCTTTGACAATGTCTTTCGTAAAATATATTGTATTGTGATACTTTATAATAAATGAAAAAGGAAAGAGACGTGTGAAATTTTTAAATAGACAAATTATTCAATAATGTATCTGTAAAGTCTAAGTAATATCAAATATATTAGCAATCATATAGACTATAAATCTTAAATTTATTATCATTAGTAATAAAGTTTCTAACATCCAAACATCATATAGACTCACATGGGCTATTATTATTACTGTATTTTCACTCTTGGTTACGTTTAAAATATTTGATCCAAAATATCAATTATACATGATTTAACAGCTGCATTATATAAAGATAAAAAAGTAAAATAGTTACGAAATTTATTAATAATGTATATATTTTATTTATATTTAAATTTCTATTTATTATGAATATAGATAACTGATTCGAATTCAAATTACAGTATATAATGGTTGATAACGTTTTTGTATTGAAATCAGTAGTGAATTTCGCAATAATATTAGCATCATATCGTAAGGGACTTTGTAGAATGATATACAGTATCAATTATATCATGTAAACGATAAAGACAAGGAAGTTTAAAAGAATTATATTAAAAAGCTGGTAGCTTTAATAGCACATTAAAAAAGAGAGACCAAATGATAAAAATATTTTGTTCTAATTCTTAATAAAGTGCATTACAAATTGGAGAATAAAGTAGATTGAATGATTGAAAAACCAAAAAAGAATGATTTAATGATAGGGGTGATGAGTCATGAGTGGTAGTAGTTGTTTAATATGGTAAGTTAATTGTGGGGTAATGCCTTAGATTGGAACATTTCATAGTAAAATGATCGACTTTAATCAAAATGAATAGATCTAACGATTACATTATATAAAAAGATAAAAAAAAGTAAAATAGTTACGAAATTTATTAATGATGTATATATTTTATTTATATTAAATTTTTATTTATTATGAATATAGATAGCTGACTCGAATTCAAATTACAGTATAATAATGATTGATAACGTATTTGTAATGAAATCAGTAGTGAATTTCGCAATAATATTAGCATCATATCATAAGAGACTTTGTAGAATGATATACAGTATCAATTATATTATGTAAACGATAAAGACAAGGAAGTTTAAAGGAATTATATTAAAAAGCAGGTAGCTTTAATAGCACATTAAAAAAGAGATATCAAATGGTAAAAATATTTTGTTCTAATTCTTAATAAGGTGCATTACATATTGGAGAATAAAGTAGATTGTATTATTGAAAAACCAAAAAGGAATGATTTAACGATAGGGGTAGAAATTGTTTAATATGGTTAGTCAATTGTGGGGTAATGCCTTAGAATGGAACATTTCATAGTAAAAATGATCGACTTAAATCATAATGAATATGGATAGGATTTCCAACGAATGCGTTCCAAATGCATGGTAGAAAAATGAGAAATTTAAAACGTACAGTACTCGTTCATCATGTGCGTGTGAAATTAGTAGCAACTATAGATTCAGATGATAAGGAAGAGATTGACAAAATTATTCTTTCTTTGAAGTGATAATGGAGGACTTTTTACTACGAGACAGAGATTCGTTGTAATGAATATATTTATTATTTACTGTAACTTAAAGTATCGATTAGCATTGCGGCAAGTGCATGGTCAAAAACATGGAATAGCTGTTGCTTAATTTCGGAAACTGTAGCAAAAACATAACATCCTGTGAAGTTCTCGCAACATTTCGAGCGAGGCTAAGCTACGGCTAATATTATAATAATATTAAAAGTCTAAACAATCTAAATAATAAATATCACATTCTTTTTAATAATTTTTAATAAGTATAAATTTAAGATCACTTTCTTTTATAAGAAATGAAATTATATATGAATTTCCGATAATTTTTTAAATTACATATTAACTTAATGAATTCGTCTAATTTGCTGTACGCTTGTACCACATTATTGTTTAACACATCCCAAATGAATTTTCCCATATTTAAATATTTTCTTATGAGATTTACATAATTTATAAATTGTTTATTGTACAATGACACTTCATAGTGCGAAAACATTAGAAGAATTAAGTACAAAGTGGAACGGAAAGTTATATTTGCGGAAATACTCTTACCCAAGAAATTGGATTTATCACCTTTCGAAAACTTAGATTTCTAGATTTACAATTCAGTAACTTTTATTATTATTAGTGAAAACCTTATTACATGTTTATACTGTACATGCTTATCAGATAATAGATCATTCTTTATCGTCAACTTTTTTTTTATTTTCAAAAAAAAAAAAAGTTATACAAATGTTTTTCACTAATCTAATTCTTTTAAAATACTGTAGATCGTCTCATGCCTGAAACGAAACGTAGGACATTACTGTATTTTCAAGAGTTATTACGTGAGTTTTCGATCGTCACACCTATACGGCTAAACACGTCTGATTATCATAATATATCAGTAAGATGGAATTATGTTTTCACTTAAGCATAAATGAGATTATCCAAAGACACATGAAAATTTCAAAATTTATTTAAAATATGTTGAATTTTTTTTACATATTACGTATTTAGAGAGTGAGGGCTAAAAGATATCTAGAGATATCTTGTATGGTGAAGTATGAAAATTAGGAAAAAAGGATTAGCGTCCAATATAATCGGGGCTAAATACATAATCACGTGGATCCGTCCAGTCATAAATAATCACGTGATTAATGGCGGAAACACAACCTTAAAACGAATTTGTTTGATAAACATTAAAGTTCATCCAATCTGTCAGTTTAGTATAATAAATTAATAATATATTCATAACTCTATTTACTCAAAAAACCCAAAAAAAAATTTCATCTATTTTAAAAAGATGAAACAAATTGTAATTATGGGCTGATTTGCAGATTGAATTTTATTGGATTTGATGGTTTTAGAAATTCAAATTCAGCCCAATGTTTTCTTTCTCACTAAATGATTTATTTAGTCAATATTCAATAACGAAAATTGCAAATTTTTTTTTTTCGGTGTAACACGTTAAATACTTGAGTATCTACACTTTTACAGTATAGTCATAAAAATATTGTTTTAGTTTATCCAGCTCGCAGCGGTTTATTTACTTTCGTGGAAGTTTAAAAGTCATTATGATTCTTTTTTTTTTTTATTGTTATAAATTGACAATACATTTTTTTTTCTTTTCTTTTATTTTTCTTTTTTCGAATTTCTATTCGTGGTGAGATCAATGCAACACGCTGATCAGTACGTTCATAGTCTCATATTGAATTAGTGGAAAATGTTCTGATTGAATTTTTTTTTTTTTTTTTTGGTTCTAAATTCAAGTCTTAATTTATTAATTACAATGAATTTCTAAATACAAAGCATTTATTAAAATTTCCTATAAATCATTAGTAAAGAAATATAGAGATATTTATTTAGATCTATTTTTTTATTTATTTGTTTTTGCCACATTTTTTATTTACTTTTTTACTCGTACAATGTTTTCATTTCCATTCATTTAATTCATTCAAACTCGCCCATCAATGAAAAAAGAAAAAAAAATGAAAAAAAGTTTTGAAAAAAAAATAATAATATTAGCGGAAAACGCCGAATATGAATGCGCAGTACGGAGTTATATATATAAGTATATTTTGTTATCCGATAAAATTCATTTTGGTGTCGATCACGTTTTAAGTTAAATAATATTTCATTGGATGATGCAATGCGACGCGAATGAATGCAAATGCAAATGCAAGCAGTACATACAGTAAATGACGATTTATAACATTTTTAGTGTTACAAACTTGGATTAAAAAAGATAAAAAAAGTAACATTTTGTATGATTGTATCAAAAAAATTGTTATTTATATACAAATAAATAAATAAATAAATTCACTTCGATTTTTCGAAAAAAAGACTATATATTATATAATTATTATATATTACTATATATTGCATATTAACACATATGTTACTTTTGATTATTTGGACTACTTTGACTACTTTTGACTACTTTTGACTACTTTTGACTACTTTTGATTACTTTATTGATTTACTTCTTTGACCACTTTTGACTACTTTTGACTACTTTTGACTTTAGTGACTTTTTTAGTGACTTTAGTAACATATTGTTGTTAAACAATTAAAAAAAAATAATAATATATAAAGTGTATATAAAACCAACAAATAGTTTTTTGACTTACATAATATACATTACGTTTTAAAAAAAACGTGTTTTTTAATATGGTTTAATGTTTGTCTTTTTTTTTAATATTTTTTTTTTAGAGTTTTTTTAACTTTTTTTAATGTGATTTTAATGTCATTAAACATTAAATTTTATTAATAAATCATTTTTTATTTATTTATTTTTTTTGTTTTTATTTATTTTTTTTTATTTTTAATTTTTTTTATTTTTATTTATTTTTAAAAAAAAATTTTTTTTATTTTTACTTTTTTATCTTTTTATTTTTATTTTTTTATTTTTTTTTTGATATTTGATAATTAGGTTATTAGATTATTTGATAAGGGAGGTGAATATCGAATATCATCGAACTGCGAGAATATTTTTCTTTAAAAAGAAATATTTTGGGTATAAATTTTTCGAAAAAAAAAAAAATAAATCATCAAATAAAAGTTAGAACCTTTTTTTTCTTTTTTTTCACGAATAAAAAAAGTTAGAACCTTTTTTTTTCTTTTTTTTTCACGAATAAAAAAAAATAAATCATCAAATAAAAGGTAGAACCTTTTTTTCTTTTTTTTCACGAATAAAAAAAATAAATCATCAAATAAAAGTTAGAACCTTTTTTTTTCTTTTTTTCACGAATAAAAAAAAATAAATCATCAAATAAAAGTTAGAACCTTTTTTTTTCTTTTTTTCACGAATAAAAAAAAATAAATCATTAAATAAAAAGTTAGAACCTTTTTTTCTTTTTTTCACGAATAAAAAAAAAATAAATCATTAAATAAAAAGTTAGAACTTTTTTTTCTTTTTTTTCACAAATAAAAAAATAAATCATTAAATAATAAAAAGTTAGAACCATTTTTTCTTTTTTTCACGAATAAAAAAAAATAAATCATCAAATAAAAGTTAGAACCTTTTTTTTTCTTTTTTTTTCACGAATAAAAAAAAATAAATCATCAAATAAAAGTTAGACCCTTTTTTTTCTTTTTTTCACGAATAAAAAAAATAAATCATTAAATAAAAAGTTATTTTTCACGAATAAAAAAAATAAATCATTAAATAATAAAAAGTTAGAACCATTTTTTCTTTTTTTCACGAATAAAAAAATTTTTCTTTTTTCGCTTTCATCATTTTATATAATATAATATAATAAAATAAATTTATTTATTTATTTATTTATTTTATTTTATCATTATTTTTTCTTTTTATCATTATTATTAATTTTTTTTTTGATCGGGTAAACTTATGAAAATTATAGAAGTTTAAAGATTAAAAGAAAAAAAAAGTGACGATAAAACTATATAAACTAATAAAACGATAAGCCGCGATAAAATACATTATATATCAGATAAACTATCAAGTATTCATCTTATTAGAAATAGAGAGAACCGAGGAAAAAAGTGATTATCTTTTTACTTTTTACTTTATTTGAAATGGATCAAAGTAAACAAAAGATTGTGGATTATTTAAATATGGATTATTTAAATAATGTTTTTATTTAAAATGGGTTATTTAAAATGGATTATTTGGATTTATTTGGATTATTTAAAAAATTTTAAACCGGAAACCCTTTCCCAATGATATTTTATGATAGAAAATACAATGAACTAAATAAAATAAGATAACAAAATAAAATAAAATAAAATAGATGTCAAAATAAAATAAAATAAAATAGGTGTCAAAATAAAATAAAATAAAGTAAAGTAAAATAGATGTCAAAATAAAATAAAATAAATAAAATAAAAATAAAATAAAAAAAAATAAAATCAAAATATAAAATAAAAAAAATAAAATAAAATAAAATAAATTATTGTTATTATTATTATTATTATTATTAATACGGTAATTAATAATAAATAATTTAATAATATTATTATTACCGTATTATTAAATCTATCGATATCAATCAAATCGTTAAAATCATTAAAATCATTTATTTCATTAAGATCTTTTAAAGGAAAAAACAAGGATTTACGATTTATTGAGATTTTCGAAAGAATTAAAAATTCTTTTTAATAAAGATTTTCTTATAATTGTTAATCGTTCGTTTTAAAGACCCATTTAATTATAGAAATTACTTGATAAATCGATAATTCTAATAAGGGAACTGAATAATGTTAAATATGTTAATTATGTTAATTATAAATCACATAATATACATAATAATGATACATAATATACATAATATACACAAATATATACATAAATATACATAAATATATTATAATATACCATAATATACATAATATAAATCATATAAATCATAAATCCCCGAGACCGGGACCGGGACCGAGTTTTAAGGATAAAAATGTTAATCTTTTAAAGTACAGTATATCTTTACCCCTTTTGAAAATCTCTTGTAATCGGATGAGGAGTGACGGAGTTACGACTAACGTACAGTACATAAATAAATGATTTTCCAACAATTTGGTAACCAATTAATATATTTTGGATATTTTACTTCTTCTCCATCCAAAAAAAAATTTATTATATTATTAAATGTTTCACCACATAAAAGAATAATCGATGGCGATGGTTATTTTTCATTATGCAAAGTATATTTAAAATCGAATCATCATCGATGATTCTTGTAAGAGAAGAGAATTTTTTTTTTTTTTTTACTAAACGCCATTATGTTATACCATAAATATTATTATAATAAAATTTAAGTACTAATCTAAATTTAGATGATAAAATATCCAATTATTAAGCTGGAGATTTCCCAAAAAGGTTTCTTTGAAAAAAAAAAAATTTAATATTACCTTTTAAACCTAAAAAAAAAAAAACTTTTTTCGCACTAAAATAATTTTTTTTTATATATACATTTTTCGTTAAAGTATTTTTTTTTATTATTATTAAAAATAAGGGTTAAATTGATTTTTTAGCGTGTAAAAAAAAAAAAATTTTATTTTATTAACGATGATCGACTAAATAATTGATTGTATTTTTTTTTATTAATAACTTAATAACCGTTTAATTTTAAAGTTTTTATATATTAGTACACCAAAACAATAACAACTTTATATATTAGTTTTATACAATTTGTAATTGATAAATAAATATGGAAAACTAGAAGAAAAAACATATAAAAAAATAATATAAATAAATACAGAATCCTTTTTTTTTTTTTTTTTTCTTTTATTTTTAATATTTTTTTTGCTTTTGTTTTTTCCTCAAATAATTGAACAATTACAAATAAAAAATTTTTTTTTTTTTTTTTTTTGTTGTTCTCTTTCTCGTTATTCTCGTTTTATATATATATATATATATATACATATATATATACAGTAGTATATTAATATATAAAATACGTATATAATTCCTTTTTTTTTCTCGTTTGAAATTTACTTGTTACTCAAAAAAAAAAAAATTTTTTTTTTTTTTACATATAAATACAAACATCCCCTCAAAGAAATCTTTTAAAGAAATATCAATGCAAAAAAAAATTTTTTTTTTATAAACTATTCTTAATAAATCTCCGATAAATACGACGGCAAAATAAGATAAATACGTGAATAAGTGTTTGTTTTCTTTTTAACAATATTTTTTTTTCCTAAAAAAAAAAAATTTTTTTTACAAGAAAAAAAGGGAATAAATAATAAAAAAAAAAATTATTATTATTTGCACCCGCATTATTCGAAAAAAAAAGAATTATTTTTTTATTATATTCGCATTATTCGCATTATTCGAAATATCGAAATATCAAAATATCAAAATATCAAATATCAAAATACCCACGCCGCTCTAAAGAAAAACTAACTCTCAAAAAAAAGAAAGAAAGAAAGAAAAAAGAAATACTCATTTTTTTATATTATAATGAGCATCATGACAGCAGATAATACATCATCATCATCTATATCTTCTTCAATATCTGAAGCTTCTTCAATATTGTCAAGTATAAGTAGTTGTTGTTCTCATTCTCAAGATACAACTACTAATAATACTTCTGGTACTAGTGGCAATAATAATAATAATAATAATAATAGTGATAATAACAATAATAACAATAATCATCATCAAAATCATAATAATAATAATATTCAACAAACTTCCTTACAATATATATTAAATCAAAGTAATAATACTCCTCCTTTGGATTATTGGGAATTTAATGATTATAGTGAAGAAGATGATGATGAAGAAGAAGACATAAATAACATAAATTTCATAAATAATTTAAATCCTTTAAATTCTGAATATAATAATTTTTATTATTATAATTCATGTTATCCAAATACAGTTCACCCGGATTATTATCAACAAAATTGTCAAAATCAAAATCAATATTCTTCTCATGATAAATTTTTACCTCCTCCTTCTCCACCAACTGAAATGGACTTTTTAGATGATAATCAAATCCTTTCCTCTGATGAGTTTAATTCTATATTTGAATCTTTTAATAATGTTGTTGAAGGTCATTCAAGTAATAATAATTTTATTGATGATGGTTGTTTAAGAGGTGTAAATTATAGTAATGGTTTCTTGGATGATGAACAATTATCTAAAGCTTTGGATGCTATCGCCATGATTTAAAGAAAGAAATATTATTTTTTTTTTATAACTATTTTTTTTAAAGTATAGTTGTTTTAATTTTTTTTTAATTTAATTTGTCACCATACCTTCGTGGGTATATAGTATATAGTATATAGTATATAGTATACACAAAAAAAAAAATACATATATAAAAAAAAGAAAAAAATTTTTATCAATTATATCAAACCATATTTTTTATTATTGGATTATAATTTTTAATTTTACTTTAAACCCACAAAAAAAAAGTATAATATTTAATAGCAAATAATCTAAATAATTTAATAATTCTTTTTAATATCATAATAATATCATAATAATTTTTTTTTTTTAATAAGTAGCGTAATAGTAAATAATTTTTTACGACGATAATGGGTAGTTAAAAAAAAATAATAACAAGTAAAGACGAGAAACGAGAAGAAACGACAAACGCTAGAATAACGAGAAAGAAACGATAAACGCTAGAGATAACGAGAAGCGAAAAAAAAAAAACTTAATAATCAATGTTTAGGAGAGCAAACGAGAAAATCATGAAATAATTACGTAATGTAATCAAACCATCCCTTTCTCCCATATTCCTTTAATAACAACACATTCATTTTCATTCATGCTGGACATGATTAATCAAACAGTATGCGAGTGAACGAAAATCTATGCGCATACATACCTTTGATACACGAGTAAAGTTCCACACGTATGTTGCATAAACTCTAATTTTATATGTAACATTAATCAATCATGTTCAGTATTTTTATTAATTTTAACAATTTATGAATTATTTACTATTATTACAAAACAAAATATATTAGATAGAGATCTACTTAAAGAAAAATGTAACATTTTTTTCTTTATTGATTTCTTTTTGTAAATAGAATAGCATTTATAATTTGATTAATCATTTTCATTCTTTTTTTATTTTTATTATTTTTGCATTGATATTTCTCATTCATAATTCAATTCCATCAAACAGTAATAAATACTTCATTTCCAATAAAAAAAATCATATTTTAAGTAATAAAAAATGTGGCCTGACACTGGTCTGAATGTTCACACGTAAATATTTATCACGTGTTTATGTAAATCGAGAAGGCTTAAAACAAACAAACCAAACTTTGGGGCAAAATCGAATGATATACTTTCATACTACAAATCAATATATTTTATTTTTTTTGAATCCTTTTGATCCAAATTTTCTTTGAACAAAATTTATAAAAATGGTAAAAATTTATTATCAAATAATTTAATTTATTGGTTCATACTAAAAAGTTATTGAAAAGATTCTAAAGATTCTAAAGATTCTAAAGATTCTAAAGATTCTAAAGATTCTAAAGATTCTAAAGATTCCGAAGATTCCGAAGATTCCGATATATATTTCATTAATTAAACCTTAATTCATAAAGTAATTCCCCCTTTTTTATTATTGCCAATGATTTTTTTTTTTACGCCTCGTAACACGCCTCATAAAAACGTGTGAACTTTTTTTTTTTTTCAATTTAACAAAATAATAAATTATTTAGATATCCCCCGTTGTTGTTATTCTACATTTGAAAAATAAATTATTTAGATATTACTTAATTTATTGTAAATGATCCATTGATAAAATGTTAAATTTTTATCCGAGTTTTTTAAATTTATCTAGAAAAGAAATAATTGATTATGTATAAATAAATCAAGTACGGGTATTCATCTATTTGTCGGGATCATTGTCCATTTTCGGATTTTTGGACCAAAAAGAAAACTTTTTATGATTAAATTAATAA
Source organism: Rhizophagus irregularis (assembly GCF_026210795.1). Classification (NCBI taxonomy): domain Eukaryota; kingdom Fungi; phylum Glomeromycota; class Glomeromycetes; order Glomerales; family Glomeraceae; genus Rhizophagus; species Rhizophagus irregularis. The sequence goes on along the minus strand of NC_089444.1, from coordinate 1,529,876 downwards.
TTCTCACCCTGTAAAACAAAGGTTGATCGAATGTTTTATGTAATTTATAAGTTCTTTACTTCGATTAATGAGGATTCACAAAATGAATACTATATATAGGGATCAAAGAAATCACGTAAATATATATATATATGTTCAAATGAATTTCTAAATGATTTTTAATTGATAAACATGATACGAGGTCATGAAAGATGATTAACGAGGGTCATTATTAATTTTTCTTTTTTTAATATCTTATTTTAAAAAAAAAATAACATCCTATTTTTTTAAAAAAATATCCTAAATTTCTATTTCTTATTTTTGATATTCCTCAAAAAGATTGGATCATAATTGTTGATCGTTCAAACGTACGGAAATTACGGATTAAAAGGACATATATAATTTTTAGATACGAAAAAAAAAAAAATGATTTACAGTTCACCACTCCTAGCGAATCCTACGGGCTGTGAATTAAAAATTCATTGTAATAAGGGAATGATGAATAAAGATAAAATTTTCGTTTATCAAAATTTTATTATAATCATGTGACTTGATCACAATCTGACGTACGGCAAATTGGTATGTACAATATTTTCTTTATGATCATTAAAAAATCCAAATATGAAGAATATATGAATATATGTCAACTCATTAAAATATGAAGTGTATGTGCCAAGTCGAAGTGTATGTGCCAATATGAAGCGTATATGATAAGAACTTTGACATTTCTTCTCTATGATCATAAAACAACATTGTAGAGCACAAAAGTATCATGTGATTCATGATCTGTAAAGTGAAAATCTTCACTATACTGTCGTTCTAACACATAAAATAAATAAATATATTTCGTTCTAACATTTATTAAAGTACAAAAGATTTATTACTTCTACAAATCATTAAAAATCATTATTATCAAAACGTATACGGTTAAAACGTGTATTACATGTATTTGCTAAACCGTGTATTATACTGTACTGATTCTTCTTTTTTATCGAAAATGGTATAAAAATGGTATAAATTTGGTAAAAAAGGGTAAACTACACTTTATTTCTAATTCTTTTATCAAAAATGGTAATTAATTGACATATTTTTTTAATCAAAAAAAATCAGATTATCGAACAATTACTAAACGATTATCGGAAGAAATTAATCATTGGATATTCAATATATATATTTTAAATATAGGATGAAACCATCCTGAAACAACGGAGATTTTTTTTCTTTCATATTAAATTTAAAGGAAATTTCGTATAATTTATTTTTTATAAAACTATTTTCAAAATATTTTACACATGATAAGTTTTGATTTTTATTTATTTCCGATTCTGATTCTTTATCAAAATTCCTGATTAACAGAATTATTAATTGATTAATATATATATATATATTTCTGACATAATAGGGATATCGTCTATCTGCATACCTTTGTCATGGCTGTCAAAAAGATCAACAAAAAAAGAAAGAACGAAAAATAACTAAAAAGAATTTAGCAATAAAAATGGAAAAGATTAAGGAAAATAAGTACATCATATTATTACAAAGTACATATTAACAATAATAGGAAGAAGGAGAAGAAGAGATCAACTAAAAGAAAAAGAATATAGTACAATTACAAAATAATATATTAAAATGAAAAAGATTTAAATTATATTTCTTAGGTGTAAAGTGAAAAAGAGAATTTTATATTGAGTAAAGAAACAAATATGATAATTAACATTTCTATTTATAGTTTAGACTCCAGTAATTAAATTCCTTTTTACATGATTCATGTATAAAAAGATATTTTGTACAACATCCGAGATTCCGCGTTATACAAGTTTAAAACGCGATCTACCTTATCATTGACAAATTAATTTTAAATGATTTACACGGACTTTTGATACTTTTTTTGGGAAACTTGTTATCAACTCTTTAAGAAGGTTTAAATAATAATGTAATAGTAAGATTATGAAAGTTAATACTTTTTTTAAACAAGGATGAGTTGAATATCATTTGAGCGAGTGTGAAACCCATGTTGAATATGTTGAATAATGAATACCCATGTTTGAATCCTTAATTCTAAATTTATGCTTAAAACAAATACAGTTATAGGTTAATAGGTTAATAGGTTACAACTTATATAAGTTATAAGTTATAAGTTACAATCAACGATTATTAAAATATTCAAATATTTCAGGGATTATTAGGGAATAAAATGGAATATTAGGGAATATTACTTTATAAATTCTCATATTTTCATTTTATTATGTGTTATTTAAAATAACATACAGTACATAGTAATTTTATTACGCGCCTTATTTGACTTATTTGACGGGCTTACGCATTATTGTTTTTTTTACGGCCAAGTCCTTATAAATTTAATATCTGATATAATCTACAAAAAGGTTATATCTGATGTAATTATTTACAAAAGGTTATATGCTCATATCTGATATAATTATTTACAAAAAGGCTATATACCTTAATGTAACATAGCGTTATTAATTGGTGTTTTGTATGCTTAAGTTTTATGTTACAATTTTAAATAATAATAATAGAAACAGAAATTACCTTAATAGAACACAAAGTCACAACGCGTTTTTTTCTTGGTTTCAAAATATTTATTATTTGATTGATATCATAAAAAAAAAAAAAGAGATAAGATTGAAATGATAATCGTGCATCAGATTTTTTATCCTAAACAAGAATTTATGATCCCAAATCAAGGAATTAAACAATCTCATCTGTTTATGCTTAAAATTAAATATGGCGTTATTTTATCATATAATAATAATACATTAATATTAGCTTTAAATTTGTTTTTTTTTTTATTCACTGAATTGGGTAAAAATATAAGATGGAGGTATTTTGTTTATTTGTTTATTATTATTATGATAAAAAAGTAACTAATATAATAAGGAAAAATTATAAATTTTAAAGTTATAAGTGACTAGTGACGCCATTTTTACTATTGATACTTATAGATATTATAGAAATACTTAGATATTGTAAATACTGCGCAACAAATAAATTATGTAATAAAGTCCGCGAATCTTTTTTTTTTTTTGGCGCGACGTTTATTATGACAAAAAAAGATTAAGTAGATGATACGAATTAAATTATTATATTTGGATTTTCAAATAATTCCTTTTTTAATCCCTTTTAAAAAAAAAAGAAAACAAAGAATTTTATCTAATAATCTGTTTGTTTAACAAACCTTTTAAAGAAAATTCCTTTTGGTTATGCCTTCTAGGTTATCTCTTCTAGGTTATACTTTTTCTAAGTTATAACATAAAAAATACTTTCTGAAAATGTATGCGCAGTAATTTACTATGCTATGATTCAGATTATATCAAGATATATGACATTATGACAACACAGTAAATACAGTAAATACATAATCGTCTAATTTAATTATGGTATAGTTTATTACTAATGGCTTAATACTAATGCCATTTCATTAGCTCCTAGTACTAAATTAAATAAATTCGGAATTTCTAATTATAGGGTTTAGTAAAAGTGAACGGACATTATTAACTATATATGGTTAATTTATAATTTATCATGTTTCAACTTAAAATGTGATACTTATCAAATAATAATTTGCATAAGTATGCACATTATCTTTTGTTTTCATGTATCTTTCGTATGGTTGTATGCATTAAATAACCATTTTATGTAGGAACCGTAGGGAACCCGATAATAGATTAACCTGATTAAGGCATCCTGGCTTTTTTGTTCGTCCGGTCATAAATATATTAATTATAAAATTATACCCCATGAAAACTAAATTAAGTAGAACCCGCATCAAATCTATTTCAAAATCTCTATCAAATCTATCGTCAATACTTGTCATAACTTTAAAATGATTGTCATCATACATGAATATTTCATGAAAAAAAATATTTTGTAAATCGATTCCTAATTTTTTATAATTCTTAATTTCTTTTTAAAAAAAATCATACCATATTTACTTTAAATCTTTTTACGTAATAAACCGGGTTTAAGACATAAATGACTAAATATTTTTTTTTTCTCCACACGAAAGAAAAATAGTAAAATTTTGATTACACAAAGGAAACAGACAACAAACAAAATCTAAAATAAACAATCCTTTTTTTGCTCTCCTTAGAAAATTCTATCCCCCTTTTTTCCGAAAGTTTATACCTTTTAAATACTAAATTCCTTTTTTTCTTTCCGATGTTAAACCGAGAGATAAGCCATTTATGTAAAAGGTATTCCTTATCTTTTTTATTTCGTGAGACGAAAAAAAAAAACCATCCATGCCAAGATTTTTTTTTTTAAAAAAAAAAAGAATGGAAAAAAGAAAAATTGTCTTTTTTTGAAACGCGCTGTAACACCACTGGTTAAAAAAGAAAAAAAAAAAAAATTTTCCCTTGATTTTGGTAAGAATTTTCAATATAACCATAATAAGGATATGACCATAATAAGGTATTTAAAAAAATTCTAGAATCCAAAAAAAAATATTTTTAATTTAGTTGGTGTAACCTTGAAAAAAAAAAAAAAATTGTGTCTCAAATTGTGTCCAGATTCAATTAGTTGGTCGATGAATTCTAATGCATTGCACACATCATACACATGCAATTCTTGATTATCTTGATTTGGTTAAAAACATTTTGTCACACCCGATGTTGATTATAAATAATTTTTTAACACAATAAGAAACGGTTCAATATTAGTTTAGGGCGTTATAATTAATGCAACAATCTTTATCTGTTAAAATCTATGGGAAACGGCAAATCGTAGTAGGTAGTAATTCAAACTTATCCATTTATCGGCCCTTCGGAATCGGCAACAAAATTAATACCAAGGATTATAATAGTCACGATCAGTAAAAAAAAAACTGGTTTGATTCATTATAAAAACCCTCTTCACTTTTCCTCCTTTTTTTTTTTTTCTCCTTTCATTAACAACAAATTCAATAAATCTTTTTTTTTAAAATTAAAATAAACTCAATCAAAACTGCCTCTTTTTATATTAAACAAACCCAACTTTTTGTCAAACTAAACTCATTTCCCAGTTAATTCTGTGGTTTAATTTGTTTTTTTTTCTAACGACTTTTAAATCAATTTACGACCCAAACCCCAAGCTCAAAAGAAAAAAAAGTTTCTTCTTTTTTTTTCTCTAAAAAAAAAAATTTTTTTTACTTTCTTAAGAAATTCTTTTAAATCTGAAAGATGTATAACAATAATAAGTCAAACACTGAAACTCTTGCAAAATACCTTTCCCTCGACCAAGGTGGTAAAGTTCAAGCCGAATATATTTGGATTGATGGTGATAGTGGCCTTCGTTCAAAGACTAGAACTCTCGATTTTAAACCTGCCGATGTTTCTGAAATAAGCGAATGGAATTTTGATGGTTCTTCTACTAATCAAGCACCTGGTGATGATTCTGATGTTTTGTTAAGACCCGTCGCTATATTTAAGGATCCATTCCGTGGTGGTGATAATATCCTGGTTTTAAATGAATGTTTTAATAATGATGGTACACCAAATAGAACCAATCATCGTCACTCATGCGCAAAAGTTATGAAAACTTATACTGATCAACATCCATGGTTCGGTATTGAACAAGAATATACTTTATTTGAATCTGATGGTTCCGTACTCGGTTGGCCAAAAGGAGGTTTCCCTGGACCTCAAGGTCCCTATTATTGTTCTGTTGGTGCGAATGTTGCTTTTGGTCGTGACGTTGTGGAAGCTCATTATCGTGCATGTCTTTATGCTGGAGTAAATATTTCTGGTATTAATGCTGAAGTTATGCCTGGTCAATGGGAATTTCAAGTCGGACCATGTGAAGGAATTGATATGGGAGATCATCTTTGGATAGCTAGATTCCTTTTACAACGTGTTGCAGAAGATTTTGGTATCATTGTATCATTCCATCCAAAACCAATAAAAGGAGATTGGAACGGAGCAGGTTGTCATACGAATTATTCAACACAAGCTATGAGAGAAGAAGGTGGTATAAAAGCAATACATGCAGCTATCGATAAAATGGCAGCACGTCATGCAGACCATATAACTGTCTATGGTGAAGATAATGATCAACGGTTAACTGGTAGACACGAAACAGGTCACATATCACAATTCTCATACGGTGTTGCCAATCGTGGTGCCTCAATTCGTATACCAAGACATGTTGCTGCCGAAGGAAAAGGTTATTTGGAAGACCGACGTCCTGCTTCTAATATCGATCCTTACCGTGTCACTCAAATTATTGTTGAGTCTTCACTTGCATAAAAAAAAAATACTAATAATAATACATTTTTTATTAAGTGTGAAATTAACTTTTCTACATTTAATAAAAAAAATAGTTGGAAGAATTCCACACCTTTACATAATATTATAAAAAAAAAAATTCAAAAAAAATAAGCTTTTAATAATATTATTATTAGTAAAATTAGGTCTAGCAGACGTCATATGATATAAATTATTTTTTATTGGGAAATGGGTTTTTTTAAAAAATTTGACAAAAGAACATAATATATATAAAATATTTTTTTTTCTCTCTCTTTTTCATACAACACACATTATATAGATTAATATATATAATCATCAAATCATTTTACAAAACATTATTATATTAATAATAAATAATTCATTAATTACCCTTGGGGTAATTATAATGTGTCGATCTCTTAAACACATAATTACAATACATACACAATAACTCTCTTCCCTTACCATCATTTCTTTCTTTCTTTTTTTCTTTTCATTTTTATTTTATTCTATCTTTTTTTATCTCCTTTATCATAAATCACATCTTTTTTTTTCCAATTTATTCCCTTCTTACTTTACACATTCCTAACATTTCTTTCACAAAATCAATCACAATTCATAATCATTAAAAAAAAAAAAAAAAAAAAATTTTCTGTGAAGAACTTTATATTACTTCCTTCGAGGAAGTTTGGAAAAGTAATTAAAGGAGGGGATAATTTATTTCAGAGGAGATGGAGATGAACATTTATTTAGAAGAAAAGAAGGAAATCATGAGTATATAATATAAAAAACATTTTCTAAATGTACGGGAAGAGGGTACATTTAGTGTTCTTTGTAGTGGTGTTTATTTTTTGATTAACGTTGATTAGATGCAGATAAATACAAATTATATACACACTAAAAAAAAAAAAAAAAAAAAGTCAGATCTATATAATTTGTTAGAAAAGGAAGAAAAAAAAATTTTCTTTATGAAACATTTTAACTGTATAAAAAAAAAAAAAAGAAATGCTTTTTTAAAAAAGTACTTTTTTTTTATGTAATATAACAATTCAAATTCTGTACATTTCTATCTTGAATTTTTTAACAATATAATATATATATATATTATTAATAACATAATATATATATATTTATTTCTACTTTATGTATATAATTACGAACAAAGAAAAAAAACGCTATAACTTATAAGAGGTTAGTTTTATTTTTAATTACGCAAAATAAGACTTATTTATTTCTTTACAAAATATTATATAATATATGGATTTTTTTTTTTTTTCTTCAATGAAAAAAAAAAAAAGAAAAAAAAAATTTTTATAGTTTTAAAAATAATTATAGTTTTTTTTTAGTAAATAGTTTTTTTTTGTAAAAAAAAAAAAATATTTTTTTATCTAGTAAATAGTTAAACATTTTTTTTAAAAAAAAAACCAAAAAAAAAAAAACCAAATATTATTTTTAGGAAATCAATAAAACAATTTATTTTTTTTTTGTAAAAAGAAAAAAAAAAACTTTATTAATTAAAATTATATCATGTGTCCTCCGTTTGATTTCTTTTTAATTTTTCTTTTCATTCTCAATCAAGTAAAAGGGTAAAAAAATTCCTTGAGTAAAAAAAAGGTAATTAATAATTTCTGTAAAATTTGAGAAAAATTATGAAAAGAAAGTGAATTTAAATAAGTTAATGAATTCAGTTGATTTAAATGCTAAAATTTTGATGAATAAACTTAATTTGGAGCAGGAAACACGTAAAAAGGAACTCGTAAAAAATTATTTTTTCGATCGATTTCGATTTTGGTCACTTCGTCAGTAATTCTGACTGAAATTATATAATCACGTGTTCATTTTTATAATATATATACAGAGTAAATTTTCCAACCCGAGTATCTTCGCACAAATAATTAGTATTTTTTAATTCACAGCAAATTTATTTTTTATATATTAGTTGCTCCGGCAACATTTTTTTTATTTCTTAAATAAAGCATATATTACGTTCTTGTCGTAAATCTCGATAAATGTCACGTGTAATAATCGGCTTGATACATTTTAATTGCATATATATGGGGCAAATACAATACAAATAATCTATATTTCTCTCCGAGCGTGTCTTACTTCGGAAGCAAAAAAATACTTTTATATCCATAAACTAGCTTTACCTGTAACTGCATAATTTTTTCGCAAGCATAAACACACATATATAAAAACCATGTTTTCACAGGCTTCTTCACCCGCTTCACCCGCCTCAATAACGGAAGAAATTTCCACTAGAACGATGTCGGGAATATTTTGATACAGAGGGGCTTATCGAATATTGGGGGGATATTGGCTTCGCATTAGGTCCAGCAACAGTTCTTGCAGAATTCATTGAAGGTATCAGCCAAAAATTACGAAACTACTCCTCGTTTAAAACTCTCGATGACTTGAAGGGAAATGTTACGTATAAATAAGGTTAATGGGGAAGATATAACAAACATCAAGCAGTTTACTCCTGGTGGGTGATTAATTTTTCAGAACTGGACTGACGCTAACGAGGAGACGCGCTGTGAATTTATCTCAGCAATATTACACGCATCAATTTCCATCGCTAAAAAACTTACTTAAGATATTTTTATGGTGTTGCAGAAGGATATTTCATGAGAAGATTCAACCGGCCGAGTTGACTATGCAATCAAAGCTCTAGAAGACCTCCTATGTATCACCGAAGGGAAGCCTCGTAATATTAAGATTAGATATGCGCAGGTAAGACCTTTTTTTTTCTCATTTATATTCGAAAAAAATTATTATTATCTGATTAAGGCGTGGAGTATATATCCTCTATGTAGGGATCGCAAAAGTCGGATATCCGCTAGATGGGAAAACAATGCTAGTGTACCCAAGCCTTATCTCGCATCGGACCTGATCAAATGCGAATCCCTAGCTCTATGTTTGCTTTAACTTCCGAAATGTTTGATTGAGGAAGGATTCGCGTTTTAGAAGATTTAATCATATTAACACATTTATTTCTTAGAATCTGGCGCAACTTGAAAGTGCATTCCAAACAAATAAGAAAAAACGAACTGCGGATCAAGCTTTTAGGAACGATTATTTCGACTACCTCTATGGTATCATGTCGACAGGAACGGGTTGGCATTTTATTATGTATACTCCAGATGGTATTTACTCCACGAGCAGTAGTGAATATCAGATCAATCTTACGAAGTCTGCGATTAAGAAAATCTTGATTACTTCGAAGCAACGTGAAGGGTAATCGGCATCATTGTTGGATTATTGAAGGATCGCGTTAGTGTTGATAGTTCTCCGTCTAGCAAAAGGGCTAGGATCAAAAAAAATAATATGTATCATGGGCATAGTTCCGAACATTTGTATTTATTTTCGCATGTAATATAAAAAATTTTTCTTGGCAAAGTAATATTTTTACGTGCACACTGCGAATATTTTATTCCATGAAGCAAATAATAACACTTAAGTAATATATAATAATATTTTTAAAAACTGAGAATTATCCTTGAGTTTTAAAATTCCTAATTCCTCCATCCTGAGCGATTCCTAAAGCAACATAAATGAATTATAATATAATTAAAATTATGCATTAATGAATGTCTATGTCCATCACTGTACATATGTTATAAGCAAATAATAACACTTAAAAACAATATATAATAATATTTTTAAAAACTGAGAATTATCCTTGAGTTTTAAAATTCCTAATTCCTCCATCCTGATCAAATATCCTAAAGCAACATAAATGAATTATAATATAATTAAAATTATACATTAATTAATATTCTGAATGTTTATGTCCATCACTGTACATATGTTATAAGATGTATTGTATACGTTTTCAAGTATAAAGGTAGCGAGTGCATTGGGCAAGAATGGTTCATGATATCTCGATTCACGCAAACACTGTAAGTATAAATCCCGTGTTTTCATTCCCATATACAATGAAAGTGGCACTACAGTGAATTTTGATAGTAAATAACTCAATAGTAACCTAGCCACCCTTCCATTTCCATTCATAAAGGGATGGATGTACAAGAAATGTGTGAGAAAACATGCCCCAAATTTGATAGCTTCGTCTAAATCCAATTCCTCTTTCCCAAATTTTTCTTGACATTGACGGAATAGCTCTTCCATTCTGTCCTCTATCAAATTTGGTGCCAAATAAACGTAATTTTCCTGTGCTGCCATAACGTATTGCGTTCTGTACAGACCCGCATTCTCAATTAACCCATTACCAATCTGTTGATGCAATTGCTGTGCAAGCAAAGGCGTAAAATGATCTATTGGAAGATTAAAAAAGAAAATGGATGGGAAAATGCCATTAATGGTATCGTGAAGATTTTGGATTTTTTTAGCTAGGTGCAAAGAACGAGAAGGGCCAAACATTATTCTATGGATATTGCTGTCACCAAATGTTATTCTGCAAATATAACTAGCCAAGTGTAAAATAGGTCTAAAAATTGTTCTTGAAAAAACTATTTCGCAAACGTAAGTCAGAAAATCTTTAAAGTGTGATTTCTTTAACAGCTGTTGTATAATATTAAGGTCTACATCGCCTTCCACTGAAATGCATTCCATTAGATAATGTTCACGATGAAGGTCCATAAAGCCCTTCCAAAAGAGTTCATTCTCATTTTCAATGGATAATAATATGGCTTGTTGAAGACGTTTGATACTTGAGATGAAATACTGAGGAGCGCGGTCATCATAATCTGATCTCCACCAAGGTTTATTCACAAAGTCAAATTTTGAATATATCAAAGACATCTTGTATGAAAAAAGTTCTTTTTCAAGTTTGATCAGTAAAAAAAGAAAAATTTAATCAGTAAGAAAAACAAATGCATATTTATACTAATTTATAAAAATCACATGACTAAATTTGACTGACGATTATTTCACCATCACTTTATTGTGTTACACTAAAGCAAAATGAGTAATACAAATAGTTACTGCGTATATTACTATATTAGTAATTTTTATGTATATGTTGTAGGTTAATTCAGGATAGCAGTGGAAACAGGATTGACCAATTATATGTCATCACGTGATTGCCAATCCTACTTATGCATGTTGCTGATCTTACTGTAGGTGATTTAATTATATTGTGGTCATCACGTGAAATCTCGAAACCACTGGATTCCAAATCCACATACAATATATATACTATAATAATTAATGAGTGTATATCTGTGTAATACAATTATAAATAATATTGATAATCAAAAAATTTTTTCATATCAAACCTTTACTTTCTTTTTCAATTTCAAATTATGAATAACGATTTTTTATATAGCCAAATTTATGTGATATAAAGAATCTGAAATATATATTATGAAAAATATGACTGTTAAAATAATAATTCATTTATTAATTCCAGTTAAGTATCTACAAACTAATGAAGAAGGTGTTGCAATAATTTATCATATTAAAGGATGGAATAATATAGAAGCAGTTTCACAGATGTAAATATTTACTTTAAATTAAAATAGTAATAGCAATTTTACTGTAAGTATTTTATTTAAGGATCATTTTAACGCTCACCAGAGGTGAAATTCACCGAAGGTGATTTTTACCAGATCACGTGATTTATAATTATTTTTATTAAAATTCGGTTTTGAACAAAGTACAATTTTTAATTTTTAACATCTCTAATTATAACACAATGCATATATACAATATAATACATTATTGGTACTAATTGTTAAATAATCAAATGATTTAATAAACTTGAATAGATAATGAGGGAGTGAAAATGATGATGAAAAAACATAAACAAACAAAATAGATAATAAAGGAGTGAAAATGATGATAAAAACACATAAAGAAACAAAATAGATGATGAGAGAGTAAAAATGATGATGAAAAAACATAAAGGGACGAAATAGATGATAAGGAAGTGAAAATGATGATGAAAAAACATAAACAAACAAAATAGATGATGAGAGAGTAAAACTGATGATGAAAAAACGTAAACAAACAAAATAGATGATGAAGGAGTGAAAATGATGATGAAAAAAATGTAAAGGGACGAAATAGATGATGAGAGAGCAAAAGTAATGATGAAATAATGTAAAGGGATGAAATAGATGATAGGGAGTGAAAATATAGAAAAAACGTCAAACAAAATAGATGATGAAGGTGAAAATGATGACGAAAAAACGTAAACAGATAAAATAGATGATGAGGAAGCAAAAATAATGATGAAATAATGTAAAGAAATAAAATAGATGATGAGAGAGTAAAAATGATGATGAAAAAACGTAAAGGGACAAAATAGATGATGAGGGAGTGAAAATGATGATGAAAAAACGTAAACAAACAAAATAGATGATGAAGGAGTGAAAATGATGATGAAAAAAATGTAAAGGGACAAAATAGATGATGAGAGAGCGAAAATAATGATGAAATAATGTAAAGGGATGAAATAGATGATGAGAAAGCGATAATGATGATGAAAGAATGTAAAAGGAAAGAAGGGATAATGAAGGAGCGAAAGTAATAATAAAAGTATAAAAGAAACAAGGTGAAAGTGATAAGAAAGTGATGATAAAACAAAGAGGAAGCAAAGGGAATGATATAGAGAATAAAAAGAATAAAAAACTGATTAGTACTGTAACTACTGTTTAGTAATAAAAAAACAATAACAATAAAACAGTAAGAAAGCAAATCTTACCTTAAATTCCTTGAAACTATTTGAAATTATTGTTATCTAAAGAAGACGAAGTTAGCAAAAAGCAAGCAAAAAAAATAAATAAATCTATTTTCAAAACTAACGTGTAAAAAGTATGTAGTACAAAATCACCTGGTGAATTTCACCAGGGTAAAATTAAAAATTTTAATAATTTGCAGATCAAGGTGAAATTCACCGAAGGTGAATGTAAAATTAATCCTTTATTTAATTTCTTTGTAATCATAAATAAAATTTCTATTTATTGGTTGTAAAGGGCAAAAATTGGATAAAGAAAGATTTAGCACTATTAAAATTCATAAAACATACAATATACCCAATAGAGGGCAAGATAAAGAACCTATAATTCGTAATGTTCAGTCTAACAAACATAAAGGTAATTAAAAATTATAACTTTATTTAATTATAATTTTATTTTATTGATTTTTACTTCAAATCATCAGGATAATCATCACCATTGGCCAGAATTATTAATTTTTACCGGCACTATATTTTTAATGCTAGTCAATCATCATAATTTCAGTTACTGGTAATCATCACCCTTCAGTGATAATTAGAAAAATTCTATTTTATTGATTTTTTTTTATATTAACTAATGCACAAGTTAAAAAATCAAACATTACAAAATCAACTGTGAAATGTAGATATGCAAATTCTAACAAGAAAACCAAAACAATTTTCACAATTTCTGATTCTGATGATAATTATGATGATAATAATAATAAAGAAAATTTAAACTTAAATTTCAATAAGCTTGAATATTGAGAGAGAAAATTAGCTTTAAAAGAACATGAAATTTTATTAAGAAAATGTGAAGCAAAAGTTCATGTAATTGAACTATCCAACAGAAGTATATGAACAAATAAATATCTCTTTATTAATAAAAATTCTGCAAGCATTAATAACAAATAAATAGCTAGAAGATAATAAAAATAGTAAAAATGAAAAAAACATATATAACTATTAGATTATATAGATACTATCAGATTAAAAAGTTTTAATTACTATTAGATTATAAGATTACCATTAGATTAAAGAGTTACATAAAATAATATAGTAGAAATAAACTAAAACAATATCTAAAGAATCATAAAGGAATCCAGAAATTAGATTATAAGTTATGAAGTTCAGTTACTATTAAGTTATACAATTAGGTTGTTTAGTAATATACCATTAGTAAAATAAAAGATTCTAGAAAGTTATCAAAAAAGCATCTAATAGAAATTTGTGATTTCTCATAATTTTTTATTTAGAAATTTTTTTTTAAAAAAAATAAACATTATCATCCAATTTTTGCCATAAGTTGAATAAATAAGATATTTATTATTAAACAAAATATTAATCTATTCTTACTTGGTTTAGATTTTTAATAATTATTTTTAACTTAAGTATTTATTTTTAATTTCAAAAACTTAACTTTTAAAAAATTAACTTAACTTTTTATCTTTTATTTACAAACTTGAAAAGTTTCCTTCTCATTTAAATCATTATTTTATTATAACTGTCACTGTAAATAAGACAGTTATGCTAGTAAATGATATATAATAGTTATTTTACAGGAAACTGTAAATATCAATAATTTTTATGGCATACACTTTTCATTATAAGAAAAGGCTAAAGAATTGAAAGTTTATATTTTAATAATTGTGTTAATCATATTTTTATTTATTTTATTTAAAAAATATTTATTTTACAAGTTAACTAACTAAACTATCGAGTTATTCTAACTACAGAATTATCTATTGAATGATTTGAAGCCTACCTATATTTATATTAATTGATATTTCATTAAAGATTTTAAATCTTAAATTTTCTATTATTATAAAGAAAAATAATCTTAAAAAATAATCTTAAAAAATAATCTTGAAAAATAATTTTATTAATCTGCTATTGTAATGTTTATCCTTCAATGATTGTATTACTAACATAATTATTTTTTTTTTTTTTTTATATTTCCAGTTTATTAAAATTGTACTAACATAATTATTAATCTAAACTAATAATAATTAATTTAATATAAATAATTATAAATAATTAAACTATAAATTATTGTATTACTATAAGTCTATAACTTATTATATTCTTCAATTATCTTAGCTAAATATTTTTTCTCATTCTGTTTAATATATTATTTATCTTTTGGGTAATTATTTTTCTAATCATAATTATATTATTCTGATATTTAGGATTATAATATAAAAATATTAAAAAAAAGAAATAAACTTTAAAAAAAAAATAATAAATTTTAAAGAATATATAGAAAAGACTTAAAAATAAAAGATTATAAATAAAAAATAAAAAATAAAATTTTAATTATTCAAAAAATATGAACATAAAAATAAACAGAAAGAATCCTTCCTAATCAAATTCTAATTGTTTTTTAGAAAAATTATAATTATAAATATTTTTAATTAATATAATTAAAGATGTAATATATAATTATTTTTAGAGGTTCTTGGAAAATGATTAAAAACATGTGATGATGAAATAATAAAAAATTTTAAATAATTATTACATTGAGAATCACCTAAAAAAAAAGAACTGTTAATAACAGTTTGTTAAAATAAAAAATTTCATAAAGAAAACTAGTTTGAAACCCATAAAACTGGCTGTTTTCTAAAAAAAGGATATTAAAGAATGTTAAAAACTAACATTCTTAACAAAAAAATTTTAAAAAAAATAAAATTTCTCTTTCCCAGCATATCTTATATCTACTTTATTTTAATAGGTCCAGAAAGTTGCAACTATATACAACATTTTTATTGTAATTATAATACAGTATTATAATTATTATATAATATTATAATTATTATTAGTATTGTAATATTATATTGTAAGACATGATCGCATCTATAATAAAGTTTTTTAAAAAAAAAAAAATTGTAATATTATAATTATTTCCAATTATACAAATATGTATTATAATATATCAATCATTTTTTTTTATGATGACTGATGATATTTGTCTACAAAAACTTATTTTTGTAATTTTTATTTTTCAAAAAAGGAAATTTTTGAAAAATCATAAGTGTTGTAATATTATAATATTTTAATTTTAAAAGTAATAATAGATTACAACACAATATAAGATAGTTATCATTAATTATATATTATATTTTTAAATATAATTGTTATTAAAGAGGTATTCTTTTATTTTTTAAGTTAATTTACTATTTTACATTTTATTTTTTTTGAATCTTTATTCTTTAATTTACCAATAATTAAATGAAAAAGTTTTACTTATAATGTTTAAAATTGGCTAAAAACACTTTAAGTAAAGATTTTATCTTTATTGATCCAAAACTTTTGATGTATGGAGGAAATGTATGTTGGAATCATAATTCTATTGAAAAAGAAGTTACAATTATAATTAAACATATAAGGGAAACTCAATGGATAGAAGAAGTTTTCAATTACATAGAAATGAGTATTGGAATAATTCAGAAACGCTTATAAAGATTGAATGGTCAAGTATGTTTAGAGTTCTTAAAGGCAATATTGAATTAACAAATTTTACAGAATACAAATTAAACTTATTTAAGGTCAAAATTTGGACAAAAAAATTACTAACACTTGATAATTTGGTTAAAAAAAAACCACATATTTATAATTCTAAACAGAAATATCCGATATACTTTAAAGACAAAGAAATATACTTACATTTATGGAAATGTGAATATTTAGAACAAGTATATCTAAATATGATAGACAAATTTCAACAATATTTACAAGAATTAATATTAGTTAATAGTCAAATGGAAAATGCAAATTCTGATGATATTTTTAAAGAAATTTCATGTTGTAAAATTTGGGATTTCAATAAAACATATAATTTGTCTATATTAATAAAAGGTTTTATACATATAGATTTAGTTAACTTATTTAAAAGTTATAAAATATTAGATAAAGATAGGATAAGATTATTAGACGGTTTGGTTAACAAATTGATTTTTTGACTTCAAAATTTTTATATGAAAATATAGGAATGTTAAACTAGCTGATTTAGAACATCAGAAATGGATTAATATAAAGATGAAAAAATTGGCCAATAAATCTAAATTAGTAGTTAATAAATTAGATAAAATAGTAAGTTTACATTGGAAGCTATAGAATAGTTTAATATTCAATAAAGAAGGTCATTAGTTAAATTTTTGAGTTTTTTATGATGACTGACGAGTCACCTTTGATCTCAAGGTGACAGGTCAGTCTTTTTCTTTGGGAGGGGTAGTATATTAATAATGTTAAATTTATTTAGAATACCTTATTTTATTTTACTTTTGTAAATATATTGTATTACTTTAACATTATTATTAATAAACATGATAACGCTTTTACTACAAGAAAAAAAAAAAAATTTGTGATATCAGTTATTAGTAATGGCGTTAAATATCAAATTTGTAAATGGGTATAGATAGAACTCTCTTACTTATAAGATAGATTACTTTTAGATAGTGTTTATATCCAGATATCATCTGGATAAATAAATCCATCTCTGTTAAGAATTTTTAAATCTGGTTATCTGATAAAATATTTTTTACAAATCCAGATATCCATCTGGATTAATCTGTAATTTTTGTGAATATTTAACAGGTCATTAGCGAGTTTATACCCAGATAAAATCTGTGAACTTAATATAATTTATTGTATTTATACATATATCATTTATTTAATATTGTATAATAATTTGTAAATATAAAAAAAATAAAATTTATCACAAAAGCATGAATTTATTTGTGTAATTTATATAAGGTATAGTTTAAACATCAATAGGAGTAGTAGTTACTTGTTGAGCTGGAGGGTAAATATTAGCAAAATGGGGACTATTCCGTTTTGAGAATATAACACGACTAAATAACTCAGGTTTTATTCGTATTTTCTTAACAGTTAAAAGATTTTTCGCATCTGAGAACAGTCATTCTGAGGGAGTAAATGCCGCATTTGGAGAGGGAGAAGTCAAAAAAGAAGTAATATCGCTTTGGTGCTATCATAGGGACTCGCACTTATAAGATAAGTCACCTCATTTTTCCTAGGTGTAAAAATCATATATAAAAGTCTTTGCAGATCCTACTATAAAAGGAAATTTATGTTACATTGTTATGATTTTTTCCTTTTTAGCTAATTAACCAATAGAATTTAAGAAAAAAGTAAGGTAAAAACTATTAGTAAAGGCCAATTTTCTACGGTGACCTTTATTATAAGTAAGCAGGATCCTGCTGTCATACTGGAAAATGGAATATTATAAATGACGATAAGCAGTGATTTAACGTGTTTTAGTATTTTTATTACTTGGTGATTCATGTAGCGAAACATTGGACATTGAGACAATTATTACTATATTGTGCAGATTGGCATTTCATAAACGGATATCCGGATAAATTATATAGGTTAATGGTTTATATTTGGAGGATCCGTTTAGACTAAAATTATATTTAGATAACGTCAACTCAAAAAAACTTTTATCTGGATACCTACTTCTTACCGGATATCCATTAATACAACCAGATTTGCTATATCCGGATATAAACACTACTTCTAGATCTAAGGTAAAAATTATTGTCTGAAGTATGAGGACATATTACTTCTACGCATTTCAAATGCAATGTCGTTCTGTACTATAGCCTGATCGACGAATGAAATTTTGTCTTACATATATACAAATTTAGCCATGTGTTACGGTGATATCAATAAAATTTTAATAAATAAATAAGAAAACTTTAAGCAGAAAAGGCTAAACTTTTACTTATTTTGATAGAAGAAATAATATTGAAAAAATTATGTTAAGGGTGAAAACTGATTATATTGTGACTTAGAATGAAAGTATTTAGTGAGATATCTTAGACAAATATTACACAAGAATTTGGGCATGCACAGCACGCTGACAATTTTTTTTAGTATTAAATGTACAATTATTATTAATTATACTGAATACTTCGGACGCTCCAACAGTTCCCGTTTCCTAGTAATATATATTTATGTAATATAATTTTGTTGAATTTGTATCTATTTTAATTTACTTCTATAAAGTCATTTTAATTAATTTTTAATATTTGTGATAAATATATAGAAGTTTTAATCTATGTAATTATGCTTCTATATAATTACTAATTTGGATGTATTTTTAAGAGGATGATTTAACATGAATTATTTAATCCAAAAAACAAATTAGTAAAACTCATAATATAATATTGTATAAAATTTATAAAATAATATTATTTATAATTATGAATTTTATATAAATATAAAGAAAATTTCTAAGTTTACACGGGGTGTTTGTACACGGGTCATATAAATATAATTTTTAATAGACTAATTTTTGTTTTTTAATTTGAAATTGAATGCTACCGACATTATACTCTTTTACTTTTTATTCTTATTATATTACAGATAAATATATGTATTTTCACCTGCTCTGCAAGTTTACTTAAGGCATTAAAGGAGGTTTTAAATGCCATTTTTAATCTACTAATATGACCCGTGTTTAAACACCCCGTGTACAAATAGAAATTGCCAAATATAAATACTATGTAAATTTTAAGTTTATATAGATTTGTATAATTTAAATTTAAAAAGTTGTATTTTAATATTTAACAATTGAATTTTTATAATTCTAGATTCATTATATTTGTTTTATTGAAAGGATTTGAATAATAATAAATTGTATTTAATATATAATTACACTTTATATTATTTAAACATTGAGTTTAGATATTTTTTATGATATTTTTATTCTAGTAATTAGATTTTTATAATTTTTAGTTTATTAGATTTGTTTCATTAATTTAATTCAAATGATAATAAATTTATGATCTGATTGATATTAATTAAATTATAGTATTTTAAATCTTTTAAATTTTTTGTTATATATAAATTGTAAAATTTATGCAATAATAATTTAATATTTCTAAAAAATCTGAAATAATAAAAGTAGTTAAAGTATAAAAATTTGTTTATTGTAATTATTTAATGCCCTTTCTTCCTTACCATTTTTAATTCAAATTAAGCTATCATGTGATGCTGATAAGAATTGGATTAAGAATTCAATTGTTTAAGGATTAATCATTATTATAAAATTATATTTTTTATATATTAATATGTGATGATCTGCATAATTTTAGTAAAAAAAAGAATTTTGGCTGCTTTTTGTATATTATAATTTATAAAAAAAAAGGTAAATTAATTATTATTATTGTAAGATTGCATTTATATATATATCTTTTTTAAAGCAGTTAAGTTAATTGATTTTAAAAATTCTAAATAATATACTATATAAGGTTTGATTAATATTCCAACTTTTTTTTAAAAAGATAATTGCTTTTTTTTTATTTTATTAAATGGTTTTTAAAAATGAAAATTATTATTAAAAAAAAGTTAAATTACTATTAAGTAATTATATTCTGTTAATTTTTATATATACTGTATTTTTTTTATAAAATTTTTTAAATATAATTCTTTAAATAATAATTTTGCCTTTAGTTTTATTTATATTGATAATATTATTAATTTTTTTTATAGTAATGTATGGATTTAGAACAGAAATCTTCTTCTTTATAATATTGAAAATAAAGAAAATCATTATTACCTTATATACAGTCGCGTCGGAAAGTATTGCCCGATTTGAAAATAAAGACAAACACAAAAATGTTTGTAATTTTTCACTAGTATATACATTAGTAAAAATTTATATCTAGTTTGTTTCCCATTCTACATCATATTTTCACAATGCCAGAGTGGCACCTTTCTCAAAGACAGAAATATTTAAATTTTTATTTTTCCTTCAGTACAGCTTTAAGCTTGGCTACAGCTCTTGGAAAGGGGTCACACTCCTGAGCAATATATTGATTCATTTTTAATTGTTTTCTACTTTGCCTAAACCAAATAAATTTGTTGGTAAATTAGTAGTTGCAATTTTATTTAATTTTAGCTGATTTTTGGCTTAAAATGAAGGTTATAATTAACTTGACACTTGTGATTATCTTGATATCCAGTGATTCGAATTTGATGAATAAGGCTCAATAGATTTGTCTTGTCAAGACGAGTTGAATGTTGGTTGGCACATGTTTCTAGGATCAATATATACTGATATATGCATTAAAACATATTTTGGACGGTTTGACTATTATCTCGTGATATACTGATGTTATACATGTGAACTGGCCATTATTCGATGCCTCTCAATGAGATGAATCCAATGAGTCTTTGATTGTCATCGTCGGATCACTAGATAGTGAGATATTCCCGATTTTGTGAAATTCAGAGTTTCGAAAAATTTTCAAGTAAAGAATATTTTAAGTTATATCTCAGCATCTATTGATCCTAAAGACACAATACAACTAACATTTGACTCGTCATGATGAGATGGATCCAACGAGCCTTTATTCATCAAATTCAGATCACTGGATGCTGGGATAATCATAGTAGCCGAATAATTATGTCCCCCATCTGTTAGTAATCGGGCAACACTTTCTGACGCGACTGTACATATTTAATAAAAAAGTATTTATACTTAATATCTATTTAAAATATACTTGATTTTCTTTAAAATATATTTAATTTTCTTATTTTATACTTGAAATATACTAAAAGTTAAATTTGCACTTAAATTATAATTAATATATACTTAAATTACATTTAATTTTTTACATTTCAGTATATTTAAAGCATATTTATAAAATAAGTATATTATTGTATGCTTCAATTATAATTAAATTATGGATTTTATAATTCATCACACCTACAATTCTACCATATCCTTTTTTGTCACCTGTATCATATACCCTCCCCTTTTCATTTTTTATATGTATTATGGGAACAGAGAATTTTTTCAGTTGTAAAAAATCTATTTTTCACACTCTAGTTAAATGTCACATGTTTTAACATGTTTTTGCCTGGAATTACGTAATTTTGCCCAGGATGCAGGTGCGATATTCAGAAATAAGACCCTTAAATTATATTTAATTTTTTCCATTTCAGTATATTTTTAATATGTTTTAAGTATAAAATAAAATTTAAGTATATTTTAAATATATTTTAAATATATTTTAATAAAAATACTTTTTATAGGGATAAAGATTGCCATATTAAAGGGTCAACTGTTCATTCTCATTCATAACAGCCATACTGGCTTTCACTATTTAAATAAGTTGCATTAGATCACCAAATTTTTAATTTTTTATGACTCATATACTTTAGTAATGACTCAATAAAAAATCGTTTAAAAATATTATGATAAGATTTACTATAAGTTTATACTCGTGAGAAATCAAGTAGTGAATACCTAAAAGATAACATTTTTTTGATTCGGATATGCACATGTGCTAGATATTGCGTGACGAATAGATTTACCATATAATGAAATACGGAGGGGTGTGACACTGGCGAAAGATCCAAAATCCTGCACGAGTAAAAAGTTAAAAATTAGTGTGGCAGCATTACAGATCCATCTCTTCAATTTTATTGGTATTTCACTATTATTATGAAAATAACCAGCGCTATATAATGTTAGCTAAATAGATAAGTAATTTAATATTGAATACCTGGAGTAAAATTCTTGTTTATTATTAGTTGTTGCTTGTTAACGATCACCATGAATTAATTTCAAATTGTAATTGACTTCAAGTATTAATTATTGTGTCAACTCGTTATTTACGAATTTCTTGCCATGATTTAATTGATATTCAACAATTAAGAAAATAATAATTTGTACAAAAATAAATAATAAATAAATTATAAAACTAGTAACGTAATAGTGATGATTACGGGATATTATCTAAAGAGTTGTAATTTGAATATCGTGATCTATTATTACTTAAACCAAAAAATGCTCTCATTCTACGACCATAAATAATAACTTGGATTACGATTATAAAGTCTACACTTAATTGTATAATACCACAAAGAATGAATTGTACTGGTGTATGATAATATATATAATAAAATGTTTTAAATGTATCTCCACAGACCCATGTTAAAATGATCCATTTACTTCATTAAAGATTAAAAATGTAAAAAAATGTAAGAAAAATGTGAAAGTGAGGCAAATATAAAAAAATGTAAGAAATGTGAAAGTGAGGCAAATATAAAAAAATAAATTTTAGAAAAGGTGTCTTACCTGAATCCTGATACAGAGTGCCTCTTAAAATTTTCCCAAGCTTGGGGCATCGGAACAGTACTTTCGATTCCGAGTGACTTTATAGATCAAAAATTTAGAATCGAGAATTGATTTGATTTGAAATAACATTTAAACTATAATTTACCAGAAAACCCAAAGTTTCAACGAACCATGTTTGTTTATAAAACATGAATTGAAATAATCCCAATAATCCAGACAACGTAATCAAGAAGATTAAATAAGATTTATAAGTGTACCAATTCCAAAACCATCGCCGATTTGGTGTTGGTGAGATTGGAAATCGATATTTAAGAAATTCATGTAATAAAACAAGCTGAACAGCTATCATCAAAAAACTTTGATAAAGAAGTACTTCTGCAAACCTTTTCCCAACCCTATTAAAACCAAAATAATTTAAAGACAGTTTAAATATTAAGAAAATAAAAACATATTAAACCTACCAAAAGTGAACACGAATAATACTACTAACTAATAATACTCCTGTCGTATCTAATGAATATCCTGAACTTGATTTAGTCTGTCGAAATTTATTAATTTGATCAAAGTATCCTAATACAGGACCAACGATCATAGATATATCGAGTAGAGTATTAAATACATCACTAAGTTCTGGCATTTTGAAAAAAAAAGAATAAAAAGGTTACTAAAACTAAAATAAATAACACTGTTTATATTTATTTATTTACATTTTCGAGCATGGCGGAAATTTGATGATCCGAGGCTGTATAATTATGGACTGAAACCATTTTATCCGGCATATAGTTCATGTGATTTCTAAGTCACGTTTCTGGATAACTCATAAAGTAAAAAGTCCAACACCCGACAGAATGATAACTAGGTAATGTTTTGACTTAAATTGGTATTCTTAAGTAAAAATCTCCGGCAGAATGGTAATCCAGGAACCTTCTTAATAAGAAGATAGATACTTCTCTTTACTTTCGATTGCTCAATAAAAATGTATTCTAAAGTCTAAACCCACCATAGGAATTATTCCCGCTTGGCGCCAGTGATGTTATGAAGTTTATACAACGCGTTGAACGTTTACATTTTGGAGACGGAAATTTTCATATACTTGAAAGACTTAAATTGACTCCAGTCCGTTTTTGAAGCTAACTGGTCTCAAAGGTGATATGCGCAAGATAAGCTTACGAGTAAATTTTTTTTTTCGGGACTTTGATCACGTGATCGTGTTGGAATCCATCTTTTCTCTTTAATGTCTTACTAATGGCAAATATCGGAAGTTGATAATATTCAACATAAACATTACACAATTGTCGATTGAATTCTATTTTTATTGATAGATAATATTTATCTTATTTATTTTACTAGTTCAAACTTTAATGCAATAGCCCCAAGCATCTTGGTTACATGGGCCAGTAATGGAAAGGTTAAATCATCATTACGTTTAGTATTGACATTGCCGAACAATATAGTTTAGATAATTTATTACACTGGTAAATTAAAATTTCGAAATGCGTATACTTATTAGAACATTCCAATCTAGGCTTCTGCAAAAACGGGAAGTACGTGCGATATTCATATTACGCGTGATTTTTATTACAAAGTTATTTATCACTATTAAAAAGCCATCTTCATATATAGCATATATTAAAGGTCTTGCACCATCTGGTATGTGAACAAGTTAAAACTTTATGTTTGCTTATATAAAATTATCACATTAAACAGGTATCGGCAGGCATGGAAAATGCCAGAACCAGAAGAGAGAGAATTTATCAAATATCAAATTCTGTCAAATGTAAGCGTAAAAATAAACGGATTTTCGTTTGCGTAAATCTATAAAAATAATTATTTTTCTGTGAAACATTTGACCCTAAAAGTCAAGAAATTAATAGGGTAGAAGATATTAATTCTGGCATGTAAAAGTGAGTGCAAACAACGCTCTGGAACTTTTTAAAAAAACATGGAATTAATCGAATTAGTTGTGGGAACCGTTAGATGATGAAGACTTAGTGGTTAATTAATATACTTCCTTATTTTGTACCGGCTAATGCTATATTTTATTGTGATTTTTCCTTGAATATGTTATGTGACAGAAATTGAAAATAAAAAAGGCAATTTTTAGAAATTATCCAGCCAAATACCCAATTATGCTATTTTGTGGCCAAATAAATTACCTCTGATGAGGACTATTAACTTGGAGTTTGCCTGATGAATTTCCCTTTCAGGAAATTTGGCTTCGGGAATGACAAATAGGAATTTCCTCTATTCCTCTAATGCAGGTCAGTGTAACTTCCTATTTGTAATATTTCAAAAAATAAATAAAATATCAGTATGCATGCAAATTTAAACACAAATCGCCAAATGCTTAATTACTGGCATAGTTAAATTTTTCTTATGAATGATCCACTTGTAAAAAAAAAAATTATAAATACTCCAGTAAAGTTCGTATTATTCGTCTATCTTATTCTATCCAATAATTAATATATTATTATATAAAAATAATATTAATGGCACCATGGCCGTCCTTACATACCTCAAATCCTTGACAGTCTCAATAGCACCGCTATTATTTTACCGTCACGCCAAATTTTGCGCTACTCACCAAGTTTCCGTTATAGTTATTGCCATTTTTATAGTTTTACCTTTATGTTATCCTGCTCTTAATGCCTATTATTTAAACCCTACCAGCGACGTCCCAAGTTTTTATTGGGAATTACCATCATCTCGCGTGCCTATTTCAAAGGCTAGTTTCAAACAAAAATGCGATTCTCAAGCTTCATTACGTGTAGAGAAAATTATTATTAAAACCAATGGTTTTAAAGATATTGAAAATCCTCAATCTAATTATGATACAAATGTTTTAGAAAAGAGTCTGTTATTGTGGACACATCAATTACAAGAAAGACTTGCAAATACTGTAGTAGTATATCCACCTAATAAAACTCCACTTATTTCGCGCCAAGAACCTGAAGAATATACTCTTTCTAATTTATGTTTTAAGCCAAACGGTGGAAGCCGTTGTCTGATTAATTCCCCTATTGAATTTTGGAATTACGATGCTGATTTACTTATGAACGATGATAGTATTTCAAAAACTCTTTCAAAGGCAGATAAACTTTCTTCATTTAAAATACCAATTCCTCTGGATTCGGTTTTTGGAAATCCTGTTTATGATAAAGTGACTGGAAGGATTATAGGTGCAGATTCTATCATTTTAACTTATTTTTTAGAAGATATGGGTAATTGTGCCGAAGGTCAAACTTTAGCTATATGGGATTTGCTTTTGAAGCATGTAATGGATGCAAATGATACTTGTCATATTGGTGGTGAACGTATAAAGGCTTTTGATATAGATTTTAAAGAAGCGTCAAATCATATCGTATTTATTGTATGTTTTGATTTATTTTGATAACATAACAAAAATATTGAAATTAACATATTAGTTTTTATATAGTTTAATCGTCATAAGGGATTTTCGGCAGAATCTATCCTCCTTGCTCTAGAATATATTATTGCGTTCCTATATATATCACTTTCCCCTGGACGACTTAATTCTGTAAAGTCAAAATTTGGGTTGACATCATCAATTGTGGCCCAAATAATTGCTTCTTTGGTCGTTTCACTCAGTGTTTGTTCTCTTTTTGGTGTCACTTTGACACTTGGATCTTGGTATTTATTTTAATATCCTCTTTTAAAATTTTTAGCATAATCTTATTAATAATCTTCTTTTCCAGGAAATTGTTGCCCTTTGTACTTGTAATTATCGGTGTTGAAAACTTATTTATTTTAACTAATGCAGTTACTTCAACTTCAATGGAATTAGATGTTAAAGAACGAGTTGGAAAAGGACTTGAAAAAGTTGGAGTTTCAATAACAAAAAACCTTTTTACCCGTCTTTTCGTTTTATTTATTATCTCAACAACAATAGATTTAGTTCAAGAATTTTGTATTTTCACTTCTGTGGCGATAATAATTGATTACCTGCTTCAAATGTCATTTTTCATCACTACATTGTCTATAGATCTTCGAAGATTAGAGGTAATGACTTGTAGACTTATTATATTCAATTTTTCAATAATGGATGTTATTTATATATGTCATTGGTCTTTTTTGTTTATATAGATTTCTGATTTGTATAATCGACGAGTTGGCATACCATTGAATCCTAAAAAAACTCTTAATAATCATAACCCCAAATTGATCAATGGAGTAAAAATTGGAACAAATTTTTCCAATAATGTTAGCAATGGGAGTTTGTTTATTTACTTGATGGTAAGCTAATAATAATTGAATTCAAATATATAATATATGAAATAAGTTAAAGAAAGATGATTTATTATCTTCCTAGATTGCTATTTCAATTACGACATTTATGTACCAAGCAAGCGGAGATTTTTCAAGCCTTTTACCATCGTTTAAGAGCGCTTTTAGTGATTCACTTGCGAATAAAAATACTGTCGACAAAATTTCTATCACAAATACTTTTTATGAAACCTCAACCGCCACTGATGCTGAGGCTTTCTGGAATGTTGTAAACCCGAAAAAGACGAATCAATATTTTGAAATAAGACATCCAAGGAAACTCACACTTTTGTGGACACTAGACCAGAAAAATAATCTAACAGAGTCGACGAAATCATCAGAACCATTCCCATTTTTATTGGAAATAGCTGGAACGAAATTATCCGTTAGATCCATAATTAAAAATGCTGTCTTGTATTTAAAAATTATTATAATTCCTGCATTTGTAATTATTTTTGCAATTTCATATTTGGTGAGCTTCTTGGTACCTTCGGACCAAATCGGTAAGGGTACAGCATCTAGAAATGATAATGAAAATAAGATTTCTTTGCCAGCTCCTTCCTCTAGAAACTCCTCATTTATGACCACACCTAGAGTTGTTACATTACGCGGACGTCATTCTGCTGATGTTAGCTTACTTTGCGCCAATCCTAATGGTATGATTATTACTACTGCCAAAGATAAGCATATTACTTCATGGGATGGTAGACGAGGAGTTTCACTGAAAAAACTAGAGAGATACATGCGTAAATGTGATTCATGTAAATGTGGCATCACTGGAGGAATGAAGAAATGTATATCATGGCCTGTCAGAGCTATGTGTATGAGTGAGAAGATCGAATTGGCTGCTGCGGGATTTGAAGACGGTGTTGTAAGAGTTTGGGATATTGATTCTGGACAAGCTACATTTATTTTAAAGGACACCGTTGAAGACGTAGAATCGGTTGTGTCCTCAGTGAATGTATATACAGCGAAAGAACGTGTCACTTGTTTACAATTCGTTGTTCCAACTTCTTCCTCTTCAATACCACAGACACCAACTTATGAAAAAGGATGTATGAATTTCTCGGTCAAACCAGCATCAACACAGCAAGCTCCATCTATGCTTCTTGCAACTTATCGCAATGGTTATTTTCGAGAATGGGATTTAGTTTCGGGTCGGATTGTTCATACTATAGCTACTAATCAAAAAGGTGGCATTAGTTATCTTTGTGTTGTAGACGATGGTGAGTTGGATTATAACCAGGATGATTTATGTGCTTTCACGGGTGCACGTGATGGATCGGTTAAATGTTGGATTCGAACGAGTTATTATTCCGAAAATGAATCTTCTACTGACCTTAATGGACTTCGTAAGAGTAGATGGAAGTCAACTTACACGATACCCGGTGAAACAGGAAATGCTATTACTTGTATAGCTGCCAAGGTAGTAAAAACTGAGAACAGTACCTACGGGATTGTTATTACAGGTACAGCAGATGGAGGTATAAGAGTATATGATTATTTTACTGGTAAACCTATAAATTCATTAAGTCGAGGTACGATATTTAGTCAAAAGGAAAAGGAACAATTATTATTACAAAGAAAATTGTTAATTCGGCAACAGAAATTAAATTATAGTAAAAGGTCATTTTCAGGTTCATATGATTGTGATTCTGACGATTATGAAGATGAAGAAACAGATGATTACGATGATGATTTTGATGATGATGAACTATCGCATCAAGATGCAATTACAAATATAATAATTAATTTACTTAAACAGGAAAGTTGCTATTGCGGTAATACAGAATATGGAGGTTTTTCAATAGTTACTTCTTCGGTAGATGAAAAAGTACACGTATGGCAATTAGTAAGGAATGTTATGGATTGTTCCTGTGTTGCATTACGGAATAATTCAAAAAATGGACCTGCTGGACGTCTTCAACAAAAAGATGTAGCTAAATGGGATGGTGTTATATCCTATTTTCCTAAATTTATTGGAAGAGTTAGTCAGCCTGGAGGATCAGCAATTGTATTTATAAAGGAAAATATAGTTGGCGTAAGAAAAGCTAAACATCTCTCAGGGTCGAAACATGTTCCTAGGTGTCATGGAGCAGAAGGAGAATGGGAAATGTGGATGTTGGAAATTAATGATCCAAAAGTAATTGATTCTGCACAAGATGATCAAGAAAAGTCTGATGATGAAAGTTATGTAGTCGAATTATCAGTACAGACTATTCCTTTAGTTAATGAAGCAGATTTACTTACTGAGGAACAGTTAAAAAAGAAAAAAGTGGCTCTTCAAGTAGTTAAGAAACAAAGAGATAAAGAAAGTGCGGGAGAATTAAAAGGATTTGTTAGGAGGAGAAGAAATATACTAACTAATAATAGCAATAATGTTGTAGGATCAAATTTTGGACCTACATTCCCAATGTCGTCGTTACCTTCGAATATACATAACCATAATCATTCGCATATTGATCATCATCATGAAGAAGATATACAAGGTCAAGTAGTTGATTATCGACAAAGCAGTCAAAGAAGACGTAGTGCATTACATCGAGTATATCCAGATGAAAGACAATTATCACTATTAGATGAAGAAAATGAAACGAACGAATTTTTACCCTTTGCTCATGTTAAACAAGTAGTTAAAATTGGTGAAGATGGTGTAGCAGTTGCGTATGGTAATTTTGTTAAAGTAGTTTTATTTGAACATTCGGACAATTACGAAATTGTTGATGGTGATTTAGACATTTAAAAATTTCAAAAATAATAAGAAAAAAAGAGGGGGTTAATATTTAATTAAATTTCGCATTTCAACTTTTGTAAATAAAATCAGAGAAAATATATTATATATTATATGTAATTTTATTTTAAATCATTCGTTTATAAATAAATAAAATTGTGAACAACTATTATTTTATGTAATAAAATGTCTTTAACTTTTAAATTTTGCAATATTGTAGTTCTATCACTATACATACAAAATAGCTATATAGACTATATACCAGATTTGTATCTCATAGTCGTGTTTATGGATAGTATACTGAAGACGCCGGGGCTTTTTTTTTTATTTTATTGCTGGTCTTTGCAATTGAGTTGGTCAAATTTTCTCAATATCCCAAGTAAAGTTATTTATAATTTCTTCGTCAATTTTGACAATTTTTCGAGACGAATGAGCCCCCGGTGTGGCGAAACTTTACCAATATTTACAACTATAAAAGACAAATTACATAATATTTTGCACAAATATTTGTAACAAATCTACATTGGCGGTCTACTATTACTACGTCCGTTACCACGTGCGTTACTACTTGCTGCAGCTTCTTTGGTTCTAGTTTTCTTCCTAACAGCAAGTGGAACATCTTCGGAATCGCGATCATCGATTTGATCTAGATTCTTCTTAGATCCAGCTGAGGATGATCCAGTAATTGTACTTGAGCTTGAAGTAGCACCACCTCTTGCTTGTGAACCTATAGCAGTAGAAACTCTGTTCACTTTAGAGGCTGTAGGCTTCTTTTTCTTTGTCTCTTTCTTTTCAGTTGCTTTTTTTGCTTCCTTTTGAGCTGCTTCAGCAAGCTTCCTTTCTCTTTTTTCTGCTTCTAATTGTGCTTTCTTTAGTCTTTTTTCTTCTGCATCGGCCTTTCTCTTTGCATCGCGCTGTTCTTGTTTTATACGTTTTTGCTCTTCCCTTTCTTGCTTTTCTCTTGCTTTTTCTTCCATCTTGATGCGTTTAGCATTTTCTTTCTCCACTAATGCGGCAGCATCTTTCTCTCTTTTGCGCTTCTTCTCTGCAAGAGCAGCTGCATTTTGTGCTGCAGTCTTAGGTGGCTGTCTCTTGGGTTGTGGAGGAATCTTACCAGTCGGAGGAACTTTCGGTCTATGGTTTCTTTGTTTTTGCGGCAAGCCGTCATCCTAATATTTAAATTTAAACTTTCAAAATTTTATATTCAATGATTAGAGAACTAAATAGATAGTTACTTACATCTACTAATTTGCCATTCTGCTCTTCCAATCGGTTGCGGAAATACTCAGTAAGCAACCCGATTACTTTTTCAGGGTCAATGGGAGCGAATGGCGGTGGATTAGCATACCGGGATTCTGTACATTTAAAATAATTAATTAATAATCAGTAAAAAAAACTTTCTTCTCTTGTTATAACCTACTTCTTTGGTTTGGTTCCTGTGCCTTCTTCTGAACAGGTTTAATTTTACTGGACCCCAGCAATAATTTAGTAGGAACCGAAAGATTTCCTAGACCAAGTTCTTTTAAACCAAAGAAATCGTCTCCTAATTCAATCCCATCACCTAAACTGCCAGTCATAAATACATCCTCATTTTCTGGCAAATCTTCATTGTCAGTTCCGGTATTATCGGGTTGCTATATTATAAATAAAAATTAATACCATGGCAAAAAAAAAAATGCAAATTATTATATTACTTACACTCAGCGATTCTTTGTACGCAATCTCTAGGCGACGTTGTATATCTCTTAGTTTAGTGCCATATCGTTCAATATCATCTCGAACGTATGATTCAATATCTTTAACGGTTGGTACACCATTCTCGTACAAGGTCTTTTTAATAATTTCCTTTTTAAAATTAAAGATAAGTACGAGATTATAACAAATAGCTAATAAGCCATAAACAAAATATAAAATAGTAATTTACTTCGGGAGTCTTTTTGTTGAAGACATCATCCATGTACGCCCTCATTGTTTTTCCAAGGTTTAGTAAATAATCCTGAGCAACTTCGGTTAATATATTAACAGCCATTGAAGAACCACCTAAAGAAATAATGGTTATGGTCAGTGTGATTAATAATTTTATATATAAGTAAAAAAAAATAGCGTGCTTAATGTACTTTCAAAACCTGCGTGCTGTAGCAGCTTCACGACAACCCGTTGCAAGCATGCAAATCCAGCATCGCGGTTCATCACAAGTGGTGGCAAGTCTTTCGGATCTACTTGTGGTTGACCCTCGGTTGTCTTGTTTTCAGTTGTCGCAGCTTCGTTCACGCCGAAATGACCAAGCTAAATTGTAAAGAAAAAAATATTAATCCATTTTCATTTAATCGGAATTAACAACCAATTAAACATACCGGCAAGTTGTGTTTTGCCGCCAACAGCTTTGCATGAAGGAGACGCGTTTGTTTAAGTGTCTCTATATTACGTTCGATCATCGCGGCAGTACCACGGTTCGAAAATTGGAGCTGTGGATATTGGTCAAGCGTTGGTCTTTTTGCCTCTTGTCTATGTAATTACATACGTTAAAACAAACATATACATACATGCATATACAATATTTACTTACTCTTTCCAGTACTCGGAATCAAACAACCTATCACGATCCGGATTATCGATTTCTGGATCCCACAACTCCGGCAAGAGAGGAGTATCCAAACCTTTTAGTATTTCTTGTAATTCCTTATCACACTCATCATCATCCATATCATTAGATAAGACAACAGGTATTTGTGGAGTTTCAATTGAGGTTTGTTCTTGAATCGGTTGTGGTTGCTCTATCATCTCGGGTTCTATATTAAGTATGAAAATAAGTCGTTTAGCGATACGCACTTATAAATATGATTTAATAATTATCCAGAGGTAATCACCCCTTTCTTCAGCGGCGATTTCTTGCTCCACTTGGGCAGTAATAGCGACAGCATCGGCAGCGGCTCTTTTCATCATTTCTTCTTCTGTCTTTCTTTTCATTTCTTCGTTGTACTGCTCTCGAGTCTTGACGACAATTTCAGGAACGTTCTCAAGTAATTCATCAGTTTTTGCCCTCATCGCAATAGCACATTTCCTAAAGTAATTATCCTGATACATAGAAAAGAAAATTAATCAAAAAAAGGGTAAGATTACTAAAGTAAAAAAATATATACCGGATCTGTGTTGTAGGTGAGGCAGTTACTATAAATCAGTAAAAGATCGTCAGCAAATTCTTTCTTGGAGTTATATTGCCCATTCTTAAAGTTTTTTGTCACTTGGCTTAGATCCATCGGACGTTTAATTACTACGAATAAAAAAAGAATCAATTAACAATTAATGAACGATAAACTAAGAATGCATAAAATATTTACTTTTATAGTAGTCAGGAGCCTCTTTAGCCGCAACCTTTTTAAGAAATGGCGACGAGTATTCCTATATTGATTCACAAAATATAATGAAATTAATTTCATGTGCTTATTTTAGTCTCATTAATTAAAATCACATTTACCGAATATGCCTTCAGAGCGTTTAAAACGCTTTCTATTGCTTCATATAGTTCTGCGCGCCCTACATAATTCGGGTCGGCCTAAAGAAAATTAAAATTAGCGAATACTAATGTATTATAATTTCATATAGCCAAAAAATAACAATAAAATTAGAATCATACATATTTCGAACCCAAACTTCTAACTTCGGTTAAAGTATTGACTATCTCTTCATCCAACATTTTACTTGCACCTCGATTTTTCTCGATAGCTTCCACCAGATACTGAATTGGAAACGCAAATTAAACATCAAACTAAACATGAGAGTGCTAGATATTATGTTAAAATACTTACGCGCATCTTGGGGTCAGCTTTCAAGAATTGCTATATAGACGTAACAAATTAGAGACCTTTTGATACAAGAAGAAAATGCTCACTTGTTAATTTGAGAGAAACTTACCAACCCGCTTATCTTCGAGCTTGAAGCTTGTTCTTGGATATCCATATTTCCTATATCTTATTTAATTATGTATCGAGCAATTTTGTGGAAACGCTTTGAATTCGGAAGTGATTTTTTTTAATAACGTAAGATTTTCCATTCAATTCTGTTCAACTAAAGTGCTATTAAAATTACTTTGAAATTCTTCTTTCATATTATATTAATATTTTCACCACGTGACTTAAATAATGATTTTAAACTATACTGGCAATGATCGGTGAACAATAGAATACAATAATCACGTGCAAATTCAAAAGTACCAAATGTAAAAGGAATCTTTGCCTGATTTAATTTTTATATTTTAAAAGATTAAAAAGGAAGAGAAAACATCACACCGGGTCGGGTCCAACCCTTTGCAGTCATGAAAAAACAAATTTCCATTTTAAATTGGCAAATAAATGATAAGTTTTAAATGTTTTTTATTAAATTAGGAATTAAATTTTATAGTGAGAATATTTTTGTTATTACAATAAGAGATTAATTTGTCTCATAAAAAAGATATATTTATTTACTACAAAGCATTTTAATATAAATTATGATACAAAAAATTTTCCTATTCAGTCTTTAATAACGTTTATATTTAGATAAGTTCCTTTGTGCAAAAACTTGAAGATCCAGATCTAATCAAATCAATTAGTAAATCCTAAATCCTACGGGAATGCCATTTGGATCTTCATGCAGGAATATTCAATTGGTGTCTCAATACGCCCAACACCAAGAATCAACATTCGTAAATTGATGTAGATGTGAAAAAGTATTATCTGAACGAGAGTTAAATACTTACTAGAATTTGGATGGTTGTTTATGAAGGAAGTAAAGAGCTACTTTTTGATGAGGGTTTGAGAGTGGTCAACTTCAATGACCAACGATATTTGCTGTCCACGCGCCGGCTATTGTCCGTCCTAAGACATACTGGTCGAACAAAAACCAGGCTATTTGCACTATTTGCACTAAGAATTGTAGTTGCGTCTCCTAACCCTGAGAATTCCAAACAGTAATTAATGGTTGAAGAATTTGAAACAGCCATTAATAATTGAGCAGATGAAGAGAAACATGCTGTATAAATCAACTAAATCACTGACCCTTTTAAAGTCGCTTCAAGTGTATTGGTTTTAGATTCTGACTCAGGAGAAGAGAAATATACGTAAAAGCTACAAAATGCGCCAACAAACTTAATCAACGATTTAAAATTCCTCGTATATCTTCCTAATGCCATTGCGTGAGCACAGGTACTTCACATGCCATAATTCTTAATGTAAAAAGTCTATCACAATAATAATTAAGATAAGTTCACATTTCTTCTATATCGATTTTCTGCTAACTCCACTTGGCTGATTCGATATCTTCAGAGGACAGTTATATATTTTTCTGTACAGGAGAGTGATAAGAAGTCGACAACAGAAGTAGACTGGGAATCTAAATGTTATATTATTCTTCTAATTCATTTTAAATTCACCTGGAGTGTCTCCTCAAATCTAAATTTTCGGGATTTTAGTGGTTATTACACAAGGAGGTTTAAGGGGTTAGGGTTTTGTGACCCGTGATATATATAGAGGGGTCAGAACTATTTTAATTGGGCAATTAAAGTCACATGCGAATAGATGTGGATCCAAAATAAAATTTCCCAAGACTTATCAGATTGTCAAAAGTCAACTCAAAAAAATAACTGGTAAGTGTATTCTCATCATCTCGGCAGCAATTACCAGTGTGTAATAGTTTCTTAAGAAAGTTCAACAATTGTAAGGATTTATCTTCTGGATCACTTTAACCTGCAACGCTGGCTTCGGGAAACAAGCCACTCCCTCCTCACCTCTGTTTATATCAACTGGTCGCCGGACAACGGATCAAACCCGAAACTGACTCTATTCCACAATGTCGACCTCTGAACATATTGTTACTGTCAACACTTCAGAAGCTCAAGATACAATTTCTACTCAGCAACTCTTAAAAGTTCATGAGGAAAAAGAAACCAATGCTCAAAAGGAAGTCACTAAAACCGAGCAACCAACCACTGCCGAGCATATCGATTCGATTTCTTCTTTATATGATACAAATTTTCCTTCTTTGTCGGCATCATCTGTTCCTGCTACAAAACCCTCAACATGGGGTGTTAAATCTGGTGCCGCCGCTGTTCGTTCAGAAATGACTTTGGGCTCGGTTGGTGAAAACCGAAAATCGGCAACTAGTGAAGCAACGGCACCTGTGGCGATGTCTCATCGTCAAGTAAATCCTGTGATTAAAAAACCAATCATTGTAACAGAACTTCTCGAATTGCCTGCTTCTCAACAGTTGCAAAAGAAAGAATTCGGTAATAAAACTACAACCGTTGACGTTGTCAAACGCGTAAAAGATAGGACTAACACTCATATTGAAGTTTCGACAGGACAAAGAACTGGTAACACAACTT
This sequence comes from Rhizophagus irregularis, assembly GCF_026210795.1. Taxonomy (NCBI): domain Eukaryota; kingdom Fungi; phylum Glomeromycota; class Glomeromycetes; order Glomerales; family Glomeraceae; genus Rhizophagus; species Rhizophagus irregularis. The sequence goes on along the minus strand of NC_089444.1, from coordinate 1,493,510 downwards.
TTTTAATTAAAGGAAAACATGAAGATGTCATGAGAGCTAAGCGTGATTTATTAGATAATTTAGCCGTTAAAGTTAGTATCTTTCTTGTATTATTTTCGGAATGTGCTATATATCAAAGGTTTATGGATAATTTAATTATTATTATAGAGTGAAGAAGTTATTCAAATCCCAATTTCTGCTCGTCGTTATATTCTTGGATCGCGTGGTGTAACTTTACAAACTATTACGCATGAAACTAGTACTAGAATTCAACTTCCACCTCGCCAAGAAAATCATAATGAAGAGAAATCTGAACTTGATTATGATGAGGATGAAGAAATGATGGACGTTAAAATAGAAGGTGATGCGAAAGGTATTAGTTTAGCCAAAGAAAAAATTGAAGCCATCGTAAATAACAGGGTAAATATTTAGTTCAAGAAATAATTCGGTTTATATTATTCTTATTCATCTTTATATTTACTTTTTAACAGGTAACCACGCGAGTTCATAAAATTACTCATATTGAGCACCACTATTATCCACTTATTTCGGGTGCTCATAACGCACATATTAATCAAATTAGCAACGAAACTGGTGCCAGAATCTACATTCCTCCTTTTCTTTCTACGGAATCAGCTGAAGGCTACGAATGTTCTTCCAAAGATGCTATTAGTATTTCTGGTGACAAAGAGGCTGTTAAGAAGGCGTTGGATAAAATTGAAGGAATCTATGAAGGATTGGTAAGATAATGTTATCGCTCACATTTTATTATTCAAAGTTTTTTGTAAGAAATTTATCTTGTTAATTTTTATCTTTTATTTCATTTTACTTTCGCTAATTAGAAAAGTAATACTACCACACTCGATGTAAACATTCCAAAACCTCAACATAAATACCTCATTGGTTCAAAAGGATCTAATCTTCAGGAAATTCTTGAAAAAACCGGTTGTTCTTTAGAACTCGCGCCATTGTCTCACCCTTCAGAAAAAGTTACGATTCGAGGAATACAAAACCAGCTTGTTGTAGCGCTTCAAATTGTGATGGATAAGGCCAGCTCAATTCGAGTTCAAACCCTGGATATTACCAAGATTCACAAAACTGATCAACCTTTGGAACATGCCAAAAATATATTGAAATATTTATGGAACAGGAACAAGTTAAAAAAGATTGAAAGCGACACAGGAGTTCAAATTATTGTACCAAAAGGACCAGCTTTAGAAAAAGCTGTTGTTTTGGAATTTGTTGGTAAGGTTCTTGAAGAAGTGGAAAATGCACGAAAAGAAGTCAGTGAAATAGTTAAAGGTTTAGTAAGTGTTATTTAATATAAATATAAATTTTATTCTTATTTGTTTTCTATTAATCACATATTGTATTGAATTACAAAGTATGATGATTAGGATTATTTGAATTTAGTCAGTTTATTATTTTACTCTCTATAGTCTCCAAATTATTTCGCCGTTGCGACTATTGAACCTCATTTGCATCGACATATAATTGGTCGTAAAGGACAAAATCTCCAACGAGTTAAAGATACATATGGCGTTGAGATTATTGTTCCTGACGAAAAAGACGAAAGTCCGGATATATTGATTGTATTTGAAGGAAAAGAAGGTGAAGAAATTCCTTCTGATAGGAAGAAAAAGGAAACATATATCAAAGATGTTTTAGAAAAGGCTAAAACTGAATTGGTCAAAGCAGGACAAGATGCTGTAGGTATAAAAATGTATTTGCTACTTTTGTTGACAGTATTAATGATAAAAATTTTTTTTTTTCAGTCTGATTTTGCTACACAAACTCTCACTATTCCGGTACGTTTTCATCGATATATTATTGGCCCAAAAGGTAATACACTTAACAACATTACCGGAGGAAATGATGCACCCGTTTCTGTTAAGTTTGGATCTTCTCGAACTGGTGCAGCAGAACGTTCTGCAAATGCTGAAGGTAAAAAGCTTGTCAACGTGCCGATTTCTGATGACATTGTCATAATTAAAGGCCCAACTGATGAAGTTGAGAGAGTTGTTAATGAAATTAAAAATGTAGTCGATAACGCTAAACACATTGAGGTAATGAATTTCATTAATTTATAATCAAGGAGAAAATATTTTCACATTTGACTTATATTCTCAAATCTCAATTATGTTAGATCATGAATTCTTATACGGAGGAATTTACCTTTCCTGCACAGTATTCTGCTCACGTAATTGGTAAAGGTGGTGCACACGTGAATCGTTTAAAGGAAAGTTTAAGTGTTAAAATTGATATTGAAGGTGGTGCCAAAGGGGAGGAAAAGAAAACTAATCCGGGTGAAAATGTTAAAGTTACTATTATGGGAATGAAGAGTAATGTAGAAAAGGCAAAAGAAAAAATTTTAGATCTGATAGATAAATTGCAGGATGCTACTGTAATTCATTTAAAGGTTCCTGCCGAATACCATAAATCGTTGATTGGTGCAAAAGGTCGTTATGTAAAACGTCTCGAAGAAAAATATGGAGTACACATTCGTTTTCCAAAAACAAACCAAGCTAATGGAGAAGGTGAAGAAGACATTTATGCCCAAAAACCCGATGAAGTTATTATAAAAGGCGGGAAGAAAGGAGTAAATGATGCAAAAACAGAATTACTGGAATTACTGGATTATGAAAAGGATCATGACCATTCTATTAACTTCAAAATTCCTGCTAAATATCTTCCACATATTGTTGGTAAAAATGGTTCTAGAATCACAGAAATTAAATATGATACCTTTACACGCATTGATCTAGGTCGACCAGAAATTTTGGAGGATGGTTCAGAACAAGAAGTTGCGAATGTTGTTATTCATGGAACAAAGTCTGATATTTGTAATGCTCAAGAAAAAATTCTTAATATCGTAAAAGAACTTGAAAATCAGATTACTCTTACTATACATATAGACCCTCAACATCATAAATATTTAATTGGTCCAGGTGGAAGCCGTATTCGCGAAACTGTTGCGAATGTAAGCGGGTCAGAAGAAAAAGGTAGTCAAGCCGGTGTTGTAAAGTTTCCTCGCCCTGGTGATAACAGTGATGAGGTGATCCTTAAAGGAGATAAAGAACTTGTTGAAAAGGTTAAACTTGAGTTAGAAAGATTAGTTGAAGAACAAAATAACCTAAAAGTTGGTATAGTTCAAATACCACGGGCTCAGCACCCAATAATCATCGGTCGTAATGCAAATCAGCTTAAAGAAATCCAATCTCGCTTTAATGTTGAAATTCAATTTCCTGGTTCAAGATCTTATCATGATACTCCTATTGCGGAAATTTCTATTGAAGAAATTGAAAATAGTGAGGAAGCAGTAAAGATCATTGGCAAAGAGGAAAATATTGAAGCTGCTAAAGCCGATATTTTATCTAGAATTAGGTATGTTCATACCGTGAATATACCACGTAAATTTCACTGTGCAGTTTTCGCAAACGGTTCTACTATTCGAAAACTGAGGAATGAATTTCATGTCATTGTTGATCATGGTGAAGAAATACCACCTGAAAAAAATGACTTGCAATTTATAAAACTTAATGATGAAGCTTCGATAAAGGAAAATGATCTTGAAAATGAAAGTTCTCTATCAAAGAGAGATTATGAAATTTTTGAAAATTATGGCGAAGAAGTTGGTGATATTTCCTGGAATTTGAAAGGGGAAAAATCGCAAGTCGAAAAAGCAGAAGTATATCTTAGAGAGTTAATAGAAGAGGCGGTAAGATATAATGATTTTTCTTGTAATGTTAAAGATACATAAAATATAAACGCATATTTTGTTTTTATAATAGAGTAACTTTACTCATACGGGACATATTACTATTCCTCAACAATATCATCGTCATATTATTGGCCGAGGGGGTGCAACTATTACTCGTATTCGCACTGAAAGTGGATGCAAGATAGAGGTGCCTAAAATCAAAGGCGACGATAATGTGATCGTGACTGGATCACAAAGAGGAATTGACGAAGCGTACAGGTTATTAAATGACATTGTAGAACGAGCTGAAAAGAATATTCATTAAAATCTTTCTTAACCATCACTTTGCATAAGAAAAATAAGAAAAGAATTATTACTAGAATATTTAAAAAAAAAATGATTACTGTTTACACTTAAACATTTGTCAATGTGTATAGTTAGTATCAATGTAATATTTATTTATTTATTTTTTTGTTACTAATAAAATTATTATAGAAAAATAATAGATTATCGTTCTGCATTACATGTCGATATGTTATATGCATATTGCTATATGTATATTTTTTATGTATAAAATATTTATCTGTTCATATAAGCAAGCATTCTAGCCTTATCTCTACGATCTTTTTCATATTGTGCTGCTGTTTGTTTTGCATTCAATCTTTTTAATTTCGTCTAAATAAAATCATTTAATTTAATAATATTTTAAATTTAAAGTTGCGAAAGTAAGTTATAAATACATACCTTTGGAGGCTGATTAGTTTTTTTCACTCCAATACCAAATCTGTCATTTTTTAATCTTGTTGATATCGGATGTCTTATACCTTGTTCATTTATACCAAGTCCTTTTTCGTAACGCCATCCTTGATCACGCAACATCCTAAATCCTACATTAGTCTATAAATTATTGTATAATTAGTAATAAATTTAAAATGGTATTCAGAGATTATATTAGCAATTAATTATTTTACCTCATTTAATGTTAATGGATCCGGTATTGACTGATCATTAAAGCTTTTTGATATAACAAGATGTGCTATACCATGAATATGATCTTGATATAGGTGCTTTTCTACCCAAACTTCGCAATCTACACACCATATTTTATTATCATCACTTGAATTAAATTTTTCTTCATATTCATTATTCTTTCCTGTTTTTATTGTATCCTCAATGGGTTCGATATGCTTGATGTCTTCCTCCTCCTCATCGTTGTATTCTAATAACTTTGCCAGGCTATTAGAAAAACTCTCAGAATCTTCTATAATATTATTTTTTGTAATAGTTTTATTGTTTATGATTCCTTGTTTCTTACAAGTTATGTTTATTTTATTTTTTCGTACCTTTTTCTTTTTTGTTGGTGGGAGTGAAATAACACTTTGATAAAAATTTGTTACACTTCTAACTATTTTCTCTTTGTCTTCCTCCTCAGAAGTTGAGTGTTCGCCTGCTACACTTTTCAAAGGATTTGAAGGTACAAATGAGATTGGAATTCTTAATAAGGAATACGGTATCTTATCGGACATTTTTTCAACGTTCCCTGTTGAAAAATGGCGAACACTGTTGATCTGCGTATTTTAATTTTTTTCTCTTCTCATGTGACTTGCTTATTAATAATTATAATAGATAATCAGTCGAATTTTTTCTCTGATTTATTAAGAATGGCAGATACACTAGCAACACATTTGGCAGGAATTAAACACATAATAATTGTACTTTCGGGGAAAGGTGGAGTAGGAAAGAGTTCTATAACAACACAACTTGCACTATGCTTGGTTCAGAGAGGAAATAAAGTGGGTATTTTGGATATTGATCTTACTGGACCAAGTATACCACATATGTTGGGACTTGATGGTAAACAAGTTCACCAGGCTTCTTCAGGGTAAATATATAATAACCATAAAGTATTAGTAATCACAAATAATTTCTAAATAATCTAATAATATTCTTTATAAGATGGGTACCAGTTTTTGCAGATGAAAACCAAAATCTTTGTTGTATGTCTATTGGTTTTTTACTACAAAATAAAAATGATTCTGTTGTATGGAGAGGACCTAAAAAGAATGCAATGATTAAACAGTTTTTGGCAGATGTTTGTTGGGGTGAATTAGACTATCTCATAATTGATACACCACCTGGTACATCTGATGAACATATATCTATTGCTGAATATTTAAAAGATATCAATCCGGACGGTGCGGTTATTGTAACGACTCCACAGGTAATAAGTTGGTTTCGCCTTTAAAAGATTCAAGATATTTTTCTCACGTTATAATTTGTTCTAGACAGTTGCCTTAGCTGATGTCCGTAAGGAATTAAATTTTTGTAAAAAAGTAAAACTACCGATATTAGGAGTTGTAGAAAATATGAGTGGATACGTATGCCCTCATTGTGAGGTTTGTATTTTAATTTAGGTCATTAATTCTTGATTTATTTATTTGCTTTATTTATTCATTGATAATTAATGTAAAATGTATAGGAATGTACAAATTTGTTTTCAACGGGTGGCGGAGAAGCAATGGCGCAAGAATTTGGTGTAGAGTTTTTAGGTACCTTCGTAATTTATTGATTTTTTAATATTTTTTTATTTTCGCATTAATTTATTCTTTATAATTTAGGTCGTGTCCCAATTGATCCATCATTAACACTCATGATTGAAAAATCTAATGATGATAGTGCAACATTGGAGAATGGATTGATCAAAATATATACGGAATCTAATTTGTTTAAGGTGTTTAATAAAATTACGGACAGAATCGCGGCGAAAGTTATTACATAAAGAATGTAATATTAACTGTAGTCAATTGTTTCATAACTAAATATTTAAATTTTTGCTATATTAAATAAATCACATGGGATATTTTAGTTAATTTTTTTATTGTTAAAATCATATGATTTAATACGTCAATATATGCAACATGCCGATCGTATTGATTGATTTTCGATTATATAATACCCGCATGAAATAATCTCTAACTTAGCTTTAGGTCATTATTCAGAAATGGTTTATTATTTTACTAGTCAAGGTACAATACTAATTTATTTTTTTCAATATGGTCTTAATTATACGTCACTTTATCAACATACTGGAATTTTTTCTTTTAGAGGTTGATCCTCCGGCTTTGATATACATGGGAAAGGATGAAAAGGAAAGTAAGTGGAATTGTGGTAATTGTGGTAATTGTGGTTTTAAATTTTTTTTAATTCAACGGTTGAACTAATTTATTTCTTTATATCTATTTAATTAGACGAAGATTTGATTAAATATGGGTGGGAAGAAGATGTTTGGTATGACTTGCTAAGTATTTGTTATATTTGATATAATGTACGCACTTGCAATCTCACTTGGATCGGATTAGATGAGATTAATTATGAGAAGGTCTATCCTGATCTATAATTAGAAGGAAAATCCTTGATCCTATGAATATTTAAATTCCAAAATCGTGATTAGAAAATAGCCTGATCCGACCGAACTTGATTCAGTTCAATAAATTTGTGAGAGCGTGCATTCACTATTAAATATAACACGTGAAAATGATAAATTTATCAGTTTGATTTAATTACTAAGATATTTGTTTCATTTTTATTAGGGTATATATATATATTATTTTACATGCATTGAAAATTCCAATTTTTATAATTAATTTTAATTGGTTTTTACCAAATTGAAGTTCCATGTTCATCCACATTCAAGCGCTCATGCGTATCTTAGACTTCAACCTGGACAATCTTGGGAAGATATCTCTCCAAAACTTTTGGAAGATTTAGGTCAATTGACTAAAGCAAATAGTATTAAAGGTTCGTTTTAACTATATATAACGGATATAAATTGAATTTCAATTATTACAATTACAATTCCCTTTTTAATTAATATAGGATGCAAAGAAAAGAGCGTTGATGTTTTATATACTCCGTGGTCAAATCTGCTGAAAACAAACGGTATGGCTACTGGAGAGGTTTCTTTCAAAAATAATGCTATGGTATTTCTCTATTTTTAATTCTTAAAAATATATTAAATATGAAGAAAATTGTTAATTTTTGCATTCTATTTTATTCTAGGTAAAAACGCTGCAGATTAAAAAAAATAACAAAATTGTGAATCGTCTTGAGAAAACAAGAGTAGAAAAATTTCCGGATCTTGAGAAAGAGAAAATGCAAGCTGAAAAAGAAAAAAGGAGGATAGCAAGAGAAGCGATGGTTGCTAAAGTAAGATGTTCATCACTATTCCCAAATATAAATAAATATTAATATTTTATTTGAATTTTACATCCAGAAACAAGAAGAGCTTCGTTTAGAGCAGGAAAAGAAAGAGCAGGAAGCACTGAAGTCTTATGATTCGTTCTTTGATAAATCAAGCATGCGCAGTAATTATGATAATGATTGTGACTTGGAAGAAGATTTTATGTAAAGCAAATAGCATATACATAAATAAATAATAGCACATGTAAAAATTGATCTTTTAATTGCTTGATCATTATTTCGATTTGCATATTTAATGTTAGCTAATTTAATTTGGCAATTGGTTATTCACTGGGAATTTTATAATGAACTGTGTAATATTAATACATATTTGTAATATTAATACATATATTAAAGTTACATTTGCGTAAATGTTTTTAATCACGTGAATCTGTTCCGCCATATCCGCCATATAGCTCTTTCCAAACTTAGTGCTTCTATTATCGATTAGGTTTCGTAGATCGTGTTCGATATTATACATTTAGTATAACGCGTGCAAAGTTAAATTTATCAAGAACGAAAAGTTCGCGTTTGAAATATCGAAAATTTGAAGTCAGACCAATATTCGCGTTGTTTATTTTAAATATAATAGTTATGACTGAAATGGTAGAAGAATTGCTTAAACCTCAAGAAGAGGAGTGGTTGTGTAATTCGAACGAAGCACTTACTATATGGTTTTGTAAGTTGATATTGTTTTGCTGAAAAAAAGATAAATAAGATCTGCTGATATTTTAATCTGTAATGTTTTTTTTAGTTGAGCCTTCAACAGACCCTGATCAGGAATTCGATTCTGCTCAAGTATATCCCATGTTCACGTATTCAATATTTGGCGATAAAGAACAAATTTATGGATATAAGAATTTAGAAATTACGGTATTTTAAGCATAAAAAAAAAATTGTCATTAAGGAACATAAATATATTTATGAATTTAATATTTATTTGTAGCTCAAATTTTCGTCTGGAAGTTTTGCTACCTACTTCGATGTTCGGTATTCTGATAAAATTCCTGATGTTTCTTCAACTTCTATAGCAGATAATGTTATAGATAAAGTTAAGACATTGATACCGAATGGTAAGAAAATTAATTTTAATTCAATAACATTTATTTAAATTTATTATTGTGACATATGATATTTCTATTTTGAAAAGATTATATTACAAATTTTGATACTTTCCTACAAACTGTTAACGAGAATGCGTATAGTTTTAAACCAATGGGTGAAAAAATAACAGAATATCGTCTTGAAGAAGGAAAAGATATAATTTATGAAATTTACAGAGTAATTCTTTAAACCTTATAAATGATGAAATGATGGTAAATATTTATATTTATTTATTAAAGAAAAATGGTCTTTATATATGTAGGCGACATTCAATACACCTAGATTTAAGGAATATCATAAACGATTTCAGATATTAGTATTATTTTATATTGAAGCTGGAACGTACATAGAAGAAGATGAGAAATGGGAAACTATGCTTTTGTATGTTTAATTTTATGAACGTGTATTGTTATATCAAATATATTTTTCACACACATGTTTATTACCTTTGCAGGTTTGAAAGGAAGCGTATAGGAGATAAATATATATATAGTCTTGTAGGGTTTTGCACGATGTACAATTATTACTTTTATAATCGTGAAGAGTGTGTTAATAATAACATCGACCGAACTAATAATAAAGTACCAGTCTCAGAACGCGTCAATGAAGGTAAAGTTATACCAGAAGATATACGATTGAGGATAAGGTAATTAAGTTTTATATAAAAAATTTATTTATTGTTTTTAAATTAATCAGTTCATAATTTTACAGTCAATTTTTAATTTTCCCTCATGTTCAAGGAAAAGGCCATGGAAGTAAGTGTACTATAAGGATAGTTTTATTTGCCGAAGAAAGTTATAATTAATAAAATGTTTTCTTATGTAGGTAAACTCTATCAAACTATATACAAATATGTTTTATCAAATTCAAGAATAAAAGAACTTGCTGGTAATTAAATCTGCTTTTATTATTATTGTTATTTTGTTTTCTATGATTTTTCTAATAATTTGTTTTTATTGCTAATAGTTGAAATTCCAAATGATTCTTTTGAAGTTATCCGTGATAAAAATGATTTATTATATTTGCGGGAACAAAAAGCATTTGAAGGATTAGCAGCTCCTGTTGACAAGAAGACTATTGATTCACTACGGCGAAAATACAAATTAAATAAAGTTAGATTTTAATATTATTTTTTGAAATAATTATTATATACATATATATTAAATTTGATTGAAATTTTTAATTTGTAGCGACAATTGCTTCGATGTTTGGAAATTGAATTATTGAGAAAATTAAACAAGTCGGATGCTGCTGCTTATAAAGCATATCGATTACAAGTGAAGGAACGATTATATAACTGGAATAAGGTATGTATTATAAATAATAAATTTTATCTTGTCATTTTTTGATAATATATTAATGACTTTCTTATAGGAAATATTAAAAGATATTGATAGAGATGAGCGCATAGAAAAATTGGAGGAAACATTTAAGAGTCTTGTAGAAGAGTATCAAGATATTTTGTTGAAATATAATTGAATTATTTTATAATTTACTTTTTATGGTATGATTATCAAAGTTAATTTGTTATGCTTCGAAATTTATATTTCAATTTGAAGTAAAGAATATATTCAAACATTTTTTTTTGATTTTACATTATTAAAAAATTGCATTAGTTTGAATTTCTTTCTAATAAAATATTAAAAATTCATCAGTAATTATCAGGATTTAAGAATATATTTTTTATTCAAGTTAATTTTCCATTTGTAAAATCATCAGAAGTCTTTTAGTTGGATAATTATTGCTTGGCATTTGATTATAGACTCTATATATTGAGAATAATCAAGTAATCATCTAATTTATTCTTATATTCTATCAATAATTAAAATAATTTAAGCTTTTGCATAAGATTTATTTTAAACTTTAAATTAGCAGATCTTTATCCTTGAAATTAAATTATTATTTATTGATTGCAAAAGTATTTTGAATTAAGCTTTGAATGTAAAAATAATGATTATAATATAAAAATGAAAAATCACTCATAATATTATAATTAAATGCAAAATAATTATCATATAATATTGAAGTAATCATATCCTTTTACTTTATTTTTTTAATGCCAAAATGTTATAATTAAATTATATAAAAGTAAAATTTGAGTTTAAGATTAATATAATATAAAAAATATTGTAAAAATGAGAATGATTTATATAAAGTAGTATAAATTTAATTTAAATTATCCTTTTATTGAATTAGTTTATATATAGAGATAAATATTACAACTAGACTTTACTAATTGCAATCTGCAACTTGCAATTACAATAATAACTTTATATATAGCCATAATTTTGCAATTATTTAATAAATAGTTGAAATGTCAACTTCATTTATATATATATAATTCTAATAAATATAATTAATTTTACAAAAAAAATATATATTTTTTTTATAATTAAAATTATTAAATAATATATAAATTGTTTAATTTTAAATTTATAAGAAAGTTTAATTTAATATATTTATTTTAATTATTTTAATTAACATTTTACTATGAATTTTATTTTTATATAAATTTCAGTTTACAATAATTTGTTTATAATATAATTTCTTTTTATTAAGATATAGTATTTTTATAATATAATTAACAATTAAAACTCATTAATTTATAAATATTTTAAAATTAAAAATATCTTATTTAATAATCTTTAATATTTAAAATATTTTAAAATATTTGAGAATTTTTCTATAATGGATTAGATTAATCTAATAAAATTAAGAAATTAAATATTTAAAAAAAATGAAAAAAAATGAGATAAAAATCAATAATAATAATGAAATTTTTTAATAATAATAATAATATTGAATTAATAAATTTAACATATTTGATAGTTTTATAATATTGTTAATGTAATTTTATCAGAAATTTCAGTAAAAATTTTTTTTTTAATAGAAATCAATCTATATATATGCTTTTAATATCAGAAGTATATATAATAAATATTTTCTTTAATAATGATTAAGATACTGTATGTGATAATGTTTGAATTTTCTTTTATTGTTTAATGAGAATAAAATTTTTTCTCTTCTTTCATATTTTATGTTTTAAATATAAAAGTTTTATTAATAATAAATTATATAATGCATTTGTTCATGTGATATTTTTTTTTTGATTTTTTTTATTTAAATCACCTTCTATTAAAATAGCAAATTAGATTAAAATGGGATATAATAACAGATAAGTAAAAACAAAAAGAAGGGTGGAAATGGAATTATTGTTTATTAAAGTTTTAGTGTTAAAGGGGAGGAGGGGTGATAAAAAAGAATGCATAAACATTAAAAATGTTTTTTTTTTTGTTTTTTTTTTCAAAATAATAATAAATGAATGTTGAAGAAAATTAAAATTTCGAATCAAAATTACAACCATTTTTACGCACCAAATCAGTACCAAATCACTCTAAAGAGAAAAAATTCCGGAAAAAAAAATATATATATATAATTTATATTAAAAGACCAATATCTTTCCTTAATACAAATCTAACTTTATAAGGGTAAGGAGAGAAAGAAGTTAAAGAAAGATTTCCATCATTTATATTAATATTTAAAGGAGTTATACCATCATCACCAACACCTGGTTTAATTTCAAAAGCCCATAGAATATAAGCGATAGCAAGGAATAGTTGTTTTTGAGCCAAATGTTGACCAATACAATAACGTCTTCCAGCACCGAAACTCATATGCATAGGCATAGAAGAATTAGTTAATGAAGGACTATTATTTTTCAACAAACCTTTTAATGAATTTCTCTTATTTCGCATTTCAGCTTCAATACCTGAATCAAAATCAAATTGAGGTAATAAAATACTTTTACTTTTAACTGAACCAGTAGAATAATTTTGTAAGAAACGAGAAGGACGAAATTTTTCAGGGGTAATAAATCTTCTTTCATTATGATTTATGGCAAATAAATTTAATAATATAGGAGTATTTTTTGGTATAAAACAACCATTATATTCATCATCTTTGTTAGAAACATGAGCAAAACCAAAAGGGGTAGGAGGTCTATATCTTAATGATTCATTAATAATAGCGCTAATATATGGTAAATCCGCTTCATCATCAAAAGTTGGTTTGTTTTTACATAATTCATCTATTTCTTGAAAAGCTTCTTCTTGTACTCCAGGATTAATTGCTAAACATGCTAACGTCCACATTAAAGTATTTACTTCAGTTTCCATAGCTCCATTAAGTAAACCAATCAACATTTCCCAGATTTCATGATATTCTATGGTATTATTTTCTTTTTCGGCAATCGCATCTTGAATTTGTAAAAGAAAACTTGGTGGAAGTTTATTATCTTGATTATTTTGAGCATAATCCCTTAAGAATCGATCATATTTTGAAGAAAAGATTTGTTCCATTCTTTTATGTAATCTTTCTGCTTTATCGGTATTTGGTTTATACACGAAATTTAAAGCGGGCTTTAAAAAAAAAAATAGAAGAAAAAGAATTAATATAAAAATTAGGAACTAATAATTATATTATATTACAATTTCTATATAATACATACCATAATATCATATATAATACTTTTAGGAGAAGAAAATTCGGATATATCATCCATGACTTCCATAACATCATTAAAAAAGTCGACATCTTGACCTGATTGACCACCAAATAAAATATTCAACATATTTGATAAAACAAATTTTTTAATAAGTTGTAAAGGGTAAATAGAACCACCATTTTTCATCATTAAATCTTTAAGAAGGATATCTGAATCATTATAAATATATTTATAATAAGCTTTAATAGGACGAGAAGTAAGAGCACTATAAGCAATAGATCTATCTCTTTTCCATTTATCACCATAAGGAGTTAAAGCGATTAAATTACTTTTAATCAAAATAGAATTTGTATTATGAAAATTATATCTTGAAGAATATAATGAACCACATTTTACTATAAGGTCATTTACTACTTCATGATTATTTAATACAATAAAATGTCTTTGTCCTAATTCTATACTATAAATTGGACCAAATTCCTTCCTCCATTTATTAAGTTTTTCTAATGGTCGAGTTCTCAATTGTAACAAATTTCCTATAAACGGAAATGGACGTGGATGTGGTAAATTTGGTAGTTTATTGGTCTGGTTTTGTTTTTTACGTAATACGACGAATTTTGCCAATAAAATAATTCCAAATTGCAATAAAAAAATTGCTATAAGGGAACGTAAAAATTCCATTATCGAAAACATTTTTATATATTGTAAGTAAGTAGAATGAATTAAGTATTATCTCTTTAGAATTAGGAAGAAAACTCCGTTCCTTATTTCTCAATTTTGATTCGAAATAATATTTTCGTTCAATTTATTATTATTTTATTATTTTCTTTTTTTTTTTTTTGTTTTTAGAAATATGTATTAGTTATTTTTATACGAAAAAAGTGCTTAAAAGGGGAGTATGTAAAAAAATTTTTCATTTAGGATATAAGCATAAAAAATGTTCATTCTAAGATTAACATGATAATCGTATCCACATTTTACCGAAAATCCCATAAATCAGAAAGAAAAATGATGATTAAGGAAATTATCAAATTCCAAGTGATCAATTATTAAACTTATTATAATGTGAATATCATGAGTATTGAGATATTTAATAAATGTGTAACATTGCTCCAGGTTCTCAAATACCATAAAATGCTTTTAACTCTTTACTATTTAAAATTGGTCATTTATCAAAGGTAATATGAGAATACTTTTAAGGGGTACAATTTTTTTTTTCTTGGCGAATTTATCTTGTATCAAGGGTTAAATGAATACAATTTAATGATACTCTTTTTTTTCTTTTTTTTTCCTTACGAATTAACGAAATTCTCTTTTTTAATCATCCTTTATAAATGAATAAATGAATATTGTTAACACAATGAATAATTATTTACGTGTTATATAACACATACCAGTGAAAAAAAAAATTTTGAAATAATTAAGGATGATAAATACATAATAATTTGATTTTATTTTTATATATATATAAATGGAATACAATTTTAATTTAACGTTATTCTTCTCTCCATTTAAGGGAAATTAAAAATTAAAGATAAATTGAAGATAATAAAAAAATCAAATCTCTTCTATTAGATCATCAATTTTTTTGGACATTTTTGGTCTAACCCCAGATATTTTTTAGGATCAAATTCTATATTCGGTTTGATTCAAAAAGTAATGAATTAAATTATCGTTTATCATAATCTTTTATATAAATTAGGAATATGAAATTTAATGAAATTTGTAACCGTCTATCATTTACATATCTCTATTCTCCATACAATAACTTGTGTAACTTAAAGAACCTAGTAGTAGATGATGATGTAATCGTTTCATTGACCCATTATATCAGACCAAATTTAAAAATTTCTTTTTTTTTCTATATCAACATTTTTTTTTTCTATTTTAAAAAATAAATAAAATGAAATTTTTCTTACATTTCCCCTTATGAGATAATAAAGTTGAATAATTATTACCAAAATAGATAAGTACAGTTTGAGCTTCATTAAAATAATTAATCGCTTGAAATTTATACATAATTTTTACAATACTCAGAAATTAATTAATAATTTCGTGATCAGGTATACATAACAGGGGTCTGACTTTTTATATACAGTGTATTTTGGTATCTAAGATCCTAGTATGAAAAAATTAAAATGGAAATTAGTAAGAGCCAACTGACGAGAGTTTGGAACCGATCAGAGTCACTTGACCTCAACTGAATATGACGTATTGATATCATAGGACAGGGTGTGTTCATCCGTATCAATGGCTCTACTGAAAGCGACTTCTTTTGCTCAGCCGTCTTATTTATTTGAGGAAGCAATAAAATCTGGTCAACAGGAAATCTTAGACTGGTATAATTATTCCCTTGAATTTTGAGAGTAAAATAGAAGTTCTTTTAACTGATAAGATAAAACAGCAAGATCAATGATTTACAAGGAAATGAAACTATTTCTCCCTAATATTACATTACGAAAATATCAGATCAAAACGATCATCAGAGTCATGTGACTTTAAAAAAGGGGCACGCAAAATTAAACATATACCGTCTCGTGACTCTCGTCCCTGTATTGAACAAATCAGTACAGTTTAGCAAAAAATAGATTTTACTAATAAACACGTCCCAACCAGCCCAGCACGTGACCATAGAAGGTAGGTGTAACAAATAGGATTTTGACTACAGATACTTATGGATTAGGTCATTAGGGTGTGATGGTGGTGACAAATAAAATCTATTTTTAGAAGCGACTGATCTGACCGTACAGTACCAATGAACCTGAATGATTTCCATATTTCATTTGATTCGGTACACAATTAAATCAGAAAGAAGTCAGAATAAGGAAATCGGATTTATTAAATCCGGATTGAACCGAAGGAATTCGGTTTTATTCGGATTTAAAAAATAAATCCTGTTCGAAACTCTAGGTCGGGTACCGTATAACGGGGGCCACAGTACCCCGGGTATGATACAGATTTCAGAGGTTTTGACCTTATACCCCCCACCATTGTGTGAGTTTTTATTATTAGTAGATATGTATAAAACTCATGAGTAATACCTAGGTATTTATTAAATTATTTTAAATAATAAAATCGGTAGAAAATGGGAGTTCTTTTTTGTAGGGTACTGTGCATAGGGGGGGTACTGTGGCCCGCAAAATACGGTAAATAGAAGTGAAAAAAAGTACTTCAGTGACTTCTCACTGAGGAAGGTATAGAAAAATGTAGTATAATATTGGATGGAATACATCTCATAAACCTTTTATTTCAAAAGTTTCGATGGTCGGCCATTCTTTAGGTGAATTATTTATCGCTGTTTTCAAAATGGTATATTCGTTTATAAATCATGGTTATGTGATATTCGAATATATCATGTGATTCGAATATACTATTTATTACAAATAATTGTAACACAGTTCTTACGCCTAGCATTTTAATTTTTAATTAATTTATTTAGATATTTCCGTCAAATTATTAATTAAAAAAAGAGTAATAGATATTTTTTGAGAGATTCGAGATTTGAATATCATGTGAGATTCGAATCATATTCGAATTTACATTTCTTTCAAATGGAAACTCTAAATGGTGTACGCAGTTTATTTGTGATTGTATATTCGAATATCAATATTCGCCCGGTTTCGTCCATTTTTTGTCCATATTTCGTCCGGTTTTCGGTTTCTTTTTTTTTTATTCAAATTTAACTGAGTACATCATTTTGAAAACAGCGATAATTTATTTGTTGCAGGTTATTAACAAAGTGTTACAAATGGAACTTTCTTCGAAAAAATAGAACCGATTCATTTTATTTACGCGTAATAGCAAAAAAAAAAATTATTTCCGTTTATAGTAAAAGTAATAGTAATGAAATTTGTGTGATTTTATTGATCCAATCAAATGTCTTTATACATATTATGCGCAGAATATATAGGATTGTGCACATCGATTTTTTGCATTATAAAACCTTTTTTTCTTTTAATTTCAAATAATATTATGCCATATCGGAAAAACACAATAAATGAGGGACCTGTAAGGAAATGTTTTTTTTGTTCTGTACCAGGGTTTTTAGTAGAGTTTATATGTAAATCGTGTCAAAATAATTATTTAAAAAAAATTTTAAAAATTGGACCAGTGGAAATAAAAGAATTAATTGGTTTATTCGACAAAAGCAATTAAAAATTAAATACCGACGCGAAATATTATTTGAATGGATACCATACGATAGTTTTGGTGATATTAAAGAGATAAGAAAAGATGATATTATTACAATATATTCAGCAATATGGAAAGATGGCCAACTACGTTATGATTTGCCCACAAGAGGATATGTAAGAGTACCTAATATTAAAGTTGGTTTAAAGTGTTTAGATAATCCACAAAATGAGATTCATGAAATTCTGAAAAAGGTATGTGATTTATTTATTTATTTATCTATTTTTATCTATTTTTAATAAAATAATTTTTAAATACATATATAACAATAGATCGAACAATTTTCGACTAATAATAAAGATCTTAAAATATATGGATTATCACAAAATCCAAATACAAATAAATATATCATAGTTTTACAAAATGGATATTGTAAAGAATGTGGTGAAAAATATACAAATATAATGTACTATTGGTGTAAACCATGTCATATAAAAAATTTTACAAGTGGAAATGAAGAAATTGATGATTTTATTCATGAAACGCAATCACAGATTCATGATTCATCTGATATAGTGGTTGAATGGATATCATACAATCAGTTTAATAAAATTGAAGGGGTAGGAAATAGCGATTCTGCTACAATATATTCAGCAGTATGGAAAGATGGTCCATTACATTATGATATTATGACACGGAATTGGACAAGAAATTCTAGTAAAGAAGTTGCTTTAAAATGTTTAAACAATTCACGAAATGACATTAACAGATTTTTAAGTGAGGTACGAACTATATATAAAATGAATCTTTTTTTTTTTAATTATAATAATTATAATAACTTTTTTTATTTAATAGGCTAAAAAATATTTAATAAAAAATAATGACTGCCATGAAAATAAAATATATGGAATATCTCAAAATCCAGACACAAAAGATTATATTATGGTTCTCGATAAATATTTTGACGAGTATTGTGTGAAATGTGATAAAACATATACAAAGACAGAATATAAGTGGTGTAAACCATGTCAGATAGTTTACTTAAAAGGAAATTTTGTGAATTGGACCAGCGAAAATAAAGAAATTGATAATTTCATTCAAGAGACGCAGTTAAAAATAAGCTATAATAATATAACATTGGAATGGATACCATATAACCAGTTTTACGATATTGAGGAAATATGCAAAGGTTGGTTCTCCACAGTATATTCAGCAATATGGAAGGATGGCCCATTATATTATAATTTGAAAGAAAAGAAATATATAAGAGAATCAGATAAAGTGGTTACCCTGAAATGCTTTAATTACTCACAAACTATGATTGATGATTTTTTAAATGAGGTATGAGTTTTCTTTATAAATTTTAAATTCTTCTCTTTAATTATAATTTTTTTTTTATTAATAGGCTAAAAATTATTTAATAAAAAAAGATATTTTGAGTAAAGATAAAATATATGGAATAACTCGAAAACCAAATACAGATGGTTATATTATAGTTCTTTATAATGAATATTCTCAAGAATATTTTAAAGAATGTTATGTAAAATATAGTGGAATTATTGGACAGAGAAAAATTTTTACAAATTGGATCAGTGGGAATGAAAAAATTGATGATTTGATTCAAGAAATGCAATCAAAAATTAATCTTTACGAAGATATCTTATTTGAATGGATACCATATAATCAGTTTAGTGATATTGAAAAAATAGGTCAAGGTGGTTTTTCTACAGTATATTCAGCAGTATGGAAGAATGGCCCATTACGTTATTATAAAGATAAAAATAAGTGGATAAGAAATTCAGATAAGAAAGTTGCATTAAAGTGTTTAAATAATTCACAAAATATCAACAATGAATTTTTAAATGAGGTAATTATACAATTTTAATCATCAAAACATTTTATGATATGTAATAATATTTATATATAAATTTTTTTTTTAGGTTAAAGCATATTCAGTTAATAATTTTGATAATTCCGGTAAAATTATTGGAGTATATGGAATATCTCAAAATCCACTCACAAAAGATTATATTATGATTCTTCAATATGCGGAAGGTAGAAATTTTAATTATTGGATGAATAAAAATTCAAAATATTTTGATTGGTTTATTAAATTGAAAGTATTAGATAATGTAATTAATGGTCTTAAAGAAATTCATCAAAAGCAAATGGTTCATCGTGATTTTCACATAGGAAATATATTATTTAAAGAAATACATTTATTTACTTCAAATTATATTTCAGATATGGGATTATGTGGAGAAATTGGTAATATAGATGAAACAAATATTTATGGAGTTATGCCTTATGTAGCTCCTGAAGTATTAAGAGGTAAACCTTATACTCAAGCAGCAGATATATATAGTTTTGGTATGATCATGTATTTTACAGCGACTGAAAGACAACCTTTCTCCAATTGTGCACATGATCATCTTCTAGTATTAGATATATGCAAAGGAATTAGACCTGAAATAAATGAGCCAGAAGCACCTGGATTTTATATTGATTTGATGAAAAAGTGTTGGGATTTAAATCCTGTCAATAGACCGAATATTGCTGAAATAGAAAAAACCATTATTTCATTTTATAATTCATATCGTTCACAAGATGATAATGAAATTAAAAAGCAATTTCAAGAATCAGAAAAATATAGAAGTATTAATAAGAACGGAAAACCACCTATTCATCCCCAAGCCATATATACATCTCGACTACTTAATCCTTTTACAGAGGATCTTGATAATGAATGTTTAGACTGTAAAATATAATAAAACAATATGTATGTAGCCCGTAGCTAGTTAGGAGAAATTATTATACTTACATAGTTACATTTTATTAAATATTTTATACAATAAAATAATTATAATTTATAAATAGCTTAGTCCCCATATATTGTGGGTTACAATCTTTTCAAATTTTAGGTGGTATAAACATACTACGCGAGTTTATTGAACTATAATTGGTGGCCAATCTGTAACAATTTGGGGCTACATAACCATTTTAAAGGTGTGTATTGTTGCCACTTTCTAAAATTACTTTAATGCATTTATGTAATCTTGCATTGAATGTAACTGTTGTTCTTTCATTCCAACTAGGCGTACATTTTCCATTGATCGTTCATCTTTATTTTCTAAATAGCACTATCATAGCTATGTACTGTAAGTAATTCAATACGATCATTCAAATTTACGTGCTGTGTATGATCTATCAAAGATTCCATAATATTTATGAATTAAACGATTATTAATATTATATACATCTATATTCGTAGGATTATAAATTGGGAATTTGTGGGTAGCTAGTTATTTGTTTACATATACATGTTGTCATATGATGACCTGTTGAAAGCCAAGTAAGCATTGGAACTTCTTTTTTCTTTAATTGAATGAAATCAATACAGTATGTATAAAAAATTACTCTAATAAAGAATGCTAAGCAAAGTATTAATATCATAATTACTATTAAAATTATATGTTAATATACTGTATATTTACATTTTGTTGAAAATATTCTTTTATATTAGTTTTATGATCTCGTGCAATTTTTGTTTTATGTAAATCAACTGTTCCCGCACATACTGATACTCCAATTTTATGCATTGCATCTATAGATTCATTAGTTGACCCAGTTGAATCTAAAAATAATCCAATATTTAATGCAAATTTATTAGCAGACATATTTCGTTGTGCCACCATAATATAACAAATTGCTACAATTTTTTTTTGTATGCTGAACGTGTATTAGGTATTATTGCATTCACCATGCATCATGTCAAAAAATCCTATTAAACGTGAATCCGCTTCCTCAATCATAACCTTAAATGCTATAAGATTTAATAATAACCTGACATGTTCTTTTTTGCTGTTTTTTACGTAAAACTTCTGTAAGCAATCGTATACATTTCTTAGTTTATTTGTTGGTTAAATAGTTTAATAGTTAGTTTGTCCTTTTCTCATTTTCACGAAAAATTTTATATTACGCACTTAATAATATCCGGCAATAAATGACGTAATATAATCAGATTTTTCATGTTACACGGATCAATTTTTTTAAAATTTTTAAATTTGTCTTTAAGCAAATTTTAAATGATCACTTTTAACGTAAAATTAAATTATTTTCGACCAAATAAATTATCAAATAATATGTTTGCTTTTTTTTCACGATCATTATCTTCAATATTTTCCTGAATAGCATCATATTACAATTGACACATTTTAAAATGTTTCACCGCATGATGAAAACATGGGTTTACCTTCAAATTTTTATGACAAGTCTATAGATGGTTTAAGAACAAAGTTACGTTAAATATTTCTCTTTATCATATAAAACTTTAGAGATTTGGTGCTTTATTAGTTCAAATTTTCTTTTAAGCAATTATATCAAATCATTTTTAAAACCTTTGTAAAAAAAAAAGTAATTACTTTGAGATTAAGAACAGTTTTCAACCAAAAGAAAGTTGAAAAATGTACACAATATTCGCAAGAAACTTTTAGAGTCTTGAGTTTTATTTCATAAATTATTATAAAAAAGTTTATTTAATAAATTTTATAGTACAAAATCTGGTTATAGTAATATAATCAATGTTGCTGACATAGTTTTGATTAATTAGGCGACGTCTCACCCTAGCGTCAAGTGGTCAAATGATCGACACCAAATTAAAAACGTTCGCATTACATAAGTTTTTGCTTTTTTCTTTGCAACGAAGGCAGATTAGTAATCATGTAATCTGTCAAACTTCACCGAATCCTGCAAAATAAGCAGAATCGATGGTATATGTTAAATTTTTTTCTGATAATAAATCTCGAAGAGCGATTCTAACCCGCAGTCCCCATTAACTGGGATTATCCCGTATCATAACTGGGACTGTTACTAACAGGCTTAGGTAAACGTTATTCTTTTCTGTCGATGATCAATTCTAACCTGTATACACTAGGATAAATTAAAAATTGACGATCTTGATGTATTTTAATCAAACAAGGTTCGGCTCTCTGGGGGGCTCAGAGAAAAGATAGGGAGCCACCCTATGGCCCAAACTCAATAGAAGTAATGCGATCGATTCCTGGGACGCCATAATGGTGAAAAGAATCTATGTTAGTCTATTTATACTTACAATACCATGGTAAGGCCGTAAGGGCTGAATTGATAAGGTAGCATACTGTGTCATATGATAACCATAAATTCTTCTTCATGGGATCTACCGGCTAATTATATGATAATTTCAATGACGTAGCAGCGCAACATATACTGCGCCTTTAGCATCGAATTTGCCGAAGAATCTTTGGATGAGATCTCCGAAGAATACCAAACATTACGAGCGAAAGTGCATGAGGAAGATTCTTGGTATAATCGTTGGGTTGTTAAAGAATTGGTCATGCATGGATGATGAGCCAGAAGAGAAGAGGACTAGGATAGAGGTTATCATTTGAAAAATTAATCGTGTATGATAGTCTGCGAACGTTAGCATAAAAACGGGCTTGCATCCTGAACCATTATATTTATATTTGCGTGTATCAATAAAAATTTTTTACGCACAATAATTGAGAGTCTTCACATTTACCACATGACATCAGGCAAACTTGGCTCAACGTCATATGTAACAGTGTAGACTGGTCTATTTGTTCTGGAACGTTCTATGAATTAATGATGTCCCTTGTTAATTGTAAACAAAAATATAATGCCTGTTATTCTTAATATTCACCGGAAATCAAGTCCGGACACCTAGAAGAATCCCCGGACAGAAGTTTTAAAGTTAGATCATGTGAACTGATCACCTGAAATGACCAATACTATACAAGCTTTTCTTTTATTTTACATTGTTAGAGCAAGGGTGGTTTACAGAATTAGATGAATTTCGCAAACTACTTTAAGAATTTATTTGCAACATAAAATCTTTGCTACCAATATAATAACTAATTTATATTTATAATGACTAATTTATATTAAGTTCCTTTTTTTAATTTCATTAGTTCTATCCTTTCGCGCACAAGTTTTACTTCGCGTTCTTCAATTGATAACTGGCGTTCCCTTAATAACAATCTTTGATCTTCATCTTGTGCAAATCAGTTAGTTCTTCCAATAATCCTTGATATTTGTCTCACGTCAAATCAATTACAGCTTCAATTTTTTTCAATTTAGGAAATTCTGGTTCAGCATGATGAAAAAGTGTAAATAGCACTCTTCTGCAAAAAAAATCGCCATTACAATTCTCACGTGGCTTATTGACCATAGCTTCCAAAAGATCAAATAATTTATATAATGGTGCTTTGAGATACTTTAGCTCGACAGGAAATATGGTATTTTCAATTCTTCTCGCGTTTCATAAATTGATTTTCCTTTTTCAACATGGATAAAATAATTACCATCCTTCCTGAACTCTTGTAATTTCATGTATTGTTGAAAGGTAAATCCAACCTTAGCTTTTTCTAAGACTTCTTTAAGTTGACTCCCAATTTCATCTTCTTCTAGTGGTAATTCTTTATCTTGTTGAGCCATTTGCTCCTTCGTGATTTTACTACAAAGATTCTCAATTTTCATTTCATTTCTAATCTAAAATTTAAATTTTTTTGGGGTGTCCAATTCTTTTTGTACAATTTGAGTCTCTGTTTTAGCTCAGAATTTTCCTGTTTTAATTTTTTATTCTCTTGCTTCAGTTCGCTAATTTCAACAAAAGAATTTTTAAAAGATTCATTCATCATGTTTAATTTCTAGGTCGTTTAATTTAGACACATCAATAGATTTATTTCCTAACTCTTTTTTAATATCGCTAAGAGATTTCGAAATGTCTTCAACCAATCTTTCCTGGGCTGTAACAAATAAAAAAAATGTTATCTGTCGCGTATTAAGTTTTTTTTGATATTAAAAACATCTTTATTTACTTAATAATTTTTCTTTCTTTTTTTCTCTTCTCTTCTTATTTTTTTCGTAGTGTTTTCCTCGTTCCATTTTACGCTTTATCAAAGAGTTAGTAAGAAGTTTATTTGATGAATATTTATCAGTATATAATTATATATATATTATATATACGTGAAATTGACATCATTTTAATCATTTTAATAATCATCATGATATATTAAAAAAATAATTTTTATAAGGGGTAATGTTTATTTTAATTAAACGATAGGTAAATAAACCACATGTAAGTCTGTATGACGAAATTTTATGCGTAATTGTTAGCGGGAATATCTTACTGCGACACTACTAGCGCTATAAAAACAAGCAAGACCGGAGGAAATTACGTAGGTAATTTTTTTCGGAAAATTCCTAAGCCACGCCGATCACATTTTATTTTCTATTTATTTTTATATTTTAACTTTTTTTTTTAATTAATATTTTAATTTTTTTTTATAACAGCTCGATAGATTACTGCTGAGGAGGACCTAATCGACAACACAAAAAGCAGTGATATTTACAACATGCAACCAGCACGCAACAGAGCCCTAAAAATACTTGCATTAAATATATGGCAATACTTCCCAGAGGAGGTTCTTCGTGAAGAGCCAGATTTTTTGTCGATTAGATCCAACAATACCATCGCGGATTATGGGCCGTGTGGAGAATGTGATACTCCCATTTTAACAGAAGACCCACTCAGATCGCTCGTTTTAAACGTTTGTGGCAATATGATCCATCGGACTTGTGCGAAGCAATGTACAAAGATGAAAATTACTTTGCTCATGTGGCGTGGCCGATTATAGTGATCCATTATTACCTTTCATTGTTGAAGTCTTGATGATGCCGATGGTGGTAGAGAAAAGATCAGTACTTTCTCTTATTAATCTTAGAAACCTTAGATATAATATCCTCATGTTACCCGCTCCTTCATATAAAAATAAAAAATTTCTGATTACTTTATCGCAGAAATCGGGTTGGTTTAAGCTTGTCACACTACTTCCAATAAGATTTAGAATAAAAAATCATATGACTGAATCTGAATTTGCTGACTGCCCGGGCCGGGAGATAAAATTAACCGGACTATCTGATAAACCTACATAGTACTAAATCACGGGATGATCTACTGTGCATAGTTTTGTGTATCAAATCAGCGCTACAGAAAAATTTTTTTATACATAATTTCAATGCATTTTTTTTTCTTTCGTTCTAGCACAAAAAATGAATCCAATATTTATTATGATATAAGTTGATAAAGAATCGCTAGAATTCACTAAAAACGTTATAATCACCGAAATTGCTATAAACTGCTTATGTTCGTAAAATGGTTAAAACTAACTACTATTCTGGTTTGATCCTGAAGTAGCGCAGACGTTGAACAATTTGAAATATAGGTATAGTAATGAAACACCAGAAATGTGGTATTCTCATATTCGTTATTTATTTAGGACACTTCTTGAAAATAACCTAAAATATTTTTCCAAGAATGGATTTATCCATATGACTGAAAGATCATATATAAATCATGCTTGGAACTTGGGTTGTCCAAAATCATTATACTGTACTGTGGTATAGTTGCTTTGCGAAACCTGGCTGGCCGTTGTGTCTGGACTGCTATTTTATAATAAACCATATTAATCACTTATTAAAAGCTTGTCAAAATAAGATTTTAAAATAAAAATGAAGTAGATGCAAATTAACAAAGTTTTAAAACAATAAATGATTTGTTTAAATATATAAATAAATTGTAATATAACCAATAAATAATCAGTAGTCTTATTATGACTTTGCAAAATATAGTATATCAACGAATTTATCTTAGTTTTATTTATGAAATAATTCTTTAAATTGTATCATATTGCTTAGTTATAATGAATGTCTCAATTTCTTCAATACCATGAACTTCATTTGCATTCAAGCTATTTTCGTAATTATGGTCACTATTGTGATCTCTTATATACAATGAATTACCAAATGATAATCGCATATAGCCTTATCGTAATTTATCACACGACTTATTTTCATATTTTTTGAGTATCTTTTTCAAATGAAAAAAATGAATAATAGAATGGTAGATTATTATTATCAATACGTAAAAGACTATTTACAATTGAGTGAAATCCAATAGAACTGTATCCTCCAAAGATTTTATTTGAATATTTAACTTTAATCAAAACCAGACTTTCTACTTGGCCTTTACATTTATTTTTAAATGATTTAGCACTACCATTAATACTACCACGATAAGTAAGATCGAACTTATAACGTGAAATCCAGAAAACTTCTTTATTAATCCATTTAAGAATTATTTTTGCAAGTTTTGGTTTGATAATCTTTGAATCAAATTTCCTTATTCTAGATGGTAGAGTTGCTATTTTTGGGAAGGTACTTTTATTATAAAATTCTTCAATTTCTTCATAAATTTGCTTGATTAGTAATACAGTGACACCTCTCTAAGTGCACCCTCCTTGGGACCATAGTAAAAAAATAGTAGAATGTGCACTTAGAGAGGGTGTGCATTTATAGAGAGTAAAATATTAAGAGCTCTTATAAGTTGGGACCAGGCCCACCGTGCACTTAAAGAGAATTTATATAGTACGTGCACTTATAGAGGGTGCACTTATAGAGGTGTCACTGTAATATTCTTATATAGTTTGATTTTATAATTAAAATCATTAAAAATAATATCCACAAATCGAATGAGAGGAATAAATTGATTTAATATTTCTTTTAATGTTTCATAATCCTTATTGATTGGAATAGCAATTCTCATTTCCCAAACCAAGAGTCGGCTCAATACCTCATTTGATTAAGTTATCCCAAACAATAACTTTTCTAATTTGTAAGTCTTTTCAGAACTCACTCTTCTCTCTCAAACACGTTATAAATAATATCTTTATCTAGAGAAAAAAACTCATTTGAATAAAAAATGAGTGCGGATCTGCACAAATAATATCTTGTAATTCCTTGCAATTAGTAATTTTAAATGCAACATGTAAAACAAGATAATAATTTTTTAGAATCCACTCATTTCTAAATAATCTTGAACATAATTAAATAATTCTTCAATGAGTAATTCGTCTGATACGATTAGTAATTCAAGAATATCTTTGCCAGATTGTTCAGTTAAATCAAGTATAAATATATCTAAATATATATGTATATTATTATTGCATTATTATTTTTTTTTTAATGAATATATTTAATTAGTAAGAATATTTATCATTTTTCTTTGTAATCCAATTAGATGAAAGAGCAATTTTGAAATAAGGCTTAAAATTGCTAAATGCACTTGAAATTCTTTTATATTTTCATTTTCTCCAACTTTAATAATAACATTATAATCATCAGCATCATTTAACATTTATGAGAGGTTTTTCGAAAGATCAGAATAGAAGAGTGTAGTCATTTTAAGAATGAAAATGAAAATGTAAGTACAAGAAGTACAAGTTATCAATGACGATTTTTTTGTCAAACCTATAATTTTTCAATAAACTTTGTTCATCTGACTTCTTGATTTTTTATTTAGTCAATAATGAGGCTATTTTAAATAATTTAAGTGCAAATGAAATTAATATAATTGAAGAATCGAAACATTTATTATAGTAAATTTAATAATTACGTCGGGAGTCATAAATCCAAACATCCGGTTTCCCGTATACAATTTCAGCTATTTATGGACTCTTAACAATCTTTTAACTAACCATCATTTGTATCAAAAGAAAAAAGTCATGGGAAAACTATTAGGATTTGTAGTATTGAAGTATAAAAAGATATACAGTATGTACATTATGTTGAATATTGAATTTTAATTAACCAAAAATGAGTGTTTGAAGGTATCAATAAATTTACTTCAATTTAAAGAAATTATTAGCAATTTTTGAATTATATGAATACTAAACTACTCCAGCACTAAATATCTCATATAATTATAGTTCATTTTAAAAATTGAGCAGGTGGATCAATAAAAAAATACAGTATATTAACTTAGATAAATTCACTAGGATATAGAAATTCAAAGAAATTAATTCTCAATCGATTTGCAAATACCATTATAGCACGAGTTGAAATTTTTGACGTTCTTATTTTTTGGGGTGAGCTGGCTAAGATTTTTTTAATAATTTGTTGATTTACCCTGAAAAATTTTATCTAATCATTTCCATTTCTATATTTCTATAGCAGATATTCTGTCAACGTCAGTGGCGACACATTACCATGTGACTAGCCTTGTAAATACAACAGCGATTAGCTGTTACCGAAAAATTTTAAGTTAAAAAAATTAGCCAATCAAAAATAAGCCAACCAAAATGTTTATCACGTGATAGGGTGAGAAATAAATTCACCTTTGTTAAAGAATGCAATATTTTAAATATTTTAACATATACAAAATAAATTTTTTGTATTTTTTGTTAATAAGGTTTGAATTTTTTATTTTTGCTTTTTTGGAAAAAACGTGGCTGACGTGCACAATTTTAACTTTAACCTGTCCCAGGTTAATTTTGAGGCAACATTAAAATATGAAACTATTTTTATTACGAGTGCAGATTACTGCTTACTTAGGTGTTATTTTTAACTAATTCATTATCAACAATTCAACAAATTAAGAGATACTATAGGATTCAATTCTCGATTTACTGAAGGTGAAAATAATCCAGAAAATGAATCGATTGGATTAGTTGATACTTATAAAGTGAAGAAAAGATCTCTTTATGGTCGTGATTATTTTAGAAATTAAGAATAATTTTTGACGCTGACCGGCAACGGGATTTCAGGATTTCGTCTGAGGGGAAGAGAAGTCTTTTTGCAGGGGAGTTCCTTTTGGGAAGTGTAAGGTAAGGTACTGGCATGAGTTTGTTTATTTAATTATCTATTTTCATAATGATTTTTCAACTTTACATTCATGCATTTTTGTTAACAGATTATGGTGTCGTTTAGCAATTCCATTATTATGGGAAAATCCATTTTCAATTCGTACCGGAAACTATGATTTTATTGAAATTTACTTATATAATAATTTAAATAATGATTTTATAGGAAAATTAAATGAATATAAAACTATTAATAATTCATTAGAATATACTGTTCAATTATCCTATTTTTTTAAAATATTTGAATACATATAATTTATTTACTTCTGTTGATAAGTGGTTTGATTCTGCTAATAGGAATTCAAAATTCGGAATTAGAACAGATGTTATTGAACAAAATTTTAGGAGTTTAGTTCATATGTCACTATTTAAAATTTTTACTGAAAATGAAGTAAATTTACATACTCTTGATGAAATTCTTTGCAAAATCAAAATTTTATTCACAATATTGGAAATTTGAAACTTTATATCAGATGCTATAACGACAATACGATAATTAATAACCATGTATCACAAATGATTCATTTACATCAAATCTTAAGAAAATTTTAATATGGGAAAATAATTTATCTTCATATCAATCATAAAAGATTATAATTATTCAAATACCTTAAATACAATTATTTTCTATTACGTCGATTTTGGAGTAATAATCAATCTTGATAAAGTATTTGAACAATTAAATGTTTTAGAATCTGTTCATATTGTCTATTGTTCTTCTTTGAATAGTTTTATTCAACAAATTAATAATTTAACTAAACCATTTAAATTAAAATCTTTAATTTTAGACGATGTACAATCATTGCAACAATTATTACTAAAATCTGGTGATTATTTAGAAAATTTTGGCGGGAGTGGAATTTATTATACTAATCAAGTTATATCACAATTATTAAAATATTGTAACAATATTAACTTGTTGGATATGAAAGTGAGATGATTTCTGCTTATCAAAAAATCAATTTAATTGAAAATATTAAACAAAGTCTCAATTATCTTTCAATAAATTTATCGGAAAGAAAATATTAATATTTAATAATTTGTAGTTTAATGATATTAAAAAATCTAGGACAAATTCTCCCTTCTAAATTAGATTACGTAAGTTTGAGTTTCATCATTAAAGAAAGTGATTTTAGAGTATTCTTAGAAAATTCTCAGTATATTTTTATTAATAAATTGTTAATAATTTTAGAATAGTGATGATATTTTACATTACATAAAGGAAAATATTATGAAGGAAAAAAGAGTCAAGTATTTGGCTATTAAGGATAATGAGAAGGAATTGTTTGATTTGAAAGATGAAGTGAGGGAATTCAAGTTACATAATATTATAAGTTCGAAGACATAGTGATTTAAGTATTGGCATTTATGACTTTATTATAAGGAATATTGATTAGTTAAAGAATATTTGATTAGTTATAAAAATGACAATAAAGTTGCTTTACATATTTACTTTCTAAAGCAATTTATTTATTTATAGTGATTTAGTAAGAAAATTTTTTGTTCATAGCAAATTTATAAATATTAATCCCAAAAGCACTGGTATTTCAAACTAAGAATGTTCCATAATCTGTTAGCTTTAAAAATTATGATCTTTTATTTACATCGTACAAATTAGTCTGAAGTTTATGCAAGGTGAAACAAATATCCTGAACGTGAATGTAATAAGATGTATTATAATAATAGCAAACCAATAAAAATCAATAAATTGTAATTATTCAATTAAACTACAGTATAACTACTATAACTTATTATGCTAGTCACATAGTTTATAAACGGTAAAAAAAAATACTAGATGCCCATTAGTGTTCAGGTGATAATAATAAATATATAAGACAAATATAAGTAAGTTATATAGTTAATCCTGGATAATTTTTGCTGTTAACTAATAAAAATTATTGTGTTAAATTATTTTTGGTAATTATGCTTCGATCATGAAACTATTTGTATGTATTTATTTCTTTACCGGCAAAAAAAAAATGGCATCCGGATTTGTTGCCAGGTTACACATGAACTGCGCACATGATCCAGATGATAAACTTTACGGTATACACCTCCTCCTTTTGTTAACATGTCATATCAAAAAAATGAGGTTTGTAAAGGATGTATTATTGGAGAAATCACCAAATTTAAATTATTGGAAAAAATGATATTAGAGATCTAAAAAATCGCTAAACTAACCAAGAACTTGAAGAGATTTGAGCATAGTGCATATTGTAGCATATTTAATAATATTTGTAATGTATAAAACAAAAACTTTTTAGAAATATTGACAACTATTATAGCAAAATATGGAGATGCTAGGGTCATCTGCAATTTTATCGTTCCGTCCAGTTTTATTTTGTTTTTAATCAAAACAATTGTACATAGGTGATTAATTCTCAGCAACTAACAATTTAAATAAATCTGACATAACGCTAAACGATAATTTCACAAAAAGGTTGAAGGATGAAAATAGATACAAGAACGATAAGGACATAGGTGAGAAAAGAGTAGCTATGGATTCTCCGAGCAGATCATCTGTAACTTGGAGCCTGGAATGGAGTTTAGATGAAATAACGGATGATCCTGAAAAAACGAAAGCGTGGTTTGAAGAAGCGCGAGCGAGAGGACTAGCATCACCTTTGAAGAAGAAAGAAGAGGAAAAGAAAAAAGGAAGTGGAAGCAAGAAGAAGGGAGGAAAGAAAAAAAAGAAATAGCGAAAAAAGAACAAGAAGAAAAAAATTAATCGAAGTCACGTGATTTCATGTTATGGCAAATTTAACAATAGTAATTTCTTTCTTGTTTAGTTTTTAGTTTAGTATACTAATTTTTTTTTTTGAAGGGTTTGTGAGAAAAGTTTGGAATAAATTTTGTACTGGGCGTGGGACCATTGGGACTCATCTATTTTATAGCATAGGCTTCAGTTTTTATTACAAATTTTCATTATTTTTCCCTACGAAAATTAGATAAGTTTGGACAAAATTTAGTTAGGTCTCACGTTAGGTTTAGATTAGTTTTTGGGAAAGGGATAAGTATTTATTTATATATATTTTCACAGGTAATGTAAAATAATACTCTGTTATAGGGTTGTCTCGTGATTTGCACGGATGGCTCTAAGTGTCTTTTCTATTATGGATTTCTTTGTATAATATATCCTAATAAAGATGCATTACAGTTTAAAAAAAAAAAAAAAAAAAATTAAATAAATCTGGAGTTTCGTATTCTTACAAATTAAATCTAGTATAATTTATATGAAATAATATAGAGATATAATACTTGTATAATTAAAATACGTATAATTGATACTTAGCAAAATTTCATTATAAGCATTTCATGAATTTATAATTTTTATTAGATGAATTTTATTTTATTAATTTATTATTTTAATTAATATCTCCCCAATTTAGTGGGGAGGAAATTAAGAAAATTAATATTTTATTTTACAGTGTCACACGTCAAAGTGGTCATGTGATACTTGTGATACTGCGCCTGATTAATCATAAAATGCCCGACTTCATTATCTGCTTAGCAAATGTGTGTTGTATATGATTATAAATATAAATTTATATTTTAGAAGTTCCAAGACAATAAAACTTTTTATTGAAGCGGATAAAAAAATAATTACAAATTTAAGAACATGTCCCATTCTTACAAATGCAAAGCAAAATAAATGAAACTTTATTCGTGATGTATAAAAGTTGATAGACGGTCTATACTAAGACTTATTTACAGTATCTGACTTTTACGCAAGATCGCCTGTTACTTACTAATCTTAACAGTTAAAAAGTTCTTTCCTTTTGAGTTAAGTAGATATTCTTTGGCTTATATAATAATGCAATAAGTAATGTAAGCAAAAAACAGCAAATAAACTTTTTAAACAAGTATACATTCAACAGATCCTAAGTGAACTTGCTTGCCCAGAGTATTGGAATCTAAACCATGCAATTTAAAATAGCAAACTGAACGTGAAATAAATCAATAGAAATAGGATTAGGTATAGTGGCAATGGGGTTAGGTGGAGGAAGTTGAGGAGGTGTTGGCGGTGGCGGATTCAAAACATTAGCTGGTAGCCCATGATAAAGGCATGCCAATTGAATGCTAATAACGCATTGCCAGGTTGCACGTCGCAACTCCATTACAGTCAATAGGTCCAAATTTGTACTAAATAAAAGATATGTCAAATTAATTTTCTACTGATTTAACTTTCACTACAAGCACTTAAAAATATAATATAGGATTAAATGTACCAATAGCTGTTTGATTATTTATGCAATAATGCCAAGCCTAATAAGAATATAATAACAATCAGAGAAGTTGAGCAGAAATCGAATCTTGTCATTTCTTACAGGTTGCACCACTTTAATTGCAATGCCATCATGAGCTCGGCCCAGTATCGTTCCATTTTTTTTATGACATCCGATTCAGATTGTGTGTACGCAACCTCTACCACTAGATTTGGCCAAGGTGGGTCTAAAAATATAATTTCATATCAATACTGTAAAATCTTAAAATCAAATCAGGAAACGAATAAAGTCAATAAGACTCATACACCGGTGGGGTCAGATCCGCCTGCATTGACTGGAGGTTTCGCTACTGGTCGCCATGATGTGTCCGCTTCTTTGCCTGTTCTAGGAGTTCTTGTTGCTTTTGCCAAGGATAATTAAGGATAGATTTAGCTAACGTTAATAGTATCAAAGGAAACTATCAACACTCACATGTATATCCAAAATAAAGAATGGCGGCGTTATTACTCCTTGCACCAATAGTTGCTGAAGCAATTTTCTGCACTATGGGACCAACACAATTCTCGTGAAATGCCATGGGTAATTCAATGATACCATCCAATCGTCCCATTATCCCACCACCTGTGGATATTATATTTATCCGTACGTTAGACATAAGTATCATAAGGTATCTTAGTGGCAAGCTTATATGGTAAACTTGACAATAAACAACAGTCAACTATTAGCTTATAAAGGTATCAAGTTGTTGAAACAATAAAATGACTTACGTTCAGTTGCCTGGCTTTCGAGTGTATCTGACCGGCTTTCCACCAGTACTTGCGATATTTTTTCAGTTCGCCAGGCTTGAAGATACAGTATCAGAAGTGGTGGTAAAAGAGGTGGCAGCAGTATCTTGAGTTGATTGGGTATTTTGACTAGTTGACATATTTTCCACGTTCACATATAAAGTTGTCACGTTTATGTACACAAGGCTATTATTAAATATTCTAAAACTTTCCATTGCACAAGATAGTAATCTACAATCACGTGCCAAATTTAATCGTACAAGTATCTGTATAACTAAAGAAATTCCTGCAACGTTTAGATTAACCTGTATAAATAATTTTGAATTGCACGGTGTGTAATTCATCCTGAATTGTAAAAGCTCCATATGAAAGTTGGAAACACTCCAGCCGGAATACTATTGACAAAGGATCTGGATACTCTATTAAATTTTGAAAATAATTGAAATTTACTTCAGCTTTAGTCATTCGGTTAAATCTTTTCAATTAAGATTATCAAAGATAAGAATATCCTATTATAATTATTGGTAAAACACAAATATGAAAACTCTAAATATAATGATCAGATAAATGTGCACCATTTTTTTGTATATAAATACTAGGGAAACGGTAAACCATTACGTAGTTCGGAGCTTATCAGTATATAGGTAGATAACCATATGCTCAATTAACCGATCGAGATAATTTCATGTAATATAAGAACCAATTAAACGTCGACTCAAAGAACAAGCGGACGGACAACGGGATATTTTGTACCACCACGGCTAGAACATATAAAGTCCTTCGCTACGCTCCAGACTAATAAAATACTATTTTTAAAGTCCAGATCTTTTTTTCTTTTTTTAAAGATTGGATTTTTTTTTAATAATAATATTTTTTTCAGTGTTTTTTTTTTGACCAGATTTTTTCTAATAATAATAATATTTTTTTGGTCTTTTTTTTTAGGCCAGAACTTTTTTAATATTTTTTTTCAGTTTTTTAAAACCGAGATTTCAATAATTTTTCTTTCCAATTTTTTTTAAACCTGAATTTTAATATTTTTCATCCTTTTTTTTCTCTTTATAATAACCTATGCTAATACTGTATTTTTTTTGTGTAATTTTTTATTTATTTTTATGCATAATTACCGTCAACACATGGCGTGATGTATAAATATAATGGCAGGAGTTATGCTGTAATGTGGGCCAGGTGATTAATTGTTACGTCTTGTGTTGTCGTTTATTTTATCAACTATGGTAAGCATGATTTCTATTTTTTTCGATTGATGTAATCAAAATAAATATTTTTTTATCGAATAAATATATACTCTTTGTATTAGATTAAGTATATTTTTTTTTACTTAAAATAAAAAACCTGTTAATATTATATAAGAACTAATTCATCTAAATATAAAATAAAAATTTTATTGTTATATTGATTTAAATACATTTAATCCTCATGAAATTATTTAAACTAAATATATTTAATAATAAAATTGTCAAATTAAAAGAATGGCGTAGACTAACAATTCAAACAGTAGACTCAAAGTTATTCAATAATATTATTCAAATATTAACTGGGGTTCTCTCGTGACTACAATTAGTGGACAATAATGTTCTTATAACTAACCCAGTAATCGTACACAAAAATCTGAAAATTTGCGATAATGTATAATGATTTTATTAACTTATCCTATTCCAATGTTAAACGAACAATAAATTTATTTTTATTCAATCAAGAAATTTTATTGCAAATGTTAATATTTTCATAGCAGGTAGATTTAATAGTAATCTAAGCTATTTTAGATAAATAAACAAAAAGTAAGATTATTGTTTCTTTTTTATTGCGCATTCCACTATAAAATTTAATATAATAAATCAGAATATTATAGTGTTATAATTATAACTAAAAGCAGCACTACAGTAAAATGAGCTACTTTATATTATCCTTTATTAAATATTTTTCTTAAATTGCCCTTATCTAGGTGCGATAATTTAATACTATAATTTCCATTACATAAAAATTAAAAATCAAAAAAATAATTTCTTATAAAGTATTCCATCGAATATTTCAGATATTAACTTAAAAAACTTTTATTCATGTAAAAATAGAAGGAATATTAAGTTAAAGTAACAAAAAAATACATCTAATTCTATTTAATAAACCTTATGAATGACTAATGATAAATAGACAATAATAAAGGGTACAAAAAATATTCATATATATATAATTTTAGTTACTCATGTTTTATATTATGATATTAATATGAGAACAAAATATTTTTTGTTGAAATTATAATTTTGGTTATTAATTCTTGAGTATTGCCAATTATTTATATAAAAAAAATGTAATGTGATTTGTCCTCACAAAGTTTAATTTATTAAAATTTAGTACTTGTATTTATCAATGATCACAGGCCTTAAAACAACCACTACCCGTTTCATTTTTCATTTTACATGTAATACTTTATGAGAAAATATAATAAAAGCTTAGCTTTGAATTTTTAAACGTGCATGCGTATTTTATGTGTATACGCAAGAAAAATCTTTTAGTAATACAGTTAACGTTAAAAGATAAATACGAATTTGGGACGCAACCCATTATACAGGTGAGCGAAGTGCTAAATAAAATAAATACATAGGTCACGTGATACATGATTTGGGTAAACATTGATCGCTAAAACTTTCATGCCAACACTGTCTTACTTTTCCACAATTTTGAGGGATACTATGTATATTATTTCTGGTGTCTACAGTCCACTCAATGACTTTACCCTTTTTATTTCTCTCTTTATTTGCGATAACACCTAAATCCACTTTTTGTGACTCCTCCAACAGCCAGATAATTTGGTCAAGGACCTTCTCCGCCATGTCTTTCATACCTGTATTTTCGTACGCAACAAATAAAGACTTCAACAGCTTAAATGACAGTTTCCTTTCACTGTCTTGTATACATTCCACGAAATACCATTTCTCCACATCTGTTACGATCCTCAAACCCATATTCGTTTGCTTTGCGTTTACAGCCTAATGATGATTCCAATTGTGTAGTGGCTTGTGCAAAACCTGCTTAAAATCATCTTTTTTGACCTCAATTAAACCAATGATTCTCCCAGTCATAAGTGATTTAATACCATGGTCAAGATTCCTGCGCTCATTTTTTCTCTTGATCAGCTTCTCTGGTATGATCTTTACTTGATTTTTAAATAGGTAAGTAGCGGAGACGAGATAGGTATACGAATAGATGCTTTTGGTGGCCTCATAGGGTATGTAGATAGGAGTTGTTGCAACTCGAGTCTAAGTTTATGTAATGCTTCTTATTTTTGGTGTTCGCACATCCGCATGAAAAAACGGAATACACGTCAATGCTAGGGTTTGGATTATCGCTAAGCCCATAGAGCTCGCACATTTTCAGAAAGATCCATTCGTTGAAGGGCTTAAAGGGTCTCAATGAGTACAGTAAACTTGAAGCTGTTATTGTTATGAATAGCCGGAGCATTTTGCAAAGGTCTTGATCGTTCTGAGGTGAATATCTCTCCCCACTGCTTATGAAGTTCCATCATTTTCAAGTGCTGGTGGTTTATCCATTTCATGAATATACTCCTTGAGGCCTTGCTTCAAGGGTTGTGTCATAAATGATTACGGTCCACTTGAAGCATAATGTTGAATGTTGTAAAGCAACAACCGGTTAGTAAATTGTTTTCAGGATGGGCTGTCTCGGAAATTTCATATACCTCAGGTACATACCATAGACAGACTTGTTGAGTAATGCCTGTAACAAGGCGTGTTACTCCCTTAATTCCAATACCTCATTCGAAGCAGCAGACACGGGTGGTTTGACTTTTACATGAATATTCTTCTTAGGCAGTTTCTCAGATCAGTAGTCTCCATCCAGCCAGTATCATTTATTGCCGATAGCTCTTCATTCTCCTCGAGTGAGTGATTATTCAAAGGATTGATAGGATCGCCAGGAATTTCCACCTTTCATAGTTGGCAGGACGGCAGGTTTTCTGCCTTGATAGCTTTTTTTAACTTACCAACAAGACTCTTTTTATCTATGCAGACAGGGAAAGCATTAGCGAATGTGTTTCTTTTGACGAGACAGAGTAATGTGACAGACATTTTCGGTTTATATAGTATTTTTTGCGAAATTTTATTGGTGCAGACTAACATATGTGAAGACAATAGTAAAAAATTTTTTTGTGAAAAAAATACCGTAAAATCTCGAATTTAAGCACCTACCAAATTCAAGCATCCCTATCACTTTTTCCGCAATGTTCGTATAAACTAAAATTTAACACCTCTAAATTTAAGCATTTTCAACTATAAATTTATTATGTAGTATGATACATCAAAAATTCGATATTTTTTTTTAATTAAGTATTTTTTTTTAAATTATTTTGGCATAGTAAAACTCTTTTATACAATATATATATATATATCTAGCATTAATTGATAAAATTTTTCGCAAATAAAGCAATTTTAAATAACTAATTTTATTTCATCCTATTTTAAGTATTCTACTTTGGCCTTTTATTTAAAATCATCAACTTTTTAAAATCATTTTATTTCGGCCTTTTTTTAAATACTTTTTTACAACGCCCCTTTAAGTTAGCCCGAAAAAATGTTTTTCTTATTGTGGAAATACCTGACAACTTTGATGAATGAACTTCATAATTAACATTAAGTAAATTAGAAAAGGGAAGAGTATAGACTAAGAAATGTAAATAAGAAATGTTCTAAGCTTTAACATTTCTTCTTTTTTAGGGACACCAGCGGCACCAAATTCTTGGAACTTAAATGGACTGAAAGGTAAATCAGTCACTTGTTTTGATTAACAATTTTATGTGTTTGCTCATTGATATTATAGGTTCAAGCATATTACATATACACTTTTGAAGATAATCACATACCACATTGCTTTGAAATTACTCAAAACCTAAAGTCAATCTATGTAATTATTTGGATACAACAAGTGAATTGTTTACTGTGATTTGTAACATAATAATTTATTGTACACTTGAATTTTTTTAAATTTGATTACATTAAGCAATAAATTAATATATACTGTATATTCATTTTAGAATGTACATTTGTACTTGTACATCAAAATAGAATAAAGTTAGAAGACTTTAGTTTATCAAGAAACAAAAATAACTGATGCATTATATAATCCAGCAGATATCTTTGGTGTAGTTTCTTATCAAAATATTTAAATAATATGAAAAATAAAAGTCAATAAATATAGATTAAATACAATCAGCTATTGAAATAAGAAATAAGTATAAAAACTTTACATTATTATTGGTTGATAATTTATATCTCATAATTGGAAAAGTTATAAAAAGAAGATTTATTTAAATTACAAACTAAGAAACTTGTAAAATATTTACTACTCTAATCTTAGTGTTTAAATAATTTAAGTATAATAAAAAAAAAGTGAATATAAATATATAAGCTAAAAATAAAAGAATTATTTAAATTACAAACTAAGAAACTTGTAAAATATTTTACTACTCTAGCCTTAGGTGTTTAAATAAATTTAAAAAGAATAAAATAAAAAATAATTTCTTTTGAATTTGTAATATCAAATATCACTTAAAAAAAACTATAAATTTTTTTAAAAACAAACAATGATTGGTTAATTATCATCTGTTTTAATATCTAAATAATTAAATATTAAATAAAATTAATTTCACATAAATAATTTGCAAGATTAATTCTTTTATATATCACAGTACATACCTAATGATCCTAAATCCTTAATTGTATAATCATTCAAATCTTCACTTACTAGAATTTCATTTGCTTCTACACTAGCTTGTGAATTTTCATTTTCAAGAATTTCATTCGACTTTTTACTAGTATTCTCATCTGTTTCAATAATTAAATAAATAAATTAATTTTCATATAAATAATTTGCAAGATTAATTTTTTATATATTATAGTATATACCTAATGACCTCAAATCTTTAATCGCACAATAATTCAAATTTTTACTTTCAAGAATTTCATTCAATTTTTTACTAGTAAAATCAAGTAAGCGACCTGTATAATATGCTTTAGGATGAGATTTAGTAACAAGATTGTTATGCCCAATTGGTGCATTTATAAATTCCATAATGTTGCTTTTTAATTCTTCATTAATTTTATCATCAGAAGGACGGAATATCCATTTTTCAATAATACTCAATACTTCTTTAGAAGATGGTCTTTCTGATGAATCTTCATTCCAACATTTTTTCATTAAATCTACATAACATTGTGGAGTGTTTTCAATAATTTCAGGACGTTCACCTTTACAAATACTTAAACTAAGTTGAATATCATGTGCTCTATTATTAAATGGTGGTACCCCAGATGTAAGTTCCCACATAATTATAGAAAAACTATATATATCACTAGCTGGAGTATAAGATTTGCCTCTTAAAACTTCAGGAGCCATAAATGGTAGAACACCATAAATATCATACTTTTTCAAAAGCGATTTTACGGGTTGACATAATCCTAAATCACTAATATAAAATTTATCCTTATTTTCATCATTATGATTTAAAATATTACCATCATGAAAATCACAATGAATAAGATTTTCTTCATGTATCATATTAAGTCCAGAAATAATTTCGTATAACATATATAATTTTTGATTCCAATTATTTTCAACTATACTTGTTAAATTTTCTCTTAAATTACCTTTATTTGCATAATCCATTACTACCATATATTTTGAAGTATTTGGATCTTCTGTAAATCCATAAAAATATATAATATAATTTGAACTTAATACACTTGCATGATATTTCCACTATAAAAAATAATAACTTATTAATATAAATAAATCTTAAATTAAAATAAAAAATAATATACTATCATACTTCTTTTAAAAATTCATTTAAGTTTTCATTTAAATCCTTATGACATTTAAGAATTACTTTTTTATCTCTATTATTCTTTAACCAAGTAGCTTTATATATAGTACCAAATCCTCCTTCATTAAAATATTCAACATTTTTAAATTTGTTATAAGGAATCCATTTTAATCCATTTTTAAGAATAAAATCATTTATAATTGCATTTTCACTTTCTCCAAATCTATAAATTTAAACAGTTAAAATTATATTATAGCTTGTATTATAATTACACTAAAATAAATTATTACTTACTCTAAAATTTAAATAAAGAATTTGATGTAATATAAATCTTAGTTTTTAGATAAATATATAATAACCTATAATTTACAACTTACCAACTAAAGCAATAGATATTTTTTAAATTAAAGAATTCAGTTAACAAATAGATATTATATACATATTTCTTATATAAAATATATAAAAATAGAAATATAAATATCTTACAAGCTATATTATAGATAGTTTTTTAAATAAAGAAATTAGTTAGTTTAAATTATGCATAAATATTATAACAATAAGTAATAATAGAATTAAATAAATAACCTACTCTCTATATTATTTAATAATTTTTTAAATAAAGAAATTAGTAATATTATAACAATAAGTAATAATAGAATTAAATAAATAACTTACTCTCTATATTATTTAATAATTTTTTAAATAAAGAAATTAGTTAGTTTAAATTATATGTAAATATTATAACAATAAGTAATAATAGAATTAAATAAATAACTTACGCCCTATATTATTTAATAATTTTTTAAATAAAGAAATTAGTTAGTTTAAATTATATGTAAATATTATAACAATAAGTAATAATAGAATTAAATAAATAACTTACGCTCTATATTATTTAATAATTTTTTAAATAAAGAAATTAGTTTAAATTATATGCAATCATTATAGCAATAATTAATAATAGAATTAAATAAATAAACTATGACTTACCAACTAAATAAATTACAAAATAATATTTTAAATAAAGAAATTAGATAGTTTAAATTATATGTAAATATTATAACAATAAGTAATAATAGAATTAAATAAATAACTTACTCTCTATATTATTTAATAATTTTTTAAATAAATAAATTAGTTAGTTTAAATTATATGTAAATATTATAACAATAAGTATTAAATAAACTATGACTTACCAACTAAATAAATTACAAAATAATTTTTTAAATAAAGAAATTAGTTAGTTTAAATTATATGTAAATATTATAACAATAAGTATTAAATAAACTATGACTTACCAACTAAATAAATTACAAAATAATTTTTTAAATAAAGAAATTAGTTAGTTTAAATTTTATGTAAATATTATAATAATAAGTAATAATAGAATTAAATAAATAACTTACTCTCTATATTATTTAATAATTTTTTAAATAAAGAAATTAGTAATATTATAACAATAAGTAATAATAGAATTAAATAAATAACTTACGCTCTATATTATTTAATAATTTTTTTAAATAAAGAAATTAGTTTAAATTATATGCAATCATTATAGCAATAATTAATAATAGAATTAAATAAATAAACTATGACTTACCAACTAAATAAATTACAAAATAATATTTTAAATAAAGAAATTAGATAGTTTAAATTATATGTAAATATTATAACAATAAGTAATAATAGAATTAAATAAATAACTTACTCTCTATATTATTTAATAATTTTTTAAATAAATAAATTAGTTAGTTTAAATTATATGTAAATATTATAACAATAAGTATTAAATAAACTATGACTTACCAACTAAATAAATTACAAAATAATTTTTTAAATAAAGAAATTAGTTAGTTTAAATTATATGTAAATATTATAACAATAAGTATTAAATAAACTATGACTTACCAACTAAATAAATTACAAAATAATTTTTAAATAAAGAAATTAGTTAGTTTAAATTTTATGTATATTAATAATAATAAGTAATAATAGAATTAAATAAATAACTTACTCTCTATATTATTTAATAATTTTTTAAATAAAGAAATTAGTAATATTATAACAATAAGTAATAATAGAATTAAATAAATAACTTACGCTCTATATTATTTAATAATTTTTTAAATAAAGAAATTAGTTAGTTTAAATTTTATGTAAATATTATAACAATAAGTAATAATAGAATTAAATAAATAACTTTACTCTCTATATTATTTAATAATTTTTTAAATAAAAAAATTAGTTAGTTCAAATTATATGTAAATATTATAGCAATAAGTAATAATAGAATTAAATAAATAACTTACTCTCTATATTATTTAATAATTTTTTAAATAAAGAAATTAGTTAGTTTAAATTATATGTAAATATTATAACAATAAACGATAAGACTTACCCCTATATTATTTAAATAATTTTTTTAAATAAATAAATTAGTTAGTTTAAATTATATGTAACATTATAACAATAAGTAATAATAGATAACTTACAATCTATATTATTTAATAATTTTTTAAATAAGGAAATATGTAAATATTATAATAATGAGTAATAATAGAATTAAATAAATAACTTACGCCTTATATATTATTTAATAAGTTTTTAAATAAAGAAATTAGTTAGTTTAAATTATATGTAAATGCTATAACAATAAGTAATAATAGAATTAAATAAATAAATTATGACTTAATAACTAAATAAATTACAAAATAATTTTTTAAATAAAGAAATTAGTTAGTTTAAATTATATGTAAATACTTAGCTATCAGTGCCTATTTTTTTGATTACCATATAATAATCCTATAATGTATATTTTGTAATAATTGACAATATAATAATTTAATATATATTAAAATATCATATTACAATGAAATGTAAAAAAATAA
Source organism: Rhizophagus irregularis (assembly GCF_026210795.1). Classification (NCBI taxonomy): domain Eukaryota; kingdom Fungi; phylum Glomeromycota; class Glomeromycetes; order Glomerales; family Glomeraceae; genus Rhizophagus; species Rhizophagus irregularis. The sequence goes on along the minus strand of NC_089444.1, from coordinate 1,449,351 downwards.
TAATTTTGTAATATATGACAATTATCCTTTTATATTAGTTACAATATTAATATTAAATATTATACTTGTTAATAGACTTATTAATATATATGTTATTAAATATGATATTTACATGACATGTCAAAAATTCCTATTAATATTATTTAAAAAGCATTATAAAATACTACCAAAAAAATCACCACTGATAGCAAAGTATTATAACAATAAGTTATAATAGAATTAAATAAATAACTTACGAACTATATTATTTAATAATTTTTTAAATAAAGAAATTAGTAATATTATAACAATAAGTAATAATAGAATTAAATAAATAACTTACGCTCTATATTATTTAATAATTTTTTAAATAAAGAAATTAGTTAGTTTAAATTTTATGTAAATATTATAACAATAAGTAATAATAGAATTAAATAAATAACTTACTCTCTATATTATTTAATAATTTTTTAAATAAAAAAATTAGTTAGTTCAAATTATATGTAAATATTATAGCAATAAGTAATAATAGAATTAAATAAATAACTTACTCTCTATATTATTTAATAATTTTTTAAATAAAGAAATTAGTTAGTTTAAATTATATGTAAATATTATAACAATAAATGATAAGACTTACCCCCTATATTATTTAATAATTTTTTAAATAAATAAATTAGTTAGTTTAAATTATATGTAAATATTATAACAATAAGTAATAATAGATAACTTACAATCTATATTATTTAATAATTTTTTAAATAAGGAAATATGTAAATATTATAATAATGAGTAATAATAGAATTAAATAAATAACTTACGCTCTATATTATTTAATAAGTTTTTAAATAAAGAAATTAGTTAGTTTAAATTATATGTAAATGCTATAACAATAAGTAATAATAGAATTAAATAAATAAATTATGACTTACCAACTAAATAAATTACAAAATAATTTTTTAAATAAAGAAATTAGTTAGTTTAAATTATATGTAAATACTTAGCTATCAGTGCCTATTTTTTTGATTACCATATAATAATCCTATAATGTATATTTTGTAATAATTGACAATATAATTGCTATTATAATTTAATATATATTAAAATATCATATTACAATGAAATGTAAAAAAATAATAATTTTGTAATATATGACAATTATCCTTTTATATTAGTTACAATATTAATATTAAATATTATACTTGTTAATAGACTTATTAATATATATGTTATTAAATATGATATTTACATGACATGTCAAAAATTCCTATTAATATTATTTAAAAAGCATTATAAAATACTACCAAAAAAATCACCACTGATAGCAAAGTATTATAACAATAAGTTATAATAGAATTAAATAAATAACTTACTCTCTATATTATTTAATAATTTTTTAAATAAAGAAATTAGTTAGTTCAAATTATATATAAATATTATAACAATAAGTAATAATAGAATTAAATAAATAACCTACGCTCTATATTATTTAATAATTTTTTAAATAAAGAAATTAGTTAGTTTAAATTATATGTAAATACTATAACAATAAGTAATAAGACTTACCCCCTATATTATTTAATAATTTTTTAAATAAAAAAATATGTTAGTTTAAATTATATGTAAATATTATAACAATAAGTAATAATAGATAACTTACACTCTATATTATTTAATAATTTTTTAAATAAGGAAATATGTAAATATTATAACAATAAGTAATAATAGAATTAAATAAATAACTTACGCTCTATATTATTTAATAATTTTTTAAATAAAGAAATTAGTTAGTTTAAATTATATGTAAATACTATAACAATAAGTAATAATAGAATTAAATAAATAAACTATGACTTACTAACTAAATAAATTACAATAAAAAATTAGTTAGTTTAAATTATATAAAATATTATAACAATAAGTAATAATAGAATTAAATAAATAACTTACTCTCTATATTATTCAATAATTTTTTAAATAAAGAAATTAGTTAGTTTAAATTATATGTAAATATTATAATAATAGGTAATAATAGAATTAAATAAATAAACTATGACTTACCAACTAAATAAATTACAAAATAATTTTTTATATAAAGAAATTAGTTAGTTTAAATTATATGTAAATATTATAACAATAAGTAATGATAGAATTAAATAAATAACTTACACTCTATAATATTTAATAATTTTTTAAATAAGGAAATTAGTTTAAATTATATGTAAATATTATAACAATAAGTAATAATAGAATTAAATAAATAACTTACGCTCTATATTATTCAATAATTTTTTAAATAAAGAAATTAGTTAGTTTAAATTATATGTAAATATTATAACAATGAGTAATAATAGAATTAAATAAATAAACTATGACTTACTAACTAAATAAATTACAAAATAATTTTTTAAATAAAGAAATTAGTTAGTTTAAATAATATATAAATATTATAACAATAAGTAATAATAGAATTAAATAAATAACTTACGCCCTATATTAATTAATAATTTTTTAAATAAAGAAATTAGTTAGTTTAAATTATATGTAAATATTATAACAATAAGTAATAATAGAATTAAATAAATAAACTATGACTTACCAACTAAATAAATTACAAAATAATTTTTTAATAAAGAAATTAGTTAGTTCAAATTATATGTAAATATTATAACAATAAGTAATAATAGAATTAAATAAATAACTTACGCTCTATATTATTTAATAATTTTTTAAATAAAGAAATTAGTTAGTTTAAATTATATGTAAATATTATAACAATAAGTAATAAGACTTACCCCCTATAATATTTAATAATTTTTTAGGGGTCAGGTGATGAAAAAATTTTTTATGAAAATAAAGAAATTAGTTAGTTTAAATTATATGTAAATATTATAACAATAAGTAATAATAGAATTAAATAAATAACTTACTCTCTATATTATTTAGTAATTTTTTAAATAAAGAAATTAGTTAGTTTAAATTATATGTAAATATTATAATAATAGGTAATAATAGAATTAAATAAATAAACTATGACTTACCAACTAAATAAATTACAAAATAATTTTTTATATAAAGAAATTAGTTAGTTTAAATTATATGTAAATATTATAACAATAAGTAATGATAGAATTAAATAAATAACTTACACTCTATAATATTTAATAATTTTTTAAATAAGGAAATTAGTTTAAATTATATGTAAATATTATAACAATAAGTAATAATAAAATTAAATAAATAACTTACGCTCTATATTATTTAATAATTTTTTAAATAAAGAAATTAGTTAGTTTAAATTATATGTAAATACTATAACAATGAGTAATAATAGAATTAAATAAATAAACTATGACTTACTAACTAAATAAATTACAAAATAATTTTTTAAATAAAGAAATTAGTTAGTTTAAATTATATATAAATATTATAACAATAAGTAATAATAGAATTAAATAAATAACTTACGCTCTATATTATTTAATAATTTTTTAAATAAAGAAATTAGTTAGTTTAAATTATATGTAAATATTATAACAATAAGTAATAATAGAATTAAATAAATAAACTATGACTTACTAACTAAATAAATTACAAAATAATTTTTTAAATAAAGAAATTAGTTAGTTTAAATTATATGTAAATACTATAACAATAAGTAATAAGACTTACTCCCTATATTATTTAATAATTTTTTAGGGGTCAGGTGATGAAAAAATTTTTTACGAAAATAAAGAAATTAGTTAGTTTAAATTATATGTAAATATTATAACAATAAGTAATAATAGAATTAAATAAATAACTTACTCTCTATATTATTTAATAATTTTTTAAATAAGAAAATTAGTAATACTATAACAATAAGTAATAATAGAATTAAATAAATAAACTATGATTTACCAACTAAATAAATTACAAAATAATTTTTTAAATAAAGAAATTAGTTAGTTTAAATTATATGTAAATATTATAACAATAAGTAATAATAGAATTAAATAAATAACTTACGCTCTATATTATTTAATATTTTTTAAATAAAGAAATTAGTAATATTATAACAATAAGTAATAATAGAATTAAATAAATAACTTACTTTCTATATTATTTAATATTTTTTAAATAAAGAAATTAGTTAGTTTAAATTATATGTAAATATTATAACAATAAGTAATAATAGAATTAAATAAATAAACTATGACTTACCAACTAAATAAATTACAAAATAATTTTTTAATAAAGAAATTAGATAGTTTAAATTATATGTAAATATTATAACAATAAGTAATAATAGAATTAAATAAATAACTTACTCTCTATATTATTTAATAATTTTTTAAATAAAGAAATTAGTTAGTTTAAATTATATGTAAATATTATAACAATAAGTATTAAATAAACTATGACTTACCAACTAAATAAATTACAAAATAATTTTTTATATAAAGAAATTAGTTAGTTTAAATTATATGTAAATATTATAACAATAAGTAATGATAGAATTAAATAAATAACTTACACTCTATAATATTTAATAATTTTTTAAATAAGGAAATTAGTTTAAATTATATGTAAACATTATAACAATAAGTAATAATAGAATCAAATAAATAAACTATGACTTACCAACTAAATAAATTACAAAATAATTTTTTAATAAAGAAATTAGATAGTTTAAATTATATGTAAATATTGTAGCAATAAGTAATAATAAAATTAAATAAATAACTTACCCGCTATATTATTTAATAATTTTTTAAATAAAGAAATATGTAAATATTATAACAATAAGTAATAATAGAATTAAATAAATAACTTACGCTCTATATTATTTAATAATTTTTTAAATAAAGAAATTAGTTAGTTTAAATTATATGTAAATATTATAACAATAAGTAATAATAGAATTAAATAAATAACTTACTCTCTATATTTTTTAATAATTTTTTAAATAAAGAAATTAGTTAGTTTAAATTATATGTAAATACTATAGCAATAAGTAATAAGACTTACCCCCTATATTATTTAATAATTTTTTAAATAAAGAAATTAGTTAGTTTAAATTATATGTAAATATTATAACAATAAGTAATAATAGATAACTTACGCTCTATATAATTTAATAATTTTTTAAATAAGGAAATATGTAAATATTATAATAATAAGTAATAATAGAATTAAATAAATAACTTACTCTCTATATTGTTTAATAATTTTTTAATAAAGAAATTAGTTAGTTTAAATTATATGTAAATATTATAATAATAGGTAATAATAGAATTAAATAAATAACTTACTCTCTATATTTTTTAATAATTTTTTAAATAAAGAAATTAGTTAGTTTAAATTATATGAATTATATGTAAATATTATAACAATAAGTAATAAGACATACCCCCTATATTATTTAATAATTTTTTTAAATAAATAAATTAGTTAGCTTAAATTATATAAATAATTTAATACAGACATCATATAACTTACACCCTGAATTATTATTAATTATTAATTAGTTAGATATAAAGATAATATAAAAGTATTTACTGTAAAACTATATATATTACTTACAATCTAGTTATTTAAATTAAAAATATAATTAGTTGAATTATATAAATTATTAAACAAATAAATATAATATATATATTGTAACTTACCATCTGTAATATAATTAATCATTAAATAGTTATTTAAACAGAGAATTTAGTTATTTGAATGTTATGTAGAGTAAATAAAGTAAAGGACTAAAGATTTAAATAACTGATAACTTACCAACTACATTATTATTAATCATTAAATAAATTATTTAGTTATATAGAATACATTAAAAATAATGAGTAATTTATTATATTAACTTACAAGCTAAATATTTAATATAATTTTATATAATATAGTTAGTCTAAATTATATTTGTAGTATTTGAATTGCTTATAAATAAAAACATAATCCTTCATCTTGTTTGATGTACCTTTAGATTCCTTGATATCACATTCTTCAAATTTGGTTTAATTATATTTGATTATTTACAATTAAGTTTTTTTAATAAATAAAAATCTTAATATTTCAACTTTGTTTTGTATATTATATTTACCTTCAGGTTCTTTGGTATCACACAAAACTATTTTTATTATGTTGCAAGTTTGTTTAAAAATTTTGAATAATTCTAATTTTAAATATATTATTATTCATGTTATATGCTTTACCTTTACTGTCCATTGCTATATCAAATTCTCCCTAATTGGAAAAGATAAAGTATTACTTTTTTTCTTTTTTTTTTATTATTAAACACCTTTATTCGTATAAATAAATACGGTAACAATATTTATGCAAAATGCATTATGTGCAAAAGCGTTGATCACAAGTACAAACATTGCATCATTGCATATCAGATATATGATAAACAAATTTTGCACAACTGGAATGTATATCAATTATTCCAAAATCGCAGTAACTGGTTAATCATTTCGTCTTAGGTAATTATTAAGCACTAATGAAATGATTATCATTCATTTTTATATAAAACTAGGATTCACCTGTTAACTAAGTTAACAGTTAGTGTTTAAAATATATTGTTAAATTAACGAAAGAAATGGCCGATGAGGGAAAAAAATATAAGGTAAAAAATTTTTTAAATAATGGAGGATTAAAATGAAAAAATTTTTTTATTTTTTTTTAAATAAAAGGAATTTTTCGTTTTTTAATTTCATTCTAATTTCGTTTCATCTTAGGTCTCAGCTCTTTGGCAACTTCGGCGCTTTGGAATTTCAGATGGGTTCTTGTTTTTCGTTCTCTTTTTTCGTCTTCACTTTGTTCTAATTTCGTTTAAGTAAATTACAATGATCAAGAAGAAGGATGCTAATAAAAAAATGAAATAACAATGGAATAATGAAAAGTAATAGAAGATGAAAGAGAGTAAAAAAGAGTAATGAGGAGAAATGAGGACGAAAAGAAGTGATGAGAAGATGAAGAGGAGTGATAGGGGATGAAGAGGAGTGATGAGAGATGAAGAGGGGTGATGGGAGACGAAAAGGAGCGATGGGAAGATAAAGAGGAGTGATGGGAAACGAAAAGGAATGATGAGAGACAAAAAGAAATGATAGGAAGTAAACAGGAGAGAAAAAGAAGTTAATGGAAAATGAAAAGATGTAATAGAAAAAATAATGGGAGACGAAAAGGATGGAATAATGAGAAGTAATAGGAGGTGAAAATGATGAGACAATAAATAAAAAAATGATCATGATAGGAGGTTGGATAGCAAAAGATAATGATAGGAAACCAAGTAAAAAATAAAACCATAAAGTAAAAAAATAAAGTTAGAAGAAACGAAATATAAAATAGAAACAAAATAAAAAAAAATAAATAAAAAATAAAAAACATACCTTTATTAATTGTAGAACCGAAAGAACTAAAAGATCTAAAAAAAAATGAAATAAAATTAGTGAAAACCGAAATATGAAACAGAAACAAAATAAAAAAATAAAAAAAATGAGTAAAAAACGAAACGTAAAGTGGAAAACAACTGAACCTTAATTGAAGAACCGAAAGGACTAAAGGACCTAAAAATAATGAAATAGAGTTAGTAAGAAGCAAAGTGTAAGAATGTAAGTTAGAAATAAAAATAAAAGAATAAAAATAAAAATATCTTGAGACCAAAAGAACCAAGGAAACGAACCTGTACTGAAAACTAAAAAAATAAACATGACGCGTCATGTGGCCAATCTGGCCAATCAAAAATATTAAATCTGCCACGTGATCAAAGGCCCAGGCAATTCCCAAAAATTATATTAATTTTAAAACAAGAGTTCATGATTAAAGGGGAGTTAGGACTATAAAATGTAAAATACGTGAAATGTGATTTATTTTGAACTTGTTCATTTCTAATAAATTATGACATTTGAATTTATAATAATATTTTTCAACCATAATTGAGTTAAATTTACATACAATATTTTATATAATTTTAAGAACCCAACATGGATTTTATGTAAATGTGTAAAATATGTCTATGTAGATTTTCTATTTAAAATTTAAAACATATTTCATATAGTTTTAAATAAGTATTATTTAATATTATAAGTTGTAAATTCAGTTTTAATACTTTAGAAAATTATTTATACAATATTTTATAGTTAAACCGTTTTAACGAAATACAAATCACATTGGTAATCACATGAAATTATCCATTTTGATGTAAAACTATTTTTTTTTGGATTATTATCATTTTGTTGATTTTTTGTTTTTCATTCTTGCATCTTATCTTTAGACTCAATTTTTCAATTGATGCCGACGAGTAATTTTACATGTCAGTAAAATGGCATTTCGGTGAAATAGAGTAGGTAAATTTTCATGTCGGTAAAATGGAAGTCAGCAAAATGGCGTCGGTTAATTTCATCATGTCGGTAAAATGGCTGACTGTAAATTGTACTGGAACCAGGATTAAGTGCTGTATCATTAAAAAATGTAATTGCATAAAAATCCTGTTAATCATAAATGTGGTTAAGATATTAGTGTATTCGAAAAGATTGGTTAGAACTCATCTGCTTTAATATTTTAATCAGGTATAAGAAAATGATCGTCATAAAGGGACAATCAAATTAAAAATTATTTAGTAGTGTTACCAACAATGGATTTGTTAAATAAACGTAATCCGAATTTATAAAAGAAGCAGATGCGTTAGATGTAATTGAGCTATAGAAAATTGGACGCATATTTGGATATGTAAGGAGAACGATTTAAGGATAAATTATTTAAAGAAGGTATTAAGGAATTTATTAAAAATATTAAAGAATTCGTATATAAATTTATATGGGTACTAAAGTAATTAAATGGGAAATTAGTCAAGGTATTACTAAACAATGAAACGTATGGATAAAAGTAATAGTTCTATAATTCCACATTATGGGTTGAGTAAATTGTTAAAGATAGGTTTAGTAAAGATGTTTGTGATTATTTGGAAGTTAGGGGAAATTTGTATGATATATATGGTTTTCTTTAGATATTTCGGATTTATGGACATATCATAGATTTACAACGTTTAGGAGTTCTTCAATATGTAGCAAATTATTCAATATTAGATTAGATTTAATTGATAGATAGATACTTTATTGATATGATGTGTACAGTACATTAGTTCAAATGGGAATCGGCAATTGAAAAAAATCAAAATTTCAAAATTTCTAAATTTAATCTCTATTTTAGAATGAGGTCATCGCTAGCTATGAATGACAAATAATTTGTTATGTCTTACGAACGAACATAGATTTTTTGATTATTATTGGTTAATCAAATATCCAACTAAATTTTTACACATTATAAAATTAATGTTTCTTAATAAAATTTATTAATTACAAATAAAAATTACAATTTTTTTTATATTATCAATAACATTATTTTTTTTCATTGACTAGTGATTAAAATTGCATCAAATGATTTGACTATATTATGAGGAAACATTTACTAAAAGGTTTTTAAAATCGATTTTCATACTATTATCAGAATTTTCGTTCTTTGAATTTTTATTTATTTTTTTTTTGTAAGGGATTATTTAACATATTATTATGGAATATTTACGATAAATCTATTATTTATTTTAATAAATTTACCATTAAGAACGCCTAATGACGATGGTCCTTGATATGATAGACCTTCATTTATATGATTAATGTTTGAAAGAAACGTAATCTTTGGATATCAGTCCACGCAAATAATAAGGTACCAGAGTCAGTAACAGAAAGAAGAATTCTTTCGCCGCAAAGAAGTATATGTTTATAAAAAATTAGGCAAAAGTTTATGATTTCCATAACATTAAAAGAAATTGATTTCATGACAATATCGTTTAAATAATATTCTAAAGAATATTTAGAAATAAACATTTTGATGGCTAAAAAAAAATATGGTGAAAATTTAGTATAATACTTTTACGATTATTTAGCTAACAAATAATATAATTAGAGATAGGTTTCACTATATTTAATTTGAATACTATTCAAATAAAATATACGTGTATGAGCCAACGTATGGTGTTTGACCATTGACTCAACCGGTTTAATATCTTATATTATTCATAGGGTAATTCGGGAAAAAGCTCTATTATAAGGAATCTTGTTTTTTAATTAAAAAAATGACAATTGAGTACATAGAAAGTGAGTAACGTAGATTGACTAAGTGTAGTTTACAATTAAAAATAAACTTGTGATACTATAATTACTATACTTCTGTATACTATTAATTATTGATTAAAATTTCATTAAATAATAATTTAAAAAAAAAAGTACATATAATGTAAATGAATAGCTATATAAATCCTATTGAAAAAATATGATAACTGAGAAATGATCGTTATGTTTGTAGCAATTTTAACATAGTTCCGAGGGATTCAAACTGAAACTAAAGTTAGTACCTTCAATGATAAAGCAGGTATCACCCTCAAATGGCCCACGACGCGCTGTTTCTAATTCACCAACTGTAGTTGCCAAAAGAAAGTATGCATCATTTGATTTTGTATCAATATCTAACGTTGTTCTGTCGTCGCATGAATGGAATTTTTTATCGCCAGCTACATATTTACCATTAACATCAGTAACCCAAATCATACATTCTCCGCCAGACATATATTCTTTAACTTTAGCATGAGTTCCTAGCAATCAATTAAGTTTTTAATATAAAATTATATAATATTTTGCTTAAAGTTATGCGAACATGTTCAAGATTTCGAGATTTTACCTTCAGTGGCTGGTACAAGAGTCGTAGCAAAAAAAATGATAGCGAGCGTTAAAAAGATATGAAATTTCATTATGCGTCAAATATTTTGATTAAGGGATCGGAGTGATTTCTACAAATTTGTAATTTAATATTAGTTATCAGAAACAATAATAATTAAATATATAAATTTTAAATTAAAATGTCATGATTTAGATACCTGTATGTTTATAATTTCTAACAAGTTTTTAAGAAAGTTTAAAAATTGTAGTTTTTTTTTAATCTTCTAAATTGACGAGAATTCGGGATATATTTATACATATTTTTTTATATGTGATATCTGATATATATTATTGTGATGATTACCAATTTAACTGACAGGTATGGGTTATGATAATTAGAAAATGATCGTCATAAAGGGGACAATCAAAATATATAATTTTTTTTTTTTCCATGATGGAAAATCTAAAGCATATGACAAATTGCCAAGAAAATTCAACCCAATTCAATAAATTTTGATAATCAGATGTACATATAATCAATTAATCTCCTAAATATTAAATAATAGTTATTGGAAAATATCATCGAACGTTCGGATGATATTTTAACTACCATACACAATAACTGTATTATTTGTGTTATTTTTCAGACGTTCAAGATCATGTTCTATATAAAAAGCATAGTAAAATGAGTAAACAATATATATAAATTTTTTCACCCCCACGTGACTTGGGTGGCGCGGTGGCACAATCAGTTTATATTTGTTTATTGTTTATTCGTTACAACAAAACTATTTCTCTCTCCCTTTTTTCTTTTTTTTCTCCCCACTTTTTTCACGTTAAAATATTCTTTAAAAAATCTATTAAACAATAAAAAATTTAAATATTTTTGAAAAGCTAGAGTGTAGAATATTGTTATAAAGCTATAGTTAATTTTTATTTACAATAGACGCGTTTTTTTGTAGATTTTGTGAATATTTTAGCTAAATAAAACAAGGTTTTAGCGCTTGAAGAAAGTTATTTAACAAGTATGTATATTATTTTTGTGAAAATATTGGTGTTTTTTAAAAGAAATTACTGAGTTGTATTTGTTTTTTATTTTGTAGTGTAATTTCAGGACTTTAGTTAAATGTTATAGGTTTAGGTAGCTTAGACTAAGTTGTTTAGCAGGTATGGAACCACTCAAATATAATATTTGCAACAATACGAATATTTTTTGTATGGAAACTACTGTGCCGCACGCGGTTGATTTTTTTCACTTTACAGCGTAATTTTGGTACTTCTGTTATATGAAACAAGCCTTTAGAGATTAAGTAAAGTATTAGCAGGTGTAGGATTACTTAAATATTGATTTTTATTAAATTAGCTTTAATATTTATGGAATAATGTACTTGACTCTAAATACCAATAAATATTTATTTGTTTATTAAAATTAAATTTAATAAAGTGAGAAGAATTATTTTCAAATGTATTCATTGTAAAAGTAATAAAATGATTAATACGTTAAAGGGAAAATATCAGTTTTTCTTTTTTTTGAATTTTTCAACTTTTTTTTTCGATTTTTTTTTCCTATGATAAAACGCACATCTGAAATGTGTGTCAGGTTGACGGCGCAGTGTGGCGCAGCGATTTTTCCAAAAAAAATTAAATTGCAATTTTTTTTATTTAAAATAAAACCTTTAAATTACTGCACTAGATGTATTTTCGTCCGCTCTGCAAATTTACTTAGAGTATATACGGGCGGTTTAGAAGGCCATTTTCGAGTTATTTAACAAAAACCGTTTTTTTGACAAATCCAATTTTGGAAATGATCGGCAAAGACGATAAAATCAGTTGTTATATACTAAAGTCAAAATCTACGTCCAAAACCTCCTTCCGTTTATAAGTGAATTTTGTAAAACAGATGAAAATACATCTAATGTGTAAATTTGAAAGCATTACATTAAAAAGAAAATCTTCAACTTAGATTTTTTTGAATTATTGCGCCACACTGCGCCGTCAACCTGACACACATTTCAGACGTGCATGATAAACGTAATAATACATGCGAAATAAACATTGCGCCAATTAAAATTCAGACGCCACAAAATCACGTGGGGGTGGAAAAATTTTATGGCGATACTAGGACCCCGGATAATTATAGTTGAGGTCACATCCGACTATGTTTTAAACTTTATACATTATTTATCTTATAATTTTATTAAGTTAATATTATAAGATAATATAGAAAAAAATGGTTCTTTTAAAGAAAAGAATCTTTTGATACCAAAATTATGCAAATTTACTGATTAAAATTAGAGATAAAGTTGTGTAACAAAGCAAAATTTGGCAAAAAAATATACACTTTTTCACAATCGGTATACATAGAAATATTCAAAAAAATAAAAAACTACATTATTAAATATTACTTTTAAAATTACAAAGTTATAAATAGTAGGAAGGCAACTATTTTATTAAAAATTTACATTTATATCTTTTAAAATAAATTCAAAATGGCAATAATAAATTTTTAAAAATTCTTAACATAGGGGATATGACCTTGATTATAATTGTCCGGGGTCCTGCGATACTGGGGTAGTTCATCACATATACGATTGTCACGTGTTATATATCTTTTCTAATAACCCGACTAGCCGAGTAACCCGAGTACCCGACAATCCCGACAATTAAAATTTTCAAGTGCCCACTATATTTCGAATTTTGCTGTATATCGAACCCGTACTGAATCAACAATCGTTAATAAATCTTACATAGTAAAATGACAAACTTTATATTTCAACATGTATGGTTAGTGAGATCGGTGTTTTTACTTATATGAATTCATTTTATATATGAGATCACTCGTTGATTAATTTCATACAATAAATTGATTATAAATTATCTTCTTTTTTGTTTTATTTATTCACATGCAATTATAATAAAGTGGAGTAAAAAGAAAATAAAAATGAATGAAAGTTAAATATAAAACTTATTTATGGTCCTTTTCATTGATTTGGTGAAAACGGCCACTAGTCAGTTGAAATGCGAACTTCCTTTATGACGATCATTTTCTAATACTTATTAATTATTAAATATTAAAGCAGAACCAATCTTTTCGAATACATTAATCATTTATGATTTCCAGAATTCTTATCCGATCACAAGATTTTTTTAATGTTACAGATAGCCATTTTACCGACATGAAATTAACCGACGTCATTTTGCTGACTTTCATTTTACTGACATGAAAATTTACCTACTCCATTTCACCGAAATGCCATTTTACTGACATGTAAAATTACCCGACTTGCCATTTCACCGAAAAAATTATTAGCTGCGCCTCACTCCTTAATTCAATTGCCCAAATGCAAAAGAAGTTCAACGAACTGATTACAAATTAATTATATATCACCAATCAATTTTAAGGGCTGTAAAATATTTTTTTTTGTTTTTTTATTGATTGATGATTTAAAAAGTGATAAATACAAATATAAATATGTATTTTTTTTTAATTAACTTGTAAAAAAAATAAAATATTTTCACATCGTCAATACTATGTCGATCATGTTGGCAAAATTGCTTTGTCGGTAAGAAGAAAAAATGTGATGTCATGCGGCAAAATGACGTTGGTAAATTTTATGTCGGCGAAATAGGCGTCAGTAAAATGGGTGAATACGGTTAGTGAAATAGACTCTTAATTCATTACTTATAATAATAAAGATAGAAGTGTGCCACCTAATTAATGAAACAAAATGATTATATAAGATAGTTAATATTCAAATCATATTTTGAATTGAAATTATCTTTGTTATCACGTATAATAATTTCTTTATCAGATAAATAAGTTTAAATTTATTAAGTAAAAAATTTAATTAAAAAAAAAAAAATTTTAATATAAAATTCTACTTTGTTTTTATGAATCACAAAAATCTTATTTATAATTCAATCACTGGTATGAGAATACAAATATAGTTTAATTAATCTAACATTATATATACTACTGCCAACCATTAAACTAACTACAACTTTTTTGTATATTGTAATTTTTGGCCTTTAAACAAATCCTTTAATGTAAGAATAAGTAAATTTACTAGTATAAAAATAAATTCACCATCTTAATGAAAGTAATACATTCTGATTGTGAAAAAGACTATATAAAAACTTCACGAGTCAGAATATATTTTAGAATAATCTGGTACTACTCTTCCACTCCTAGTACAATGTTTGCCAAATCCTAAAGAAATACATTTTACTGTAATATTACAATGATGTTGATTTATAACACAAACTCCCAACGGAATTGTATAACTTTTAATAAAATTATATTATCAAAAAGTTGAATATTTGATTGCCTGCATTACAGTATTAATAGAAATAATTTATCAATAAATAATTCTACATTTTTATATATTAAGTATCTTATAAATTATTTATTTTAATATAATTTTACTTTTATTAGTTATTCTTATCTATATAAATAATTTAAGCTATAAAACAATTAAAACAATATTATTCGTTCTCTTTAGCACTTTCTGTTTAGACGCACGGTTAAATTTCCCATTTCCATGCGCACTAGGAATAAGTATAAAGAATTTTGTCTTTCGCAGATAAAGACTTTTAACTGCTAAATTGTTATTAACCCACAAGCAATATGTTACGGATGAGATATTTTTTTGATCATTTCCGTCGTTGCATTCCGTGAGAATGTGAGATGCTATTCTGAGACGTTCCTAACAATGGACATGATCCAGAATGTTTTTCAGGAAACGTAATTACATATGCAGTTCTAGCAGGAGCATTATCATTTTTTCGTAAATATCAGCCTGGGTCAAATAATAAACTTGAAAGAACGATCCTGGCGCTAAATAATGAACTTCAAAAAATGCGTACTGAAAATGAAATGGAGGAACTAATGACGAAGGTGAATCTAACTCACATGATTTATAGCACGTGATAGACAGGTGATTTTTGGCGAACATCGATGAAATTTCTTGGCAAATTTATAGGCCGGATCAAACCAGTGTTGGCCAGTGACCCAAATGACCTCAAATGACTCAAATGACTGGTCACGTGTCATTTGGGTCATTTCAACATTAAATGACAAATGACTTAGTCATTTAAAAATTACATCATAATTCTGGCCAGAACTATTCATACAATTTCACTATTTCATGGATAAAATTTTCACATGATATTAGAAGTTCATAATTCTGGCCGGCATCATTAACTTGGCCTGAATTATAAAGCATTAATTTTAAATGACTCAAATGACAAATGACCTAAATGACTAGGTCATTCGAAGGTCATTCGGGGGTCATCTCAAAATGGGCAAATGACCTAGTCATTTGCCATCACTGGATCAAACCGATTGTTGTGTAACCATAGGTCAATATTCCGAGTACAGTAAATAGACTGAAATGTATTGGGTCGAATTCACTGCTATTTTCGACCAGAGAAGAAAAAAAGAGAAGCGTCAATGTACAACATATTGTCTGCGGAAATCGGACTTAGTACTAGCACATTAGCCAGTTTCTTTCGTCATCAAAGGACTCCAAGGACGATTTCAATGGATAAAATAATATCACGGATTGAGAAAGAGGGGAAGAGGTAGATAGTTACGCGAATAATAGCAGTAGTATTATCAATGATGAAGTTAGCAATGGTTAGTATAGGATAGCGGGAAGGAACTGCCATTATTGCATTGCAAACGTCTAGGGGTGGGCAGGCATATTTATACTTTATTCCTCCCTTGAAGCACCTGTTATTTGTTTTATATTTTCGCTTTGCATAGCAACTGGTTCCTTTCCTATATATTACTTTATGAAAAATAAAAAAAGCTTTACTTTGAAAGTGTGCGTGTTATGGGATCACAAATAATTATAAGTTGTATCATAAACTCATGCAAAACCCTCGATATTGCATATAGCAAGGGAAAAATCAAAAAATACTACTATGTTATAACAGAGACAATCAATTAATTCGTTACAATCGGTTGTGTCTCTTTTTTAGGTTATTGTCATCGTGCAGTAAGAATCAACACATTAACAAAAATATTGAAGAATCATATATGTTTTCTAAGATTATTTTCTGAATATTATTTTTATTGCAAGTTTCAATCATCAAGTACAATATGAACTTAATAACAACTATGATAATAGAAATACATCTCGAAGAAATACCAGGCATCTAAGTCTGGCATCTACATATTTTCGTATATCAAGAAATATACTTTATATAAGATATTCTATCAGTAGTAAGTGTTTTCAGTAGCTTGTGTAATTCTACGCAATCTTTCACTTTCATGGATGGCATGATAAAAATATTCATCATTTTTATCCTTTTTTTTGTTCCATATTGTGAACAATAACTTTATCAAGGTGGAGATGGAAATGAGCGTGGTATTCCAATGCGTTCTTGTCCTTTTCCCAAGCACCAATGTTAATAGCATAATATTCTACTGGATAGATCTGTTCTCTGAACTTCCATAAGAATTTTTTTACTACATCTTCAAGGATCATCCTTCAAAAAACACTGTTTACGACTACTATTTTTCTCTCGTTTATATTGAATTAATTGAATTTTTCTTGACATGAGTAAAACTTAAAATTTAATGATCACATTGCTTTTTTTCTTAACAGCGGCGTTAGCGAGATTTTAATCACATGATCCTGCAATAAGGTTACCCGGAAAAGGGGGGATACTTAAGAAATGAGAATAAAAGCACGCTCCAAATTTGACAGCTTCCTCCAGCTGTAAATCTTCTTTCTTAAATTTTTCTCGACATTGACGGAATAGTTCATTCATACGGTCTTCTATCAAATATGGTGACATATAAACAAAGTTTTCTTGTGCTGGCATAACGTATTTTATTCTATACTGGCCTGCATCATCGATCAATACATTGCATATATGTTGATTTAACTGTTTTGCAAGCAAGGGTGTAAAATTATCAATTGAAAGTTTGGGAAAGAACTTGGATGGGAAAATACTAGTAATAGCATCATTAAGATTTTGGACTTTTTTAACCAAACGTAAAGATCTATCAGGTTTCTTTAACTGCTGTTGTACAAATTCAATTGTAAGATCAACGTCACATTCAGAAGAAATACATTCTATAAGATAACGTTCATGATTAAGATCGACCAAAAGAATTCATTATTTTCATGATCAGAAAGTGATAATAATATGACGTGTTGTAAATGTTTGATCGAGGAGATAAAATATTCAACATTTCGTTCATCATAGGAACTCTTCCACCAAGGTTTGTTTAAAATTTCGAAGTTAGAATGTATCATCTAGTATGAAATTATGGTTTTTTTATTTTCTGATTAAATGATTATTGCGGTTATTGAAACTCATTAAGGACTTAAAAATCAACAAAGTATTATAAATATACCTTAAATTTACGACGGGTGACTTCCTTTTCGTTCATATCTTTATTACCTTCTCTTATTTGTTTTGATCTGATCTCTAGTTTTATGTTCCAGAGGAGTCACGAGTATTTCTCTGACATGATCTTGTCTCGATAGTACAACGTATGTTAGTGTTGGTCTCCGTAAATAGCTGTAAGTCCAAAAGCCATGTAAATATAATGTTTGTAACCCAGAATTACCATCTTTTAGCTAACCACTATGTTCTTTCTTGAATCACAACTCTTTCGTCTTCTGCATACCAGTTACACGCAGTTGGTTTTTTAGACTGCTGAGGCACATTGTTTTTCTACAGAGAACCAGCATAACGAGGTCATGTTTATCGCCAGTTCTTTTAGCTAAACATGTTAAAATATTAGTGATTTTGCCTAATAAATAACGTAGAGAGCTACGTGGATACTTACTTGAAATGCAATTTGTATGTGTCGCTAATTTCTTGAGTCAATGATATTCCAGGAGGTGATGGTCTGTATGAACTTCTCATGCTATTAACATATTCCCTAGCTGTAGCTAACACCATATTTTTCTCTTCAACGTTTTTAACTTTAACGTAACAAACCAGTTCTCCGCTGAAATGTGTAGTTGAAATTCCCATTGAGGATGATTCACAGGAACTATTTCTATTCTATACGATTTCTTAAACGCTGCATGCTCTCTGTCATCAATGAAATCTAAACATTTCCTGCCTAGAAACGCTAACGCCTTAGATACACTATCAGGAGTGCCTTCTATATTCTCGATAGTACCAATTTTGACTATTGGTTTATTGTCCCAAGACAACACGTTTTCGATAATATAATTTATTGTCATTTTCTACAGACAAAAAATAAGAAATTTGAGGGTATATATATACGACTCTTGATAGACTCTTGCATAAACTTGTTGTGACGTAATACAGCAAATCATAGTAAAAAAAGTAATTTATATGAAAAAATTGATTAATACGGTTTATCATTACTTATTAGATTTTGATTTTCCGACGAATTCTCGGGGTATTTATTAAAAAAGGTGAATTGATATTAAGGTCGTACGAATGGTCGTCAAAACGTAGAGTGTTGGGATTGGCTTAATATAACGTAATCACGTGCACTATACATTACGTATTTACGTATATACTAGTTGTACTACGTACTGTACGTTTATCAATATCAGATTACGAAATCATAGAAAGTCAACTCTCTCTCCAAATATATAGCTTAGGATCATGATTCCCCAGTACACCATTAATACATATTGTATCGGATCAAACAGATACAGATCAACAATGATGAGATGGAGTCACTGTCCAAAGAAGAAAAAAGAAAAGCGTTCTCTTCACGATTGTATAATATATTATCTGATGAAATCGGACTCAGTCCTAGCACATTGGCCAGCTTTTATCGTCATCAAAGGACTCCGAGAAAAACTTCGATAGACAAAATCAAAATAGGAAAGTTAGTTTGCGAGTAGTAGCAGTAGTATTAGTCATTGACAATGACAAAAACTTAGATAGTAATGCGGAGTAGTGGGAAGGAACTCTCATCATATGGGTTAAGGCTCGAGATGCTTCCTCCCTTGAAACAACCATTGCTATTATTTTTAAAAGCGTACATGTGTTATTTATTAGGCGATGCCTACGAAATACGAAATAAAATACATTGATATAAAAATAAATATAAAATCGGGACGTAAATCACGTAACACAGATGAGTGAAACCACCCGTAGGGTGCATCTATGCTAATATAAATAATAACGCTTCTATACTGCAGAAACTGCGGAAATAAATCATTATTATCCTGGACACGCTGTTTCTTTTTTGGAGGGGGACTTCTTGACGTCAACCCTATCTTTCAATAAATCAACGACAACATCCAAAACTTGTTTCACATATTTTTGTAAGTCCAATTCCTCCTCAAATCCTTCGTTAAAGCGGTCTCGTGATATATAACGGATTTTTATTCGTACACGAGATCCCGTCCAAGCTTTACAACAAAAAATAACACTCATTCGCTGTGGTGACAATTCCGTATAGATAATCGAAATCCTCCCAAACGCCTCATCCGCAGTACGTTTTCCCGGAAAGCACTTTCACATTGGCACCACATTTTGAACGAAACTTATATTGATCACATACTGCTTACTTTCAGTAATACAAACTAACTCTTCGAGAGCCTTGATTACGTAATCGACACGTCCAGTATTCTCTTCGCTAATGACTTCAAATGAAAAATAAAAAAGTTTTACTTTGAATTTTGAACGTGTGCGTGTTTTCTTGTATATGATTTCATAAAATTAACTGTCTTTATTGCACGTGATGAATTTCAGCCGGGGGCCTCGGCCAAAATATTACCAAGAAAAATTTTATTAATACAGATAAAAAATAAATACAAAGACTTGAGTCAACGCTCGTACATGCGGATCAACGTCCGTGATACCAACGACCTTACACATTTTATTTAGTTATATTCTAAAATTATTATCTATTATATTAAAATTTTAGAATAAAATGTATATTTTTTAAAATTCAAAATAGGTAAAATAAATTACTTTTAAAAATATCTGTAAAATTTATTTTATAAAATTGCTATGAATCGAGGCGATTTCGCCGGGTCACGTGAATTTTTAATAATATATAATTCAGTATGAGAAATCCTATTTGTCACCCTTATTCCCCCTATTTTTACTTTAGCTTCTAATTCCTTTGTTCGTTCACTGCTATAGCAACTATGTCTCCATTAGTCAGTTCGTTCTAACGAAGGGTGAGTCCGCCTGTTGGATTTTGTACGTCTAGTTTAGCTGTGTACTTCTATTGTATCTTATAGTCATATTAAACGAGTCTGTAACTAAACGATGTATTCACCTCTTCTAAGTAAAATAAAATAAAATATTGTCACCCTTATTCGTCACATAATATCTTCATAAAAAGAAAAAAACCCCATATTAATCGAAACGATTTTGTGACATTGTAAGAATTAGACTTATTCCTATAAAGCTTGTATTGTAGATAACATCTAATACTTATAATTTGATATTTGATAAAAAATTATTATTAATTCGTAAATGTTTATATTCTAGATTTTTGTGCGCTGCAGTATAGAATAAATTATGTAAGACCGTATCTAACTAGCGTTATTAAGTCAAGTGCTTGTACATCGTCGCGTGCTCGAACGGATATATTTTGTACATATGAATGATCGTGGTTTGGTAAAAATTTTTCTTTCGTTTTTTTTTTATTTTGAAATTTCGTAAAACAATAAATAATTTTTCATTCAATGAATGAAAAATTTATTATAAGAACAAATATAAAATATTTCTAAATCCGATGAAAATTTCTAAAAGAGTTTTAAGAGATTTTTTATCATTTTAAATGATACTTTAAATAAATTAATAAAAAATAATGATAAGAATATTGAATTTATTTGAGAATTTAATAATAAAAAATCATAAAGAAAGTAAAATTTGGTTTTTCTAGTATAATTGGATATATATTTTTATCAGCAAAAGATAAATCAATTGAAATTATATTTATAATGAAAATATTTTAAACCGAAAATTTATAAATTTAAATTTATTGAAAAAAATGTTAATGAATTTGACATATTACAAAAATATTAATATTATTATTGGAAAATATTTATTATCATTTTGTTTTTCATTATAAAGTTATTATTTTAGATATGAGAAACTTTTAATTAGTACGAGCGAATCTATGATTGAATATTTAAAATCTGCAAGTAGAGGTGATCCAATCGCTCAATATATAGTAAATTAGGATATTGTTATTAAAAAGATTATGGTATAAGAACTAAAATAAATATTGAAAATTGGTATAAGCAAGCTTCAAATGATGGATTAGAACTTGCAAATATTGAATTTTTAAAAAAAAAATTGCACCTAAATTTTTGTTTGATAAAAAATGGATTATAGTTTATTATTAAGATTTAATTATTGTAAAATATTGGCGAAATTTAGAAAAATTTCTGATACATATTTATAACGATAATATTCTATTATGAATTTGTTACTATATCTTAATCCAATGTTTGGCGAGATAATTTCTGCGCTTCGAATAGTATATTTACAAAATCATATAATATATAAAATTACAAAATATTTTCACGAAAATTATACTGTAGTTAATCGAGGATATAGTATAGCTTTAGGATAGAAATAGAATAGTATTAGTATTAACTTTGTTAATACATCCATAATTGATATGGAGTTAGTAGATAGTATTTTATACTATGTATTTTTTTTATATATATTATAAATTGTATAATTGAAATAATATAAATAAAAAATGCGCGTTACTAAAAAAAAAATAATAATTTCTGCGCTTCGCCATATTTGTTTTCGTAACTTTTGTAAATTTCTTAAGAAAGTGCTTGGTCATTTTGAAAAGGTTGCAATTTGAAAATTGTGTTGAAACTATAAATTGTTTATAATCCGTCCAAAATCCCGAAACTCAAAATCCCGCTTTGATATTGCACCCTTTGCCCCTTGCAGCGTTGCAGGGTGCCGTCCAAAATCCGAAACTCAAAATCCCGACAGTCAAAAACTATCTTTTGTTTGTATCTCGGAGTGCTTATTTTAGAAAAAAAACAAAAAAAAAACAAAAAACTTGCATGTTGCTGATCCGGTAATGCCGGTTTATTAAACACGACATCTAACCCATTTGACTTCCTTTGTGGGAAGTTCAGTGACTAGGGAACCTAATGTATAAGATACGACCGAGATTAATCAAAATAATTTTATATTATCATTCAGATGGATTTCACGAGTATTATACAGCGTTAAAGGCTTAACATTAATTTAACTTCAAGCTTAATTTTTTATAATGAGTCTATTAAATGTCAAAATCATTATACACTATATATTTTCTATATAACTTTGGTTACTTATAACGGAATTATTAAAAGTCAATAATAAAATGCAAAAATTTAATGTCTTAACTCTTAATTCAAAAAATTACTAATAATCTATTATTGTGTTTTTTATACAGTATATTTTTACGTTGAAAATCACTTCAAAATTATCAACTATTTATTATTTTAAATAATAAAAACAATACGGTACATAATTAAATAAAAAAAAAAATCGATTCATTTAATATTTAATATTTCAATTTTTTTTTTATTGAATTAAAAGAAACTAATTATACTCGGCAAGCCGATTGGTTCTAGGATTTTCAAATACAATATTTGTGGACCCAAAATCAATGTTTCATATACATAAAATATTTTTTTCTAAAATAATATTTATGCAGTAATTATTATTTTGTCCTGTCGTATCACCTATTAACATGATGATAATTTGTGTAGAAAATTCACCAGTGAAACGTAACATCAGTACATGATTTGTTCGATTAATTAAAACTAACAATGACAATTGGTAAATTCAGTTTGAGAAACAATATTTATTGGTATCTAGTTTCAAGCAAAAATTTATTACCTTTTTGCAAACAATGACTTCATTCAAGAAAATATTTCGAAAAATTATAACGCCATCTCAACACAACACATTAAACACTGGGCGGGAATGTGGAGATTTTTATCCCTTTGTTTGTCGATCATGTACAGTAAATTATTTGAAAAAAAAATTTACAAACTGGACCAGTGGAAATGAAATCATTGATAATTTCATTCAAAAAATCCAGATAGATTATCATTTTACATTGGATTTTAGAGTATTTGAGTGGATACCGTACGATCAGTTTAATGACATTAAAATAACAAAAAACCAGGATTCATATTTCGCATCATGGAAGGACGGTCCATTATATAGTGAAATTGTTAGGTAGGTACAAAATTACAACATCATTTTTCAAACTCATTAATGGAAACTCTTGTATAGGGCTAATTACAAGGTTTTTTTATTTTTTCGAATTGTCGCGTTTTTAGTACTGAGTTTATTTTTAAGAGGTATCCAACCAAGAAAGTTATTTTAAGATGTTTAGATAGATCACAAAATATCACCAGTGAATTTCTAAGCAATGAGGTATAATTACTTATGAATTTAATTTTTTTTTAAATATTTTTAATACAATGAATTTTTTTATATTCCAAATAGATTATAGAAAATAATATTAAATCGGTATATGGTATATCTCAACATCCAGATACAAAAGATTATATTTTAGTTTATAATCAATATAATAATTGTGCAGCATGTTTTAAAGTATATATTGATGCTTATTATAATTGGTGTAAATCATGTCAAATAGATTATTTAAAACAAAATTTTATAAACTGGACCAGCGGAAATAAAGATATTGATAATTTCATTCAAGAAATGCAATTAAAAATTAATGAACCAGATGACTTAATAGTTGAATGGATACCATACAGTCAGTTTGATGAAATTAATGTAATTAAGGAAATAGGTAAACAAAACCTTACTACAATGTATTCAGCAATATGGAAGGATGGTCCATTTTATTGGAACGAAGCTGATATGAAATATAAGAGAGGATCAAGTGTGATAGTTGTTTTAAGATGTTTTCATGATTCTAAAGAATTTCTAAATGAGGTATGAGATTATATGATTTAAATACTTACTTTTAACTAATATAAAATATAACAATTATTCATATTCTTTATTCTTCATATTATATATAACAGGCTAAATGTAATGAAATTCATATGTATGGAATGTCTTACAATCTAGATACAAAGGATTATATTTTGGTTTTTAATGACAATTGTTTTGAATTAAAAGGATATTCTATATTTAGTGGAAATGAAAAAATTGATAATTTCATTCAAGAAATGCAATTAAAAATTAATGGACCAAGTGATTTAATGTTTGAGTGGATACCATACAGCCAGTTTGACGGAGTTAAAAAAATAAGTCAACATGGTTTTTTTACAATATATTCAGCAAAATGGAAGGATGGCCCATTAAATTATAATGATGAAGAAAGGAAATATACAAGAGAGCCAGATAAAAATGTTACTTTAAAATACCTACATAACTCACAAAATATTACTAATGAATTTCTAAACGAGGTATAATATTTTCTTTAAATGATTTTATTTTATTTTTTTTTAATTATAATAATTAATTTAACATTTTAATAGGTTAAAAAATATTCAATAAATAGACCTAGTGACATACTTAATATATATGGAATATCTCAAAATTCAGATACCAAAAATTTTATTCTTGTTCTTCAGTTTGAATATGTTGGAGGATATTGTGTAAAATGCGATAAAAATTATTCAGATACAAGATTTAGTTGGTGTAGACCATGTCAAATAAATAATTTAAGAATAAACTACACCAGTGGAAATGAAAAAATTGATAATTTCATTCAAGAAATGCGGTTGAAAATTAATGAATATAATGATACAATATTTGAATGGATACCATACAATCAGTTTAATGAAATTAAAGAAATGAATAATGATAGTTTTTTTACTATATATTCAGCGAAATGGAAAAATGGTCAACTATTTTATAGTTTTAGTAAAGTGGAATATATAAGACATACGAATAAATTTGTTACTTTGAAACGTTTGTATAATTCACAAAATATTAATGATTTTTTTAATGAGGTACTGTGTAATTTTTCTATGAATTCGGTTAAGACAATTCTTTAATATTAATAATTTTTGTTAAATTTTAATAGGTTAAAAAATATTCAATAGATGGGTCCAGCAATAATATACTCAAGATATATGGAATAACTCAAAATTCAGATACGAAAGATTATATTTTAGTTCTTAATTTTGAAGATTTTGAGAAATATTGTGCAAAATGTAATAAATTATATACAGATACGAGGTTTAATTGGTGTAAGCCATGTCAAATAGAATATTTAGAACAAAATTTTATAAACTGGACTAGTGGAAATAAAGAGATTGATAATTTCATTCAAGGAATGCAACTAAAAGTTAATGGTTACAGCAGTGATACAATATTTGAATGGATATCATACAACCAATTTGACAACATTAAAGGAATGGACAAAAATGATCTTAACATAACAAATTTAGCAATATGGAAGGATGGTTCATTATGTTTCGATTATCAGAATAAAAAATGGTCTAGAGTAATGGGAAAAGAAGTTGCATTGAAATATTTTTATAATAATTCACAAAATATTATTGATGAATTATTAAATGAGGTATGAAATTATTCTCTTGGTTTAATATTTTTTTTTATATAATAATCAACTTTAATTTTTATATAGGTCAAAAAATATTCAATAAAGAATTCTAGAGATACTATTAGCATACATGGTATATCTCAAAATACAGATACCAAAGATTATATTTTAGTTTTACAAAATGGATACTGTACAGGATGTGGTGAAAAATATTCTGATGTAACAAATAATTGGTGCAAGCCATGTCAATTAAACAATTTATTCACAAATTGGACTAGTGGAAATGAAAAAATTGATGAATTCATCCAAAAAATGCAATTAAAAATTGATAAACCAAGCGATATAATATTTGAATGGATACCATACAATAAGTTTAATGATATTAAAGAAATAAGCAAAGATGGTTTTACTACGGAGTATTTAGCAATATGGGAGGATGGTCCACTATATTATGATTGCAATAGAAAGGAGTATGCAAGGGATTTAACAACAGATAAAAAAGTTGCTTTAAAATGTTTAGATATCTCACAAAATATAACTGATAAAATTTTAAATAAGGTATTATTTCTAATTTAAATTAATCTTTTTTTTTTTAATATTATAATAATTTTATTTTTCATTTAATAGGCTATAAAAGAATATTCAATTAGAGATGATGATGATACTCTTATAATGTATGGAATATCTCAAAATCTAAGTACAAATAATTACATTATAGTTCTTCATGATAGATATTTTGAAAAGAACTTTGAAGGATATTATTGCATAAGATGTGCAAATATATATACAGATGCACAATATAAATGGTGTTTGCCATGTAAGATAGATTATTTAAAACAAAATTTTACAAATTGGACTAGTAAAAATGTAAGAATTGATAACTTTATTCAAGGAATGCAATTAAAAATTAGTAAATCAAATGATATAGTATTCGAATGGATACCATACAATCAGTTTGAAGAAATTAAAGAAATAGGTAAAGGTGGTTTTGCTATAGTATATTCAGCAATATGGAAGGATGGACCATTACATTATAATTGGAACAAATATACGAGAGAACCAAATCAAAAGGTTGCTTTAAAATGTTTAAATAACTCACAAGATATATCTGATGAATTTCTAAATGAGGTAAATTTCTCTAATATATCTAATTTTTTTAAACATTTTCTCTATAATAATATTTTTTTTTTTACTTCAATAGGTTCAAAATTATTCAACAGAAAAGTATAGTAATAATATTCTTAAAATATATGGAATAACTCAAAATCCAGATACAAAAGATTATATTATGGTTCTTGAATATGCAGATGGAGGAAAATTTTATGATTATTGGATAGATAATGGAAAACATAAGAATTTTAATTGGCATAATAAAATACGAACATTAAATAATATTATTAAGGGACTTAAAGAAATACATCAAAAACAGATGGTTCATTGTGATTTCCATACAGGAAATATATTATTTACTGTATTGCGCAAAAAAACATATATTTCAGATATGGGATTGTGTAGAGAAGTTGGTAATATGAATAAAGCAAAAATTTATGGAGTTATGCCTTATGTAGCTCCTGAAGTATTAAGAGGAAACCCTTATACTCAAGCATCGGACATATATAGCTTTGGTATGATTATGTATATTACAGCAACTGGAAGACAACCTTTTGCTGATCAAGCACATGATAAGGTTTTAGCATTAAACATCTGTAATAAAGCTAGACCTAAAATACATGAGCCAGAAGCACCAAAATGTTATATTGACTTAATGAAAAAGTGTTGGGATTCAAATCCAGACGAAAGACCATGTGCAACTGAAATATATGATCAAATATCTTCTTGGAATCAATATATAAATAATGATTCATTTAAACAAGCAGAAGAATATCGAAAAGCAAATCTTCCTTTTTTTATAGTTGGCCAAGCAACTAATCATCCTCGGGCTATTTATACATCTCAAATACTCAATTCCTTTACGGATGACCTAAAATGTGATGATAGTAATGATAATATTAATAGCGAATGTTTAGACTGTGCAATATAAATAATTTAGAAGTTACTATATGATCATATTTGCAACTCGAATGAAATATTTTTTTTTTACAAGTTGCCTTAGTCCCTGACAGGGCATTCTAAACTGTTCAATGTGAGACAATAACTTAAAATTAGAAACAGGAGTTGTAACTTGTAACTGAATATTTATTGTTATGAATAATACTAATAAATAACTATACATTGTATTAAGAAATGTCAAATTTTGATTGATCATCTATATCTATATCTATATAATATAACACCTAGCCTATGGCGCGCCGATGTGGACAGATTGGTATTTTTTAATACCAACTCCCGCTATTTAAATAATATCAGCTCATGTATTTTAATATTACTGCAAATGGCAGATTTTTGTCTAAAATGGCAATTTCTTTTTGCATTATTAGACAGATTCATATTTATTTATTACGAACTTTCTCTAATTAAATATTACCAACTCTTGTAATTTTAAAATTGGCAGATCTTTTTTCTTCAATAGACAGATTTATATTTTTTATTATCCCCTTTTTTTATTAGCAGATCTTTTTCTTTACCGGACAGATTTATATTTTTTTATTATTAGCTCTGACGATCATTTATATTCATTAGCAGATCTGCTAAATCTCACCGCAGGTGATTTCACCGGTCAAATTATAATTCCAGCCAAATTCAATTGTGTAACCTAATAAAAAGTTTTTGATTTTTTTAGTTACAATAATGTGGTATAAATATTGCACTGATGGATCCGGAAGATACCCGTTTATAAGTAAATATGCAGTTAAATTTGTGTAGCATCACCGAATAAATCACTTTACTTAAGAAATCTATTTCGTAATGGTCAAAAGTGGTCTATTTGACCTTAAAAGTGGCAAAAGTGACCATCAGCTACCTTAATTGATGGTCAAAAGTGGTCTATTTGACCTTAAAAGTGGCAAAAGTGACCATCAGCTACCTTAATTGATGGTCAAAAGTGGTCTATTTGACCCCAGAAAGTGGTCATATAGCACATAGGAATTTTTCGAAAATTTTCTGTTTGGTTATACTAATAATTGGTAGTTAAAGGCGAGGGCATATTTGACCATCAATTAAGGCAGCTGATGGTCACGTTTGACCACTTTTAACCATCAATTAAAGTAGCTGATGGTTACATTTGACCTCTTTTAAGCCAAATAGACTACTTTTGACCACCAATTAAGGCAACTGATGGTCATTTGACTATCAATAAGGTCAAGTTTGACCACTTTTAAGGTCAAATAGACCACTTTTGACCATTACGAAATAGATTTCTTAAGTAAAGTGATTTATGCAGTGAGGCTACACAAAATTTAACTGCATATTTGATTATAAACGGGTATCTTCTGAACTCATTGGTTCAATTTTTATACCACATTGTTACTAAAAAAGTCAAAACTTTTTATTAGGTTGCACAATTAACTCCAGCTGGAATTATAATTTGGCCGGAATAAAATCACCTGCGGTAAGGATCACCTGCGGTGAGATTTAGCGAATAAAAATGATCATCAGAGCTAATAATAAAAAAATACAAATGTGTCTATTAAAGAAAAAAGATCTTCTAATGAAAAAAGGAGGCAATAAAAAAATATAAATCTGTCTATTGAAGAAAAAAGATCTGCCAATTTTAAAATTACAAGAGTTGGTAATATTTAATTAGAGAAATTTGGTATTAAATAAATACAAATCTGTCTAATAATATAAAAAGGAATTGCCATTTTAGGAAAAATCAGTAATTTTAAAATACAAGAGCTAGTATTATTTAAATAGCAGGAGTTGGTATTAATAAAATACCAATCTGTCCACATCGGCGCGCCATAGAATTTGGACAATTTGATCGGTCAACATGATCGGCACATTCCGGGCTGATTACTAATACTGTAATAAATACAAACACTTCGCTAATACTAATAAGTATAGTAGATAAATAAATGTCGATTTTTTTTAGTAATAATAAATAATTCAACTGGGAAAAAATTATTTTCGCCAACAATAGACTGGATTATAAGGTTTTTTTTTTGCTGACAATAGACTTTTTTTTTGCTGACATTTAGTTAATAAATTTTTTTAATAAAAATTTTTTTACAATTGATCGTATTTTGTGATAAAAAAAATTTTTTTTTTTTGTAATCTTAATAAAAAAATTCATTTAGAAGACCTACTTGATCGGTAAGTCATGTTGTACATCTAATCCAATTCCGGTTAATGAAATTTTAAATCAGAATTTTTTTTTCCTTTCGAACCCAATCTACAGTAAATTTTTTCGGTTCCCCTTTGTTTTTTTTCTTGAACTGATCTTTTACTTTCAGTTCTTTCTTTTTTTTTCAAATTTCCTCTTTTCTCTTTCGAAACACCTTTTTCATTTCTTTTTTCATTTCATTTCATTTCTTTTTCAGTTTTTTTTTCCCAAACTGAAAATTTTTTTTGGATTTTTTTTTTGGTCTTTTTGGACTGAATTATTATCCTTTTTTTTTCAGTACTTATTTTTTTCAAAAAATTCCCCTTTTAAACCGATTTCTTTCTTTATCCTTTTTCTTTTCCCAATTTTTTTTTCTTTTTTTTTCTTTTTCTTTCAAATTTTTTTGTTATTTTTTCTTTCTTTTTCCTTTTCGGTTCTTTTTCAATTTTTTTTTCGTTTTTTTCCAGTTCCAATCCGAATTTTTTTTCCCTTTTCCTTTTTCGGTTTGGCTTTTTTTTCCAAATTTTTTTTCCCAAATACATTCTTTCACCATTTAGGTTTGGGTCGATGCTGCGGCGCAACGGCGATTAATTTTAGTATTAGAAGAGTAACAAAACTTTTTTACAATTCCCGATTCTTATTAATATTTTTTAGGCTGTATCAAGTTCGATCGTTATAATTAATATTTCTGGGAATTTTTTTTTTTTCATGACAATAGAAGTTTTTCAGAATTTTTTTTCATATTTAATAATTAGTGAGATAATGTTTTTTCTATAACAATAGATTGCTATAATGAATTTCTTTGAGATATAATAACAAAATATATGTATTTTTTTCAGTAGCAGATGTAATTTTTTTTAATGCTACAATGAAAATTTTTTTAAGATAAAAAAAAGAGATTTTTTTGTAACAATGTAACAATAAACTACTTATACAAAATTATCTTTGTATTTCATACACTGTGCACACAATTCATTGTTATTTGTATAATCATATAAATTGTGTAATTTATTATATTTATTTCCTACTAATACCATCATAATAATAGTAAAAACTAGACCTATTCACACTGCATGGCAAATAAATATAAGTGTGTTCATTATTACTCTCATAGTCTCATCCCCAGCGCAGCGCGACGGTTACGCCTAGTTTTCTATAATATTAACTAGAGTCATACCCTAGGGCCGGCCAGTGACCGGCCTTTACTAAGAGTATGATATATACCATAAATTTTACCACTTATTTGCAGAAACAAAAGTATTGGTAATATAATATATAATTTAATTTTCAATCAATTCAATATCAATATCAATAATATAAAAAATGTACCCTATACTTAGCGCATGAGAGCTAACCAAATTAGTAAAATTTTCCTTCCTTTCCAGGATAGCACGATTAGCATAACAACCAATTACAAGAAATATCACTATTAAAATGAAGATCACCTGATATCATTAACTATATAGCGTGATCTGTATATGGTGTCAATAAGGGCCATCCTTAACCTGATCCACCGGTCCAGATGCTTATTCTGGACCAGTCAACTTTTGATTGGCTAATCAGCCCTTTTATTACATAACTCCGGCATAATTTATTTTATCTCTTACTCTTCCTATCTTTCACTCTTTCTCTATTCTTTTTTGTGGTATGTTGGTACTTAGTATTTCATATTTCATTTCAGTTTGTATATTTTAATTTTAATTGTATTTATTGTAGTTTTATGATAATACTAAATGTTTTTTATTTTCTTTTTGAAGAGTTTTATGATATATTGATATTATTCTGGAAATCAAGTGTTTTTTTTTTAAGTTTTGGGGTTAAGCAAAGTTGTTCAAAAAAGGTTGTAAATTACACATTTATAACAAAACTTTTAAAGCTAATATAATACTATTACTTTGTACTTTTGTTTTGATATTAACGTTAAAATAATTTTAATAATAAAATTACAGTAAAAAATAATGTAAAGACCTTTTTTATAAAGTTATATATGCAATTTTACTTATTTATTAATAAAGTTTAATAAAATGCATACCAAAATACAAATTTTAAATAACATATTACTTTAAAACGGTAGTATTAAATGCTTTAAAAAAAGGCATTTCGTAACTTTTTTTTTAAAAAAAACGCGAATTGTTTTTTTTTCCAAGACAAATGTTACACAAAACAATCTCATCCAATTAGATTTGCTGGTCCAGGATAAGCATCTGGACCGTGGCCCAGGATAAGGATGCTCGTCAATAAGCATCGGATTACAAATTTTTAAAAAGAGAACTCATACTATCTTTTTCTGGTTTAGTTAAATTGGAATTTTAATAATAAAATACTTTTATTTAATTACTTAATTTAGTTAATAAAGATTATGCAAAGTAATTGTGTATTGAAAAAAAATTCCATGATTATTTTTAGTATAATTGATAGTCATATTAACGTAATTTTATGATGAAAATGAAAAAAAAATTTTAGATAATTTTTTTTTTAAAAAAAAAATATACAATAATAATAAATTACAATTGTTTTTAGTTATTTCATTTAACTAACTTATTAAAGATAGTTTAAATTCACTATCTCACAATTTCACAAAAAAGAAAAATACTGATTTTCTTTTTCTATTGTCTTACATTCGGACTTTTCCTTTTTATATATAAATCGATCATATCATTATCAGTAACAATGTGCTATAATTAGAATCATGTTAAAATTGTTAGATTAAAAAATTTTATTATTATCCAATTAGTTTAGTTGCTTTAAATCTATCTATATAAAACTGAAAGAAATATTTCACCATTATTATATTAAGGAAATTCATATTAATGAATGAATTCAGTTGTAATATAATTAGTTGTAATATAATTCATCATTAAAATAGGTAATATTAATAAAAAGTTCAACCTGCTTGTAAATAAAAAAAATAATTATTATGATAAAACAATAGATTATTAAAATTTCCATCTATTTTAATATCATTTTTCCTAATAAAAAGAAATTTTATTATAAAACAAATTGTTATTAATGACATATTAAATATTTTCTTAAAAATTTAAGAATATAATAATTTAATAACGTCAAAAGTAGTTATGCTCAAAGATACTGTAATTATCTTATAATTACCACTGCTTCAATTGTTACAAGCTCCAGCTCAAACACGTTAAACGAATTTTCTATATTCACTTCAAATTTATTTATATTATTTTTCCCAATGATCGTTTACTTTTTCCTTACTAATGGGTCGCATTCATTTTACTGACAATTATTTCACTGACCCTATAATCATTTTTCTTAATAGGTTTTTGGCCTCCCTTTGAGTTTGATAACTTTATAATAAGATTAACATAAAATATAATGTAATTTTTTACTTTGTTAGAATTTTAAAACATCATACATGCAATTCATTATATTTATTTTTCATATAATTATAAATACTTTATTTAATCATAAAAAATATATTCCAATAAAATATCATACTGTAGTAATGTTAAAGAAAATAAATAGTAGTAAATAATAAAGAAATTTATACCCAAGATCCCTTTCCTTTCTTCAATTCAGTTACTTTTATCTATAAGTGAAAAATAAATTATTAAATAATATTATTAATAAAATAAATCATATAAAAGGTTACTGTATATAAGTACCTAGGTCTAGTTTGGTAAAATCTATTGCTTCTATTGATTCTATAATATATATAAAAATAAGTATATACATCAAATAAAATATTTAAAGAATGCTTTTGTAAAGTTAAATTTGGAAATTAATTACCTGAATATTCTCCAAATGAATTATCATCATCCTTGTTATCAATAGCATTTTTTGGTTTTGGAAGATTTTTAAAATCTAAAAGTCTACTCGTGTAAACTGCTTGAGGATTTGTAGTATATGAAAGAGTAGGTCCATTATATAATAATGAAGAAGAAGTTAACTTCTCATTAATTTTATCTACTTCTTCAATTTGCTTTTTGATTTCAGTTTCATCATCATAATATGATCCTTCCCATAAATTGTGTAATAAACTTGATAATTTTTTTGCTTTAGGTCGTTTTAAAGGATCAGCATCCCAACATTGTTTAATTATGTTTAGAATTAATTGAGGAATTTTATAATTTGATTTTGGCCTAAGTCCTTGACAAATGCTAATAGCTAAAAATTTATCATGAACAATATCATGGTAAGGAGGGAGCCCTGTACAAACTTCATACACAATAATTCCAAATCCATAAATATCGCTTTCTTGAGTATATTCTTTTCCTCTTAGAACTTCTGGTGCTACATAGGGTAATACTCCATATAATTCTTTACATTCATTTTGGGATGATTTTACATTCACTGGTCGAGATAATCCCAAATCAGTAATGAAAGTATAATCTTCATCTTTTAATATATTACCACAATGAAAATCACGATGAATTAACCCTTTTTGATGAATAACCTCAAGGCCTTTTGCAATTTTTTTTAAAATATCAAACTTTTCAAACCATTTTGTTGTTTTAAAACTATTATTTAAATGTTGTCTTAAACTACCATCTTTTGCATATCCCATTACCATCATAAAATTTTTAGATTCTGGATCTTTAGTAATGCCAAAACACCGTGATGTTAAACTAATTTTACCATAATCCTCTTTTGAAAAAAAAACATGTGTTCCAATCTAAAAAAGAATCCATAATAACAATAATTAATAGATAGTTTAACATTTATAATAGGACAATATCTTGAAATTATATACAAAATAAGTAACTTACTTCTCTTATAAAATCGGATGTAATATCTTGAGAATTATCTAAACATTTTAAAATAACTGGAAAATTCTCATATTGCCTACAATAATATTTAAATCTTATCCATTTATTATTTTCAAAATCCCAACTTTCTATAAATCCATCTTTCCAAATTGCTTTATAAATAGTTCCAAATCCTCCTTTTGTCAAGTATTCAACATTTTCAAATCTATCATATTCAATCCATTCTAAAACTCCCCTATCATTTTTAGCTATAAGTTGTACTTTTTGAATAAACTTATCAATTTTATGATTTCCACTAGTCCAATTTTTAAAATTTTGCTGAAAAGTCTTAGCATTACATGACATACACCAACTACTAAATTTACTCGTATAAGCAGTATTAGGCTGCTTACATCCTATGCATAAACCATTTTTTATATAACGTATTTTTAATTTTTTATTTAATATTAACTTATCAATTAACAAAATTTGTTTTTTAGTTAGGTTCTCATGATCAAAATCTTTTATTTGCTCAAATATATCATCAGTAAGTATAAATTCTTCCATATTGGATTAATAAATGTGACTTCAATTTTTACGTTTAGACAGAAAAAAAAGATTTTTTTTTTTTTAGAAAAAAAAAACGCCTTTTAAAACGTATTACAGTTACACAGCAGCGATTGACAAAATCATTTTTATTTAGGTCAAAACAATAAAATGTTCAATAAGTCAGCTGATGATCACAAAAATCACAGATTATTAAGAATTTCCTTTTTTATAAATCCCAAACAAAATACTTGTTTCACAAAAAAAAAAAGCTTTGTCGATCATCCAACACAAAAATATTATTTAGTACAATTATACTTATAATTAGAATCATGTTAAAATTTTAGGTTAAAAAATTTTAAAAAAATGTATTATAGTTGCATAAAACTAAAAGGAAATATTTTACCATTATTATATGAAGGAAATTCATATTAATGAATAAATTCAGTTATAATATAATTCGTCATTAAAGTAGGTAATGCTTATAAAAATTTCAATTGTTTTAATTTCAAAATAGTTATATAAAATTATTTTGATTCACATGTACAGTATCTCTTATATAGCTATTTTATATTAAAGATTTTAAAAGTATGTACTGTACCTTTTTCAAAAATAAAAAAAAAGAAATTTAAATCAATTGGTATAGGATAATTTAATGTGCTCAGTTTTATTTTTTTTTTATGGATGGCGAAAATTTTACGTTATCTCTCTCTATAAAAATTATTTGTATCATAATAAAAGTTTAAAAACTTAAAAAATTTTTTATATAATAATTATATTAAATCTTTCTATTGATTATTATTATAATAATATAGAATAAATAAATGTAAATTCTCATAAAAACTTGAAAATTTTTGAAAATTTTTTTTTCGTTTCCATTTATTTGATGATTTTTTTTTATAGCGATAGACGGTAGATCCAGCGTAAAGTTATAGAATTCGAAAATACATAAAACAATAATATTAAAAAAAAAATTCTTTTTTTTATAAACTAGATCTAAAAAAAAACATCATCTCTACTAGTCATTTCAAATAAAAATTATTAAAATAAATTATAAGAATTAAAAAAATGATTAAAAAATGATTGAAAGATGATTGATTAAAAAATATTTATGCAAACAATTAAATGATTAAAAATTTTTTTTATTTTTTTTAAGTTTAAAAAAATATATACAATTGATATTTATCTATTAATAACAAGAGGTCATTTTCATGGGGGAGTTTGACATACTTTTAAAAGATCTTTTAAGTGAAAGTTATTGTAAAAAAAAATGACTTCAATTTATAAATATACAAATTGTTGATCTCTCCTTTAACAAGAAGGAGAAATATGGCATGATGGTAGATGAAGAGGAGTGATGGGAGACGAAAAGGAGTGATGAGAAGATGAAGAGGGGTGATGGGAGACGAAAAGGAGTGATGAAAAGATGAAGAGGAGTGATGGGGACGAAAAAGAATGATGGGAGACGAAAAGAAGTGATGGGAGACGAAAAGGAGCGATAGGAGACAGATGGGAGACGAAGAGGAGTGATGGGATATGAAAAGGAGTGATGAGAAGATAAAGAGGTGTGATGGGAGATAAAGAGGCGTGATGGGAGATGAAAAGGAGTGATGAGAAGATGAAGAGGAGTATTGGGGATGAAAAGGAGTGATGGGGGATGAAAGGAATGATGGGAGACGAAAAGGAGTGATAGGAGACGAAAAGGAGTGATGGGAGACAAAAAAGAGTGATGAGAAGATAAAGAGGCATGATGGGAGACGAAAAGAAGTGATGGGAAGATGAAGAGGAGTGATGGGAGACGAAAAGGAGCGATGAGAGACAAAAAGAAATGATGGGAATTAAACAGGAGAGAAAGAGATAATGGAAAATGAAAAGATGTAATAGAAATTAATGGGAGATGAATAGTATAGAATAATGAAAAGTAATAGGAGGTGAAAAATGATGAGAGACAAAAAATAAAAAAATGATTATGATAGGAGGTTGGATAGTAATGATAGGAAACCAAGTAAAAATAAAACCATGAAGTAAAAAAAAAACAAAGTTAGTATATAAGATAGAAATGAAATAAAAAAAATAAATAAACAATAAAAAATATACCTTTATTAATTATAGAATCAAAAAAACTGAAAGATATAAAAAAAATAAAAAAATAAGTAAAAAACAAAACGTAAAGTGAAAACAACTGAACCGTAATTGCAGAACTTGAAGGACTAAAGGATCTAAAAAATAAAAAATAATGAAATAGTGATAGTAAGAAACAAAGTGCATGAAACCCATTTTTTTTATAAAATTATTTATTAGAATTATGAATTTTATGTCATGTATAATGGTCTTAATCATGGTGGGTATTATTTTTGAAAGTATTGTATGCAGTTGCAAATGGTATTTTTATTTAATGACAGTCTGACAAAATGAACATACATAATACATGCAGGTTTGTATTATTAGAAATTTTATATTTAGAAGCAAAAAACATAAATAAGTAGTACCTTTTAAATAAATTGAAATGAATTTAAAAACCTTTATAAAACAACTTTTTTGGTTAGAAATGTAATTCTTGAAATTTTCATAGCGGATTTTATACCAGTGACATAATCATTAATTACTTAGGATACAGAGATATTGCGCAAGTTTCCCATTTTCCTTCAGTGTGTTTTTTTGTAACTTTCTGTAATTCAAAAAATGTAGTGATTTCAACAGTTAAAAAGGAAATAATATTTTAAATTTATTTTCTTAAACTATATATTTTGTTAATCCATTGACAAATCCTTCAACTTACTCATTTGACTATATATGACACAACAAATGATATTGTAGAAGGTATTTTATTATTATCATTATTATTTATTATTTATTATTATGTGATTAATAATTATCTAAATCCATTTTTTATTATGATAATCATGATAAAAATATCAATATTTATTATGGCAATTAAATCATGATAAAACAATCAAATTTTTGTTCAATTTTTCTTTTATTACAATATAATAATTAAATATTTATCTAGATCTATTTTTATTGTGATAATTAAGAATCTTTTAATGATTTTAAACAATTAATTTTTTATTATGATCATTACGATAGAAACATAAATTTTCATTATGATAATCATGATAAAACAATTAAAATTTTTGTTCAATAATGTAAAAAAAAAATAATATTGTTAAATTAATAAATTATCAATAATTTTAAATTTAGTTAAATTATCTATCAATATTTAATATTTTATTTATATTATCTAGTTTTTATGATTTTCTTGTCATAAAAAAATGATACAATATAAATTTAACTTTATGATGGTTGGTGTAACGTGTACCAGCGAAACTATTGGTCCATTGATTGATCGGCTAATCACTTCTTAAGTAGACTAACGTTAAACAACAAACGTCGGGATTCCTTTTTTGGATGTTGATCATCATTTAGTCATGCTTACTTAATACATTTAAAAATTCAAACGGTTTCCCCCATAAAAACGAAATGTTTTATATTTGTGTTCGTGTGTAAGAAACGTCTAAAAAAGCACATTTATGTCTTATTATAAAAAAAACAAAATTAAGATTTTTTAGACATTTATTACATTTATTACACATGAGCATTACCGCTTGCCTTAATGGTAATTAACCAAATAAGGTATTATATATTATCTGATTAACAACTGGAAATTTAATTAATAAAATAATAAATATATTTAATAAAAATTGATAACCACAAAATAATGTACTTTGTTTTGCGATTATATAAGTATATTATTAATTATTAGTCAGAAGTTCCCGTTTTTTTAAATGTTTACTTGTTTATATTTAGACAGATTTTTTTTTCTTTATTCATTATTATTCAAAATCATCATTTTTCAAATATTAATTTTTTTCACTTTTTATTTGTTCCCTTTCTTAATTTGTGTTAATTTCGTTTCATCATTATCCTTTATGATGAAATGTTTAATAATTACTCCAATAATAAAAAAATATTTCTGCTAGTTTATCACATGCGTCTCAACTAAAATAATAAAGCCAATGCATCAATTACATTATTACATCTAAATTTAAAACGGACTTTCCATAATAATTCTAAAATCCCATGAGACGATCAAGGAATACTTCCGTATCACTAACAGAAGGTTGGTCGTACAAAATTATTTTTCGCCAATAATTAAAAGATAATTCTGCTAGTTGATCATATGCTTCTCAACTAATCAAGTAAAATAATAAAGCCGATACATCAATTACATATCATTATGCATATTTGCTCTTCGATAGAGTAGTACTTTTAAATTTAAAACGGGCTTTCTAAAATTCCAAATGGAAAGTTATTTAATAATGTATCATTCTGATATGTATATAAAAACTTCCAAATTCTTATCGTTATTGTTACATTTATTAATTAATATAACAAAATGGAGCCTGTAAATACAATCGACGAAAATTCTTTTGACCCAACACCAAGATTAAAATCTAGTCCTATACCGATTAAATTTATTTCTTTTAATGAGGGTGATGAAAATTGTATCTGTTGTGGAGAAAAATACATTCAACCACTTCTAAGTTATAACCAAAAATAATGTAAAAAATGTTTATCAAGTTATATTAACGATACAACTGATTATAATATGTATTTGGACGTATTAGTAGACTTAGAATGTAGTGATCATGAAATAAATAAGACAAAAGTACCACAAAGTATTCAAGAATGCTGTGGAGACTTGAAAATTTTATCATTTAAACAAATATTAGACGATCATTCAACTTTTGGCAGTAAATATGATAAAGTGTATAAAAGTGAAAAATATTGTAAATTATGTGGGAAATCATTATTACATCGAGAAACATATATTACAAAAGAATTAATATTTTGTTCAGATTGTTATTTAATTTTTACTGAACGTATAGAATCATCTTTGGTTAAAAAAGAAATTTCAATTTTTTACATACCACGGTGGCATACTGCTTATAAGTGTGATGCCTGTTATTCAACATTAATATTTACATCAGACTGTCAAAAGTATTGTTCAAATTGTTATATATTTTATGTTGGATGCAGATATTGTTTAACAACAAATATTATTTTTGGTCCTACAAGTCAAACTCAATGTAAAAAATGTAAAAGAATATCATTTATCAGTTGTCTAGATGATTCTCTTTTAAATAATATTATTTTATGTGATAACTTAGCTAAGTTTGAAAATATTGTAAATAAACTTGATAAATATTATATGCATGTGGACATATTAGATGCTTTGTTTGGAAAAAATATTATAATACCAATTAGGTGGATACCATATTCTCAATTTAAAGATGTAAAAGAAATGACAAAAGGAGGATATGGTATTATATATAAAGCAACTTGGTTAAGTAATAATGAAACAGTCATTTTAAAAAGATTTGAAAATTCTAAAAATAATAATAAATATTTCTTAAATGAGGTGAATTACTACTTTTACATATTTTCTTGAATAATTTTTATTAACTTAATTTAATATTTGATTTTTTAATTAAACTTTTTAAATTTAATAGTTAAAATCAAGTCAGCATTGTTATAGTAGAAATTTTCATAATCATATAATTAAAATTTATGGCTTTACAAAAGATCCTGAATTAGGGGATTATGTATTAGTTATGAAATATGCAACAGAAGGAGATTTACATAAATATTTACAAAAGGAATTTACAAATATTACATGGAATTATCAAAAACTACGTATATTGTGGCAAATTTCAGAGGGGTATGTATATTTTAAAATGTATTCATTATATTCTTAATTTAAGTTACTATATTAACTTTTTTTATATAGACTTGAACATATTCATAAAAATAAATTCATACATCGAGATTTTCATAGCGGAAATATGTTATTTGATTTAAATATCAGTGCAGGTAAAAATTATCAATGGAAAATTGGGGATCTAGGATTATCACAAGAAATAAATAATGAATCATCAAATAATGAGATATATGGAATTATACCTTATATTGCACCGGAAATATTTAAGGGGTCTTCATTTTCTAAAAAATCTGATATCTATAGTTTGGGTATGGTTATGTGGGAACTTACAACAGGTTGTAAACCTTTTGATAATGTTAAACATGATCATAATCTTATTTATAACATTCTTGATGGTGAACGACCCAAAATTACAGAAGATACACCAGAATGTTATGCTAATTTAATGAAAAGTTGTTGGAATCCTGATCCAACAAAAAGACCTTCTATAAAAGATATTCGTTTAACTTTTGGTAGATGGACTTTTAAAAGTAAAAATAAAGCAGAATTTATTCAAGCTGAAACAAAAAGAATGGAACTTATACAATCAAAGAAGCTTGGACCAGAATTTGCTGAAAAACGACATTCAGAAGCCATTTATATAAGTAGGCCACTAAGCGCTTTAATTTCTAAATGTTTATCCACAAATTCATCATCAATTTCAATTGGTAATAAAAAAGGTAAAAAAATATTTATTGTAAATAAAAATACTACTTAATCTTAAAAGTTAAAACACACGTTATCTTCTTTAGATTCTAATTATATTTATGTTTCGGAAGAACAAGAGCTTGATATAGACATTGAAAGGTATTTTCATTGTAAATGGTAGTACGATGTTTACTAATTAATTAATTGACACTAATTTATTATTTAGTTCATCATCACAAAATTTAAGTTTAAAAATTCAAAGTACTTCAAGCTCTTTTAAAAAGCGAAACATTGAAGAATTAAATCTTGAAACCGATGACAATAGTGGTAAATATCAATCTTTGTCGGTGTATATTTTGATTTTTTGTATGTATATTTTATTTTAACCAAATCTAAAATTTTTAAAGTAGGAAAACGTATTAAAACTAGTTAAATTAATTATTGAATTTCGGTTATTACCCCAGAAGCTGAATAATCGTCGTAGAAAACAATTGTTTGTATTTGTAAATGAGTATATCCTTACTCGCGGTACAGTCATGTGCATTTTACTGCGGAATCTGCGGATTTTGTAGATATCTCTCAGTCCGGCAAAATTGTAGATTAGATTTAATAACAGGTAATACAGGTCAAATATCAGACACGGTGTAACATTTTGTCAATCCATGCTTGATTTT
The DNA here is from genome assembly GCF_026210795.1 of Rhizophagus irregularis. Taxonomy (NCBI): domain Eukaryota; kingdom Fungi; phylum Glomeromycota; class Glomeromycetes; order Glomerales; family Glomeraceae; genus Rhizophagus; species Rhizophagus irregularis. The sequence continues at coordinate 1,406,619 of NC_089444.1, read as the reverse complement.
TCACCCGCCCAATGCCTGATAGTTTAGTCCAACTCGGCTTGCCATAGTTTTTTCATTTAATTGTTAAACATTAGAATGTTGCCATGTTGTCAAAAAAAAATACTACAAAATATTTTTATTAATTAAATTATAAAATATTTTATAATTATTTCTTATTATTTTATATTACGTCAATCTTAAACTTATAACCAACTTGGGAAAAGTATTTGAACGATTAAATGTATTAGAATTTGTTCATTTCATTTATTATTATTCTTTTGATACTCATTTTACTTGAATAAATTATTAATTTAACTAAATCATTTGAATTAAAATCTTTATTCAAAAATCTGGTGATTATTTAGAGAATTCTGGATATGGATTCAGTTATAATAGTCTATTATTAAATCAACAATTTCTTTAATTAATTAATTATAAAATATTGTAAAAATATTAATTTTTTTTGATTTTTATGAATTTGAAAATCAAACTATTTATCCAGCGTTCAATTTAATTGAAAAAAAATCTTAATTATCTTATCAACTAGGGTAATTAAGTACAAGTTAGTGAGCTTTTAAACATTATAATTTATTTAACTATCCCTTAAATTGTAAGGGTTAAAATTAATTTTAATAATCTTTGAAGTTTTAAGAGTTCACATTATTACATTATTAAATTCATTGCAGAAACATCATATTTTTAAACAACGTTGTACTACGCCAAAATCACGTGTTAAGCCGTTGTTTTATTGAACGTCATACGACGCATTGTAAAAGTGAGAAAATGTATCGCCACTATGCTTTTTTAATTTACTGCAACAACGAATTCACTATACCCATTTCACTATTGCGAATATACAGTCAATATACAATTATTTATTTACAACGTTGTAAACATACTTTAATTATATATATTTAATAAAATAAATAATGCTATATTACATTGCAACACTAACTATACATTATTAAGTATTAATATAATTCTATTTATACATCAGAATGTAACATCTTACATACATTCCGTCCAAACTAGTCTGCATTCAAAGCCTAAATTTAACGTTAGCGAGTGAATTCTACAAAAATTAAAATAGTTAACATTTTTTTTAAAATAGATTTTGAAAATTTTTGAAAACTTAGCCGAATTTGGTGAAACTTTATTAATAATTTGCTAATCAGAGAAGCGGATCCTAGACCTTGCTCTCGCATTTTCTTTTAATATGAACGGCAGCCAACAAGCCTTTTAGTGTTTTAATCAAACAATTAGGACTCTATTAATAAGATTTCTGAACCGTTTTAGGTATAGTCGGAAGTAAACATTCAATTTGTTTAAAAAAGATTATTAAACCCCTTTTTTTCTAATATAATAAAAATTATTTTTAGATAGCTGTATTGTATAATTTAAATTATTAAAGTTTGTACAGGTTTTCTTTTTTGAAATTGTTTTTCTCAAGAAAATTTTTAATGTCGTAGTAATCTTAAAACGTCATTTAAATTAGAATATACGGTAAAAATGGACGATTTTGTGGTCATGTATTTATGATGTTTTGGTATTAACATACTGTATATCCCCTTAATCCTTAAAAATGTTTCGAATTAGATTTTTCTTTTTTTTTTTAATCCTGCGCAATGCGTAAAAATGATTTTTTTTGAACATATTTTAGTAAATTTTCTCACATAAATTACCATTTAAAAAATTTTCAGTAATAAATATTAAATATTTATAAGAATTTTTATTAAAACGCAATAACTTTATATTAGTTCTTATTAATCTTATCTGCAACCGGAACAATAAAAGGACACTTCAATAATAGAAGTTTTTTAATTGCTTCAAAAATAATAATAATGAAATTTCGTTATTTAATGTTAAAATTTGAAAAGTGAAATGGGAATCAACGAAAAATTTACTAATTCACATTATCAAAATGATTGACTTACGCAGTTTAGTCCCATCTAATTTCAAATTTATAAGACCAAATTTTATGATCAATGACTTGATGTATTTACGCCATTACGCCGATTTTTTTTTTTTAATTAATTTAAATTTGTATTGGTTTTCCTTTTTTTTTCAATAAAGGTATTTAAAAAAAAGCATCCTTTGATTTTGCCTCGTTACATTCCAGCATGATCCCCTATATCAAATAAAAATACTCATTATTGTGCTCAAAAGAAATTTTTAATGTGGTAAGATTTGATTACGAACAATCCGTGTTACGAGCAATCATGAAAGAATACGATTTACCGTGATGTATTCTAATAGCTTGTTTTACTTAAAAGGTAATACAGCTTTGTTCTGATCCGATTTTCACAATCAAATTAATGATAATAGGCGATCTATTAATAGTAAATGAGAAAGAATAATAGTAAAAATCGTAACCGCGTGATCTATTAACTGTTAATAGTTTTATTGGTAAAATTATGCGAAAAAATTAATCGCAATCGCGTGATCTTTGTTATTAAAAATTATTTATCGATAAAAAAATTAAATTACTAACTGTATTACAATAACAAAATAAATAAAAAGCGATTATTAATATTTCCATTTTTATTTAACAATTATAACAATTAAAAACAATTATTTAAGAGATTTAAAATTTCCCCCTTTTCGAATATTTGTCAATAATTGTCATACAAATAATTGTGATGATGTTGATAAGCGTTTCCTTATTACCTTGATAAAATCTTTTCGCATATTTTACTGATAAATCAACTTTTTTTTACTTTTTTTTTCACTGTAATCACATCATCTCTGATACATGACGAAGATTAGTTATGCCCGCCTAATTTTACTCGCGCAACGCCTCTTAGTTGCGATTCTTTATTAATAAATACCTATCCTTTCAACAATCCCACCTACATCCTCAAAGACCTGTTCAGCGACCGTTATTTTTACCCAATCCAATAAATACCAGGTCCGATTTAGTCCACTAATGGTGCATAAATTATCATTCAGTATTTTCTCTTAAATTGACGTACTAATTATTCTATATTCTCTTTTTTTTCTTAAAATTGATCAATCAATTATTCTCTATATTTCCCCTTTTCCTTTAAAGATGTTTCGTACTTCAGACGATATTTGGTGGGCAAGGATTTTTGATAGACTTGATGAGTTTTTACATAACTATCCAAAATTACCAAAAAACTCGGTACCAGAAAGCAGGTGGGTGGGTGTATGAGTGTATTACTTTATTAATTAAGTACCACTTAATGTTGACTTTGTATGGAATGCAATTTGTTTTTCAAAATAGGCTCAAAAGTAACTATCAAAGATTATAACACCTTCCATCATCATTACGGATCAAGTGGATACAAGTTTCGGTTTGATTAAACGGTGACAATAATGCTGGCAAAGCGTACATAATTGGTATGGCCTCAGCTGTATATGAATATGTATGTTGTTAGCCGACTTCAAGATTTTTTCAAAGTTCCTAATAATGACGTTGTTGATGGTGCCCCAATAAGTGTCTCTGGACAAATTCGTAAGAGAATCCATTCTAGTTTGCTTCTTTTTATTGAATTTTCAATATCCTTAAAGTCTTTTCATATAGTTTACTATAAGCCCGGTGGAAATGGGATTGAAGCAGCTCCTGATGATGTTGTTAGACCAGATATAGCATTTGTTCCAAGACCTGCCATTTCCGCTGTAATATCTCGTCCTCCCAGTGATACATGTGTATATTCAATTTGATGTTTATTAAATAGTATTTTGTTTTATATGCCTCATGCACGGATAATGTGTGAAGTAGCTTTGGGCCAAAGTGTTGGTGAATTGAAACAAAAGTGCTTATCTTGGATGTAAGAACAATATGTCCGTGCTGCCATTAGTATCAAGATTTTAGATCCAAGACTAAACATACGAGAAACCCACAACTGGTTATTTTTATAGAACAATGACGGTATATCTTACTTACTGTTCAATAATACAAGTTAAATATGTAGTTTCATATCTGATTGGTCTGTTTTTTAAATATTAGGCCAAACTTTACCGTCAAGGAATGCCAGCACAACGGTGGGATTTCGGGAACATTACAAAAAATTCACGTGTTCCTGTCAATGATTCTCCCGGTTACAATGCGCCAAACTTGCCAGCTTTTCAAATCATTATTCCTATAAGTGATTTATTTGGGACCCATTGTCTTCTACCCCACTTGCATATACTCCAGCAATTCCTTCTACTGCAAACATAATTGGTACCAATTTTATTATTGACTTGTACCGGATCCAGCGAATCGCTTTAGAAGCTCAATTTGAAAAAGCTAAAAGCTTGAGGCTCTGAAATGTGGTTATTACAACTTCGTATAAATCATGGTTTACTCTTTTTATTTTACAAACTAATTAATAAATAAAGTTTACATCTGCATCTAATCTTATTGTTAAAGTAGTACATCGTAAAAGTGAATAGGAATGCCCATTTTTTATCTTCAGAATTTTTTTTTTTGTGCTATATAGTGAATGTATTATGCAGTAAATGACTAGAATAAAAGAGTTATTTTATTAATATGATCGAAGTGATACAGTACATGATGACGTTTCTACGCTAATGTACATGATTAATCTTTCGAAATACCCTTGAACCCGTTGCCTCAGCTCCTACCCTATTTTTCAATAACCCAACAATGATCTCCATCACCCGTTTCACGTTTTTATACAACTTCTTTACTTCCAAACACTTCCTTTAAAACGGAATCAGAAAACCGGATGTTGAGAGGATCTTTGCTCGTCAAGCATGAAATTCCATCTGAAGTATATAAGTTAAAATACTAATCCGTGACCGTTGTAACGATTTCATAAATATAATCGAAGTCATCTTCACACCCGACTTACACTTTCTAATGCACTTTCGCATTGGACGTTTGGACCAAATCCTAAACAAAGCACATGGCTACTTGACGTAGCTTTCCTTCCGTGATGTAAATAAAATTCCTCGAGGACCTTGGTTGCATAGTCAACCGACCAGTACTTTCTTCGCCAACAACTTCAAGCTAGAGCTCTTTATTGGTTATTCTTTTGACGATATGGAGCGAAGAATGGAGAATGACCTATATCCACCTTGTTACTATCAGCAAGTCCCCATATTTCCCAACCTGCACTTTATTTCCCTTACATATTGTTGCAACTCCTCGTTATCGTCTTTGAACGGATAGGTTCCTTAGAGCGCGGAATGGAAAAAAGGGTTAGCTTAGTCCAAGACAAGAATAACTGCACTTAAAACTTACTAGGAGAAATTGGCGAATTGCGTCTATACCGTTACCGCCAATGCTATATTTCGCTACTTCACTCAAGCTTTTGGACGAGAAGAAGGCCTTCAACAACTTCTCCTACACTCCTTGGCAAATTCCGAAAGCCTCTTCGCAGGGTCACCAGGTATTCCACAACTAAGAAACTCCTCCATGCTCGTCTTGAGGAGTTTCTAAAATTTCGAGAACCTTCTCATTAAGTTCCAAGTCCTGTCCCTGCAAAGAACGAGATAAGTTCAACCGGTTTATATTATTTTTTATTTCCTCCACTAGCGTGACCGACTCATTTCTAATTGCTGTAACGGAGGTGGAAGTGTGTTTGGTTACATACATGATGCTTTTTGGCTCGGAATTATGTGTTACGTTCGGAGTAAGACTGTAGATTAAAATTTTTTCTGTGAAAAAACAATCGGGGGATAATATAGGTTTTTTATGTCGCACAGATGTGTCTGGTGATTTTCACCATTGCGTAACTACACGTGACATTTCTCAAAGGACAAAAAAAAAATAAATAAAATAAATCGATATGCGTGTATACAAAATGCGTATTATCACTGAGTTGACTGAACTGCAGTTTGAATCGCCGGTTCTCATCCCTACATCAGATGGTAAAGTTTAACAAAATCTCAACCTTAGTAGTTTTGGGTTCGTTAAACGAGTCTGGTCTCGCAAAATTTTAAGATGGTTATTAATGAAGAATGGGAAAGATGGGAAAATAAAATGGCCCTGGATGGAGATTATTGTATTCATGAACCCAAAAATATTTTGGTAATTATTTGTAGCCACGAACTTGAATAATAAATAACCCTAAACAAATATTTTTTTATTTTTGTTATTTTTGGATACAAGTAACTGCATCAAGCGAAACTATCTATTTGGATTACTGCTGTTATACATGATTAAATAAAAGTCATGGCGGAAAAAAATAAGAAATCGAATCAATGACCAATATTATCAAGCCATTCCGTCGTCACATAATTCCATAAGAAAAAAATATATCTTTTGAGTTAGATGTCTGTATAATACAATAAATCCTGCAATAAAATGAAACTTTTAAAAATCTCATGATTTATTTGATCTCACAGACTCGCATACAGTAACTTTGTTAGTTTTTCAGATAAAAAAATGTGGAGGAGCGAGTGAAATTTATGATTTATCAAATAGGGAGGGACGGAGTACTATATGAATCCTAGGCCATTTAACGCGAGTCCTGGCATCATTGCTTTCACAAATTTTTACGGCTAATTTGTTTCCATCACTAACTACAAGAAATCTCGCATCTCCTAATCTTTTTCTATAAACATGAGATTTCTGAACCAACTAACTCATCTCCAAAATCTATATCATTCCTATTCACATAAACTGGTTTTAGATGAATTCCAAAGCTTTACGGGAGAGCAGTGTAGTAGTGGCATTTTTATCTAAGTTAGGAAAATATACTGAATATCTCATAAAGGTATTGTTGGTAGAAGCTCTAACCACTCATTCTTATTTTTCTCGGACTCCATTTAATACTTAATAACGCAATGTATGTTAGGAATGCACATTTGGCAACATACTATTAATAGTAAAGAATAAACTTACTGGTGGATTCTTTCTTTATGTTCCTCGATCATCTTTTAAGTACATCCGCAAACATTGACATCATGCATATAAGTCCAGTTCTTAGACTCGAAGCTTTTTTATATCGCCGCAAAAAAGATCACATGTCCCTAATCAAAAAATGTTTTATTGTTGTCCAGAAATATAGTTGTCGTCCCAAATGCTAAAGCTGAATAAGCAGATGGGAGGTATTCCACCACATACATATTCTTATTGCCAGAAAGTTGTGCGCCATTTTCCAAAAACGCTTCCATTTCTTGTTCTCCTAAATAACGATGAATCATCAGTCGTAGAAAACCGGAATGCTTCTCTTATTCAGTAAAGAAAATGTCGTCCTTCAAGGTAATTTAGGTAAATTATACCTCTATCGCTACCAATGATACCCAATTCAGACCTCATGCAGAAAATTTCTTTCTTATGTAATCAACCCTAACGATATGAATGATGTGCGGATTATTGTCAAAACATATTCATTTCACATGGATTCTAAATTGCTTAACTACTACTTTAGAACCAAAGCCTCATTACTTTCCAGCTTTAATAAAACATTCACTATTCAAAATGAATTATTATATATTCCGTGCTGTTGAAAGTTAAAACACAAACTCCATATTCGATAATACCTCTCTCAATTTGTATACGAGGATTCGGTTTATCCTTGAGGACCTTGAACTCTTTCACAAGTCTTATAATAGAGTACCACTTCTTATAATTCATATACTTCTTCGATTAGCTCAAGAAAATCTTTACCGATAATTTTTTCTTGCAGAGTATTTATATCGTCGAAGGTTTTATGCACTTTCAAAAAACGAAAGGTCTCGGTGGCGACAGTTTTTTACTACTGTATATTAAAAATAATATTCACTTGTAGACCTGTAGAAGTGGATATAGGCCTTAAACCCGGACAAAAATAGGCTATGTTCCGAAGTTCCGAAAGGATTATTTTGTGGTAAAAAAAAAAAGCTGATGAATATATATGAGAATTGTCCTGTCGTACAACGTCAGTGAATTGCATCATCGTACATATTGAAAAAAAATTCAGATTTGTTAGTTGAAAAGAGGTTAATTAACATTGTTTTTAAAATAGTTAACAAAAAATTATAAAAATCGGACTGAGATTTATTGTTAAATTTACTATAGAATGCGATTTCTTAATTATAAATATAGTAATTTTATATTATAAAGCAAGTTAAAATTATTAAGTATTTTTATTCATCAATTGGAAATAATAATTTTTTAATGCTTCAAATTGGTATGATTGATCAATCCACTCGTACGAAGGAAGTTCTTAAATTTCTTAAGTTGATTTATTATTATTATATTTATTAAAAAAGAATGATTAAATAACAAATTTAATGTTAGAATAATAATAATAATAATAATAATAAAGTCATATGTTGGGATAAAATAGTAAACACTATAATTAATGCACATGCAATTTAATTTATTGTCTTTGAGTAAACGGCTCCTTTTACTTGCAACAAGTAAATTAAGATGATTAGTAACTCTGGTGATAACGTAACTGTAGAAGAGCGTGAAAATTGAAGCATCCCGACATACCGTAAAATCTAGGTTTTTTTATACTGTAATAAATTTATACAGCGTAACGCACAAACGAACGAGATTGAATTTACCGATTTAAAGTTCAGAAATTATGTTAGCAGACAATATATTAATATATTATGTATATTACTCAGCAAAATGTGTAGCTTTAACTTCAATTTTAGCCTCTCGAGAATATTGCGAAACAACACTCTACATGCCAAGCGTATCACAAAAAAAAAAATTGCATGATAATTTTTTCTCAGCTATAAGGGGGAAGATGGAGAGTTTTCCAACATAAATAGAACATCGAAATTTTTTTATAACTGAGATTAAATGTAAAAAAAAAATTATCTTGATGACAGATGATATCAAATAATTATTTATAAATCATGTATAAATAAAAATATAATAAAAACGTTTTAAAGGATTTACAAAAGTGCGGAATACATACTAATACATACTAAGATATTCAGTTAATATACAGATTTTTTTTTTCGTCCAATTAAATCATTGATAAAATTTCTTTAAAAAAATTTAAACAAAGAATCTTTTTCTAAATTTAGTATAAACAAATATTATTTTATTTATTTATGGCGTTTAAAAAAAAATGTCTTTTTTTTTTTTCTTTTTTGAAATAATATGCATAGAAACTTCTTAAAATCATTTTTCGTAGTACGAGAATTTTCCATTCGAATGGGAAAATCCGGTTGTTTATTGCTATTTTAAGAAAATTGAAAGTAACATAATTTAAAAATGTCAATCATTTTAAGGAACAAATGACAAAATGATGTAATTCACATTATGAACTTTATTCAGATAAAAATTTATTATCATTTTTATGAATAATTGTTTAATTAACGGCCGCGAACTTGGTCCACTAACTTTCATATAACGTTGAAGAGAGTCGAAAATAAGCAAATTTCTTAAAAGTTGTAAAAAAACTCGATTTTATTAACAACCGATAAATCGACGAATTTTTTTAATAATATTTTATATGTTATTAAATAATACGGTTCAGCATCATGTTCTTCGGTGATAATTTTAACGTGTGTCAACCGCGTAACGGAATTACCGTAAAAGAATCATTGTCAATATTTTCTTATACAGTATTAATAAATTATCTAATCTGATCTATTTGAATAAATAAATGTTCGTATATTAAAATCATATTTTAACGTACAATATATATTTGATATAATTTGATATTTGAGTTTTTCTAATAATAAATTGATAGTTTATATAATTAACGGTTTATCATGAAATCGGGAGATAAATTGTTTTTTATATTATTAAAAAAAATAGAAATGCTCGTATAAATTTTTTTTGTACAATTTCATATAATGATATTGTTTGACATAATAATTCTTCACGTTGTATTGATATATTTTCTTTTATTTGATAATCGATAAATATTCCATGAGAAAGTTCCTACTAAATTATATCGATTTTTGTTCGACTTTGTACTAAATTATGCGACATCATTTTTTCTTTCTTTCTTTCTGAAAAGAAGTGTAATTTTTAAATGATCTAAACGATTATGTTCATATCATTTTACCATACGTTAAAAAAAAAAAAAGTTATATATTTGGCGTACTTTTAATCAAATCCAATAATATTATCTCTTCAACAATATAAAATTTCTCTTATCTATGTCAATCTTCTACTTTAGAATTCTATCCTCGAAGTACTTTTCAAAATAATCAAATGCCAAGAAAAAATGGAAATTTCAACCCTTGATAATCCACAGTAAAAAAAAATTAAAAATTAAACAAAAAAGTATTAGTCCTGAAAATTTATTTTGGTTACAATGCACCTAATGCAGTAATGTATGCGTCAATGGGATGGTTGGATGATCGTACGGGTGACACGTACGATTTTTCAATCGATTTTGATTTTCATCTAATGTATATATAAGCTGCCAAAATTCAAGAAAAAAAAAAATTTCATCATTTCACAACTTCATATAGAAATGAATTCGTGTTGACTATATGATCCCTTATCACTTTTTTCTTTATTACCATTAAATGGTCTTTTACTACGCAAATTCTATAGTTTATTAAATTTAGAAATCCAGATATTTGAGCCACCATGACATCATCTACTAGTAAAAACTTGAATGATGATGATCTTACCATCACGGTGTCTGATAACTACACTCAAAAAGGTGGCCTATCGCAATCTTTGCAACCTCCAATCATATTAGATAACATTCGTCCTCTCTCTCGTGAAAATGTTACAAGGAGATTAGAATCTTATGGCAAGAATATTATCTCAACATATAAACCTCTGACATGGTATCGTATCATTAAAATTGTTGAGATTTGAACAAAATGCGTTGAACAATTTAACGTTTTCATTTATTCTACTTTTATAGGTATATTGTCCTTTACCACTCAACGGTTCATCCATTCAATGTCATTTTGATTTTCCTCGCCATTTTTAGTGGTGCTACGGAGGAGGATTACTCCTCGTTGGTAATCTTATTAATAATGGTTTTTCTGTCCGTTGGAATTCGTTTCGTTCAAGAATATAAGAGTGAAGTTGCAACTCAAGAACTAAAAAAAATGGTTAATAACAATGCAACTGTAATCCGTTTATATTCACCACCTGACAATCGGTAATTATTTTAAGGAAAAAATTAAATAAAATTATTTGAAAGAAAAAACTTTTTTATGATAATATTTTAATTTCTTTTACTATAGTGATCCAAGTTATGAAGATATAGAGATGATGGATCGAGGTGAAACGGTTGAAATGGATATCCCATTAGAAGATATAGTACCAGGTGATTGGGTTAGACTTAGTGCTGGTGATCTAATTCCGGGTGATGTCCAATTGATTTCTTCCAAGGATCTTTTTGTCTCTCAAGCTTCATTAACTGGTGAATCCATTCCAGTTGAAAAATTTACAATTTTACAACAGCAACCTCCTATTATACCTGATTATTTACCAATTAATACAAATAATGCAAAACTAAATTATTCTGAGCTTGATCAACCTAATCTATGTTTCATGGGTACTTCCGTTGTTAGTGGTACTGCAACTGCTGTTGTTCTAAAAACGGGTCCTAATACTTTCTTTGGAGGAATGGCCAAACAACTTTCTGTTAAAAGAACTCCTAATGCTTTTCAAAAAGGTATTCGCCGTGTCAGTTACATGTTTGTTTGCATCATGTTAGCGATGATGCCTCCGGTATTATTGATTCAAGGTTTTTTAAAGGGAGGTTGGAAGGATGCAGTATTGTTTGCTGCTGCTGTTGCAGTTGGTCTCACTCCTGAAATGCTGGTAAATTATTTTATCAAATATTTTATTTTTTATTAAAAGATTTTTATAAGTAATAATAAATGTCTTATTTAATATAGCCAATGATCGTGAATGCAAATCTGGCACGTGGTGCTATTAACTTGTCAAAGAAAAAATGTATCGTAAAGAAACTTGATTCTATTATCAATCTCGGTGGTATAGATATTTTATGTACGGATAAAACGGGTATGTATTAATTGATCATTATTTACATTTATTTTTTTTAAAAAAAAAATTAAATTTTTAATTTATTTTTTTATTTTTTTTTTAGGAACCTTAACTTGTAACAAAGTCGTTCTCATAAATCATTTTGACCATTTGGGAAACGTTTCCAAACTTCCTTTGTATCTGGGATATCTTAATAGTTACTTTCAAACTGGACTTAAAAACCTCTTGGACGTGGCTGTTATTGAATATTTTAATAGTGAAAATGTTGATGGAGCTTATATTTCTCAAAATTTTTTCAAAGTTGATGAAATTCCATTCGATTTTGTCAGAAGAAGAATGTCTGTCATCTTAGAATCCAGCAAAGATGATGATTGCCGTTTCTTGATCTCAAAGGGAGCAGTCGATGAAATGTTAACTTGTTGCACTAATATTTATGTTGGTAAGGATAATGTTTCATCGAATGAAATTTTTCCAACAAGTGACATCATTCCTATTACAACTGAAATTCTAAAAAACATGAAGAATTTGAATGAAAGTCTTAATAATGATGGTCTACGAGTTATAGCAGTTGCATTTAAAGATATGAAAAAATGTTCCGAATTTACTGTAGCTCACGAGAGCGAATTGACTTTAGTTGGTGTTTGCGCATTCTTGGATCCACCAAAACCAAGCACTAAACCTGCTCTTCAAGAACTATTTAAATATAATGTGGAGGTTAAAGTACTTACTGGAGACTCACCTGCTGTTTGCCGCAAAGTATGTGAAGAAATTAATCTTCCAGTTAAATCTATTATCACTACTACTGAACTTGAAGGTATTGATGATGCTAAACTAGAAGAAATTGCCGAAAGTGGTACAATATTTGCAAAGTTAACTCCTCTTCAAAAGGCAAATATTGTAAAAGCATTGAAAAGACGTAACCACATTGTTGGCTTTTTGGGTGATGGAATTAATGACGCTCCAGCAATCCGTGAAAGTGATTGTGGTATTAGTGTAGATGAGGGAACAGATATTGCCAAGGAATCTGCGGACATCATTTTACTCGAAAAAAGTCTTATGGTACTTGCTGATGGTATAATCCGTGGAAGAATCACTTATGGCAATACAATCAAGTATATTAAAATGGCAATTTCTTCGAATTTTGGTAATGTCTTTAGCGTTTTAATTGCTTCTGCCTGGCTTCCTTTCCTACCAATGGAAGCACTTCAACTTATATTGCAAAATCTGTTGTATGATCTTTCTCAAATTGCAATTCCATGGGATAGAATGGTAGGTCCATACTTATTTTCGGAGTAAATATGTAAAATTCAGAACTTATTATTAAACTTTCGATTATTGCAGGATCCTGAATTTTTGACTCATCCCAAACGATGGTCTGCAAGAAGTATTGTTAAATTCATGATTTTTACTGGACCTTGGAATAGTATCTTTGACATGACCACATTTGCTTTCATGTTCTACTACTATAAATGCCAAGATCCTCATGATGTTTATAAAGTTCGCCTATTTCGTAAGTAAATCACAGTATTTTGTTTTGGAAGCATCAAATATATTAATTATAATTTTTTTTTTAACCCCAATTACTATTTTATTATATAGAGACGGGTTGGTTTGTTGAAGGGTTGATTACGCAAACATTAATTGTCCATATGATTCGAACTCCCAAATTCCCTTTTTTACAATCAACTGCTTCTTTACCTGTTTGTTTGTCCACCCTTGCTGTCATGAGCGCTGCAATTATAATTCCTTTTACACCATTAAATAAATATCTAGGCATGGTTCCATTACCCGGACTTTATTATTCGTACCTTTTAGGAGTGCTCGTTACCTATTGGTTTCTCACCAGTTTTATTAAGTGGGTATACATTAAACTCTTTAAAGAATGGTTGTAATTTGATGTAATTTTGGAGAGGATTTTTTTTTTAGAATAACAAAGTAATTAGAATTAACAAACTGTATTTCATTTATCTAACTTATATTTATCAAATAAAGAAATTTTTTGTCTGGTTAAATACGTAATATTTTTCACATTTTCACGCTTACTATAAAAATGTAGTGACGCTATAACAATAGTTCTGATTACATATGACTAGGGATGGCAACAGTCACGGTTATTAACCGGTTATGACCGATCGATGACCGACCGTTGGCATCCCTATTTAAAAATAATGTTTTTTTAAAAAAAACTGATACCTTTTTTAGCTTTTTTGTATTTTTTATTTTATTTTTATTATGAAGACATGGAAATAACTTTTTTCAAAGATTACTGGTCAAAATTAAAATTGATACAAATCAAATCACGTGAAGTAATTTTATTGGTCGAATTATTTGTTAGCCGAGTTATTAAGCAAAAAAAAATGGGATCCTTAACGTGTACCCGGGTATATGATATTATCCTATACTCCCCTTTTTCTTAAATATGATTGTCTCAAAATGTGGTTACTATGGTACAATTAATCACTATTAGCCATAAAATTAATGGGATTTTTCTTTTTTAGGATCAGTTCATTGCTGCGATTACTGCTGCGGTATTACGTTAAATAGCTTCAGTTTCCTTTGGCGTCGGAGGATTAGTAATATTAAGTTATTAATAAATTTTTTCTTTCTTTTTCAGTTCCGTCACTCTGGCTGAGAATCGGCTTATTCATTGATAGGTAATTAAATTATACTTAAATTAGTATTATTTCCATATGTATAAATTATTACCTAAACCAAAAGATTTGAAGTTATATTTATTAAAGTCCTACTTTGTTTAAGTATGCATGCTAGAAATTTTTATTATGCAATTGTCAATTCGGATTATACTGTACATAAATCATCATCCAATTTTTCCAAATCTTTATGTAAACAACCGTTATTCGTAAAAAATTGATTTGCAATGGACATGATTTTGTTATAATGAACTGCAATGCAGTGAAATGCGGTGAATGTACAACAGTGCAGTGAAACATAGCATACAATATTTAAAAAAAAAAGTGCCCTTCCTTTTTGGAATGCATCATTTAGGAATTTAAATTTTTTAAATTATAAATAAAATTATTTGTTAATAATGTCAACTTCCACTAATATCAAAGATTCAAGTAATAACATTAATTGGTTAGAAAAATCAGCAGAGAAGGGTGATGAAGGGTCAATGCACAATCTTGCCTTACGATACTATAATGGTGAAGGGACAGAAAAGGACTTGGGAATGGCCTTTCACTGGTTTCAGAAAGCAGTAGAAAAGGGCTATGAAAGGTCAATGCACAGTCTTGCCTTATGTTATGAAAATGGTGATGGGACAGAGAAGGACTTGGAAATGGCCTTTCACTGGTATCAGAAAGCAGCAGAAAAGGGTTATGAAAAGTCAATGCACAATCTTGCTTTACAATACTACAATGGTGAAGGGACAGAGAAGGACTTGGAAATGGCCTTTCACTGGTATCAGAAAGTGGCAGAGAAGGGCTATGAAGGGTCAATGCATGGTCTTGCCTTATGTTATAACAATGGTGAAGGGACAGAAAAAAACTTGGAAATGGCCTTTCACTGGTTTCAGAAAGCAGCAGAGAAGGGCTATGAAGAATCAATGCATGGTCTTGCCTTATATTATGAAAATGGTGATTGGACAGAGAAGGACTTGGAAATGGCCTTTCACTGGTATCAGAAAGCAGCAGAGAAGGGCTATGAAGGGTCAATGCATGGTCTTGCTTTACAATACTACAATGGTGAAGGAACAGAAAAGGACTTGGAAATAGCCTTTCACTGGTTTCAGAAAGCAGCAGAGAAGGGCTATGAAGAGTCAATGCACAGTCTTGCCTTATGTTATGACAATAGTGAAGGGACAGAAAAAGACCTGGGAATGGCCTTTCACTGGTATCAGAAAGCAGCAGAGAAGGGCCATGAAGAGTCAATGCACAATCTTGCCTTACAATACTACAATGGTGAAGGGACAGAGAAGGACTTGAGAATGGCCTTTCACTGGTTTCAGAAAGCAGTAGAAAAGGGCTATGAAGGGTCAATGCATAGTCTTGCCTTACGATACTACAATGGTGAAGGGATAGAGAAGGACTTGGGAATGGCCTTTTACTGGTATCAGAAAGCAGCAGAGAAGGGCTATGAAGGGTCAATGCATGGTCTTGCCTTACAATACTACAGTGGTGAAGGGACAGAGAAGGACTTGGGAATGGCCTTTCACTGGTTTCATAAAGCAGCAGAGAAGGGTTATGAAGGGTCAATGCACAGTCTTGCCTTATGTTATGAAAATGGTGATGGGACAGAGAAGGACTTGGAAATGGCCTTTCACTGGTATCAGAAAACAGCAGAGAAGGGCTATGAAGAATCAATGCATGGCCTTGCCTTGTATTATGAAAATGGTAAAGGGACAGAGAAGGACTTGGGAATGGCCTTTCACTGGTATCAGAAAGCAGCAGAGAAAAGCTATGAAGGGTCAATGCATGGTCTTGCCTTACAATATTACAATGGTGAAGGGACAGAAAAGGACTTGGGAATGGCCTTTTACTGGTTTCAGAAAGCAGTAGAAAAGGGCTATGAAAGGTCAATGCACAGTCTTGCCTTATGTTATGAAAATGGTGATGGAACAGAGAAGGACTTGGAAATGGCCTTTCACTGGTATCAGAAAGCAGCAGAGAAGGGTAATGAAAAGTCAATGCACAATCTTGCTTTACAATACTACTATGGTGAAGGGACAGAGAAGGACTTGGGAATGGCCTTTCACTGGTATCAGAAAGCAGCAGAGAAGGGCTATGAAGGGTCAATGCACAGTCTTGCCTTACGATACTACAATGGTGAAGGGATAGAGAAGGACTTGGGAATGGCCTTTCACTGGTATCAGAAAGCAGAAGAGAAGGGCTATGAAGGATCAATGCATGGTCTTGCCCTACAATACTACAGTGGTGAAGGGACAGAGAAGGACTTGGGAATGGCCTTTCACTGGTATCATAAAGCAGCAGAGAAGGGCTATAAAAGGTCAATGCACAGTCTTGCCTTATGTTATGAAAATGGTGAAGGGACAGAGAAGGACTTGGGAATGGCCTTTCAATGGTATCAGAAAGCGGCAGAGAAGAGCTATGAAAGGTCAATGCATGGTCTTGTCTTATGTTATGAAAATGGTGAAGGGATAGAGAAGAATTTGGAAAAAGCATTTTATTGGCACAAAATGGCTCCAGATAATTTTAAAATTAACAACTTATGTAAGGAATGCAATCAATTATATATTGATTACAAATGGTGCCAACAATGTAATATTAAACAATTTCAGCAAGATTTTTCAAAATGGACTAGTAAAAATAAATTTATTGATAAATTTATTCAAGAAGCACAACTAAATGCTAAAAGTAATTATGAAGTTTTAGAATGGATACCTTATAATAAATTAAATAATATTAATTATTATGATAAAGGAGGATTTAGCGAAATTTATAGAGCTATCTGGTTAGATGGACCTATTGATAGTTGGAACTTTGATGAACAACAATGGAATAGATGGACTGAATATGAAGTTATTCTTAAAAATCTTAATAATTCATCAAGTTTAAGTGATAAATTTTTAGATGAGGTATAGTATTTTTACTTATTAGATACTAATTGTATATTTTATTTTATCTTATAAATTAATAATTTTAAATATTTACTATATATAGTGGAAACATCATTATAATTGTCAGAAAAAGTCTTTTTCAAAATTTATTCAATTCTTTGGAATTTCCCAAGATCCAAATAATTTAAATTATATGATAATAATGAGTTATGCAAAAAAAGGAAGTTTGAAAAAATGTTTATCTAATATAGTTAAATTTAAATGGCAAACTAAATTGCAATTATTAAAAAAAATTATTTTAGGACTTAAAGTAATACATGAATCAGAACTTATTCATTGTGATTTTCATGATGGTAATATCTTAATATCAGATGATTATAATGAAATATATATTATTGATTTAGGATTATGCAAACCTATACAAAATTCTGATGATAAAATTGATGAAGTTTATGGAGTTTTACCCTACATGGCGCCTGAAATATTAAGAAAAGAACCCTATATTCCAGCAAGTGATATTTATAGCTTTTCAATGATAATGTGGGAATTTACATCAGGTATTCCTCCATTTAATAATAAAGCACATGATGTTGAACTTATTTTAAGTATTTGTGAAGGAGATCGCCCTGAAATTATAAAAAATACTCCAAAATGTTATATAGATTTGATGAAAAAGTGCTGGGGTTCAGATCCTTCCAAAAGACCAAATATAGTAATTATTGAAAATACTATATCTGAATGGCTTAGAAGTATTAATGAATATTATATATATAATGGTGAAGATGAACAAGATGAACAAAGATATGTCGTTCCTAATATTGATAATCAATTAAAAAATGATATGTATGAATTTATTAATGCAAATAGAGTTTTGACACAAAAACAAGCTAATATTTCTGTTTTACAAACTCATCCACAAGCATATTATGCAAGCCGCTTGCTTACTGAAATTTTATATCAAAATAATTCTGAGTGTTTGGATTGTATAATTTAAATTTAAATATAAATTTTTATAATGACTTTATTTATTGATTCATAAAAACTTTAAACAAATTTTATTTGTAATGATAAAAAAAAAAAATGGATGCAAATTTGTTTAATTAAGTCAATCAAAATATTAACTTAAAAAAATAATCTGTAATGATGTAATGATATCAGGATTCCTTATCAATTTGTATAAAAGAATGAAAACAAAATAAACAATTAGAAAATGTATTTATTAAATATTCCAGATATACAGTAAGTATACATTATTAAAAAATCATGAATAATGAGGTGGTTTTAACACAATGAGATATTTATTAAAAAAAAAATTTTTTGTTAAAAATATAGTCACCAAATAATCCCTAGTTATTCTTAAAATCTTCAATATGACTTTCAACTAATTCATTATATAATTCATTATTATTATTGATATTTTCTGAATCTTGTTTAATATATCCAATTCTTCATAATAATACTTTTATAATAATTAATTTGAAAATAATATGAAAAAGAAAATTCAAGATCATTACTTATTGGACATGTCATCATAGAAAAATTTGGTTCAAATAAATTATCAATATCATCAATATTAACTATTTATCCATAAATGATTGTTTCCCCTGTTTCCATAAATTGAAGATTTTGTTCTTCATTTCAATCCATTATTTTTATCATTAAAAAATTTTTCAACCTCTGGTAAATTTTCAAACTGAATATAAAATTTTAGCAATTGTTTGACTAATGATGTTTTTTTGTGTAATTTGTAAAGCTAACGAATTTTAATATATAATTTTGAATCGGTGACTGATTGATGCCTGATTTTTCACTTTTCGACCTGTGGAACCTTTACTTTCTTTTTCAATTTCAAATTATGGATAACAATTTTATTAATGAAGAAGACACTATTTATGAAGAAAACCTTATTTTAGAGATAACTTAATATGATTTTAGAAATATTACAACTATAATATAATAAAAAAATTCATAAAACATACAATATACCCAATAGAGGGTGAGACCAAGGACCCATAATTCGCAATGTTCAGTCTAACAAACATAAAGGTAATTAAAATTACGACTTTATTTAATTATGATTTATTTTATTAATTTTTTTTATACATTAGCTAATGCACAGGTTAAAAAATCAAACATTACAAAATCAACTGTGAAATGTAGACGCGCAAATTCTAACAAGAAAACCAAAACAATTGTCACAATTTCTGATTCCGATGATAATTGTGATGATAATAATAATAAAGAAAATTTAACTTAAATTTCAATGAGCTTGAATATCAAGAGAGGGAACTAGCTCTAAAAGAACGTGAAATTTTATTAAGAGAATGTGAAGCAAAAGTTCATGTAATGGAACTGTCCAACCTTGAGAAGGAGCAGGAGTTAAAGTTACATTAGAAGTTAGAATAGTTTTATTGAAGTTAGAATAGCTTTATCAATAGTAAATTATAAAAGTAAAAATTTTCATTAATTAAATAAAAATGAAATCCGCATTTTATACTGCAAATTAATTAACACAATCAATACATGTTTTAAATGTTACATACATACAACGGAGTATAGTAAATTTCATACACTATACTCAACATCAGTTATTACGTCATACAATACTCAATAGACAACCAATACTATACTACTATTCGTCTTACCTATATCCAATTGGGTGTCCAATTAGAAGTCTATTCAATCAATAGTCCAACAGAGACATTGATGCAAATCGATAGTACTTAAGGTATAACGTATACTAATTTTCGTATTTAAAATAATGAATTTATTGTATACAATTTCCAAAAAAAATAATTTTACAATTTTCAAATTTTAAAAAAATTGAAAAATTGAAATTTGTTAGAATAATTCAAGCAAATTTAGCAAATTCATAATGTCGACCATCGACCGAAATTAAGATTTGTCCTAATGATGGTTTATACAATACTAAGAAACGAAAAAATTCCAAATTAAAAACAATTCAAAAGGGTAGTAAATATATAATTATTCTTTTTTTAATATTTAATATTGATATATCTTTAATACAATAGTAAAAAAACTAATCGATTATAATCGTTTAACGTGATTTAATCATAGCGATCAATAATTATTAGTTAACAATAACGTAATGTAAAGTCACTAGGTATCACATTTTTAGAGAATATAAGATGAGTATAACGTTTTTTAACGTGAATCAACTGCAAAAAAATTCATAAATGATTTCGGTGCAAATTTATTGTCGGTCATTAGTAATTTTTTTCTGATACCCGATTTAAATAATGCTCTTACGTGAACTCAACATATTTTAATACATAATATATAATATTTATCCCAAAATTTCAAATAGTTTGTTTTTTACAATAAATTTTTCACATAATTTTTTACTTTTATTTGACGCCACGCCAGATTCCCATTTTCTGCAGATCGTTTAGATCGTTTGCAGTTTTGACTCGTGGATCACGAATAAAACAAAAAATATGTGAACCTCAAATGTCAGTGTTAAAAGTTATAAAATAAAAAATAAACAACTAAATCTCATGTTAAAAAAAAAAAATTTGTTTTATTAGAAAAGATAGAATTAAATTTACTCATTTGAAATTTCCTCGAATTAGAAGTTGGGAACTACTTTAATATCATATTTTATTTTGAGTTTAAAAAAATTTTTTTTTTTAAAAAACTTACAATCTTTTAAGTAATTAATAGAAGAATTTTTAACTAGGAAAACGGTAATCATTAAAGTAGTATTAAAGTCCGTCACATTTTATATTTACTTGGGATCATTTTTTTATTATAAAATTAAACATAAAAAAAAATTGATTATGAAAAATAGCAAATTATCAGTGTTACAAAAAAAAGGAATATGATTGAATCATTGAAAGGATATTTTTTAAAACATTCATATAGAAAATCATTGTTTAAATTATACCTCGTTTTCTTATTGTTCTCCGCTTTTTAACTTATTGAGGCTTACGTTTCACGTGTTTTTTTTTGAATTTATGAGAACGCCTTAAAATTTGAGATATTTTCCGTTAAAAAAATTCTAAAATGTTTTTTAAAAATATGATAATTTTTATTTAAGTTAAAATTAATAAAATTTAAATGAATATACGATGTGATAACCCAGAAATAGTAAATAAAAAAAAAATGTCTTTCTTATATAGATGTATTTGAAAAATATTCATAAATGATCATTTTCAAGAAAACACGTGCATGGTGATGGCCCAAAATATAATTATGTTGGTCTTTTATCTACTGAGAGATTATCTTTTAAATTGTGAAAGTATAGTTGGCGCACAAATCAGTTGAAGGATGAGGAACAAACCAAATAGTTTAAATAAGGTTTAGGATATAAAAGGAGAATATTATTTTGAATATAAAAAAAGAGCCGATTTTCATGTTCAAAATTTGGCTATAATAAATCGTGAAACGACTGTACAAATCAGGCGTATTCAAATCACGTGATACCGGATAAATCACTTATTCGGCATTTCGTGCGAATAACTATTAATTATCACACAGTAATATTATTTTATATGATCGGCGTGAAATCGCGCAACTGGCTAAAATTGATTCTCTACTTGCTGCTTGCTGGAACAATTATATCTGCTCATTATGAAAGTTATGATAATCCTCCTGCCTTTAACCGAAAATATTTTTATTCCAAACAACTTTTTTACTGAGAAAAAATGATTAATTAATATTAATATTATTATTGGTAGAATCGCCCCGAAATTGACCATATCGTAAATTTATGCATTTAAGATTCTCTGCTTGATCAATTACTAACACCACGTGTCAAAGCAAGCAACAAATTGAAATATTCTGATTTTGAATAATCATTTTTTTCCTAATAAAAGAAAATCTCAAAATGGTAAGTAATTTTATTTCCACAAAAAGCATGACCAGTAAGTATGATAAGCTAGTTTAATAGTTTATTGATTTTTATTGGTTTGCTATTATTATAATACATCTTAATACACTCACGTTCAGTTTTTACTAATATTTATAACTACATTACAATTAGTGATACGAACTTTCATTCCTTCAGGAGTCACGAAGAAAAAAAAAGGTTCGTCAAGCTGACAAATACGCAAATACACAAAAGTCTAAAATAGTTTATTTTATATGGTGAACTATATTTCCGTGTCCAGGATGATAAAAAAGTTATACGTAGTAAACAAATGTCTGAAAAACCAGTGGATTAGGTTCATTTCTAAAAATGATTGAATATTTATAAATCGCGCCATATCATACCATTATAACCAATCAAATATTCTTTAACTAATCAATATTCTTTTATAAAGTCATAAATTTTAATATTTAAATCACTATGTCTTCGAACTTTAATATCATGTAACTCCAATTCCCTCACTTCGTCTTTCAAATCAAACAATTCTTTCTTATCATCCTTAATAGCTAAACACTTGACTCTTTTTTTCTTCATAATATAATAGTCCTTTATGTTATGTAAAATATCATCATTACCAAATTGTAGTATTAACAACATATTAATTAAACTATATTGAGAATTTTCTAAGAATACTCCAAAATCCCTTTCTTCAATAGTTAATTCCAAACTTATGTAATCTAATTTAGAAGGGAGAATTTGTCCTAGATTTTTTAATATGATTGAACTATTAATTGGTGAATATATATTGATTGAAAGATAATTGAGACTTTGATTAATATTTTCAATTATCCTGATTTTTTGATAAGTAGAACTACTACTTTCATGCCCAACAAAATAAAGAAAATTGATATTATTATATTTTAATAATCGTGATATATCATGATTATAATAATTCATTTTACACCCACCGAAATTTTCTAAATAATCACCAGATTTTAATAATAATTGTTGTAATGATTCAAATTGTGGTACCTCATTTAAAATTAAAGATTTTAATTTAAATGGTTTAGTTAAATTATTAATTTGTTGAATAAAATTACTATTCAAAAATGAACAATAAATAATATGAATAGATTCTAAAACATTTAATTGTTCAAATATTTTATCAAGATTATTCACTAATTCAAATTTGATTTGATATAAAACTATTGTATTTAAAGTATTTGAACAATTATAATCTTTTGATAATAATAATGTTTGATATAAAGATATTAAATAATCGCTACTTAAATTAATTAAGAAAATTTTCTTAAGATTTTGATGTGAATGAATTATTTGTGATATATGATTATTAATTATCGTATTTTCTTCATAATTGTTAATATAAAGTTTCATATTTATAACGTTTTGAATAAAATTTTGATTTTGTAAAATTAATTCAAGATTATTATCAAGATATGTATCACAATAACTACCTGAAATTTCAATTTCAAGAGTATTTAAATTTACTTCATTTTCAATAAAAATTTTAAATAATGACATATGAACTAATCTCTTAAAATTTTCAGTATCATATAATATATTTTCGGGTTTCAAATTATTAATAGCAATACTTATCCATGTTTCAACAAAGAAGATAAATTTATGTGTATTCAAATATTTTAAAAATTTAAGATAATCAAATAACAACATATTCTTTGAAGGTAATGAATTATTAATAATTTTATATTCATATAATTTCATTTTAAATTCATCATTTAAATTATTCAAGTAAATTTCAATAATATTAATAATTTTATGACTTTTGTTAGGAATAGGAATCAAAAATGGATTTTCCCATAATAATGGAATTGCTAAACGACACCATAATCTGTTTACTAAAATACATGAATATAAAGTTGAAATATCTTTCTGAAAATATTTTATAACATCATATGTTAATTCAGGTAAATCTCCTGAAAATATTTTTGAACATGACATATTTGTAATTTTGAAAAGTGAAAAGGTGAAAAGTATCAAAAATTTTTATTAGATTTTCGGAGCAATGATTCCGATATTCATACAATTAATGTTGGCTAATTATGTGTAACATGTTTCAATAATTAGGCGCAACTTTAACTAATTATAGCGGCATAAAGGATTTAATCAAGTTTTTGTGTGACAGTACATGTAACTTCAATCGAATTATTTTATAACGCTAGCCGGATTATATGATCGGCATATAAATCCGCTTTTTTTGTTTAATGTCACGACATCACGACGTCTCGTCATCACGTAATAAATGACCAATGGAAGTAAGGTTACACAATTAGAATTTATTTATATAGATGATCTAAACGTAACACAAATATTTTTTAAAATTTCAAAGAATTATAGTTCCAGACAGGAATTGAAAATGGCATAATAATGGAATCGCTAAATGATATCATAATCTATTGACTAAAATGCATGTATGTAAAGTTGAAAATCATTCTGAAAAATTTTATGATTCCACAAGTTAATTCGGGCAAATCATCTGAAAATATTTTTAAGTATAATATTGTAATAATAAGCGATAAGAGAAGTATTTGTATCACATTTATTATTTTCTAAATGATGATCTCTTACAGTCGTAAGTCTGTAGGTGATTAATAATTATTTACATACTAGTAATGAATCGTTATTACTGATAATAGTTACTTTAAAGCTCTGAACGAGTCAAGTTGAACTGAGTTAAGTACTTGATTATATCAATCAGTGATATAAAATTTGATAAAAAAAGATATTATCATGATTGATTTTAAAGTTATTTATTATTCAAAATCTGTGAGGGTGATAAAACCGTAGGTGAACTTCCTAACTCCTTATGTTATCAGAATTAATAATATATTCATATACTGTATTACTCGCTTATATACTCACTATATATTTTCACATTCTTTATCTTTAATTTACAATGTTATTATTTTATTGAAAGAAGTTTAAAATAGTTTCTTTGTTGGTCAACATTCCAACATAAGTTGTTTTTATTCCCAAAAAAATTCATGGCATAATTTTTAGGCATTACATGATTTATTGTAAGTATGCAAAATCTGAAGAACTTCACATATTTTTATATAGTTCTGGATTCTTCATGGAATTTATAATCTTATAATTATTCCACTTACTTAAATTTTACCTATAATATAGCGGGTTCATGTATGAAGATACGTAATACCGTCTAGCACTGTATATAGTACCTGGGTCTTATACAAAAAATCTGGTTCAAAAATTGAAGAATACCCCCATAAAAAAATTGGATACGTTTTTTATAAAGTTTATAATATATTATATATGATTTTTTTCCTTAGACATAATATATCATAATAGGATACAGAAAAATGCACAATTCCATATAACTAAAAATATGGTTTGGATATGGAATTTGCATGGGATTCATATGGAATTTACATGATTTGATCACTGATTTTATCACGAAATTTATACGACTTGGTCACTGAATTTACTATTTGTATTACAGTTTACTATAATTGTATTTCCATAAATCTAATTTTACTTTATTAAATTATTGCTGTTTTCTAATTAGTGCTCTACATGAGCCAAGCCAGCTCGTGAGCTTTTAAGCTGAGCCAAGCCAAGTCAAACCAAGCTGCAGTTATAGCTTGGCTTGGTGTTGGCTTGGCTCGATTTATTGAAAATTAAAACTAAAGTTTCAAAACGTGATAACTTCGCCAATATTGCTCCAAATTTAATGAATTTACTACCATTCGATTTCTCTTGATAAGACGAATCTAATGGTAGTAAAATCATTAAATTTGGAGCAATATTGGCGAAGTTATCACGTTTTGAAACTTTAGTTTTAATAAATTTTATATGATTTTGAAAATGAGCCAGCTTGTGAGCTTTTGGAACAAGCCAAGCTGAGCCAAGAGCTGGCTCATGTAGAGCTTTATTTCTAATTACTGTGATCTAGCATTTTTTAATAAAAAAAAAATTTTTTGAAAAACATGTGAAAATAAAAATTTTATTGCATTTTCAAATAAAGGAGGTATGATTATAAGCTAAAAATTATAATTTTAAGAAAAAATTTTCAATCTTTAAATAAGTTTGCTTATAAATAACTAGAATATGTGATTTGCTGGGGGACTTCGTCCCCCAAACATAACATTTATAATTAAAAAAATTCTTTGATATAAATAAATTGAATTGTATGTAAAATCACTAAAATATTACTGAATAATAAAATTTTATTATAATTAGACCTTATAAAAAATCATGTTTTTAATAAGGTTTTATCCAATTTTTTCTTAAAAATAATGTTTCTAATCTATATAGGAATACGGAAAATGCACAATTCCATATTACAAAATGCATCATTTGCATGATTTGACCATAATTTATGCTGAATTTATATTGATTTGATCACAAAAATTACATAATTTAAGCATAGAATTTACATGATTTGGTTAATGAATTTACTGCTTAAATTACAATTATTAATATTAGTTGCATTTATATGAATTTTATTTTAATAATATTTTATTAAATTATTAAATCAAATATAAAAATAAAAAAAATCCTTAGTATCAATGTGATTATAATTAGCCAATAATATAAATTAATTCTTATGATTTAAAATAATGATGTAAGTTGTAATAAGTGTTTTAAAGTTAATACAGCTACGAAAAAATGAAATCTTATGAAAATTAATATTCAAGTAGAATCAACCTGCCTGAACAACTTTTAATTAATAAATGAAGTTGATTTCATTTGTCCAAAGTAGATATATTACGCTCTAAATTAAAAAAAAAACAGAAAAGAGAGTTAATATCATTAAGAAAAATGCAATTTTCTTTAAGCACTACACCTACATTTATGAAAATTAATATTCAAGTGATTTCAACCCACCTGAACAACTTTCAATTAATAAATAAAGTTGATTTCATTTGTCCAAAGTAGAGATATTACGCTCTAAATTAAAAAAAACAGAAAAGAGAGTTAATATCATTAAGAAAAATGCAATCTTCTCTAAGCACTACACCTATGTTCGTGAAAATTAATATTCAAGTGATTTCAACCCACCTGAACAACTTTCAATTAATAAATGAAGTTGATTTCATTTGTCCAAAGTGGAGATATTATGCTCTAAATTAAAAAAACAGGAAAGAGAGTTAATATCATCAAGAAAAATGCAATCTTCTCTAAGCACTACACCTATATTCATGAAAATTAATATTCAAGTAGAATCAACCCGCCTGAACAATTTTTAATTAATAAATGAAGTTGATTTCATTTGTCCAAAGTGGAGATATTACGCTCTAAATTAAAAAAAAAAGAAAAGAGAGTTAATATCATTAAGAAAAATGCAATCTTCTCTAAGCACTACACCTATGTTCGTGAAAATTAATATTCAAGTAGAATCAACCCACCTGAACAACTTTCAATTAATAAATGAAGTTGATTTCATTTGTCTAAAGTGGAGATATTACGCTCTAAATTAAAAAAAAAACAGAAAAGAGAGTTAATATCATCAAGAAAAATGCAATCTTCTCTAAGCACTACACCTATATTCATGAAAATTAATATTCAAGTAGAATCAACCCACCTGAACAACTTTCAATTAATAAATAAAGTTGATTTCATTTGTCCAAAGTGGAGATTATAGTGTGTTTGGAAAAAGAAGTTTAATTTAAAAAAATTTTATATAAAAAAAAATGTAATATAAAAATTAAGAACTGAGTTGACAAAAATTTGAAATAACATGAATTTTAAATTAATTCTTTCATTAATTATAAATTCAAGTAGTTTAAAAATAAAAATAGTAAAAAAAATATTTTTTATGAAATATCACAGTATTTTTTAAAAAAAATATACTTATAATTTAATTTGTAATTATGTAATATCCAAATATTTAATCTTACAAATAAAAAAAAATGTAAAAAAAATTTTATAAAAAAAGAAAAAATTTAAATTTTTGAAAAAAAATTTCGTCTAACACTTTTTTAATTGATTATCACAAGATCTGCATGATCATCTTAATTTTTTTAACTCTTTGAAAATCAATAACGATCAAAAAATTAAATACAACTAGAATTTGGAGGACTTCGTCCCCCAAGCATATCATTTGTTCATATATGCCAATTTTTGGAATTAGTGCTTTTTGATTTTAAAAACAAACTTTACCAAATTACCAGTTGCACAAAATAATAATCTACATCAGCTGATATGAATAAAATTGTTCATACTTTTTTTAAAACACCATTATTAAAATTTAAATAATCAGAATAAAATTCTTGGAACAAAATTGCAAATAACTTGATTATGTAAGATAAATGGATGAATTTATATTCATCCAAAAGAGAAAATTAAGACATATCTAATGAATCCAAAAACAAATGAATTGATTCACTGGTTGTTGAGCAAATGCATTCAATATATTTTTTTTTTTAATTTTTATCTTTGATTGTTGATATCACCATGCCTAGTAATGCTAAAATAAAGTACATTCTTACCTTTCAAATGAGTTTAAAATTATTTGATTAGCATATGTGAATGCCAAGATATTAATGAACTTGTTAATTGCATAAACTGACATAAAGTTATCATTTCTTATCAAAAAAAAAAATTTTAGAATCTTATTAACTTAAAAAAAATCAAAAATCTTATATTATAGCTTATATTTTTAATATTTTATATAAAAAAAAGTAGGGAACTGAAGTTAAAACAAATAAAAAATAATTTTTTCTTATGAAAAATAATTTTTTTTTTACTTACTGTTTAAAATAACCACTTTATATATTTATTAATTTTTTAACAAAAAAGTGATTGAAAAGTGATTGAAAAAGAATTGGTTATTATCTTTGTTTTTGAATATAATAAAAAAAACTTTTTTTATTTTCTGATAAATTTGGATTATCCAAACATATAACACATATTTAATTTAGGTTTGTAAAAGTTAAATGGATAAAATTTTATGAAAAATTTAATTTTGTGTTAACTTTACTAACTGAAAGTTTCTTGAAGTTAAATCAGATGACCTTTGATATGTATTAAAATTTTTTGTGAAGCTTAAAAATTGATAAGTATTGAATAAAAAGTAAAATAATTCTACAAAAAATAATATAGCATTGAAAAATACAATGAGCAATTCTTGAGTGAATAATGTTCAGTAAATGTCAATAATCAGTACATAATATTATTTTGCATATTGTTTAAAGCTCCCGACCAAATGGTTCCAATTTTTATTTTTTTTGATAATGTGTCAAATTAACTCGCCATCTATCGATGCTAAAATGATGATTTTGGCATCATTTGAAAGCTCTCGATAAGAGGATTCTAATGAGCTCTTAATCGTCTTTCTACGATCACTGGATGGTGAGTTATTATGTCAAAACGATTCTGACCAATTAAAAAAGAATTGAAAATTGGAACTGTTCGGAGCTTTAGTATTTTGATCATTGAAATGATCAACGCACTAGTATTATTGGTTTAATTTTTTAATACAAAAATTATATTGTAATGGATAAAATAATTAAAACAATATATTATTTTTATTTAATAAATTTTAGTAAAAACTTCATTATTTAATTAAGTGACAGATCGGAACTCGATAGGATAAAATGATCGACAATCTATAATTAATTTTACGGGTTTCGTTATTAATAAAAAAACTTTTTTTGGAATTTCGGTTTCTTTGTTATAAAAACTTTTACAATGAGCAAAAAAAAACAGTATATAGTAACTCTTTTAGCTAAAGGAATTATTTCAGAAGACTTGCATTATGGAATATATGCACGAAATTGGTGGGAACCGTGCAAATTTAACGAAAACTGCATAAATCCAATACCTTATCGACTATTTATGTCTGTTAATTGTTGTCTTAACGGTAAGAACTTTGCAATAACAGTTCTTAATGATGAGCAAACACATAACCCATGTTTTCGTTGTATTTGTGATGGTAAAGATTCCGGAACTCAACTAACAGCTACTGCAGCTATTAATAACACGTATAGCCAAATTTTTAGTAATAAAACAAAGTATTCAGGATTAGCTGTAATGGGATTTGATAATGAAGCAATTGTTCATGAGTTAGTAGCTGATATTTCATTTATTCCAATATTTATTCGCTTAGATCAGATATTAATTGTAGTTAGTAAAATTGGTGTTTCATCTCGTGAAGGATGTTATGGTGCTGGTCCTGGATATCTTTCTACACTTATAACAAAATATGCAGACAAACGTTCACTTTTTGTACAATCTATAGAAGATGAATGCAGTTTAGATATTTATAACGAAGGTATAAAATTATATCATAATAAGGATACTACACCTAATAAAATTTGGGAAACTATCGGTATTCTTAAAAAATATGATGGTGCGACTTTATTTGGAATTACTGATTATAACATTCAACAAATATTGACAGAATTGAATAAATTAGAAAAGAGTAAAAATTTAATTACTTGTACGAGTGATAATTGGAAAAACATTGATATATTGAATCTTATATTCGAACAAAATATAAAAAAACGTAAAATTGCCAACACATTTTCAAGTTGGTCAAAATTATTCACAAACTGGTACGATCAAACTAATACAATAATTCAATTTCCTACAATTTTATATCAGATTTATCCAAAAAATTATCAATTTCAAGAAAAAGAATTAGGTGCATGGCGAGCAATGTTTTGCGCTTCTGGTTGTACAAATATTACACCATTTATGAAAAAATGGCATTTGATTGAATTTTGGACAAAAGCACCAGATCCTTCATCTGATAGGGAAAATCTAGCAAAACTCTTTGAATCAGGAATGTTATTAGTAATAGAAAATAAATCTTTTTCTCAACCTGATAATGAAAGTGAAACATTTTGGAAAAGTTTACAAAAAGCTTTAGAAACAAATAAAAGAGGAATTGATGGAAATGTTAGGATTCTTTCAATAATTGCCGAAAATTTTACATACAAAAAACTCAAAGAAAAGTTTAAGGTAAAGATAAAATTCATATTGAATTCATTATAAAATAAATCTTAAAAAATCTAAATTATTACAGATAGGAAGTGATATAATTAATTCTGCACGAAAACATGCAAGACTTAATGGACCAGGTGCATCAAGCCTAATAAAGCCAAAAAGAATTGTTAAACGGATGTCTGAAATTAAAGAAAGACAATTTCTAATTTTTTTTCAGGATCGAAGTGTAGTTGCACAAAGTTCCTACCAGGTGGATAAAAATGGATCCCCAATATTATATATGCGTGATCAAAAAATCAAATTGTGGAAAAAATTTGAAGAAACCTTTCCTAACGGTATGAAAAAGACATCATTTATGGGCCGATTAGCAAACTGTAGTAACATTAAATATCGGGATGATATGGGTGGACTTTGTCTTACTTGTAATGAATATGGCTATACTCCATTTGAATCTTTAACAGCTATTGCACGCAATACATTTTTGCAAAAGGAGCAATTAGTAAGTGGAATCTATTTTGATAAATAAATTATTTAGTTTGATTATATTATAATTTACCTTTTCTAAATATCTTTAGGATAATGTATTGCGAAAAATTGATGATTTAAAGCGTCATCTGCGTCGTGGTTATGAAAGAGAATTAGTGGTTAATGCTGATGGTACAACAATACATAATCCCTGTATTTCCCATTGTTTGCCATATGCTTTTGGAAAGTGTTCTGAAAAACATACTTCACGGTGCTCAGAATGTGATAAATTTTTTGAATTTTTTGAATTTATGCACCTACATATAATGGAGGATCAAGTTGCTTCTTTAGACGAAATAAAGGAACACTTGCAATATTTTTTAGCCCATACAACACGAAAGATATACTTGAATGTTCAATTTAAAGCTACGTTGGCCAGTCTTGATGAGAATGGTGCATTATTTATTGTTGATTATAAGATGAGAATTTTGCCAAGATCTGCTCGGGAAACTAAAGCAGAATTTTTTGGAAAACGTGGATGGACTCTTCATACAATTCTGGTTTTTACAAAAAAAAAAGATTGCAAAGAGTTAGATGTAAGGGCCTACGATCACTGGTCAACTG
This sequence comes from Rhizophagus irregularis, assembly GCF_026210795.1. Taxonomy (NCBI): domain Eukaryota; kingdom Fungi; phylum Glomeromycota; class Glomeromycetes; order Glomerales; family Glomeraceae; genus Rhizophagus; species Rhizophagus irregularis. The sequence goes on along the minus strand of NC_089444.1, from coordinate 1,374,381 downwards.
ATACCAAACAGGATGCTTGGTTCACAGCCTCTTCATTTGAAGCTGTTTTTGAAACAATAAAACATAAACCAAAGTGGATTAGAGTAATTTCAGATAATGGGGCACATTACCATTCATCAGAACTTATGGCTATAGTTACACATTGGAATGAGTGGTATCAAATTGAGGTTCGTGATTGGCAATTTCTTGAACCAGGTGAAGCTAAAACAACTATTGATTCGCATCATGCTGCAGTAAGTATTATTGTTATAGTCATTGCAATAAATTTCATATTAAAATTACCTTTTCTTTTTAGATTTCCCATTCAATCAAACGATATATTCGGATTGGATATAGTGGAAGCAGCTAAACATTTAGCTGGTACATCACTGGCAAATTTAGAACCAAATCGAAGTCAATTTGAACCTGAAGATGAAAAAATATATAATATTAGCAAAAAAGAACAAAATTCAAAGCCCAATGTCAAAACTATAAAAGGTATTTCAAATTTGTTTTACTGGAAATGGCCAATTTCTGGCGAAATGACAGGTTATGTATGTGCCCGATCACTTCCACATTTTGGTCCATGGAATAATTTTTCTCCTGCTGCAATTGCCAAACTATGCACCAAACCAATTATTCGTCCCCATCCAAAGATTTCTGAACAAACTGAACCTGAATTAACTTGGACAATTCCTCTGTTAGGTGATTGATTGAAATAAAATTTTTTCATCATAACATTTGACTAATAATTTTCTATATATAGATACACCTAGCATACCAGAATTCATGGATAATAATAATAATGGTGATGGTGAATTAGAAGATGTAAGGTAAATAGATGTGAAACTTAAACAAACATAATTCAAATTATAAACCTACATGATTTGTATTGAATTAGTTCTGTTGACATGAATTTTCAATTTCCTATGGGATGGGCGCTAAAAAGCAATCAAAAAGTAGGGGGAAAAGGAAAGGGAAAAAGAATGACAAAGCAGGTAAAGGAGTTGTTGAAAAGTTTTTTTTTGAATGGAAATCTTAATCAAAAGGATAAGATGTCAGCAAAAGATATGTATAATGAACTGCTGACATTTGTTGAATCTGGTGAATTGAAAGCTGAAGACTTCCCTAAGATAACAACAATACAAAATTGGATCTCAGCTTATGCACGAACGTTCAAGGAACAAGCTACAGAAAATATGGTAAATAACGCACTATAATATAATAAATAAACTGGTAGAAAGTAAATGTTTATGATTAAACACCGCTCAGTATGTTTTAAAAAAAAATAAAATAAAGGAACGATGCCTAAATAAACTATATATAGGGTTAAACCCAAAAAAAAAATCTAAAACTAACCGATTTTGGTTAAAATTGCTCAAAAATAATTTATTTAAAGCTTGAAATAGCCAAAAATATATGGTCGGAATCTTACGTTCTTCCATAGTAAAATCGAAGACGTGGAACTCTGGCGACTTCAAACTCTTCAAGTGGCTTAGTTAGGATCGACATTATTAATTACTGTATTTAAAATTTGCATATTATATCACATGATGAGACGACGATCTGGTAAAATAGGAGTTTTAGCCATTTTCGGTAAAGATTTGCATAAATCGTAATTAATAAATTTCACCTATTGAGTCGCGATTGGTCCCTTAAATGTTAATTAAATTTAATTGTTTTTTCATTTTTTAATTTTTTTTAAATTTTTTTTTATTTAGATGATCAAAGAAAAAAGGTGATCAACAAAATTTTTTTTTTTACAAAAGTTTATTATTTGATAATTAAACTTAACAAGCAATAAGAGTATCACAGAAGTGCCCAATTTATGATTTTATTCTAATGATGTCAAAAGAAGCAATATTTGCATATAGCAATATTTTTTGAAATATTAGTATTAAATAATGTATTACTATTGAAATTGCGAATATGCATATGCATATTTATATATATATAAATTTGAACTCTAAAGTTCGCGTTGCACACTTCCAAATTTCTGAAAAAATACTTGAAGATCGCACAACAAATACCAAATTAAGCGAAAAAGTACATTTATTTGGAAAGTGATCATCAATAACTATCACATTAAAAGTATACTATCGCGAACTTTTTTAAAAACGATTTGTTACACAAAATTTAAAAAGTTACTTATAGTAAGTAAACTTATTTAAAGATTGAAAATTTTTTCTTAAAATTATAATTTTTAGCTTATAATCAATACCTCCTTTATTTGAAAATGCAATAAAATTTTTATTTTCACATGTTTTCTCAAAAATTTTTTTTTATTAAATAATGCTAGATCACAGTAATTAGAAAACAGCAATAAATAAAAAAAAAATAATAAACAAAATACAAATACATTATGAAAAATCCCTCCTTATTAAAACCACCTATTGCAACCAAAATTATCTATAAGTTCAGGTTCATTTGGAGTTAAACAACCTAAAAAAACAAAAAAAAAAACATGAGAACATCTAACTTAATTGGAAACAAAATCCCCCCTCATATAGTATCTGCAATCATCCAAGTCACCAAAGGTTAGCATTTCTACAAAAAAAGAAAGAAACCTCCAGAATGTCTGACCTACATAAAAAAAAAGAATTATGAAGCATCTGATAAAAAAGAAACCAAAACAACAAAAAACTCTGAAGCAACAAAACTGAAACAACCTACAAAAAAAAAAGAATCTGAACCCAACTTACAAAAAAAAAAAAGAAAATTTGAACTGACCTAAAAAAAGAAAAAATCCTGAACCATCCTACAAAAAGGAAAGGACTCCCAAACTGATCTACAAAAAAGAAAAAAGAAAACTGAATCTTCTTACAAAAAAAAATCTGTTGGCCTATAAAATAAAAAAAGAGATAAATATAAATAAAAAAGAAAGGGGAATAAAGAATAAATCAAAAAAAATATTTTTTTAAAAAGAGAGGTAACAAAGTTAGAAAAGTTAAAAAAATTTTTTTTAAAGGAAGGACGTCAAAGTTAGAAAAATAAAAAATTTTTTAGAAAGAGAAAATAGAAAGAAGAAAATTTTTTTTTTAAAAAAAAAGAGTGGAAATAAAAGAATAAAATCAAAAAAAATTTTTTTTTAAGGGAGTGATGAAAAAAAATTTTCTTTTAAAGGAAAGTGATAAAAAAAAACTTTTTTAAAGTGAGGTATGAAAAAAAAAACTTTTTTTTTAAAAGGGGTGACGAAGAAAGAAGAAAATTTAGAAAAAATAACAAAAATAAGACAAGAGAAAAGAGAAAGGAAAGGAAAGATAGAAAAGAAGATCGGAAGATCAAACCCATCAAAGTAAGGGTTTTTATAAAAACAAATAACGTATCATAACAAATCAATAAACAATCACATTATCTTGTGTTATGATATGGAATTTTTGTAAAATTATCTTCTAAAAATATTAAGTTTAAAAATTCTGTACACATTCCACATGATTAAATTTTTTCCGTATATATTAGTTTTTTTAAAAAATATTCAAAAATGAATTGCTTGAAAAAAAAAACTCTCCCTGATGATCAAATTTTATATAGGAATCTGCAGTAAAAATAATTTTAGAAGCAAAATGGGTATAACACCATTGAAAGAAGACTTCGCCGCCCTGGAAGGATATGCAAACAAAACAGATGAGGAACGCAAAGCAATTATAAGCAGCGCAGGAATGGAAATAACCACAATTGATAAAAACATAGCACAATTTTTAGGTTCAGAAGATGAAACACTAGGCGCCTTTATTAGAGGAATTATCACAATATGTATAGACCTCAACAACACCAACAGAAACAAGGATTTTGAAAAATACATAGAAGAATACAGAAACTCAAACAATGAAATGCTGAAACAAATGCATACAGAAATGAACAAAACAATTTGACAAAAAGAAGAACAATGGAAACTCAAAGAAGAATATTACTTCAAAAATACAACAATAAAAGCACACCAAATACAAACAGAACTAAGCACAGTAGACTCAGAAGATAGAATAAGAATAGAGAAGCTGAAGAAGTGCAAAGAAATGGTTGAAAAAGACTATGAGAAAAGCGATGACTCCAACGAAAGCAACCTGTGGGAAATTACTAGCAATACATCTAGTGACGACTTGAATATTGAAGAGCAATTGAAGATGAGATATCAGAATTTTAACAATACCTCACATCCACACAAAAGCAACACACCCAACAACACCAATGAAAAGTCATGAATGCAAGAGAAAAATAAAAATGGAAATTTTTGATATTCAAGAGTGATCCATTACAATACACAGAAATTCTCTCTTGTAATAAATCCATTTTATTTTATTTTATGAATCTTTCATTAAAAATATAAAATTCGTTTACCATTTTTAAATTTTTAGTAAACTTTACTCAACCCATATATTTTTTATTTGTCTATGAGTCTTTCATTAAAATGCAAAATTCATTTATCATCATTATTAACTGTTTTAATTTAATTCCAAATATTCTAAAGTTTTATTAATATGAATACCTCGAGTTCAGATTCTCAGGAATACCTTTACAGGTACTTGATCATATGGGAATGATCAAAATGACCTTTTGCATAGTTGTTAATCATAACCTTTCGCATAATTGCTAGTTATAACCTTTCACATGATTGCTGATCATTTTCTTCTCAGAGCATGCACCATAATGTCACCGGCATCTGCTACATACCGATAGATGAAATCCTAATATTTATAAATATATATATCCTTGCTTGGTTTAGATTTTATTCTTTTAATTTATTCAAAATCTCAAACTGCGATAATTTCCCTTAATACTTTCATAACATCATTATTTTTGTTTTATTAATTTTATTTTAAATATTAATTTTATCAATTAGTTATTAAACATTTTCTAATATGAAGCCATATTAGTAAATCTATATTAACAACTAATACAATTATTAATTATCATTATATTTTCCTAGATCCCCAATATTATTCCCAATTCCAAGTCAAAACTTGGTATTAACTATTAATCATTAATTATTCCAGTTCCAATCTGAAGATTGGTTTTTAACCATTAATAATTCCAACTCCAATCCAAAGATTGGTAAAGTTCAATCAACTCCAAAACCTCGATCTTAAATATCTTTTCAAGTTACACTAATAAATTGATTATCTCTCGATTATCCATCTAAAACTCAACATTTCCCATCATAATTTATCATTTTCCATTACAATTTATCATTGTCCATGACTTTGTCCAAACTGTCCATCATAATTTGGTATTATCCATAATTTGTCCAGACTGTCCATAATTGTTATTGTCTGTAAATTGTCCATTCCATAAATTAAATTGTCAAGGTCTTCCTAATATTATATCATTTCATTAAAGTAATAATAATCTATTTATACTAAACTAATAATAACTAATCTAATAATATAAATAATTATAAATAACTGAACTATAAATAAATATTACTATAAATAACTAACTATTGTACAACTATAATAATGTATTTTCTGATTATTTCGGTTAAATATTCTTCCATTGGCTGAATGTTTATCCATATTCCATTCGGTATATTATTCATCCTTCGGGTAGTTATTCTTCTGATCAAGTGATTATCTTAATATCTAGGGTTACAGCGTGAAATATAGTTTATATATTAACTTTATAATAAACTTTATTTACATATAGCTTATCAAAAATATCCAAGATTTCATATCATCTTAAACTTTTCCCCCTCAAGTTTTAATTTACTAACCAAATTTTTATTTACTCTAAAATTATAACAACTATATCCATAATTTCTATCATGGGTAAAAAAAGAGATATTTAAGATATGCACAAATTTTTAGCAAGTAGTTTTAATCATTATTCATATTCTGTTTATAACTATATACAGTCAACTCTGGATATAACGAACCTTCCGTTCCAGGAGGTTTGGTTCGGTATATAGTGAATTCGTTATATAATATACCGAACTAGTTTTCTTTATAGGTAATTTAGGCCAAATTTGTAATGCTGGCCAAAATTATAATTTCTTTTAACATAAATTTTTGAAAAAATTACTAGTAATTCTGGCCAGCACTATCTGGACTACTATATAGTCACATGACCGTTCGTTATAGAAAGTATAAAGTTATTATATAGCTGATATATAGGAGCTGGTTAAAAAAAAAAAAAAAAAAACTCTTCCCCTTTCCGTCAGATTTCATAGAAATCCGCAGTATACACATTTTTTTTAAAATAAAAAATAATTTTTAACCCTTTACGTTGGTAAAAAAGGAGTGAGGACCACTTGGTGGCCTCGACGGAAAGTACTCCTTATATATCCCGTTGCTTTTGGAAGTAGTTTTTTCATTATAGTACACCAAAATTTTTATAGTTATGTCATCTTCAAAGTCTTTAAACATTTTACCTTCCCTTGAGAAAAAATATCCCCTTGACATTTCTTTTTCCAAATTTCACGTGACTCGTCCTAATCGAGCTGGTTACAACAAAATTTATGACATCAGTAGATCAAAAAGTTTCTTTTTTGAGTTAGTCGATCATTCTACAGACACCAATGAAATTCATCTTAAAATACACACAAATGATTATCACATGAAAACAACCCCAATTAGTTATCCTAACACAAGTAAACTCCCTAATGACAAATACCAGATTAGTGTTATGCTCACACATTTTTTTTCTTTACAAAGAGTTTTACCCAGGCGTATTCAACAAAAATTTTTTAATTTTATCCGAGATAAATTATTACAAAGAAAGGCGATCATCATGTCACGTGCTAGTAAAATTGATTCACGTAACACAACCACCAAAAACTTTTTTAATTTCTCTTACAAACGATATCGTTTTCACTTTGGAATATATATTCCTTGTTCTCATGATTACATTACCCCTGGATTTCCTGGATTCACTCCTCCAAAAACCATTTGTAAAGTACCGACACCATTCATAATGTCAGATTTTAGAAGAGCTTGCGTCCTTCACCAACCCTTATTCTTTAAAAATGATGTGTTTATACATATTAAAAATGTTAAAAAAGAACTTAATGTTGATTCAACAAATCCTTCTTTAAAACCAAAGATTTTTCATGCTAATCTTTTATACACTCACTGGAATACACATAGAACTAAAAGAATTTATTCTCGAAGATTGGGAATTTCTTATGAAGAAACGATCCATGCTCGTGATCGCCACTCCATTACACACCTTAATAATAAACATATATATAGGAAAAAACTTTGCAATTTAAGTATCCGACGTAGTCACAACCCTCGCGTGAGCAAGGCTCAAGAGACTCGTTTTGATAGGGCTAAACGACGCATTTTCAACACAAAAGAACATAATCATATGGACCTTATACAGCATAAATATGCTACGGCACAAAGATATCGATTTCTGTTTTCAGAAACACAATTTGTTCTTAAACCCATCAAACATCTTCTTTACAACCAAGGCCTCCATCACGGAAATTATAAATTTTGGACGCCCTTTTTTGGACGCCCTGGTAAAAGATTTATGACTACCACGATTAACGATACTCCACCATCATTACCCCTTATTACGTATACAGTAGCGCCCTACAATCCAACCCCTAATATGTTTATTCCTCACAAATACAGAAATATAATTCCTAAGGAACCGCTTTACACAGAGGAGGGTGTATATATAGTTCCAGGTTCTAGAGAGTGGTTTACTTATATGTATAATTTACACAACAATTTGCCCCCACCACTTACAAAAGCACAACGTCGTGCGTTACAACGTGAGAATGAGCGTATTGCTCATTTTAGATTGAATCAAGAAAATGCAATTATGCAAGGGACTTCAGTCCATCGGGTTAAACCACGACAATTTTTGAAGGATAGGTTGAGTACATTTTGTGAGCGTGTTCACGATAAAATGACGAAGTTGACAACCCAATACTTGGAAACTGACAACGAAATTACTAAATCAAAAGTTTATAAGACTATGAGTAATTATTGTACCAACATATTTGAAGATGATAATATTAGATCTAACAAGCACATACGCTATGGCAACCAATCACACCTTAACATGTTCGGAGTGCCAGTGGACACTTCCGACGATGCTAAAGAGCTCGAACTCAGACCTAAAAAATGAAGATTTTCTTCGCATACTACTAACCTTTACCCATCAATTGATAACACAGATAGATTCAAACGTAGACGTCTCTCTCCTGCCGTTATGGACGACTCAACTGGAGTGAAGATTCATTGATATTAAACATTTATAATTTTTTTTTTTTTTTTTTTGAGTCAAAATTTTTTCTACTTAGCAGTAGTTTATTTCTACATCTTATTTTGTTTTATTATTTACACCCAATTTGCGTAACCAAAAAACAATTTAGAATAGTGTGAACCATTCCAACTCTGACAGTATTTACAGTTGGCGCCTTTTTAGGCGAAAGAAAAATATGGGACTTCTCACCCTTTATAGAAGTTTGATTTTTTACATAGTGGTTCTCTTTTTACACATTTAGAAGCTAATGATACTATTAATTATAATTCTCCTTCATCTTCAAACATTTGTTTATTTTATAATGTATAGTTTTGCCACACTTAATTTTTATACATAAGATATTTTATTTAGATGATAATTCACCATAATAATGTAGCCATTAGATAGATGTTCTCACTTCTTTGGTTCTCTAGTTCCCTGTTTCCTTTTACCTGCTCCTTCATCGGTCGTGTTGTCAGAGCAGTCTATTATATATAATAATTAGGTAGGGTCTGCCCCTCGGGATAGATGATGGACTAAATGTTGGGCACATTCCTAAGGATAAATGCTCTCTTAGAATAGTTCTTCCGACTTTACATAAAATAAAATAAATAAATAAATAAATATATAGGGGCTGGTTAAGTTTGGTTCGGATGCGTTATATAGTGTTTTATTATAAAAGTTCGTCATATCCAGTGAAATTATTTATAAAAAATCGGTTCTGGAAATTATGATTCGGTATAACGAGGTTTCGGTACAAAGAGGTTCGTTATAACCAGAGTCGACTGTATATAGTTTTTACTTAAAATACCACAAGAAACAAAAGTTTTCAGTCCACTTCTTCTAAGACAATAACAAGTGAAGTAAATAGAATTGCTGCATGTTTAGCAGCTGTCAGAGGTGGGTTTATATAATATAATGATCTTATAATTTTCATCCAGCTAATTCTACTATAGTAGCACCATCAGTTCAACAAAAACAAAGAGAAGCAAGTATTGAAATAGTAATTCCATCAGTTCCACTACCAATTATGACAAATAACAGTAGAATTTATGAAACTTCAATTGTACAAGACCATGAAACTTAATTATACAAGATCAAGAATTTGCTTTGAATTATTCAATGGTTCATGATACTTTTAATACCAATATATTACCACTTGATGTAAATATATCAAGATCAATGGAAAAAGTTCCAACAGGTATTAATAAGTATTGAATTTACGTATTGTTAATAATTACATATTAACGATAATTATTTACATTTTGGTTTTTTTTAGCTGATAATACAGTATTTTACCTACAAATAGTCAATGGTCTGAAGAAGTGTTTAGGATAAAATAAAAGTATATATTAAGCGATACATAAAATCAAAGCTTTGCAAGACGTGTTTCAAAAAGAGATCAATGAAAAATTAAACATTATGTTAGAAAAAGTTGATCAATTAATCACTCCTGAAGATTCTTATTGGAAGGTATTATAAAATATTATTTATTTATTATAATTTGAATTAATTTATTGATCTATTTATTGTTTAATAGAATCTAGCATCAAAAACGTGCAAGGTTCAACTACCTCTTCTAGGCCTTTATTCTGATGATTTGGAATTTAAAAAAGGATTTGAGATAGAGGTCTGCATTGACCACTATTTTACAACCCAGCCCAGCCCGCACTTGGAAATTAACATAAAGTGTCCAGCCCGGCCCGACCCGGACTTAAAATATCAAAAACCTGGCCCGGACCGGACTCAGACTTTTATTATATTATTTGGTTGTAAAAACAAAAAAATTGGCCAACTTAATTTTGGCCAGTTTAATTTCGGCCGGAATTAAGACGATTTTGGCCAGAATTACGAAAATCCGGTTTTACGAAAATTCATGTGCCAGCTCGGACCCAGCCCGGGTGAATTTTGAAGAAAATTTGCTGGCCCAAACTCGGATCTGGGTCCGGGCCGGGTTAGGGTTTCTGGGTTCCGGGTCCCGTTTGCAGACCTCTAATTTGAGACTATCCTAGAATGAGAAAAACCAAGATACAGTATATTGAACAACTAGGAGAACAATGGACTCATATTTATTCAGGATGCATCTATCCCTTAGTAAGTTTCAATAAAAAATCATGTGTTAAAATATAATGTGATAATTATTATACATTTATTGTGTTTTTATTTTAACATTAATTATGATTATAGCATTACTAATATTAACTGCTAATTTATTTCATATTTAGTGCTTAGATGTAATTAAAAGTCATTGATGTGATAGAGTCAAAGACATTCGTGCTTCAATGTTAGACGTATTTGGTGAAAATCATTTAATGCGTATTAATACTACAGCAAATTCTGACACAATTCAAAAATTTAAAAGATCTCATAAAACAAAAGAAGCTTTCTATTGTTTATTTGAAGTTGATGATGACAAAACTTTACATATGTCATAGTGATACAAAAAAAGGCATGGGAAAGAAAACAACTACAGTGATGGGTACCACCTTTACTTTGGCTGTTTGTGAAATTGTTCTAAATCCAAGACATCCAAAAATTTCAGTTAGTGATAATGCCCTTCATAGACGTTTTAATGTATATTTGTTAAGTTAAATTAATATAACTACAAATCTATGAGCATGAATCAACAGTTGTTAATAATTATTTATTATAGGAATATTTACAGAATTCAAAAGAGATAATAGCAGATATTACCAAAGATATTAGTCGTGAAGAACTTGGTGATTCATATGTTAGTTCGGGTAATAATGATACTGGTAGTGAGGGTGATGTTCATAGTGATAAAAATATAATTAATCAAGATGAATCTGATAAAGAACAATACGAAAATGATGGCAATATTGATCAATAAGAAATAAATAATATATTCATGTAATAGGAATATAAAATTGTAATTTTTATTATTTCGTGTAAAACAATAGAAGTAAAGTATTATGTAATTAGTAATTACTAATATGAATTTAATAATGTATATACGATATTAAATATAATATTTAATTAATAAATAAAATCTTTAAAGAATCCCTGAACTAATATTTCAGATCCTTCAGGATTCTACAGATTTTTTGATGTTAAAGATCCGCTGAGGTGGGAAGGATCTATGCGTATCCTTACTAATTACAGAAAATAAGGATTCCACGTGGATCCTAAATCCTAAAACATTACTGATGTAATTTTATTTCATTCTTTTTTGTTATTCTACTTTGGCCTTTTTTTTTAAATCATCAACTTTTTAAAATCATTTTATTTCAGCCTTTTTTTAAATACTTTTTTTACAACGCTCCTTTAAGTTAGCCCAAAAAAATGTTTTTCTTATTGTGGGAATACCTGACAACTTTAATGAATGAACTTCATAATTAACATTAAGTAAATTAGAAAAGGGAAGAGTATAGAGCTATAGACTAAGAAATGTAAATAAGAAATGTTCTAAGCTTTAACATTTCTTCTTTTTTAGGTATACCAGCAGCACCAACTTCTTGGAACTTAAATGGACTGAAAGGTAAATCAGACACTTGTTTTGATTAACAATTTTATGTGTTTGTTCATTGATATTATAGGTTCAAGCATATCACATATACACTTTCACATACCACATTACTTTGAAATTACTCAAAACCTAAAGTCAATCTATGTAATTATTCGGATACAACAAGTGAATTGTTTACTGTGATTTGTAATATAATAATTTACTTGAATTTTTTTAATTTGATTACATTAAGCAATAAATTAATATATATATTCATTTAGCATGTATATTTGTACTTGTACTATATCAAAATAGAATAAAGTTAGAAGACTTTAGTTTATCAAGAAAAATAAATAACTGATGCATTATATAATCCAGCAGATATCTTTGGTGTAGTTTATTATCAAAATATTTAAATAATATGAAAAATAAAAGTCAATAAATATAGATTAAATACAATCAGCTATTGAAATAAGTATAAAAACTTTACATTATCATTGGTTGATAATTTATACCTCATAATTGGAAAAGTTATAAAAAGAAGATTTATTTAAATTACAAACTAAGAAACTTGTAAAATATTTACTACTCTAATCTTAGTGTTTAAATAATTTAAGTATAATAAAAAAAAGTGAATATAAATATATAAGCTAAAAATAAAAGAATTATTTAAATTACAAACTAAGAAACTTGTAAAATATTTTACTACTCTAGCCTTAGTGTTTAAATAAATTTAAAAAGAATAAAATAAAAAATAATTTCTTTTGAATGTGTAATATCAAATATCACTTAAAAGAAACTATAAATTTTTTTAAAAACAAACAATGATTAGTTAATTATCATCTGTTTTAATATCTAAATAATTAAATATTAAATAAAATTAATTTCACATAAAATAATTTGCAAGATTAATTCTTTTATATATTACAGTACATACCTAATGACCCTAAATTCTTAATTATATAATCATTCAAATCTTCACTTACTAGAATTTCATTTGCTTCTACACTGGCTTGTGAATTTTCATTTTCAAGAATTTCATTCAACTTACTAGTATTCTCATCTGTTTTAATAATTAAATTAATTAATTCATATAAATAATTTGCAAGATTAAATTTTTATATATTATGGTATATACCCAATGTCCTCAAATCTTTAATCACACAATCATTCAAAATTTTACTTTCAAGAATTTCATTCAATTTTTTACTAGTAAAATCAAGTAAGCGACTTGTATAACATGCTTTAGAGTGAGATTTAGTAGCAATATTGTTACGCCCAATTGGTGCATTTATAAATTCCATAATGTTGCTTTCTAATTCTTCACTGACTTCATTACCATCAGGACGGAAAATCCATTTTTTAATAATATTTAATACTTCTTTAGAAAATGGCCTTTTTGATGAATCTTCATTCCAACATTTTTTCATTAAATCTACATAACATTGTGGGGTATTTTCAATAATTTCAGGACGTTCACCTTTACAAATACCTAAACTAAGTTGAATATCATGTGCTCTATTATTAAATGGTGGTATCCCAGATGTAAGCTCCCACATAATCATAGAAAAACTATATATATCACTAGCTGGAGTATAAGATTTGCCTCTTAAAACTTCAGGAGCCATAAATGGTATAACACCATAAATATCATACTCTTTCAAAAACGATCTTACATGTTGACATAATCCTAAATCACTAATATAAATTTTATCCTTATCCTTATTATTATGATTTAAAATATTACCATCATGAAAATCACAATGAATAAGATTTTCTTCATGTATCTTATTAAGTCCAGAAATAATTTCGTACAACATATATAATTTTTGATTCCAATTATTTTCAACTATACTTGTTAAATTTTCTCTTAAATTACCTTTATTTGCATAATCCATTACTACCATATATTTTGAAGTATTTGGATCTTCTGTAAATCCATAAAAAAATATAATATGATTTGAATTTAATACACTTGCATGATATTTCCACTATAAAAAATAATAACTTATTAATATAAATAATTCTTAAATTAAAATAAAAAATAATATACTATCATACTTCTTTTAAAAATTCATTTAAGTTTTCATTTAAATCCTTATGACATTTAAGAATTACTTTTTTATCTCTATTATTCTTTAACCAAGTAGCTTTATATATAGTACCAAATCCTCCTTCATTAAAATATTCAACATTTCTAAATTTGTTATAAGGAATCCATTTTAATCCATTTTCAAAAATAAAATTATCTATAATTGCATTTTCACTTTTTCCAAATCTATAAATTTAAATAGTTAAAATTATATTATAGCTTGTATTATAATTACACCAAAATAAATTATTACTTACTCTAAAATTTAAATAAAGAATTTGATGTAATAAATCTTAGTTTTTAGATAAATATATAATAACCTATAATTTACAACTTACCAACTAAAGCAACAGATATTTTTTAAATGAAAGAATTCAGTTAACAAATAAGTATAATATACATATTCCTTATATAAAATATATAACAATAGAAATATAAATATCTTACAAGCTATATCATAGATAGTTTTTTACATAAAGAAATTAGTTAGTTTAAATTATGCATAAATATTATAACAATAAGTAATAATAGAATTAAATAAATAACTTACCCTCTATATTATTTAATAATTTTTTAAATAAAGAAATTAGTTAGTTTAAATTACAGGTAAATATTATAACAATAATAAGTAATAATAGAATTAAATAAATAACTTATAACTTACGCTCTATTAAATAAATAAATAAATTAGTTAATTAGTTTAAATTATATGTAAATATTATAACAATAAGTAATAATAGAATTAAATAAATAATTTACTCCCTACATTATTTAATAATTTTTTAAATAAAGAAATTAGTTAGTTTAAATTATAGGTAAATATTATAACAATAATAAGTAATAATAGAATTAAATAAATAACTTGTAACTTACGATCTATTAAATAAATAAAGAAATTAGTTAGTTTAAATTATAGGTAAATATTATAACAATAAGTAATAATAGAATTAAATAAATAACTTATAACTTACTATCTATTAAATAAATAAAGAAATTGGTTAGTTTAAATTATATGTAAATATTATAACAGATAACAATAAGTAATAATAGAATTAAATAAATAACTTACAAACTATATAAATTAATATTTTTTAATAAAGAGTTTAAATAGTATGTAAATATTATATAACAATAAGTAATAATAGAATTAAATAAATAACTTACACCCTACATTATTTAATAATTTTTTAAATAAAGAAATTAGTTAGTTTAAATTATATGTAAATATTATAACAACAAGTAATAATAGAATTAAATAAATAACTTACCCCCTATATTATTTAATAATTTTTTAAATAAAGAAATTAGTTATATGTAAATATTATAACAATAAGTAATAATAGAATTAAATAAATAACTTACACTCTATATTATTTAATAATTTTTTAAAAAAGAAAATTAGTTAGTTTAAATTATATGTAAATATTATAATAAGTAATAATAGAATTAAATAAATAACTTACTCTCTATATTATTTAATAATTTTTTAATAAAGAAATTAGTTAATTTAAATTATATGTAAATATTATAACAATAAGTAATAATAGAATTAAATAAATAACTTACGCCCTGTATTATTTAATAATTTTTTAAATAAAGAAATTAGTTAGTTTAAATTATATATAAATATCATAACAATGATAAGTAATAATAGAATTAAATAAATAACTTACTCTCTATATTATTTAATAATTTTTAAATAAAGAAATTAGTTAGTTTAAATTATAGTAAATATTATAACAATAAGTAATAATAGAATTAAATAAATAACTTACGCCCTATATAATTTAATAATTTTTTAAATAAAGAAATTAGTTAATTTAAATTATATGTAAATATTATAACAATAAGTAATAATAGAATTAAATAAATAACTTACTCTCTATATTATTTAATGATTTTTTAAATAAGGAAATTAGTTATATGTAAATATTATAACAATAAGTAATAATAGAATTAAATAAATAACTAACCCTCTATATTATTTAATAATTTTTTTAATAAAGAAATTAGTTAGTTTAAATTACATGTAAATATTATAACAATAAGTAATAATAGAATTAAAAAATAAATAACTTACTCTCTATATTATTTAATAATTTTTAAATAAAGAAATTGGTTAGTTAAATTATATGTAAATATTATAACAATAAGTAATAATAGAATTAAATAAATAAACTATGACTTACCAACTAAATCAATTATAAAATAATTTTTTAAATAAAGAAATTAGTTAGTTTAAATTATATGTAAATATTATAACAATAGGTAATAATAGAATTAAATAAATAAACTATGACTTACCAACTAAATAAATTACAAAATAATTTTTTAAATAAAGAAATTAGTTAGTTTAAATTATATGTAAATATTATAACAATAAGTAATAATAGAATTAAATAAATAACTTACACCCTAAATTATTTAATAATTTTTTAATAAAGAAATTAGTTAGTTTAAATTACATGTAAATATTATAACAATAAGTAATAATAGAATTAAATAAATAACTTACTCTCTACATTATTTAATAATTTTTTAAATAAAGAAATTAGTTAGTTTAAATTATATGTAAATATTATAACAATAATAAGTAACAATAGAATTAAATAAATAACTTATAACTTACGATCTATTAAATAAATAAAGAAATTAGTTAGTTTAAATTATATGTAAATATTATAACAATAAGTAATAATAGAATTAAATAAATAACTTACCCTCTATATTATTTAATAATTTTTTAAATAAAGAAATTAGTTAATTTAAATTATATGTAAATATTATAACAATAAGTAATAATAGAATTAAATAAATAAATTATGACTTACCAACTAAATAAATTACAAAATAATTTTTTAAATAAAGAGTTTAAATTGTATGTAAATATTATAACAATAAGTAATAATAGAATTAAATAAATAACTTGTAACTAACGATCTATTAAATAAATAAAGAAATTAGTTAGTTTAAATTATATGTAAATATTATAACAATAAGTAATAATAGAATTAAATAAATAACTTATAACTTACTATCTATTAAATAAATAAAGAAATTAGTTAGTTTAAATTAAATGTAAATATTATAACAGATAACAATAAGTAATAATAGAATCAAATAAATAACTTACAAACTATATTAATTAATATTTTTTAAATAAAGAAATTAGTTATATGTAAATATTATAACAATAAGTAATAATAGAATTAAATAAATAACTTACGCCCTATATTATTTAATAATTTTTTAAATAATGAAATAAGTTAGCTTAAATTATATAAATAATAAAATACAGACATCATATAACTTACACCCTGAATTATTATTAATTATTAATTAGTTAGATATAAAGATAGTACAAAAGTATTTACTGTAAAACTATATATATTACTTACAATCTAGTTATTTAAATTAAAAATATAATTAGTTGAATCATATAAATTATTAAACAAATAAATATAATATATATATTGTAACTTACCATCTGTAATATAGTTGATTATTAAATAGTTATTTAAACAGAGAATTTAGTTATTTGAATGTTATGTAGAGTAAATAAAGTAAAGGACTAAAGGTTTAAATAACTGATAACTTACCAACTATAGTATTATTAATCATTAAATAAATTATTTAGTTATATAGAATATAATAAAAATAATGAGTAATTCATTATATTAACTTACAATCTAAATATTTAATATAATTTTATATAATATAGTTAGTCTAAATCATATTTGTAGTATTTGAATTGCTTATAAATAAAACATAATACTTCATCTTGTTTGATATACCTTTAGATTCCTTGGTATCACCTTCTTCAAATTTGGTTTAATTATATTTGATTATTTACAATTAAGTTTTTTTATTAACAAATAAAAATCTTAATATTTCAACTTCGTTTTGTATATTATATTTACCTTCAGGTTCTTTGGTATCACACAAAACTAGTTTTATTATGTTGCAAGTTTGTTTAAAAATTTTGAATAATTCTAATTTATATTATTATTCATGTTATATGCTTTACCTTTACTGTCCATTGCTATATCAAATTCCCCCTAATTGGAAAAGATAAAGTATTACTTTATTATTAAACGCCTTTATTAGTATAAATAAATACGGTAACAATATTTATGCAAAATGCATTATGTACAAAAGTGTTGATCACAAGTACAAAACATTGCATCATTGCATATATGATAAACAAATTTTGCACAACTGGAATGTATATCAATTATTACAAAATCGCACTAACTGGTTAATCATTTCGTCTTAGGTAATTATTAAGCACTAATGAAATGATTATCATTCATTTTTATATAAAACTAGGATTCACCTGTTAACTACGGTATCTACGTTAACAGTTAGTGTTTAAAATATATTATTAAATTAACGAAAGAAATGGCCGATGAGGGAAAAAAATAAAAGGTAAAAAATTTTTTAAATAATGGAGGATTAAAATGAAAAATTTTTTTTATTTCTTTTTAAATGAAAGGAATTTTTCGTTTTTTAACTTCATTCTAATTTTGTTTCATCTTAGATCTCAGCTCTTTGGCAACTTCAGTGCTTTGAAATTTCAGATGGGTTCTTGTTTCTTGTTCTCTTTTTTCGTCTTCACTTTGTTCTAATTTCGTTTAAGTAAATTACAATGATTAAGAAGAAAGATGCTAATAAAAAAATGAAATAACAATGGAATAATGGAAAGTAATTGAAGATGAAAGGGAGTAGAGGAGAAATGGGAATGAAAAGAAGTGATTATAAGATGAAGAGGAGTGATGGGAGATGAAAAGGAGTGATGGGAAGATAAAGAGGAGTGATGAGAAACGAAAAGGAATGATGAGAGACAAAAAGAAATGATGGGAAGTAAACAGGAGAGAAAAAGAAATAATGGATGTAATAGAAATAGAAAATAATGGGAGACGAAAAGAATGGAATAATGAGAAGTAATAGGAAGTGAAAAATTATGAGAGACAAAAAAATAAAAAAATGATCATCATGTAGCAAAAGATAATGATAGGAAACCCTGTAAAAAAAGGTAATCCATTTTTTTTTATTCCATCTTTTTTCCGTAAAAGGCTCATATTTCTGGAATTAATAACTTTATATCATGGAATTTATCGAATTATTTACATTTTCCATGAATGGATCCGTGAAAGGCTCATTTTTACGGAGTTTTTACAGAAATAACGGATAAAATTTTTTATAGGGAAACCAAGTAAAAATAAATAATAAAGTAAAAAAAATGAAGTTAGTAAGAAACGAAATATAAGATAGAAGCAAAATAAAAAGATAAATAAAAAATAAAAACATGCCTTTATTAATTGTAGAACCGATAGAACTAAAAAATCTAAATAAAATTAGTGAAAAACGAAATATGAAACGGAAACAAAATAAAAAAAATAAAAAATAAGAAACGAAATATAAAGTGAAAAACAACTGAACCTTAATTGCAGAATCGGATAAAAGACCTAAAAATAATGAAATAGAGTTAGTAAGAAGCAATGTAAGTTAGAAATAAAAATAAAAGAAAAGAAAGAAAAATACCTCGAGACCGAAAGAACTGAGGAAACGAACCTCGATAAAACATGACGCCAATCTGGCCAATCGAAAATATTAAATCTGCCGCGTGATCGAAGACCCAGGCGAAGTTTACCAATTCTCAATATAATTTATATCATTCTAATATTATAATTATAATTTAATACATACTTAATTATAAACAAAAAACTGCTGTAACCGTCTTTAATTCTAATATTTTCTATTTAAACAAACTCATTGGTCCACGGTGCGAAGCAACGAGTAACTGCTAGTAATGCTAGTAATATAATAAAATAAAATTAAATAATTACACAAGAATAGTTTTACATCATTACGGATGTTTAATCCCCTAATAAACCCAATTTATGATAGTTTAAGGTCATCCCAGACCGCAGTAAATACAAATACTTTAAAAATTTATACACCTAAACTAAATATAATATTGCGCTGCACAATTACAAAATTTGTGTAGTTTTAAGAAATTTTAGCTATTTCCACTGATTAAAATTTCTTCTTTCTAGGAGTATTTTATTTTGTGCATTAGTGGGTTGTCATTTATTACGTAAAGTTCCAAATATAGAATAAAAAAATGAAATAAATTTTTTTTTTAAGTTCGTGTCCGATTACTGTCCTATTAGGCGACATATGTCCTCGGTTTTAATCGTTCATTTATCTAAACATAATCAGTAATTAGGCCAAGTAAACGTGCTTTTTTTTTTGATACCGCTCCAATTAATAACTAATGTTTGTTTATTCACAATAACGAGATTTGTTAAATACTAGTTCATTGGAAGGTTTTATTTTAGTGTAATTATTGAAACAATAGACATATTTACATATCTTTAAAACTCTTTCGTAAGAATATCATGATTAAGCGTGTCATGTCATTTAACCATTTCTCTTTCGGGTATATATGTTAAATCTAAATTCTCTTGGTTTTTTTACGGATAAGACCGATTAGCCAATTAATCAAGTTGTACTACAATCATTGTTACCCTATTAAGTGGAACGCCGTTCTGGTTGGTCGTTTGTTTGATAGGGAGAATTTTCTTTTTATTTTTTGATGACTGAGAACAAAAGCATTTGTTAATTGTCATTGATGACGCAATTTGTGGCACAAGACAGCAGACAGCTAAAAATAACCCAGCTATCACTTTTTTGTGATAGTCTTGACTATCAGTTATATTATTAACACGCGAAAATCCTTATGATGTCTTTTCATGCTTAAAAGAAATAATTACCTTTTATAATAAAAACATGATAAACATGGTTTAAAAAATAGTTATTGAAAAAATCGTTTTTCATAATTCATCATCAAAACCATTGTCTTTGTTAATTAAAAAAATGGTTTTGTTAATAATAATAATTACATAAAACTTTTGTTGAATGGAATATGTTTTTGTTGCAATTTGCGATGTATTTTTTTTTGTTTGTAATTTGTAATAATTGCTAAATTATAAATACACTCCTTTTTTTGAGTTCTCATTTTTTTTTAAAAAAAAATCTTCAAAAAAAAAATAATATATTTCTCTTCCTCCTTTTTTTAAAATATATATAATAATATATCATCTTTAAATTCTTCATAAAAATGGAAATGCAAATGCTAAATTCCATCAGATACTCAACTATTTTGACCATTATTGAAATTTCTGACCATGTTGAAATTGGTAAATTAATTGGTCGTAAAGGGCGTAATCTAAAACCCATCGAGAAAGGGACTGGTACACACATTTACATTAATACAAAAATAAGTCCTCGACGAATTGAAATTAAAATAAATAATAAAGATAATAAAGATAGAAATGAAAATATTTCGACTGAGGAGAGGATCAATAAAGCAATATGTCAGATAGACAAGTTACTAGAAGATATTGAAATAAGAAATCGAAGAAAAGATGTGGAAAAAGAAGGAAATTTTGTTAGAATTGCAGATAATGGCACTAATCATAAACACGCAACACCAAAAAATCATAAAGATAACAATCAGAAGGAAAAAAGAAAAAGGTCCAAAAGAAAAATTCCGATACGACCAAAACACGACAAGTAAGATATTTAAAAAAAATATATGAATTTATTAATATTTTATTTGATAATTTTTTTTTCTAATATAAAATATTTTTAAAAGAAATTCTCCTGTAAACCGCATTAATTACAATCAATCCAATTAATCATATTTTTCCTTTGTTTTTATCAATTATGTATTTCTTTCATTCATATTATTATCACTTAATTATGCATTTAGTTTTTATTATAGATTATACATTTTTTGATTATAAGAAATAAAATTTATTATTATATAAGTATTAAAGTTTTTTTTTCTAAAAAAAAAAAAGATTTCCAATTCTTCGCAAATCAATAAAGTTTACATTCTTTCTTAATCAAAATAAAATAATAAGTATTTAAAAAAATTAAAATTAAATACACACCATTCCTTCGTTTCGTAAGTTTCGAATAATATTTTTTGCATTAAAAAGTTATCTAATCTAATACGCATATGTGAATATATACATAATTATTAAGAAAAAGCTGGAACCATGTGGTTATTTAATACTAAATAAGTAAATGGGAGCAAATAAAAACCTTTTTTTCAAAAAAAAAAGATTTAGGGTTAATATACAACCGAACTATATAAGGGATTTGTGTTGTCTATTGTCTATTGTTCTCACTATAGACTTTTTTAATGTTTGATTTATAAAATTGAGATGCATTTTTCACGACTGGATCACGTTAAACTGTTGTATTCCCGTTTTCAGTCATCTTAGTTTGTTATAATATATATAAATTATTTATTTTCCATGAACAAGAATAATTATTTATTTATAATAATAATATTGGCGTTTTGAGTTTGAGTTTGTAATTAAATCTTACATAATGTTAATAAAGTCTAAAATATAAACTGTAGCGATGGTAGTAGTAATCAATTAAAGACATTAGAAGATATACGTGAAAAGGCAAAAGATAATCCATATTTAAAAGCAGAATTAGATAATGTATTGTAACAGTCCAAGAATTGCTTTGTGAATGTACAAAACATTTATTTTGGAAGAATGAAGCATTCGAAACATTCGAAACTGAAAATCCATGTATCTAATTCGGAAATTAATGAAATGTTTGAGGTAATATTTTTATTATAAATTAAATCTTTAGTTATCATTTCATATTGTTTTTTTTTAATAACTTTGTTTATTATATTACCGTTATTCTTAATATTAAATGTTTGACTACAAGTTCCAGCTTGATAATCAGTGCTGCGTTAACTCTCCTCTGAACAAGACCTCTTGTTTATTTAATTATTTATTAATTAGGAAGGGTATCCATATTCAACATCTGGTTTCACTAATTCAAGAAGAGTGTGAGTATTTTTAGGGATTTGAATACTATTGATTTTGGCGCCACTTGAGCTTCTACTCTGTTATCCATTTATATTCAAATTGGTTTATTCAATCGCTTAATGGCGTTTTAATTATTTGGATTTCGTCAATCTTGCACTGGATTTTTAATATATTATGAGTAAAAAGAGATATTTTATCAATATTACGCAATTTCTTTTGAAAAATAGAATAAATATAACCCTGACTTCTGAACTTATTTAATAACTATGTAATTGTGTGACTGTGGTAACTACTAAAAAACTCATCATAACACATACGCTATCATCGCGGATTTATGAAATACCCCAAAATTTGTCTTCAATTGCAGTATAACTAAGAATTTTGATCGGTAATGCAGATCAATGAATCGGAAAAAATACACCGAAAAAAAAAATTAAATGATCACCTGGTTTGTGCAATGATCGGAGTAATTTCCGCTTTTGATTTAAAATATCCTTTTTAGTAATTCATTATAAATATAATTTTTTTTTTTCGTTTTAAAAAAAAAAATTTATTTTTCTTTTTTTTTGAATACTAATATTACGAAAATAACCTAATGGGAACCGAATTTAGTAAATTAAATATCTCAGGTGGAAATTTTAATCACAAAAATTGTTCATGTTGTAATAAACCCTTTACTAAAGGATTATGGTGTAAAGAATGTGACCCATTTAGAATAATGGAAGGATGGACCAGTGGAAATTCTGATATTGATAAATTTATAAAAGATACAATGTGTAAGCCGAAAAATTGGAGTCGTAAATATAGTTATCTATTTCTTGAATGGGTACCATTTGATAGATTTACAGATATAAAAGAAATTGGTGAAGGTGGATTTGCCAAAGTATATTCTGCAACTTGGATTGATGGTAAATTAGAGTACTATGAAAATGATGATGGAAGTTGGGGAAAGGTTCGTCCTAATCCTATAAAAATCGCTTTGAAAAGGTTAAATGGATCACAGAATATGTCAAATAAATATTTAAATGAAGTACGTTTTTATACTATTTTGTATCTTATTTAATTTATTTCATTTGGGTATTTAATAGTATTAATTATTTTATTTTAAATTTATTAAAATATAGCTTAAAATACATTGGAAAATTTCTAATGGAGCTGGATTAACATTTTATGGATTAACTAAAGACCTAGAAACTAAAGAATTTATGATGATTATACAATTTGCTGATGAAGGAAATTTGAGAAGTATTCTTTCAAATAACTTCAACACCATTATGTGGGAAAGTAAAATTAATTATTTAATACATATTTTAGTTGACTTAAAACATAAAGATTTTCATAGTGGGAATATTTTACAAACTAATACTACTTGTATTTCAGACTTTGGATTATCTGGACCAGCAAATGAACAAAAATCAGATGATAAAATAGTATACGGAGTAATGCCATATATTGCACCAGAAGCTTTAAACGGAGAACCATATACATCATCATCCGATATTTATAGTGTAGGCGTAATTATGGCTGAATTATCATCAGGAAAACCACCTTTTTACAATAAAAAACATGATTTAAGTTTAGCATTAACCATATGTAATGGACTCAGACCAGAATTTGGAAAAGGAACTCCTGAATTTTATAAGAAATTAGCTTATAAATGCATGAATGTCAATCCAAATGAAAGACCAGCAGCTGAAGAATTAAGAAATATATTTGGTTTTTGGTATAATTCTATTCAAGGTAATGAAGATAATAAAGAAAAATACGGTTATAAAGGAAACGAAATCAAAGCAGCATTTGAAGAAGCTGATAAAGAAATACCAAACATCTCAACTTCGTATGAAAAGAATTCTGATGCTGTATATACCAGTAGAGCGTTTACATTTAACAATTTATTACCAAAACCCGTTAATTCATCCATTATTAGTACTTTATATGTTAATAATGAAGGTATTTTCTATTTTTAAAAATTTTATCCTTACTTAAATAATTATTAACTTTATTGTTTCAATAGTTTGTGATTCTCAATTAATCGACTTGGAAGTGTCTAACTCAATACAATTAAGAGGTGCTATTGATATTGACGATGAAAATAAGGTTGATGATTTAGTGAATTAATATTATTTATTTATAAGCTATAGTATAACAGTACAATTGGTAGCTTAGTTCCTTGTAAGCTTATGATAAAACTTAATGTGGATTATAATATCATTTATTTTTATTTATTTTTAATATTAATATTTTGTAAATATTATTATGCTAGATCTTTTTATTTCACATAATTGAAACCCAAATAAGTATATATAATTAATAAATATTAATTATCCCGATATTTATTATTGCATATGATTAATTAGTTTATTTAAGCTCAACTTCCCAAATTAAGTGACTTAAAAACTTAGCTACCATAAATAAGTTAATCACTATCTTTTATACATATATACTAATAAACTTATGCATGTTTAAAGTCAATATACTGTATAATTATTATTTGTAAAATTCCGTTTCCAGGAACAAAAGTTTTCTTGACATTACAAAAATTTATCAATTTGTTTGAATGTGAATGTTTTCATAATTCAATTCGATTTTAATTTAAAATAATTTATACAGTATAAATGTAAATTACATGAATTGAACATTTAAAAAAATCATTCGAAAAATATTTTATTTATTCTTTTATTTTGAAATCTAAGGTTGTACTAGCATACTTAAATGAGAATTTTGTAAAATGTTGGATTAATCGTTAAAAAAAAGTTACAATAGTTGTTTTATAAAACAAATATTAACCGAAATTACTACCAATACCATAATTATTTTTGGACATACAGTATCAACAATAAATTCTAATTCATTAATTAATTTTCATATTTCTGTTAACAAACCTAAAACATTATAACTTATAAGGCATAAAACTAAGGAATTTAATATCTGGAGTAAATTAGGAATAAGATATAGTATTTGGATTTCAAATTGTCGAGATATGTAAAAAATGTGTGAATTTTGTATTTTTCATTAATAAAAAGTTTGAATATTTTTTAATTATTTATCAATAGTATTAATTATTCTATCAATTTTATTTAGATTATTTAACACGAACTGTATACTAATTAAGTTAAAAAATCAGGTTTCTTTAATTTATTCAATGGTGTAGGCCATGTAATTTTATGGGTTGGAAAAGTGGAATCGATTAGAAACTAATGAACAAAGTAACGCAATTTTTATACCATATAATAAATTTAAAAAAAATTAGGAAAATAGGTGAAGGCAATTATTTTACAGTATATTCAGCAATGGGAATATGATGTTGCTTTAATATGTTGTTTTAATGACTCTCAAAGACTTCTAAATAAGGTACGAAAAATTTTTAATTTAAATTTAAATATTCTTTTAATTAGTAAAATATATCTATAATTTAACAGGTTAAAGAAATAAATATAAATGGACTCAAAGTATATGGGAGATAAAAAGTATTACATATTAGTTATTCAAAATGAATATTGCATGGAATATGGTAAAATATATATATTGTAAAAATTATGGTGAAAAATATACTCATATGTGGTGTAAACAATGTCAATTAAAATATTTAAAAGAATATTTCATAAATTGCACCAGTGAGAATGAAAAACTTGATTATTTAATTCAAGAAATGCAATCAAAAATTAATTCTTGTTTCAATATAGTATTTGAATCCATACCATACAATCAATTTAATTATGTAAAGGAAATAGGTAAAGGTGGATTTGCCACAGTATATTTAGCAATATGGAAAGATGGTCCATTAAAATATAATATTGATAAAAAAATGTATACAAGAGTTTCAAACAAAAAAATTGCTTTAAAAAGTATAAATGATTCACAAATTATGACTGATAAATTCTTAAATGAGGTATGGGATAGATTCTTTCATAAGTTGATAATCAAATGTTATTTTAAATTAAGAATATATATATTTTTTTTTTTGAACAGGTTAAAGAATATTCAATTAATAAAATGAATGATATTCTTAACGTATATGAAGATCCAAATACAAAAAATTATATTATAGTTCTTGAATTTGCAGAAGGTGGAAGTTATAATTATTGGATGAATAAAAATTATAAAGATTTCGATTGGAAAAATAAAATACAAACACTACTTAGTATCATTGAAGGTCTCAAAGGAATTCATCAAAAGCAGAAGGTTCATCATGATTTACATCCAGGAAATATATTATTTTTGACAAAAAATTTAAATTCTTTTAATAAGAAATCATTATTTATATCAGATATGGGATTATGTGAAGATGTGAATAATACAAGCGAGGTAAAAATTTATGGAGTTATTCCTTATATGGCTCCTGAAGTGTTAAGAAATAAAACTTACACTCAAGCAGCCGATATATATAGTTTTGGTATGATTATGTATTTTACAGCAACTGGAAAACAACCTTTTGTCAATCGTGCACATGATCACAATTTAGTATTAGATATATGCAATGGAATTAGACCTGAAATCAACGAGCCAGGAGCACCAAAATGTTATATTGACTTAATGAGGAGATGCTGGGATTCTGATCCAAGTAATAGACCAAGTGCTATTGAAATTCACAAATTAATCAAGTCATTTTGTAAATTTTATATTTCATATAAAATGGGTGGATCAAATGAGGTTGAAATTAAAAATCAAATTAAAGAAGCAGAAAATTACAGAAAATTATACCATTCTCTTAAGAAAAACAAACAACATCCACAAGCTATTTATACATCTCGATTACTTAATCCTTATACAGCAGAACTTCAAGAATATGATAATTCTGAATGTTTAGACTGTGAAATTATTTATTGATTTTACAAATTAAACTTCAAGTTATAATCGATTTTTTTTTTATTGTATTTACTTTTTAGTTTATCTCTTTATAATTAGAAATACTGGAGCATATATTTATGTTTTCTTTTCATTGAAATTATATTATTAGTTTTGTTTGCATAATAAAAGTTAAGCAATCACTTGATATTTTTTATGAATTAATATATAGTAAATTATTTTGTTTTAATATTTGAAAATAGGGATGATAACGGTCACGGGAATTAACCAGTCATAGACCGTGACAGATATCCCGATATCGGTCTGTCCGTTGTCACTAAGCACGAGCAAAACGGCATAAATACTATCTTCGATGCAAGATGCAAGTAAAAAATTTTAAAATAATTTTAAAGGCTGTTTTTAAAAATTATTATGTTCCAAGTTTTTCCGGATTTCAGTTAAACAGTAAAATTTTTGTCCAGTCAGAATCGATAAATTAATTCCGTAAATATGCCGCATGATCGTCAAAACTTATATCCATAGTGAAAATATGATTCGCCACTACATATATTTAAAGGGTTTAAAATATATTATAAACTGAACCATAATACGATTTGTTGTTATCATATATTGAATTTTAATTAATTTAATAGAAAATGACATGATTAAATTGTATAAAAATTATTTTAATTAAAAAACGAAATTAAAACAATATAAAGAGGCAGAATATACAAAATAATCTTTAAATATCGTATTTGGATATTTACGTAATTCTAAAATAAAGACTTAATGAATTACAATTTATTATTTATAATTAAAGAAAGAGTGTTACTAATCTTAACCGGAAGGAAAATTAACCGGCGGATAAGGAATTACGTTAATTCTGGTACAATCCAGTTTTGAAGCTTGACTATAATTCTTCCTACCGGTTAATTTTCTCCCCGGTTAAATGCAGATATTCTCTTAAAGAAATAGTATCCTATACGTTATTTAAATAATGAACCTACAAATATGATATGCGGTAGAACATTAAAAAAAATTGTCCATAGTCAAATAGACAAAAGAAAGCTAATTGAATCATAGTATGTAGAAAACATGTCATGTATACGCCTCGCATGTATACGCCCCTGTATGTCACGTATGGCAACCTATTTTTTTTGTATGGTTGCTTGTTTTTGCTATACGTACATATTTATTATACTATAACTTTTTACAATAAAAAATGTACGTACTACGGTACGATAACGATGTAAATCACGTGACCGGAAATCCAATATGTAGCGTTTTTCTTGGAGAGGAGGAAAAAAGAAAAAAAAACAGATATTTTTTCTTAAAATACTATATAAGATAAAATCAGTTATTACTTTTTATAATAGACACATGTTAAAAATAACTCTTTTACACTTTATTATTAAATTAATAAACATACTATTGACTATTGTTCTTGAATTAATTTATTTTTTCAAATACTTAAAATACACTATTATAAAATACAATAAAATTACTTAATATTAAAATATTCAAAGCTAGCTTGATAAAAAATTAATTTTTGAATAATTCAACGCCTGCTGAACATCATTACTTGAGCTTCCTAAGCCTATTTTATTTGGCCAAAGTACTGAAATTACGCTATAAAATTGGAAAACAAACACGGTACAATAAGTTAATTAAAATATTTTTCACAAATATTTAGTATTAATTAATATATAAGTGCTTCCATACTTATTAAATATCTCTACTTAGTCTTGCTTTGTTAACTAGTGTTAAAATTAATATTATAAAATTTATAAAAAAACGCGGTTTTTGTAAAGATTACAACTTATGACAATATTCTACGCTAAAGCTTTTCAAAAATATTGATTTTTTTATTGTTTAATAGATTTAACGTGAAAAAGGGAAAGAAAAGAGGAGGAAGAAATAGTTTTCAGTGTTGTAAACGAACAATAAATTAAAAATATCGTGCCACACTGCCCACACAAGTCACGCAGGGTGAAATTTTTGTGTTATACATACATACAAAGAACAGCATACATGACATGTTATACAATTATTTGATTGAACATAAGCATGCAAAATGCACATCACCATACGCTACATACATAGATGTCTCTTTTCTATGTACAGATTGTACAGTGGTCGAAAAAAAGACTTCGGGATAATTTTTTTCCATCAATTTGGCCAATAAATAACCTATGACATATTACAATGTGAAAGTTTTATATGTAAACAATATTTTCGTCTCAATACACAATATGTAACTAATAACACATTAGATTTCAATCAATTGGAATCTTATTTTTTAAAATTATAACTTTAAATTAATTTCATAATCAATGTACTACGTAAATTTCTTTCAATATTCTTTATGATGTTGCAAGTAAAATAATTGGATATTTATCATGAAACTGCTTTTCAAAGTTGTTAATTAGTAAACATTAGCGATGATTGTTTTGGTTATTTAAAGAGACAGTATGGGTCTGCTAATATAATGACCATAACAGAAATAACAGATTTGTATTTGTATTGAAAATATAATATGTCAAAATAAAGTTTATGCGAAGTTAAAATCCAAATGGTTATCTCATTCATGTGAAATATTCTATGATGTGATAAATCAGTTTAAAATTCGTTGCAAATATTGTTTAAACTACTCCGATTCTTTGTACATAACTTTTACAATATAATTTAGTAAATTTGGCCCGCGCTAAGATTATTCCGGCCAACATTAGATAAACCCATCTAAATTGTCATGATCGCTATAAATGCTTAACCTCGAATCACTGTAAACCAATCAATAACCGATCATGATTGGTTATCAAATAGATCAATAAGCCAGCTTATCTGTTGTCCAATCCTGAATATGCGAGCGAATTGAGCTTGTTGGTTGCCAATCAAAAAAGAAAAATTCATTTTCAACTTTGTTCTTTGCCCATTTTAGAGAGACGGGGAAACCCTTATCATTGACCAGGTTACACAGTTTCATATCTACTCGAAAGCTAATCAAAGACCTTATAAATGATATAATTTATAATATTTTGTGCACCTAAAACCTAAATATGTCAATTATTATGCAAAAAATTACATCAAATACGTGCGAGAGTAGACAAAACGATTAATTTATTTATCAGCTCATTTTCTTTTATCCTGTGATTGACAAATTGAAAATCATGTGATTTACACCAATATTTTTTTTAAAGCTATTTTTGTGATTCCAATCTGCTGCGAAAGTTTACATCATTTATGAATTATTTTAAGCCTCTGTTTCAATTTGTATATTTCTTCGTCCGGAAATTTGATACCAACTTTGATTTCTATTCATTTTTTCATTTCTATATTTTTCGAGATAATACCTTGATCAACATAAACAAACTTCGTAATCGTACATAGCCGCGGTCAAATAAATTCATTTTCTTTTACCTTCATACAAAACTAAAAAAAGTAAAAAATTCGTTATTTATATTATTTATAAAATAATTTTTTTTTTCCGCAATAAAATAAAAGGATTTAAGGGTAGTACAACGAAACTTATTATATGATGTATTAATACAATATATAATGAAATAATTTAGCATTCATTGATTGTTGAATAATAATTATTGTAGATCTCTCCTTTTCTTATTTCCAAAAGTCGGAGTTCTAGGTCCTGAAATGATACATAAAGCTAGTAGAAAATGCATGTTGATCTCACCTGACCTATTTACGTATAGCTCGGAGTTTACAAAGTCCTGTTTGAAACGGGAGAAATTTTTATATTAAACAAAAGAAAAAACGGGACGATCTGACGATCATCCAACAAATCTATTGTACCACTTTGATACAATTAGCCAATGTAATATGATGGAATTTTATTCTAATAAGGAAATCTCATTCCTTAATAAAAAGGATAAAAAAAGTTAAAATAATTTTTCTATAAATCTCACTTCTAATCTTCTTTTTTTCTTACTCTAAAAAAAAAATTAATTTTTTTTTCTTAATATTAAAACAATGATGATGTCTAACGCTATAAATCATAATATTGAATATTATAAATCTGAACTTGTTAAAAAAGATGAAATAATTGAAAAATTATTTGAAGAAGTTGAAAATTTAAAGGATAATCGAAGAGAACAAAATAAACTTATTAAAAATTTACAAAAACAGATTGAAAGTAATTGGATATTAAAAGAAAAAGAATATGAAAAACAATTAAAAGAATTAAAAATTGAAAATGAAAAATTAAAGATAGAAAATGAGAAACTTTTGAAAAGAGAACGAAGAAGAAATGTTGATTTCTTTTGTCTAAAATCACTAGAAGAAAACGTAGAAGATAATAATATTATGACTTCGGAAGAAACTGAAGAAATTGAAAATGAAAAAAGTTTTCACATATATCCTCAAAATTCTAGTAAATTCCTAAATTTTATAAATAGATTTCCTGTAAAAGAAGAAACAATGATTCCAGATTATTTTAAAGCCGCTGAAGAAAAATGCTATTACGAAGGTGGTGTTAATCATCATGATCGTTACTATAAAAGGAGAGCGGTGTATTTAAAATAAAATTACCGTGTATGGAAATTTATATGATATAAAAAAAGATCAACATATAAGCTATTTCAGCTTTAAGTGTACATACAAAATTTAAAAATCATGGTTATGTTGGATTCTCCATTATTTTATGAAAAAAAAAAAAAATACCATTGTAATGTAGTAAAATTTCAATTATATTTTCTCTCTCGTGCGACTATTAAGTAAATATTTTTTTATGTACGATAAACAATTGCGCCATTATAGTAGCACGTATGTATGAATGTCTATCATATCTGGTGTACGATTCAAACATTTTCTAAGCAGATATTCTTATGTAATAACGATAATCATTCTTAAAAACGAATAATTAAATATATAGTTAGTTAGTTGCAAAAATTTCCTACTATTCTAAATTTTGCCGATTAATTTATCAAAAACAATTCTATGCAAAAATATATAAACTTCATTAAATATAAAATAAATAAACCAAATGCTTTAAACTACATGATCCAGTGTTCTTTGATTACATTTTAAAAATATCCATAAAAAAATTCTTTCTCGTCTACAAAACATACCGTATTTTGCGGTATATAAGCCCCCCCTTTTGCACTTAATGCCGGCCAAGATCCTCATAATTCTGGCCAAAATAGCCATAATTCTGACCAGGGTGCTTATCTTTGGGGAGATGCTTACTAACAGCAAAATACGGTATATTGATTTTTTCTTTATATTATTACATATAATTCAAAAATAATAAAGCTTGTATATGGAAATTTCAATTTTTTATATATAAATAAATGTGTAATAGTCAAGACGCGGTGTAATCGAAACCTAGATATTTCTGATGCATTAATAAATTATTACGAAATTATTTATTAATAATATAACAATTTGCGCTATAAAAAGGGATTATCCAAACGGAAGCAGAAAACTCATACTACTATACACAGGGTTGCATCTATACAATGACAAAACTTAACAATAAATTTTTCAGGTACATTTTCCGTAACTAATCAAATGAAAGTATAACATTTATACTTTGTATTTGAAAAATGAAACGTTTTTATAATAATAAGCCTTTAAAGTAGCATATCAGATATTACTATTACGATAACTCTTAAAAATCATTGTTTGCACTGCAGTAAAGCGCATGGAGTGCAAGAACCGAACTGCAGTGAAACATAGTTTAATAATTCCGCGCCCTGTACATGTGTTTGCTTATGATCTACGTTTGCTCCGACATTCAGGTTTACGCTCTTAAACATTTCAATATATTAAAAATTGTTGTAAGAGATTGCAAGGAAGGAGAGAGAAGAAAGAAATTAACGTTCATTATATAACTTAATCATATAATACTATGTCACCTACAAATTAATTTTCTTATATTTTAAATATAAAAATTAGGCATATTTTAGTCAATAAATATTACAAATATATGTACTGCTGTGCTTGACAATTAATGAAAAATCAGTTCTGAGATTCGTCAGGTCAATTCTGAAACTTGGGGAAGCTAGTTTTTCCATATCTTCAAAATTTCCGAGGAAACCTATGAGAATTCTTATCGAATAATTTAAATTTTAATAGATTATAATTGTATTGCACATTGATTACTATATTATTAAAGTTGAAGACATTTCAAAATTAAATAAAAGAGAAAAAATTCTTAAGGATATCGGTAAGGCTAAATATAAAATAGTTAGTTTCTGGGTCATTTTTTTTTGATCACGTGATATCGATTTTTCCAATCATAATAGTTAAATTTTTTTTCCTGCCGTACGATCATCTTTTATAAATCGACTAAATTTTTTTTGTAATAATTTTTTCCCTGTATGGTATTTCAAGAAATTATTTATTGCCATTCTACTCAACTGGAATAGATTTGCACACGTCGCTTCAGGGCTGAGATTGCGTAACGTCAAAATCAAAGGAACGATTTATGACTTATTTATAAATTTGTACCTCTGGTGATGATTTGTGTCAGATGTAGATCGTATTAAAGTTATTTACTTATTTCATATATTTATAAATGTGGTATAGTTATACTGTTATAGTGCATAAGTTTACTTATAAAATTAGCATCTGAGGATGTGAAAAGTATAGCATTGTTAAAAATCCTAAATAACTAGCCAATAGAAATTATGCTCTTTTTTTATAAACAAATATCATAATTACTATTCCTTATAAAAATTTTTTTTGAAAATTGATCGCATATCGGAGTTTTTTTTGGAATGAAAACTAGAAAAATGATCTTATGATCATTTATCGGAATTTTTACCCAGAAATTTTTTTATAGGGATTGGCTAATTTATTATGTTTATTTATAGATTTTAGGATTTTTAACCATGCTGAAAAGTATAATATATTAAATATTCAATATTCATCCGCTAACCAAAAATATATTTTCCATTTTTCATAAAATTGAATTTTGAATTTCTATTTGATATAATAAAATTTTTCATGTAATGTTATTTTTAGAAAACCAAATTATCTTTATATTAATAACCTGATTACTAAAATTTTAAAATTTTCGTTCTGTGTCGCAGTTAAATGTTACACTTTGCTTTGTTGCTGGCGCCAAAAAAGGTCAAATCGCATGAAATTTATGTTTTTATGTGGCACAAGACAGATATAAAGTATGCATAAAGACTATTTATTTGTTTATTTTTACCTTTTTTAATTATTAAAAAATTGATCGCTTGCGTCATATGACCTAATGATTATACATATTTACTATTTATTCGTGGGAAAAAAAAAAAATAATAAATGAAAATTTTACTAAAATTACTAAAATTGTATTAGATAGACAATTTAATTTATACCAAAATTATTGATTTATTGACAAAAATAGAAATTAATTTACTTATCGGAATCTGATAATCATAATCATTGATCCCAGGGATCCCAGGGTATTTATTTACCGAACTTTTTTTTTTCTTGAAAAATACTTTTTACTATAAACTGTTTCACTCTTTTTGAAAAACTAAATAATTTTTTTCTTTGATTTTGAATTTGCATTTTAATTCTTTGCATTGTATTCAACATTTTTTAAACGTTGACTTATAATGAGTAACTATGAGCGATGTGAAAAATGTGATAATTATTTATTTTCTTATATGAGATCATGGTGTATAAGATGTCAAATAAAATCTTTTAAAGAAAACTTTATAAACTGGACCAGTGGAAATGAAAAAATTGATAAATTTATTCAAGGAAGACAATTAAGAATTCCCCGTGATATAATTTTTGAATGGATACCTTACAATCACTTTTATAATATTGAAGAAGTAGGTAGACATGATGCTTCTACAGTATATTTAGTATCATGGAAGAATGGTCCATTATACTGGAATAAAGATAATAAGAAATACATAAGAAAATCACCAGATAAAAAAGTTATTTTAAAATGTTTACATAACTTACATGATAATATTATTGATGATGAAATAAATGAAATATATTATAAGGTAACAAATTCTCCATGAATTACTTTGCTTTGATTACTTATTCTTTAATAAAATAATTAAGTCTTTTTATAATTTAACAGTTAAGTGAATATACAGTATGTGGAATATCTCAAAATCCAGATACAAAAGATTACATCATGGTTTTAGATATTGAATATTTTGAACGCCACTGTATGAAATGTGATAAAGTATATACAGAAAGAAATAGAAAATGGTGTAAACAATGTCAAATAAATAACTTTAAAGAAAATTTTGCAAACTCGACCAGTAAAAATGATAAAATTGATAATTTTATTCAAGGAAGACAATTAAAAATTGATTATTACGATGATATAATATTTGAATGGATACCTTACAATCATTTTTGTAATATTAAAGAAGTAGGTAAATATGATTTTTCTACAGCATATTTCGCATTATGGGCAAATGGTCCATTATACTGGGATGAAGATAATAAGAAATACATAAGAACTTCACCAGATAAAAAGGTTATTTTAAAATTTTTACATAACTTATATGATAATATTATTGATGGATTTTTAAATGAAATAAATGAAATATATTATAAGGTAACAAATTCTCCATGAATTACTTTGTTTTGATTACTTATTCTTTAATAAAATAATCGATTAAGTCTTTTTGTAATT
The DNA here is from genome assembly GCF_026210795.1 of Rhizophagus irregularis. Classification (NCBI taxonomy): domain Eukaryota; kingdom Fungi; phylum Glomeromycota; class Glomeromycetes; order Glomerales; family Glomeraceae; genus Rhizophagus; species Rhizophagus irregularis. The sequence goes on along the minus strand of NC_089444.1, from coordinate 1,338,379 downwards.
TAATAGTTAAGTGAATATTCAGTATATGGAATATCTCAAAATCCAGATACAAAAGATTACATCATGGTTTTAGATATTGAATATTTTGAATGTTACTGCATGAAATGTGATAAAGTATATACAAAAAGAAATAGAAAGTGGTGTAAACAATGTCAAATAAATAACTTTAAAGAAAATTTTGCAAACTGGACCAGTAAAAGTGATAAAATTGATAATTTTACTCAAAGAAGACAATTAAAGATTGATTGTTACGATAACGTAATATTTGAATGGATACCTTACAATCATTTTTATAATATTGAAGAAGTAAGTAAATATGATATTACTACAGTATATCTAGCATCATGGGAGAATGGTCCATTATACTGGAATGAAGATAATAAGAAATACATAAGAGATTCACCAGATAAAAAGGTTATTTTACAATGTTTACATAACTTACATGATAATATTATTGATGGATTTTTAAATGAAATGAATGAAATATATGAGGTAAGAAATTCTCTATGAAATTATTTTGTTTTGATTACTTATTCTTTTAATAAAATAATTAAGTCTTTTTATAATTTAATAGTCAAGTAAATATTTGGTAAATGTATATGGAATATCCCAAAATCAAAACACAAAAGAGTATATCATGGTCTTAAATGATTGGTATGGTTGTAAAAAATGTTACAGATCATATTCACACCATTATGAAAAATGGTGTAAACCATGTCAAATAAATTACTTTAAAGAAAATTTTGCATGCTGGACCAGTGGAAATGATATAATTGATAAATATATTCAAGAAATGCAACTAAATATTATTGATTACAAAAGCATAATATTTGAATGGGTACCATACAATCACTTTAATAATATTAATGAAGTGGGAAGAAATGAGATTACTATAGTATATTCAGCATTATGGGAGTATGGTCCATTAAATTGGTATGGAAATTGGCATGGTAAAACATATACAAGGAATTCAAATTATAAAAAAGTTTGGTTAAAATGTCTACGAAATTCACATAATAATATTGACGGGTTTTTGAAGGAGATAAGTAAGGTATGAAATTTCTTCATGAGTTGATTTAATACTTAGTATATCTAAAAACCAAAATTTAAGTGGATTTCTTTTTCATATTTTATTAGGGGGATAACCATTTGGAGAGACATATATATAAATATGGAGATAAAACATATGGAATTTCTCAAAATCCAGACACTAAAGATTACATCGTAGTTTTAATAGATATTGATTATTTAGAACATTACTGTATGAAATGTGATGAATTATATACAAACAGAGATAGAAAGTGGTGTAAACAATGTCAAATAAATAACTTTAAAGAAAATTTTGCAAACTGGACCAGTAAAAATGATAAAATTGATAATTTCATTCAAGAAATGCAATTAATTATTAATAATTATGAGGATGTAATACTTGAATGGATACCATATAATCAATTTTATGATATTAAAGAAATAGACAAATGTGATTTCGCTACAATATATTCAGCAAGTTGGAAGAATGGACCATTATATTGGGCTAGTTGGAAAAATGAATACGCAAGGCATCAGCATGAAAATATTGTTTTGAAATGTTTGCCTACCTCTTATAATAATATTACTATTGAATTTTTAAATGAGGTATATAAGGTATGAATTCTTTAATAAATTGATTTAAATACTCATTTCTAAAAACAAATTTGAGTGATTTTTTCCATAATTTAATAGGCAATTAAATATCCAATAACATACGATAGATTAATGTACGGAATATCTCAAAATCCATATACAAAAGACTTTACATTGATTCTTAATAATAAATATTTGCAATATTTGGAAAAATGTTGTTTAAAATGTGATAAAATAGATACATTTATACAGCATAAATGGTGTAGAAGATGTCAAATAAATTATCTAAGAGAAAATTTTGCAATTTGGATTAGTGGGAATGAAAGAATTGATAATTATATTCAAGAAATGCAGTTAAAAGTTTATAGCCATAAAGACACATTATTTGAATGGATACCATATAATCAATTTAAAGATGTCAAAGAAACAGGCAAGGGTGATTTTGCAACTGTGTATTCAGCAATATGGATGGATGGTCCAATACTTTATAATCAGAATGAAAGAAAAAATTTAAATAAATTAGTTGCTTTGATAGGTTTAAGTAATTCAAAAAATATTACTGATGAATATCTAATAAAAGAGGTATGAGATTTCTTTGACTTATTTGATTTACTTTTTTTTAATAAATGATATTTGTATTTTATGTGCTTTAATAGATTAAAAATTGTTCAAAAGAAAATTACAATACAAATACACTTCAAATATATGGAATATCTCAAAATTCAGTTACAGAAGATTATATGATGGTTTTGGATTCTACGTATTTTGAATATTATTGCGTGAAATGTAATAAAAAATATACTAATACTGAGTATAGATGGTGTAAATCATGCCAAATAAATGATTTGAAAAAAAGTTTTACAAATTGGACTAGTGGAGATGAAAATATCGATGATTTTATTCAAGAAATGCAGTTAAAAGATTGTGATTACAAAAGTATACTATTTGAATGGATATCATATAATCACTTTAAAAACATTAAAGAAGTAAGCAAAAGTGATCTTGCTATTGTATATTCAGCAGTATGGGAGAACGGCCCAATATTTTATAATAATAATGAAAGAAATCTGAATAAATTAGTTGCTTTAATTAGTTTAAGTAATTCGAAATATATTACTGATGAATTCCTGAAAAAGGTATTGAATTACTTTATTATTTGTTAGTTTACCTTTTTTTTATAAAATAATACTTTAAATGTTATATTTTTTAATAGATTCGAAATTATTTAAAAGAAAATTGCCATACAAACAAATCAAATAATACACTTAAAATATATGGAATATCACAAAATTCGGTTACAAAAGATTATATTATGGTTTTAGATCATACATATTTTGAATTTTATTGTGTAAAATGTAATAAAAAATATCCAAATATCGAAGAGTATAAATGGTGTAAGTCATGTGAAATAAATGATTTGAAAAAAAAATTTACAAATTGGAGTGGAAATATGAATGTTGATAGTTTAATCCAAGAAATGCAATTAAATATTAATAATCACAAAAGCATATTATTTGAATGGATACCATATAATCAGTTTAAAAGAGTAAATGAAATAGATAAAGGCGGTTTTTCTACTGTATATTCAGCAATATGGGTGAATGGTCCAAAATACTATAATCAGAATAAAAAAGAAAATTCAGATAAATTAGTTGCTTTAAAAAGTTTAAATAACTCCCAAAATATCACTAATGAATGTCTAAAAGAGGTATGGAATTTCTTTGATTTATTTAATTGAACTTTTTTTAATAAATCATTAAAATGTTATACTTTAATAGGTTCAGTATTATTCAAGAGATACAAGTAAATCAAGTAATATACTTAGAGTATATGGAATGACTCAAGATCCAAGTACAAACAATTATATTATGGTCTTTGAATATGCAACCGGTGGAAATATTAATAATTATTGGATAAAAAAAAATTATAAAATTTTTAAATGGAAATATAAAATACAAACATTATCTGATATCATTAAAGGTCTTAAAGAAATACATCAGAAACATATGGTTCATTGTGATTTCCATACAGGAAATATATTATATAATACATTACGTAATAAAACATATATTTCAGATATGGGATTATGTGGAGAAATTGGTAACATAGACGAAACAAAAATTTATGGAGTTATGCCTTATGTAGCTCCTGAAGTTTTAAGAGGAAAGCCTTATACTCAAGCAGCAGATATATATAGCTTTGGTATGATCATGTATTTCACAGCAACTGGAAGACAACCTTTTGATAATTGTGCGCATGATCATCAACTAGCATTAGATATATGTAATGGAATTAGACCTGAAATAAATGAGCCAGAAGCACCAAAATGTTATATTGGCTTAATGAAAAGATGTTGGGATTCAAATCCAGATAATAGACCAAATGCTATTGAGTTGGAAAAATTGATTAATTCATATAAGTATGTAATTGAAACAAAATTTAAAGAGGCAGAAGAATATAGAAAAAAAAATCTTTTATCTTTTGAAAATAGCCTATCAGCTACTCATTCCCAAGCTATTTACACTTCTCGGTTACTTAACCCTTTTACGAAAGACCTTCCAAAATATATTGATGATAGTGAATTGAGTTCAAAAATCACAACTTATAACAATGAAGATAATGATGATAATTATAATAATATGAGCGAAAGTTTAGGTAATTATTTCTTTATGCTTTTTTTATATATAAAATATTAAATTTGGTTTAATATTTAGAAAAATGCAAGATTGATGAGAATTGACGAAATAAAGGTCCTTTATAATATAAAAATTTGTTCGATTTTTGAACTAAAGGTAAAAATAATTCAATAACTATTATATCTGTTGGAAACAATAATAATGAACATTTAGTATATAGAAATTATATGTATATCTATTTCTTTTTTTTTCCTCAGTTTATTTAGTTTTTGTTCAACACTGATTAAAAGTGATGTAAGCTTTTTAAATAAAATCAGTTTGTAATTGAACAAACCATTAACATATAAAATTAACTTATTATATTAGTAAATAAATTAGTGTAGAACGAGTCTTATCAATAAATATGAATTTAGGAAAGACAATCTTTTAATCCTAATGATAAGTAATCAAATTTTTATATAAATTAAAAAATTTTTCAACACTTGTGTAAGCATAATACAGTATGAGCTAATTAAATGCCAGCTTTGACTTTCATTCCAAGTAAATAATTGCGTAGGATTTCACACTATCAGCGTATTAACATGTAGTGTATGGAATCTTGCGTCTAACCAATTTTCCCACTATCTAACCTATTTTTCCAGTGTTAAAGGCGCATCATTATTTGACATTTCTTAGGGAAACTGCTTAATTGATATCACATGTTTCTTTCTATAAGTCAATTTTAATTCCCAGGGTTTTTGCCGCAATGCTTAAACAATGATGACCAAAATAAATGTTTGATTAAGTAATTTAAAATACCGTCCAGCACTGCATAAAGTACCCCGGATCTTTTACAATTTATCTGGTTTAAAAATTGAATAATACCCGTGGGTACTTTGTGAGATACCGGGTATTATATGAGGGGATTCCGCATTGTAATTTTGACCAGAACTAAGCTTAAATTACCAGAATTAAGGGGAGGGTGTATTAACAAATGATAAAATTTTTGTATCTAATAAAATACCCGGGTCTTTTAAAGTGGAGTACGCTTAAAGGGTATACTTTATGAAGTGCTAGACGGTATTATTCTTCCTATTTTGTGGAATGTCTTCGGGTTTCGATTTGCATCAGGTGACAGCTGACGTGAACGCGTCTTATCACACTTATCACATAAAATTAAGTTATAATGGGGCATCTGAATACGCCATAGTTTTATTATTGAGCCTTCCGCAGACAAATGTCACTTCCGTACAAATCAATCTGTATGTTAAACTTCAGATCTGATGTTTACGTACACTGAACATTTTGTTTTTTAATAAATAATTACATTTCTGTAAACAAACTTTTTGAAATTCAATCTCTGTACAAGCTTTAAAAATTTCTGATTTCGTCATGCTAACTTCCATCTTTGGATGAATTTAAATTACTTTCGCCGGCATTTAAACTTATGATTAAATAATAAAAAGTACATTGATGAGTTTTGTACGTCAAACCCTTAATTCTGGAGTAAATCTGTACGCGGATGTAAAAAATTTATGTAAATTTGTATGTGGATTGTGGAAACAATTTTAGTTAAGGTTCGTACTCCAAACTTCGGATAATTTTTCATATCCATACAATAAGAACCGCATAATTTCAACACTAAATTATCACGAGGTTTATATCAGTGTATTCAAGGGCTCTGTTATAATAAGCATTAATTCGCAATTCACGAGAAATAGAAAGGATTTTCGTCAAATTTTACTTAATAACCGGCGGGGCATTTTACATATTAATTTTTATTACATATTTTATTTGTAACTAAGTAAAGCAGCCCCTAGCCCATATTATAATAATTTTAATTGCCATAATATTTAATTTGGCCAGCACTACCCATAATCTTCAGCCGACGATTTTAATAGTAAATTTTAACGAAAATGTCTAATTTTGCAAGTTTCAGCTCTCATTTAAAATTTGCAATTTTGAAGATATCCTCAGTCAGGAGGAAGTCAAGAATTTGTTTGGTACTTTTATGAAATTACAATAAAACTGTACCAATATACCAATAATTGCATTTCGGCTCCAGATTATGGGCAATAATTGAATTTATATATAAAATTGCCCGCCGATCATTAATGAAATCTTTCCATCTCTCACGAATTGCGAATTAAATTTTACAAATTCAATTGGTAAATAATTTATTTATCACATTAAAAAAAATCTAATATCCAATATAATATTTCACATAAATCGATTAAGTTTTATATTTTCATAATATGATGCATTTTATTGTGATATACAAGTATTCTTATAATAATTTCACTAAATAAAAAAAAAGTTTTGTAATTCAAGTGGACGCTCATCAGATGTAAATCTACTTCTGATGCAACAACCCTAGTGTCGCCCGCAAAAATGGTAGCCAGGCGACGCATGTCAGTTGTCAACCGTCATCTGCTGACACAAATCGACACCTGAGTGTGCAAAAAAGTATCGATTATTATCCAGATAATGTTCTTTTAACAATTATTTCCATATGAACCATATTTTTTGCAAAAGCTCCGTGCATTTGCTACACGACTAACGAAACCTAACAATCTTCGTGAATATGCAATATTTATCATCCTATCGTATCAAAATTATAAGATAAAATTATTGAAAGACGAAAAAATTTAATAAAATATCAAAAGACAATGACGAACGTTACTCGCACATTCATAATTTATTTAAAAAAATAATAATAATAACAAATTCACAATTTTTTTTTGTATTTCGTTCAATTACAAACTGATTTTTTTTTATTTATGAGAAAAAAAAAATTTACATGTTTTACTCTATAATCAGTGTTGAACAAAAAAAAAGAAATATACACATATATATATATTCTATATAAAGTTCACGAATTAATATTTTTCTACTCTATTCTATATAAACCTTTCAAGTTTAATTATTCATCATTTAAATGTTTATTGAGATCTTTTACGTGAGAATTTAATAATCTAGACATATAAATAGCTTGATGATGAATATTTGATTGAATAAATTTATTCGATTTTCGATAAGTTTCAGCTTCAGTGAATTGATCTTCAATTTCATTATCAATTTCATCATCATCTGATTTTGTTTTATAAGAATTATAAAATAATCTAATCAATTCTTCTATTTCGGTAACATTTGGTCTTTTCATTGGATTTGAAATCCAACATTTTTTCATTAAATCAATATAACATTTTGGTATTTCTGGTTCATTTGATTCAGGTCTAACTCCTTTACATATATCTAACGCCAAGTTATGATCATGAGCACGATTGGCAAAAGGTTGTCTTCCAGTTGCTATAAAATACATAATCATACCAAAACTATAAATATCTGATTGTTGAATATGAGATTTTCCTCTTAATACTTCAGGAGCTACATAAGGCATGACACCATAAATTTTTGTTTCATCCGTATTACCAGCATCACCATATAATCCAACATCTGATATAGTTATATTATCATTTGAGAAAACCCAATAAACCCCCTTAACCAAAACATTTCCTGTATGAAAATTACAATGAATCATTTGTTTTTGATGAATTTCTTTAAGATCACTAATAATATTTTCTAATACTTTTAATTTTATTAACCAATTAAAATTTTTAAGGTTACTATTATGATTTATCCAATAATTGAGATTTCTACCTTCAGCATATTGAAGAACTAAAACATATTCTTTTGTATTTGGATTTTGGGTCAATCCATAAACTTTAAGAATTTTACCGGAATTATCAACACTATTAATTGCGTATCTTTTAACCTAATAAAAAATGAATCATTATTAAAATACAAATAATAAGATATACCGTTTATTATTTTTTTTTAAATAAATAAATAAATAAATCCATACCTTGTTTAAAAATTCATCAGTGAGAAATTGTGAATTACATAAACATTTTAATGCAACTTTTTTATCTGGTGCTCTTGATAATTTATCTTTCTTCCTTTTATGAAATAATGGACCATCCTTCCATATCGCTGAATATACTGACGCAAATCCACCTTTTCCTATTTCTCTTATATCATCAAAATTATTATATGGTATCCATTCAAATACTTCAGATATTTTCACTTCATCAAAATATTCAACAGCTTCTGATCTTATGTCTCGAATTAAATTATCAACTTTTTCATTTCCATTCCAATTTGTATAATTTATTACTTTACATTCTTTACACCATCCATAATCTATATCTATATATACGTTACCACATATTTTACAATATCTATCACAATATTTATTTTCAAGTACAATAATATATTCTTTTGTAGTTACATGCTGAGATATTCCATGTATTATACAATCACCATCGATCTTTATTGAATATTTTTTAACCTATTAACCAAAAAAAAAAATTATTATAAAAATTAAAAAAATTAAATAAAAAATTATTATAAAAATCAATTAAAAGAATATCATACCTTATCAAAAAGGTTATTAACCAATTGTTCAGAATCATTTAAATATTTTAGAGCAACTGATTTATTTGAATCTCTCGCATATTCTCTTTTGTCATGTAAATTATAACATAGTGGTCCACTTTTCCATACTGCTGAATATACTGTTGTATACCCATCTTTTCCTATTTTTTTAATATTACTAAATTGATTAAATGATATCCATTCAAATACATTATCGGTTGGACAATCAATCTTTGATTGCATTTCTTGAATAAAATAATCGATTCTTTCATTTCCACTGGTCCAATTTTTAAATTCACCTTTTAAATATTTCATTTGACATGGTTCACACCATTTATACCCATTTTTATACGGTTTCTCACAATTTATACAATACATTTCACCATAATGATCTCCAAGAACCATCATATAATCATTTGTATCCGGATTTTGAGATATTCCATATATTTTAATCTTATTATCTAAATAATCAATTGAATAATCTTTAACCTATCAAATAATAATAATAAAAAAAATTTTATTAATTTTTTAAGAAAAAAAAAAAAAAAAGCGTTAAAATTTTAACAAATAAAATACTGACCTTATTTAAAAACACGTCAATCATATCTTGTGAATTATCCATACATTTTAAAGCAAAACTCATATCAGGTATCCGTTCATATTTTTTTGTTTCCGCATTATAAGATAAAGGACCATCTTCCCATTTCGCTGAATATACTGTAGCAAAACCCCCTTTTCCTATCTCTTTAAGATCATAAAATTGATCAGGTGATACCCATTCAAATAACAAATCTTTTGGATTATTGACTTTTAATTGCATTTCTTGAATGAAATTATCGATTTTTTCGTCCACGCCACTAACACAATTCTTTAAATAATTAATTTGACATGGTTTACACCATTTATACATATTTGAATACATTTTACTACACAGTACACAATATTTTTCATAATATTTATCTTGAAAAACCAGTAAATAATCTCCTGTATCTGGATGTATAGATATTCCATATATTTTAAGAATATTGCTGCTAATATTTATCGAATATTCTTTAACCTATTAAAAAAACCATAAAAAATTAAATATAATCGAAAAAAAAAAGATGAATAATAAATATATAATAGATGTCATACCTTAATAATGAATTCACTAATCATATCTTTTGAACCATCTAATAATTTTAAAGCGAATTTTCCATTTGGAAGTCTACTATATCTTCTTGTATCTGAATTATAGACCAATGGACCATCCTTCCATATTGCCGAGTATCCTATGGGATCTCTTTCTACATCATCAAATTGATCGTATGGTATTAATTCAAATATTATATCTTTTGGATTACTGATTCTTGATTGCATATCTTGAATTAATTCATCAATTTTACCATCACCACATGTAAAATATCTTTTTAAATAACCTAATTGACATGTTCTACACCATTTATGCATTCTTGAATATGTTTTCCCACAACTTTCACAATATTTTTCAAAATATTTATTTTGAAGAACTATAATATATTCTTTAGTATTAGGATTTTGAGATATTCCATAAATATTAAGAGCATTGCTGTAAATGTTTATAGAATAATCCTTGACCTGTAAAAAAAAAAAAGAAAAAAAAATTATTAGAAGATCTCGAATAAAATTTTTCGAAGTTCAAAAAAAAAGAATTTCATACCTCATTTAATAATTCGTCCAACGTATTTTGAGAGGATTTTAAAGTAACTCTACCATTTCCATTCCTTTGATATTTCTTTGCATTTGTATCATACTTTAATTGACCATCCTTCCATACTGCTGAACATACAGAAGTAAATCCTATTTCTATTTCTTCAATATTATCGAACCTATCATATGGTATCCATTCAATTATTATATCTCTATAATCATTGATTTTTAATTGAAATTCTTGAATCAATTTATCAATATCTTCATTTCCACTAGTCCAATTTTTAAAATTTTCATTCAAATATTTTATTAAACAAGTTTTACACCATTTATGTTGAGTATTCTTATACATTTCACCACATTTTACACAATATCCTTTGAAATATTCTTCAAAATATTTATTACTAAGAACCATAAGATAATCTTTCGTATCAGGTTTTTGAGATATTCCAAATATCTTAAGATCAATATACCATTTTACTGAATATTCCACATCCTATAAATAAAAGAAGAAATTATTATCATAATAAATAAAAGAAACAATATCAAATATACAATATAACTTATAATTAAAAAAAATAAATACCTCATCACTTAAATTCACATTATGTGAGACGTTCAAACATTTCAAGACAACGGTTTTATCCGAATCTCTTATATACTTCTTTTTATCCCAACGTAATGGACCATCCTTCCATTTTGCTAAATATACAGTGGCGGGACCATCTTTACCCACTTCCTTAATTTTAAATTGATCATATGGTACCCATTCAAACATTATATCATTCGGATCATTAATTCTTAATTGAACTTTTTGAATTAAATTATCAATCTTTTCATTTTTACTGGTCCAATTTTTAAAATTTTCTTTTAATAGACCTATTTCACATGTTTTACACCATTTATATTGTTCATATGTATACATTCCACCGCACTTTATACATCTGTTTTTTAACTTTCTTATCGATCTTCGCATCTTTTCTAATTTTGTGATTAATCGGAAAATCGGAAAAATTAACTTTTTTTTCTTTTTTTTTTTAAAAAAAAAAAAATTTTTAATTCGAATTATAGTTATTATATATGAATTTTTTTTTATTAAAATATTAAATATAATGGATTTTCTAATAATGGTTCTTTTTTATTACTAAATAAGGGTTTTTTTTATTTGTTAAAAAAAAAAATAACAATATAAACGCCAAATGTATTATAGAAAAAAACGCCGAATTCGATGCAGGATTATTTCAGGCGTATTTATATTTGGGTCACGGAGATAATAAATATAAATGATCGACAAAATTTCATCTGTCATTTACAGTACATAACATTACATAGCATAGAAATGAATTAATAATTCATTCAATATAACCAAAAATATTGGGCGTGATTAAAAATTCTTTTGTCTTTTTTTTTATTAACTTTTTTATTTATTTATTTATTTATTTTTTGAATGAATTTCCCAAAAAAAAAACGATTGTTTAAAATAAGAAAATCAAATTTCAAATTATTATTGTTTATTCACGTGACTTTTTTAAAAATTTTCCGAGAAACAATGATCATTCTTATTTTACAAAGAAACTATTTATTACACAATTTACACAATGTGTGTAATCATACTTTACTTTCACAGTCTTTCCCTAAAAGATGAAAGAATCATTTTAAGGGGCATTAAGCACTGTACGTACATAAAATATTATGTATGTTTTTTGGGGTGATACATTTTATCTTTTTTTTTTCTTTTTTTTCTTTTTTTTTCGAGTGCATAATATAAAACCAATTAAGGTACAATATGAAACTGCTTCAATTTTATTCGTTTTTTTTTTATTTTAAGTTTTTTTTATTTTTATTATTTTGACATTTTATAATTTAACTACAAATTTTTTTTAATTATCGGTTATATAATTCGGTTTAATTTGTTTTATAATTTCATGTCTAAAATATCTCGAAATATCTCGAAATATCTCGAAATATTTCGAAATAAAAAATAAAAATATAATAATTATACAGTAATTTTCCGTCTGCTGAAATATGTTTTAATACCGGAAAAAATTTTCTATAGTTCCGAGTACTTTCATGTGCAGTATGTACTTGAAATGTATAGCGACGTATATTAGACATATAAGATTATAGTATATTACTAATCTTAGTATACACATATATTACCCCTGAAATCTTGTAACGGAAGTCACGCCTTACTATATATATATATATATATACATTTTTTTTTTAAAAAAAAGCTTAAAAAGTTTTCTTTTTAATCCAATTAAATTTTCATTATAGCGGCCCGTTACGTACAATACGCGATAACTGAAAAAGTCTATGAACCCAATTCAATATACATGTATACTTTTGACGTATGCAAAGTGAAAATTATTTGATGTAAGCTTTTATATTTGTCAACGATTAACAAATTAATATTTTTTATTTTTAATTTATTTTTTTTTTTGAGGTGTATCATACACATCACGTGGCTTCATAACAAAAATTTTGTGAAAAAAAAAAAATTTTAATTTTTAATAAATATAACAAGAAATATACATTATGTATATTTTTGTCCGTTCTACAAGCTAACAAGTTAACTTAAAGCGTCAAAGTTTGGGTTTTGAATATCAATTTTGTCTTATTTAAGAAATTTCTTTTTTTTTCTGTAACCTGGGTTTGAAACACCTCGTACTAGTGTGTACAAATAGAAATCGTCATTTTTTTTTAATAAAATCAAAATATTGCCAACTTGTGCTACACTAATTACTATTATTATCCAACGTTTATCCAACGTTAACGTCTTTTGTCATTTTGAGGCACGCGAGATAACTATCATCATTGTAATTAATAATACTTGAAAATTATTGCAAATTAATTTAAAATTCATATCAGATAACTTGTGGATTCATCAATTCAAGTTTCATTATATATTTTTTTTTTTAAAAAAAATCATTTCGCTATTGTTTCATATGAACTTCTTTTTTGTCATTTCGTATAAAAATTTTTCATTAACACTTCTTTCTGTAGTTCACTTCTTTTATTTAATTTTCATTATATTTTATTTAATTATACTTCTTTTTATTATTTTATATTTCTTCTTCTTGAATTCTTGTAAGAAAATTTCATTCTTTTACGATAGAATTTTATTCTTTTACGATAGAATTGTGTTCTTTTACGATAGAATTTTGTTCTTTACGAGAGATTTTTATTCTTTACGAGAGATTTTTATTATTTTTTATTTACGTTTCATCTAGTAAGTTATTACATTCTCCTTGTACGGAATTGTTTTACATTGCACTTTGCAAGGTAATTTTACACCCTTGAAAAAGAATTTTACAAATTTCTGCTTTATAGGTTTAATTGATACATTTTATCGAAAAATTTAAAAAAATTGTAAACGTAAAATCACGTGATGCAAATAAATTTGGTGATTTTCGCCCAACCAAATGAAAATTCACATCCACCGATGAGCCAAGTATAAAATTAAAATAATAATATACAATTGCACCTGCTAATAAAAAATAAAAACATTTTAGTAATTGCTCAATCATAAATTTCTGCTCATTAGATATTTTGTCAAAATAAATTTTAAAAATTTAAAAACCTGTAAACGTAAATCACGCGATGTAAGACAAATCTTATGAAGTAGTGATTTTCGTCCACCCAATGAAAATTCACATCCGCTGTTGAGCCAAGTATAAATTTATAAATTTCAAATAATAATAAACAATTGCACCTGCTAATATGCTAATAAAACATTTTAGTAATGTCATAAAATATACACACAATAAAACATAACAATAAATCGTGAAAACTCTATTTAATGGATAGTGTTCAATTACAAACTGATTTTATTTATGTAAAAAAAAAAAAAAATTTTACATGCTACTCTATAATCAGTGTTGAACATAAAGTAATTGCATAAGGTAAACCTTCGATATAAAGAACTCGCTTTATAACGAAATTTTTCCAACACGTGACATTTAACCAATCATTTTCGCCAAATATCCCTAATATTCTTTAAATTCTTCGCTATAATCTTATAGCGAATTTGAGATGAAAACCGGAGGATTCGTTATATCGATAGTTGACTATATAAATATTAAATAATTAAAATAATTAGAATAATTTCTTTAAAATTGATAATAATATTTTTGGATGAAAAAAAAAAATCATTTAAATTATTTAACGAAAAAAACCGGCATATTCACTTCGTAAATTAATTATATTTCACAATCTAAACATTCCGTATTATCATTGGTATATTCTGCAAGATCTTTTGTAAAAGAATTAAGTAATCGAGATGTATAAACAGCTTGAGTATGAATAATTAATTGACTATTTTTAATTGTTGTTCGAAACATTTCTGCTTCTTTGAATTGTTTTTCAATTTCAATCCCTTCTCGTCTTGTATTAGTTGAACAATATGAATTATAAAATAACCTAATCAATTCCTCTATTTCAATAGCACTTGGTCTTTTGTCTGGATTTGAATCCCAACATCTTTTCATTAAATCAATATAACATTTAGGTGCTTCCGCCTCATTTATTTCGGGTCTAATTCCTTTACATATATCTAATGCTAAAACCTCATCATGCGCATAATCTGCAAAAGGTTGTCTTTTAGTTGCTACAAAATACATAACCATACCAAAACTATATATGTCTGCTGCTTGAGTATAAGGTTTTCTTCTTAATACTTCAGGTGATACATAAGGCATAACTCCATAAAGATTTGTTTTATCTACATTACCAACTTTTCCGCATAATCCCATATCTGAAATATAATTTGAAGAAATCCAATGAATATCTTTAAATAATATATTTCCTATATGAAAATCACAATGAACCATCTTTTTTTGATGAATTTCTTTAAGACCACTAATAATGTTACATAATACTTTTAATTTATTTGTCCAATTAAAATATTTTTGATTATTATTTATCCAATCATTAAAATTTCCACCTTCTGCATATTGAAGTACCATAATATAATCTTTTGTATCTGGATTTTGCGATATTCCATATATTTCAAGTACTTTACCAGAATTATCAAAATTATTAATTGAATATGCTTTAACCTAAAGAGAAAATTAAAAGTTAAAAAAGAGTTTTTTTTAAAAGTAGAGTATAACTAAATATCATCAGCGGCGGCGGTTACCAGTGGTATAATGCCGGCCAGTATTAGATTTTTAATTCTGGCCGAAATGCTGGTATGGTGACTATCACCAGCCATTGGTAAACTTTAGTAATACCCTTAAAAGTATTAGTCGCATAACGTTACCTCATTTATTAAATTCATCAGTGATGCTTTGTGAATTATCTAAACATTTTAAAGCAATTGTCTTGCCCGATATTCTTGTATATTCCTTTCTATTTGTATCATATTTTAATGGACCATCTTTCCATATTGCTGAATATACTATAGCAAAACCACCTTTACCTATTTCTTTAATACCATAAAACTGATTATAAGGTATCCATTCAAATATTATGTTACTTGGACTATTTATTTTTAATTGCATTTCTTGAATTAAACCATCAATTTTTTCATTCCCACTGCTCCAGTTTACAAAATTTTTTCTTAAATCATTTGTTTGACATTGTTCACACAAACCATTATTTTTATCACATTTAGCACAATATTTTTCAAAATATTGATTTTCAAGTACCACGATATAATTTTTTGTTTTCGGATCTTTGGATATTCCATACATTTTAATATTATTCTCTTTAGTGACATTTCTTTTATATTTATTATACACTTCAGCGACATCCCTTTTGATTGTATAATTTTCAATCTACAGTATTAAAATATCACAGTATTAGAATATTATCATTATGTTAGAAAAAATTTATTTAATTTGAATTCATAGAAATTTTATTCATTACCTTATTCAAAAATTCAATAATTGTATATTTTGATTTATCAAAACATTTTAAATTAATCATTTCAGAATCTCTTGTATACACCTTTTTATGCTGATTATAGGATAATGGTCCATCCTTCCATTTCGCTGAATATATTGTAGTAAAGTCACCTTTTCCTATTTCTTTAATAGAGTTAAATCGATTGTATGGTATCCACTCAAATACTATATCACTGTGATGATTAATTTTTAATTGCATTTCTTGAATGAAGATATCAATTTCTTTTTTACCACTATTCCAATATATAAAATCTTCCTTGATATAATTTATTAGACATGGTTTACACCAATTATAATTTGTATTCGTATACATTTCAGCACATTTTATACAATATTCTTTATAATACCTTTCAAAATAACCTTCATGAATTACCATTATATATTCTTTTGTATTTGGATTTTGAGATATTCCATAAATTTTAATATTATTACTAATTTTTTTTATCGTAAAATTTCTTAAAATCTATTAAAGAAAAGAAAAAAAGGAATTAACTCCTTTGTTTGATAATATATAATAATTTTAATAATTTCTCTGTACAGTAGTACAGTACAGTACCTCATTTAAAAATTCATCAATAGCATCTTCATCTTGTAAATTTATATTAAAACATTTTAAAGCAACCACCGCATCTATATATCTTAAATAACCCCAAAAAATATTTCTATAATATAATGGACCATCTTTAAATGTTGCGAAATAAGTTTTAGTAATTGATGAATCATTTTTATTATTATTAGTACTATTAATACCTATTTCTTTAATATTATCAAATTTATCATAAGGTATCCATTCAAATATTATATCCCTATAATCATTAATTTTTTAAAATTATTTTTTAAATGATTTATTTGACATGGTTTACACCATCTATACCTTTTATTAGGTGTATATATATTACCACATTCTAAACATTTGTTTGTTAAAAATCTAAATAATATTTTAATTATTTTAATTAAACACATTTTTTTGTTAATTTTGATTTTTGAGAAATTCATTATAATAAATTTAATCTTATTTATAAATATTTTGAATTCATTAAAGATACTCAAAATGGGTATAAATCAAAAATAAAATTTAATTAATTAATGTTTTACGAATTACGAATGTATGAATTGTACGATAAACAAAATAAAATCATATGACCCTTATTTTGATTAAGAAAACAAATTTTTTGAGGCACAGCCAAATTGCAATTATGAATGATGTAATAATGACTATTTCAGTACATGAATAATATTTTTTTTCACATAAGTAATTTGATTTATTTATAACAAAATTATGCAAAAAATTATTAAAAATTAGTAAATCATTTAACAATTCTTCAAATTTCTGTAAAAAAAGATGAAATAAATTTTTAATAAATAATCTTTTATATTAATCTTCTTTATTTTGTTTACTTCTTCGGTACTATAGTAATTTTTGTATACCAAACTTATTTATTCGTTGATATGAAATATTCAGCAAAATACAAATTAATAACAATGAATCAAACATATAATTTTGGTAAAAATAATATTAATAAATAAAAGTCAAACTAATACAAGACAATATAATATACATTTTATTTTATCCAAATTAATAAAGCAAAATAACTTAATTAAAAAAAAAGAAGTGAAAAGAATTTGCTAAAAAGAGGAAAATATAATAATTAATTTTGCAATTTTTTTTAATTTTATTGCATTTGAAAATCTTATACTTTTTCATTAGACAATTAATGATTAAGTATTACGGCCCTGCCACAAGGGACTTCCTAAGAAGCGCACTATGCTCCTCCCATGAAATTACGCATAGCACCATGCCGTACCACAACCAACCGGTCCTACCGCAGGACTGCAGCAAAAACTGGTACCTACGAGCTTACTAAAAGCAAGCGCCTATGCTCCAACCCTTTCGCATAGTACTATACCGCTCCAAAAAAATTCCCAGCCAGCCCTACTGTGAGACTGCAGCAAAGTTGGTACTCACAGGCTTACAAGGTAAGCACGCTATGCTCCCACCCATGCATAGCATCATGCTGCTCCAACATAAGTACCCAATAAACTTACCTTTGGCCTACTCACCCATGCATAGAACTTATACCACTTCTAAGAAAGACTGAAAAAAGAGAAAAAATCTAGAAAAAAAGCGGAGGCCTAAAAAAAGAGAAAACTTTAAAAAAGATAAATAATATGATTTGTACATATATTTTTCCAAGAATAAATTATGAATTGATCATTATAAATATCACATGATTTCATTATACCTAAAAAAAAGACACCCTAAAAAAAAAAAAAGTGGAATCCTAAAAAAAGAGAAGACCGAAAAAAGCCAAGAGAAGTTTGAGACTGAAAAAAAGAGAAGACCAAAAAAAAGACCTAGAAAAGAAGCAAAGTTCTAAAAAAGAGAAGACCGAAGAAAGAGACCTAGAAAAAAAGAGAAGTTTGGAAAGAGAGAAGATAAAGTTAACAAAATAATGTCTCACCCGCACATAAACTTTACCGCTCCTAAGATACCGCTCCTAAGAAAAATATGGGTTCTGAAAAGCTTGAAAGAAAAAAAAATACGAAATCTGAAAAAAAATATCTAAAAAAAGCAGAGCCATAAACAAAAAGAGAAACCAAAAAAAAAACCTAGAAAAAAGAGAAAATAGTAGACTAAAAAAGAGAAGACTAAACTTGGAAGAAAGAAAAAAGTAATACCGAAAAAACGAAAAAAAGAGAAGACCTAAAAAAAGATAAACTGGAGTGGAGTCCTATAAAAGACCTAGAAAAAAAGAAATGATATATATATTTATTTTTTGTTATACAAACTTTTATATAAATAAATCGTAATGACTCATGACTTATGCGAAAACGCGAAAAACGCGAAAACAATCAGTTGCAAGTCTATTAAATAAATCAATGTTATAAGCTCATGTAAACACATGATTAATAAAGAAAATGAGTCGTCATATGTCAAAATCGTGATCATCAAGAAAATCGATGGAATACACAAACAGAATATACGCGACGGTTTGGAAGTCTAACGAAATAAATAATTTCATATTTATATTATATCTTAATGAATAAATCAGCTCAGTCTGGTAATAATGATAATGTATTTTTCATAGATCATTACATAATAAACTCGCCTTAAACCATTTCAAAAATACATACGAATAGTATACTTCGTTAGTTATACGAAGTTTTTTGATTTGAAGAGATTAAGTTGGGCTCTTTTAGAGTGTTTTTCTTAATTTCATATGTATTTCTAAATTTACGATGTAATATGTTTTTTTCTAATACAATTACTAATAAAGAAATACGTAAATCAAAAAAAAAAAAAAAAAAAATACATACGAATAATATAAATGTTCGTTGTTAATAATATAATACATTATTGTTCATAAATACACTATTTACAATTTTTTTGTTAATTAAATAAATACACCATAAATAAATTCACTTTTTTTTCGTTAATTAAATTAAAAAATTAATCTGCTGAAAATAATATTTTTTTTCTGATACCCAACAAGCTATTCGGGGAGTGGACTTTTGACCTTGAAATGTATATTTCAATGAAGAAATATTGAGAACAGTGCTTCTAAGGTTAGTCCAAAATCTATTTTTCACTGTGCATCTTGCATGTTTTGCCAGAGAGGGATCTAACGAGGGAAGATTGGTTTTTCTAATATTTTTTTATTAGGAGTATTGGAAGAAACAGGTGGTAATTGATTAAGCCCGTTGTCCGTAAGATTGAGATTATTATCCATTTGTAAATTATTTCAGTGGAAAAATTAAAGAGAGTAAGTGTTTACTGGGTGGGTGTATTTATGTTAAATATGTTTATATTGGGTATTTTAAATTTTTTATTATCGTTTAGAGTACGTTATGATTCAGCAGATTCGATTGTATTATTGATATTTTGCCATCATATCACTTAAATTAATATTTATAATTTCCGTTTGTTTGACTTTATTTTTATTAGGCTATTTATATATTTACTATCAACATATTATGATTCTATCTTTATGACTAAAATAGTAACTAAGTATTTCGTAAAATTCAAATGTTAGTACTCACAAAAAGTATTGGTGAAAATTTATAATAGGAATTGCATTTCCGGTTAACATTTTAATAAAGACGCCCAACTTGAAAATTTCGGCACCATCTAAATGTTTAATCAAAAGTAATATTTTTTCAGTAACTTCCTTGAATTATTTTGAAAATTCAATATAACGTTAACTGAATTCTTGCGTTTCTATATATTTATCATGTGATATATAAGAATTATTTTTTATTATTTAGATCAGTTTAGATGTTTTGATAATTATATAAGAATTAGAATAAAATTTCGTCTTATTGATTTTCTTCTTCAAGAAAAGTCATGGTCAAAATGATTCCATTTAGAAGTTTTGGTGTTTGAAACAATATATTATTTTGTACTCCATGAAGAGGGTAGTCCTATTAATTAAAAGAATTCTTTAAAAATTTTATTCTTTAAATTATTTAATACTAAAAAAATATTTACCATGGTTTCATCATTAACCATGATAGTTAAGAAACTGGTAGAATATCGTCTATATTGACAAAAAAAATAAAAGTAACATTATTGAGGCCGTCAAATCAAAAAGCAATTTTAATAAATAATCTTACATATTCTTAATATAATGAGCACTTCGAGGAGCATTACTATTATACCGAATTGTAATTTCAGATACATCTTTAAAACTGAAATCATCTGCAACCATAAATTTTATATCCATATCATCAATGGCTTTGTCAGCTTCATCTATAAAAAAAAAAAGATATATGGAATATGGTTTATTCATACTATTTAAAATTGTAAAATACTTTTAAACTTACCAATATAAAATCTAAGCATTCTAGTGTTATCAACTTTAGCGAAATAACCAAAACATTTATGAATCGCATGAAAGAAATCTCTTACAATCGCTGATTTATCATAACTTTTAACAAATCTACCCAATAAAACTTCACTATCAAATACTCGTGCCAAAAAATAAGACATAAATACCAAAACTAATTTTGTAAAATATGAATTACTTGAATAAGCTATAGAAAAACATAAACCGATTGAAACTACTAGATAAAAATAAAAAGCTAAAAGTATACGACCAAATAACATCAATAAAAAAACTATTAAAATAAATATTGTTGAAACGAATATATACCATCCATAAGTAATTTTTTCAATTATAACATCTTTTCTAATCCAATAAATTGCATAAGTAAATGACAATGATGGCATTATCGAACAAATCAATATAAGTAATAATCCTGAGATAATATATTGTTTTGGTGTAAATATTAGCCGTGAGGGCTTTTTTGCAGGTTTATCAATACTTTTAATTACCGTTACGTTATTTTTAATTCCATATGCAAGTAAACAAACAAAACATGTTGATAAAATTATACACGAAATCATGCATACAAAATCATATTTATAAGTACTCTTATAAACAAAATAATTATAAATAGGTGGGAAAATAAATAAATATATCCATAGAAGACAAAATTCAAATATACCAATTAAATATTTATATCTACTTTTGTATGCTGAAATGATAAGTAATGGTAGTAATACATTGATTAAATTATCGTAGGCATCGGAAGTAGGATTATATTCTTGAGCGTAGACATTGGGTATAATTAAGCTTATAAATATAATAAATATAATAATCATATTATTCAAACGGCGATTCTTTAAAGAAAAATTTAGAATTTGTGTTAATTTGGATATCATTTGGATCAATTATTTAAACACGGTCAAACATTTATTATTTACATTGTACTTAGAAATACTATTACATATAAAGAAATCTCAAATGAATAATGTTCGGGTAAACAACTAAATATTTAGATTACACGACATCCAAATGGTTAACTTTGTGCAACATACAGAGAATCATCATGAACATTTGAAGATGACAGGAAAAAGAATTTCATGACATTTCTACTTCAACTAAAGGAATAACAAATACTGTATATAGCTTGCTCATATATTTAAGCGGAACCACTTTTATTAAAGTACCTCTATTAAATGATTTTTTTTAGGTAACATACCAATCATAGTATTATTCCTATAAGAAATCAATCAAAACCTTTAATTAGTTTACCTATTTTACCTATGTAAACTTCATTGTCAATCATTCATAACTATTTAAATAATCTATAGAAATCATAATTTATAACCCGTCAAATTTATTTAATTATCATTATAATTTTTAATGTTTCTGCCGCAGCACTTATATTCCAACACAAAACGGGATTTAAATTATATAATGAATGGGCTATTTAGATTTTGTAAGCATTGACATGCTGCATTAATCTATAAAGAAGGATATATTATTTTTTAAACAGGAAGTTAAAAAAGAGTTAGTATAATTCTTTAAAAATAAATAAAGAGTATTACACGCAGAATCAAAAAACCTTTTAATATACAATGGCGATGTTGAGGCAGCTTATTTAGAAATGGTTAATTTACATAATATTTACAGTAATTATAATTTTTAATTTTTTTTTTAATCTATTAAGTTACAGTATCTAATTAAAATAAAATAAAATTTAATTTCGTTAAATCCTGTCAAAATGAAAATAATAAAGTTTATTGCAGCCCGTGGTACTCATTATTCATAAAAGTAATGGTGGAACTCCACCGAAATTAATTATTTTCATTTTTGTTAATCATAAGTCACAAGAATCTTTTATTTTGGCGAATTATTACTGTATGGCCAACTAAAAGAGGAACCCAAGTACTTGCAGAGTCTTTGGATGATCATGTACGTATGTAAGAGCAAGATATTATATATTGGAGAAGTTGTTGAATAACTAGAAATATCAAGTTCATTGTATATATCTAAAGCCTTCAATTATCAAATATTAGCCAATCTTTATATGATCATTGATAACATTCAAAGCGAGGTTTTTTTGACTTAAGTTTTGAGTACCATTTTCGGACATATCTATATATAAATAATGATATAAAATTAGCAAAAGCATTAAGTAAAATAAAAAATTCCCGGTAAATAATAGAATTCTAAACTTACATATAGTAATTCTAAACGTTTTTAGAACCTCATTTGATAATTACTCAAAATATAATATTTAAGATTAATAAAAGCACTACCTAGTAAACCTTCAGGTTTTAAAAATTGAGAAAAAAATTTTGTCTAAATTTATTAAATGTAATTTAAAATTGCCTAAACTAATTTTTTTAGAAAGGTGATTCTTATATGCCAAAGTATTAAAGATAAAGTGGCGTACGTTTATAAAAAGAGAAACATTTGGAACAAGCGATCCCGAATTCATTGAAGGAAGAAGGAGTTGAAGGAGTCTGGATAATTCCGCAGAAAAAGAGAATTTTAAAAATTTAATACTGGAGGAAAAAGCATCACAGTACCAGGAAAGGGTTGTTCCTTTGGAACCAATGCAAAAAGCTCAGACAAGCTCACCATTGAATCTAATGACGAAAATGGAGAATTCACCAACGGAAGAAGAACAAGATGACTCTTGTTCGAAGAAATATCAATGACTACGTAGACACGGAGAAATAGTTAACGAGTTACGTGAGGACAAGAAAGCTGCCGTGATCGGGAAAGATAAATTTTTATATAAAAATAGAAAGTAGATAGTAATTTTTTTAGTTTAGGTTTTTTCATTGAATGGGTTGGTTATAGGCATTTTATACATACAAAAAAACTAATCTTATTTGCGCTTGTAAATTAATAAAGAAAGCTAAAAAAAAAAATCTTTTTAGGGGTAATATACTATTTAAAGGTGAAAAATAAATAAAAAAATAAAAAAATTACCTATTTCGTCATAATTGACTATAAGTTACATAGTGTAGTAGTGTATATAGTGTAGACGCACGCGCCTCAAAAAATTTTCGCGTCAAAAATCAAAGATTCACATTTCCGTGTAACCGATATCATGTGATCGTAAATAATAATCAATCAATTTCATCATATCAAATTAATCAAAAGAGATACTTTATGACTACTTTATGTTGCTTAGTAATATATCATACGTATCACGTAATACAAATCAATAAAGTTCGTGTATGATATAAAAAAAGAAGAAATTTTTTTCTCCATGTTTACCGAGAACGCGAATTTCGAGGACTGGGAAACAGCTTTGGAACCCAAAAACTTCAACCTTATCTCTATTCTGAAATTTCGTCGTAAAAAAGAAGACTTCTCATTTAACAAGTCGGTCGAACATACTAATATCTCAAAATTCATTTCAAACGTTGCAACTATGGATGAAAAGTGGAGGAATGTCGCTTCTGATTTTAGTGTGTCTAAGGTAATATATTTTAAATTTAAGAGAAAGGAAAAGTAGCGAGGGGATAGAGAAGGAGTTGGGCGCTGTCAAAACAACCACCTAAGCGACTTGGCAACTCGTCAGGTTAGTTATGGGGGCTATCTCCGGTGGGCTCCATCTTAAGTTTGTGTGAAGGCCAAAGGCAACACGTCTTAGTGCCAAGAGCGACTCGTTCATTCACAACCCCTGATGACTTGCTTTTCCTTTTTCAATATTTTTTTTTTCTTATAATATTCTCTTCCTGTATTTGTCATATTTAACACGTCTTAGTGCCAAGAGCGACTCGTTCATTGATGACTTGCTTTTCCTTTTTAATATTTTTTTTTCTTATAATATTCTCTTCCTGTATTTTGTCATATTTGATGCTATTAAATCACAAAAAAAAATCTTTATTTCCTTCCTATTATATGGCAGCAATCCCAATGGGAGGATGTAAAGTTATTCTGGAATAAGGTCGATCTTGAAAAAATCGAAACTAGCTCACAAATGTTGGAAAAGAGAGTTTACCAAGCCGAGGTATTTATTGGCCCAATGAGCTGTCGTTTATACCAGAATTTCTGTTATAAAAATTGGTGTTTCATTTGGGGAGATGCTTATTGATATTTTCTTCTAATTAGACGGAACAACAAGTTCAGGCAACTGAAAATGCTTCACGTCAGATGGACCTAATTCAGAATATATTTATCAACAAGAGCGAAAAGCGTGGTCATGACTTGCAGGTTGATGAAGCATCAAAAAGGCCGAGATCGAGTGACTCTTCAAAGCTTACGGAATCAAATGATCAAGAACAGTCATTCGAACTCTTATCATCATCACTTTATTCGAGTCAAGAAACAATTGCAGATGTAGTCGATAATCCGTTTTTCGTATCAAACAAGGCAACTGCTGTTCAGGACAAGGAGGGCGAGGTATGGTAGCAATGTTTTTAGTTATCAAAGTTCGTACTATTTGTAGTGGTCAAAATTGGATATATCCATTTACTTGTTCTAATGCTTTTCCTGGAAACAGCTTACCAAATATATCCGCGATCAAGAAAGTGAGAAAATCTCCTCCGAGCTTCCCTCCGTTGAAGAAAGTGCTAGAGATCCCATATTGGAATTTCCTGACGATCCGCCTGAGGTATTAGGATTATAATTCAAAAAAAAATTTTCTTTTTTTTCCCTCAAAGTTGAGGCCTTGTTCATTTTACTATAATATTCTTTGAATAACTACTCAGCTTAATGATGAAGATGTTATTGTTTATAACAAAAAAACAATGCGGGATGCATATTCAAGAACGAGACAGGATATCTACGATCGTACTTCGCAAAAAGATGTAAGTTCTCCGTTCTGATTTTCACTGCATTTGTTTTCGGGAGATACTAATCATTGCCCACTTTAGTGGTGGATAGAACAGTGTAACATTTCAAATAATTTCCGTGAATATCAAGTCGCCAACATTGATATATTAGAAGATGGAGGAACCTTCTGTTTCTCAACAAATTATGAAGAGATATTGTAAATATTGTTTGATCATATATTGGTAATTAAAATCAGGATCTAATGAACTTCTATATTACAGATCTCTACATCATATAATGTTAATTGATCTAACCAATATGAAGAAACCATTATATGTACTTACGGACGAACGAAATTGGCGTACTGCAGTTCGTCAACCAATTAAACCAAAAATTTCAAGTTTCTTCAGAGATGTTATGGATGACTATGAAATGGTAATTGTACTGCGTCATCTTGTATGTTGCAGATATATAAAATTTACTAACATCTTTTACAATAAAAATAGGTAATTAATGACATTGATTTACTTCGGTTAAAATATTACGAAATGTGGGGGAGATATTGTGATCAAGTAATATATTCAGATAGCGAAAGGCGTCTATTCGAAACAACGCAAGCTGTTACTCGTGCATTGTAATTATTCTTTATTTTTCAACCTTATTACCATTTCCTCTACTGACTTCTATCTGACCTATTTTAAAGTTACGAGAGAATGCATATGTCCAACTCGGAGAAAGTTAATAACGAGGATACAGTTATGCACGAATATATTCATGACACTTTTAAAGAAACGTTCCGAGATTCAAATTACGATACCATTTGGTAGGTATATATTTATTTGATTTGAAATTTTTGTTGATATTCACCTTGTTCTTTCTTTAATAAGGGCAAATGATGAAAGTTTATCTTCGAAGTACCACCGCGCAACCTACGGACGCAATAAAGGCAAAAAACCCGATATGGTTTTATATCGAATCATAGAAAATGGTGAACGTGAAGAGTCTTGCTTCATCGAAGCCAAGCACTTTTCTATCACAAGAAACAGCAACATAGGCGGTTACAATATGTACAAAGTAGCAATATTTTGTCAAGGAGGTTTAAATAAAATGATGTCTTCATATGGAGGAGATACGGGAGCGTCTTTTGGAGGTCACATTTGCGGTAAGTTTACTTTTCTCACTTTTGATGACTTCAATTTTTTTAACCATTTTTATATAAAAATAGAAGGACATATTTACTTCTGCATGATGGACCTTAAGTATGACGGAATATACCGATTTTTTCAACTTTCTGAAGTAAAGCTTGCGCGGAAGCTTTCAGAGTTCAATCTTGTACGAAGATTGATAATGGAAGCTTTTTTCTTTAAGGTTAACCTTTCTTGTTGTTGTCAAACGGTACCAAAGATTTCACGCACTTACCTGGTACTTTCTTTTGTTTACCACATTCAGTGTCGCATTGATAACTTTTATTCCAATCGAAATGGATCCTCTAATCAATATAGTCACAATAACTTATCTCGTCGTCCGACCATATCGCCTAAAGCGCCAAGAAATTTGGTTCCGTCTGTTAGCTTGATTGATAAAACCAAACGTAAAACAAGAAATATTAAAGAAGTATAATTTATTGTCATATGTTAAGAAACACAATTGTTATAATTTAAATAGCTAAACTTTATAGTCAAATGTAAAAAGGTAATTGTAATTATAGATTATGTAGATTATTATTTACAGGTTAACTTTATTTTAATATTCGCAATGACATAATTTGCATGCTACAAAGAAAACTTTACTGCTATTCTAATAAATTTTTTGTACAATAAAAACTTATAGTACCGTTACACATAATTTTAATTAAAACTAAACATTATATACTTGTTTTGTGTAAAAATGGATATAGCACTAAGTGACTTTTTGGGTTTTACTACAGGATTGCATCTACTCTAATTAGGGATGGCACGTGATTTAAAACAAGATTTTTTAAAACAATTTAAATCAGTTTTTTATTGTTTTAAAACGTTTTTTTTTTGGTTTAAAACATTGATCGGATTATTGCGTAATTATTTTTTAATGACATTTTTTGTATTTTTAAGAAACCAGGTGTTTTTCGTGTGCTTACGGACGTCTTCTGATGATGATCTTCCACGAGAATAATTTTAAAAAAAGTATGTAGTTATTGATTTAATTGATCGATTAGAAGATTTAAAATTAATATATTATATAATTTTTATTTTTTTAAGAGTTAGCGCACGTTTTTTTTAACGAATAGTAGAGGTCTAGAGGATCACTAGCATCACTAAAATTCATAAAATTCCCAACAAGGTCGGACTGGCTATACTCTAAATATATATTATATAATAAAACGCTTAAATTTTTATTGCAAATATGTATTATGTAGTAAAGGTTACTTAATGTTTTAAAACACGTTTAAAACATGTTTTAAAACGCCAAAATTGTTTTAAAACATGTTTTTTGCCATCCCAACTCTAATCCCTGCACCTTTCAGTCCTTTCACGCTATTGGTGGTAGCGTCCGTGGTAAAATTCTTTTAATTTCTATGATCGGCGGAATCGAACGATACTGATGTGATACTGTCAAAAGATCACAGACTACTAAATTAATCTTATATATCAATATATGATTATCAAAGACCGGTTACTTTTTATGTATAGTTCACCTACTACTAGAGATAACTCCCGCTCCCCTTTAACGTTTTCTCTCCTATCTTGATTCGGTCGGGTTTCTAGATAGATAGTTATCATTATATTTCTAGTTAGGGCTCGATTTATTATTGAGTGAAGTTTTATATTGTGTTTTCTTATATTTTTTTTTAAAATAGTTTTTTAAATTATCAATGTAGTTCTCCTGACTATCCATAAAATAAAATAAATAAATAAATCAATATATGATTATCAAATATAAATTAATAAACAAAAAAAACTTATAAATGAATTAATATTTATGAAATGTATTCTTTAAAGGGAAATCTATAGAGGATTTTTTTTTAATATTGTTAATAATAAGAATTTTAAATAATAACATTATAGAGAATTTAAAAAAAAATTCAGGAACATAAATTTTGAATGTTTATATCAGAATTTAAAATTCAGATACCTTTATTTCTTATAAACTTTTTGAAACTTTAAACTACCCTCTGTATAAATAATGCACATCTAAAATCTGCGACAGGTTAGTGTCGATCACGGTGACAAATAACGGTGACAAATAAATTTTTGGCACTAAAAAATTTAAAAATTCAGATACTTAGTGTTTTTAAACTTGTGGCTGCACGTGATCAGTGACGCGTAAACATCACTCCTTCCTATTATAGCAAATAATTTTGAGTGATGTAATGTATTGCGTCTACGCCTGACCTATTGGCTATTCCACGGGATTTTTCGGAAGGCCCTGGAAGGGGTCGATTTGCGTGAAATAATCGTTTCTTTTTTTATAACTGGCAGTTTTTAAGAAACATTTTTTTTTTGTATCTTAATTTTTTTTGTTTATCGTTTCCAATAAATAGTACCTTTGTTTTTATTTTTTAAACGGAAAAAAATTTAGTAGCATACGGAATCTTTATTTATTGTTTAATAAGAATTTTTTTGTTTAGTTAATTTGTTTTTAACGATTGAATTTTATGTGTTAATTTTTTTTACAATAAATTCTTATAAGTTTTGAGAGATTTTTTTTTTAACAAACTATATAACAAAAAATTTGTCTGAAGTTTAGAATAGTCTCCATTTGGGATGTGTGGCGTGATAACGATATAATATTTATACTGTATGTTCTTGAGAAAGTAAAATTTTATCGTTATGTTGAATTTTTAATATATATCGGTATATTAAATATCAATATTATGGGCTGCAGTAGACACAAAAAGTATGTATATACAAAAGTTATTAGTTGAATATACAAAAATGTATGTATAAAAGTGATCATTTGAATATACAATAGTTGTTATCTGAATATACAAGAATTATCATTTGAAATTTTGAATATATAAAAATCAATATTGGTCAAATCTAAAATTTTTATTACTTAATTTAGAAATTAAAAAAAATTTACTGCTTAACTTAAAAATCTACTTTTTGTGCTTATAGCGCATGTGCTACGTTCTGATGGCCAATGGCCAATCTGTAAAATTTAAAATTTGTCGTCTTCTTGGAACCATGTGATTGGCCACAGCAGATTGCTAAAGTCTAATAGGCTTACTTTTATCGTTATTTTTTAATTTTTTTTTTTTCAGTTCTTAATAAATCAGGAAATTTATCAAATACCCTTTTTTTGATTTTTATAAACCGGGAAATTTAGATACTTTTTTTTGGTTCTTATAAACTTATTTATTTTAAAATATTTTTTTTTTTAAATATTTTATTTTCAATGTTTTCTTTTAAAAAAAAGTAAATATTAAATATTAGTTTATTATTCATTTTTTATTGTATTTATTTATTTATTCTTTTCACTCTTTTTATATATCTTTTATATTTAGTCAAATTACCCATTCTTGTTTTTTAATTCACTCAAAATCTATTGACTGAATTTTTTTTAAAGAGAAAAAATATGGTTAAAAGATGAAATAATTGACAAAACTATGATAAAAAAGGTAAACAAACTAAACATATAGTCATTTTCACACAAAAATACAGGCTACCGTTAAGAAATATCTTTTTATTAAAATTATTTAATAAGAAGAAATGGAAATAAAATTTGATTTCACGAAAAATGATAGACAAAACACAGGCAGTGATCAAAGAAATAAATACGGAAAATTTTGAAAAGGATATAACAAAGAAAGAATTAGAGAATCAAAAATGACACTGGAAAGATACATTTGCAAGCACATATAACGATAAAGTTCAAAAAAGTAACGAATTGAAATAACAGTTTAAAAATATATAAATATATTGCCACACAGAAATAATCACATGATATATTAAGATACAGTATAAGTCATATGATATTACTGTTTTTATAAATGTGCAAGTTACTTATTCATATAATACGTAATTTATATATATGTTGATTAAAACTAACATCGGGTCACTGCTAGTTATAACTTATAGTAGCTCCTAATCAAATCCACACGTACATAACTCTCATTGTTTTCATCCCAAATTTTGCGAGAACGCTCCAAATAGATGTCTTTTTCATATGACACCTTAAAATAATAATAATAATAATTCAAGCTTTTTTAGCTTTTTTAGATACTTCTCAATAAGAAAAAAGTTTTTCTTTAGTATTTTCAAAAAAGCGAGATGACATGTATTTCTTTAATCTTTTAATATTGCACGAAGACTAATAATATATGATTAATCGAATTTTTGAGTTTTCGGAAATTTTAATGGTTTCAATTTCAAGGCATGTCATGACTGTCATGTGTGGATAAATGTATTTTATAATATTAGAAAATAAAATTAAAAAGTCCGAATTAATTTTTTTTTATTTTTATTTTTATTTTTATGATATAGACTCGACTGGGGTCGAACGCTAAATAGGAATAAACATGGTCTAAAAGATCAATAAATTCTAAGCTAGTGTTTTACCCAACCTCTCAGGAGAAGCCTGAAGGGGTCGTCTTGCCTATTATTCAATAGAACAATCAAGCATAACCTGGAGTCTAAAACGGACTATCAAATGAAAATGAAGAACTAAAAAAATTGAATTTAAAATTACATGAAGAAGAAAAATTATCTATATCTAACTCAAAATTACTAGGGTGCCGGACAGAAGACAACCATCCACCAGAATGTAAAAAATTACATGTGCACAAAATCAACCACATCGGTAATTGGTCCGAATTAATCTAATATACTCGGTATTTAATTACACCAATTCCACGTGGTCACGTGGTTGATACATGTTGATCATTTTCTCGTTTTCCATGACAAAAGCATGTAATTTACTGTGCCACTTTATAAAAAAAAGTGTCAATGACAATAAAAAGTCATGATGTAATAGGTGTTGTTATTTGGTCAATGTGACTTAAACATCTAAAATGAAAAACCTTTGTTCACCGAAAATAATAAAGATCTGCAAAAAATAAAATAATAAATAATATTAGTTATGGAGTATGCCGATGTTGTATAGTATAGTGTAAAGAAACTATACTGTATAGATAAAAAGCTATACTGTATAGATTTTTGTCAGCTATACTATACAATATCGGAGATACTCAATATCGTTTAACCGATAATAAAACCAATTTGAACATACAATAAATATAAAGTATGTTTCACAAAAAGACTTCATGAGTTTTTCAAAGTTGTTTTTATTTAAAAAAAAAAGGTTTTTCCGATATCGTTTTACACAATCTATATTTAAAAGGGTTTTGTAATTGTTACCAAATCAACAACATAGGAATACATTATAAACAGAGAATCTTAGAATATTCTTTATGAAATGTTTATAATATTTTAATATAGTAGTTAGTATATCCGCGGGTGATGACAGATTTCATTTGGATCTAATGTAATTATTAATATTTCGATGTGAAAAATTAATAATAACATAATTATAATGATCTAACCGAATAAATAAAATAATTAAAAATAGTTTAAATGACGAGGTCTTTTATTGTTAAATAAGAAAAAAGAATTTAGAATTCTTTTTTTTAAAAAAGGCATTTGTTTAACAATATCGTCTTATATAAACATTCCTTATACGATCATTATAATATAATTTCTTACAAGTTTCACCTGAATTCCGTAAAGAAAAAAAAAATCCTGTAAAAAAAAAAATCCATCATGCCACCCAATAATGAATATGCAACTCGGGAATATATTCGTAATTATAGAAACAATAATAGTACTCGACCTCAATATGAAAGATATATTATTAAAGCTGAAAGCTTAGAGATGGGTGTTTATCTGCAACCACACATATTTGTCTCTGAAAAAAAATATACTGAACTTATCAATTTTGTTATTAACTATAGTACTCGTAAAATTAAAGTTGAATTTTCAGTACCAGGAAATAATAAACATAGTTTTGCTTATTCATTAGAGATTGAATTCAAAAATATTGATGGTGATATTTATATTGAAGGCCAAGATTCTTATCGATCAATTACTATAGCCAGCAAATTTCCTGCAAAGTATTCGTTATTTGATAATAAAAAACATATCTTAAATCGAATGACAAGAATTCCACCACAAAAAAGTGAAGGTCCTCTTCAGCCTCATATGCCAGATTATAGTGAACAACTTGGAAAGTGGGTTGTTTATAGAATAACATTTAACTTAGCTAAAAATAAAAATTATCGTTTCGAAAAAAATCATCGTTTTGGAGAAATGTTTAAAAAGGCCCAAGAATATAATTTAACATCAGGAAACTTCAATAACCCACTTGAAATAGTTGATGGGGTAGAATTAAATAAATATGTAGAACGTTCAATGTTAAATTTTGATGTTCTATATATGGTAGAATGTATTATTTCATTTAACTATTTGCATGATTATAATCTCAACAAAGAATTCTTTTTTTTATTACACAAACTACCACCACAATCTGCAGTTCATATATTAGAAAGGATTTATGAAAACAAAAAACGCATATACAATCCAATATCATATTTACGCTCAGAGTTCAAAAGACTCAAAGATGTTAAAATTAAACCAAACCATATACCAGATTATTGTACAATGATGCGCAAAATAATAGTAACTCCTACTACCATGTACATGTTACCACCAAATATAGAGACGTCCAATCGGGTTATTCGTTATTTTAAAGATAAGAAAGATAATTTCTTGCGAGTTCATTTTTCTGATGAGGCGTCCAATAAAATTGGTGCATCAAGTGGTGACATAAATGAAAAACATAGTCTTGCTTTGTATAACAGAATATTTCATACCTTAAATGATGGTATCAAAATTGGTGATACACATTACGAATTTCTGGCCTTTTCATCAAGTCAATTAAGGGACCATTCTTGTTGGTTCTTTGCTTCAACCAAAGATCTAACTGCGGATGATATAAGAAATTGGATGGGAAATTTCACGGATAAAACAGTTGCAAAGTATGCTGCCCGTATGGGTCAATGCTTTTCAAGCACTCGTGCAATTCAGCGTCTGCCTGTTCATGATATTAAGGAAATACCTGATATAGAAAGAAATGGTTATGTATTTTCTGATGGTATTGGAAAAATTTCTCATTTATTAGCAAGAAATATTGCATCTAAACTAGAATTAAAGTATATCCCTAGTGCTTTTCAATTTAGAATGGCTGGGTATAAAGGAATGTTATGTCAAGATAGTTCTTTACAAGAAAATCAAGTTAAAGTACGTAATAGTCAACGTAAATTTGATTCAACTCATAATGAATTAGAAGTGATTAGGTGTTCCGCTTATATTCCTTCCTATCTTAATAGACAAGCAATTACATTATTGTCATCATTAGGAATTCCTGATAATATATTTATTCGTATGAAAGATGAGCAGGTTGATCAACTGAATAAAATTCTTGAAAATGAAAGTACGGCAATAAGTGTTTTACAACATAATATTGATGAATATGGAACATCAAAGTCTCTTGCAGAATATGTGAAAGCAGGATTTTTACAAAAAAATGATCCTTATTTAATAAATTTAATTTCTTTATTCCGTATCACAATGTTAAGAGATATTAAAAAGAAAGCAAAAATTCGTGTTAATAAAGGAGCATTTTTGTTGGGAGTTTTGGATGAAACAAAATCATTAAAAGAAAATGAAGTATATTGTTGTACAAGTGATCCTTGTAATCCATCTAGCAGAAAATGGATTACAGGAACATGTATTGTATACCGTAATCCATGTTTTCATCCCGGAGATGTAAGAATTGTAAAAGCTGTAAAATGTGATGCTTTAAAAGATCTGGTGGATGTATTGGTATTTCCACAAGTTGGAGAACGTGATATACCGAATCAATGTAGTGGTGGTGATCTTGATGGTGATGATTTTACGTATGTATTTGAATTTCTAATATAATTGTTTTTTTAATTAAAAAAAAAAATAATTCATTTATACCTTTTTTTTCTGAAAACTTTAATTAGGATAATTTATGATGAGAATCTAATTCCAGAACAAATAGAAGAACCTATGGATTACAAAGCTCAAAGACCCAAAAAAGTTGAAAAAGTAACTATGGTTGATATAAAAAAATTTTTCGTAAATTATGTATTTTCTGATCAGCTTGGTAGAATTGCCAATGCTCATTTAGCAAGGGCAGATAAAAATCCAGAAGGTGCTAAACATGAATCATGTATTAAACTTGCACATTTACATTCAGATGCTGTGGATTTTCCAAAAACGGGGATACCTGCAAGTTTCCCATTAAACCTTCGTGTCAAAGAATTTCCAGATTTTATGGAAAAACCTGATAAAGCTGTTTATCAGTCTAAGAAAGTTCTTGGTATTTTATACCGCTCAATTAAAGAAGAAGATTATAAACCATATGTAGATTTGAATTTTGATAAAAGATTATATGTTGAAGGATATGTAAAATATTTAGAGGAAGCACGAATGCTCAAAAAATCGTATGATAGAGATGTTAAAGCATTGATGAATCAATTTGGAATAATGACCGAATTTGAAGTAACCAGTGGGTACATTATAAACACACATCCAATTGACAAGAAAAAACCACGAGATGTGGTAAAGTGTGTAATGGATGCGATGATCCCAATTAAAAAGCATTACAGAAAATTATTTGATACTGAATTCTATTACTTTAATGGTAGTACCATTATTACAATGGAAGCTTCTATTCAAATGGAACAAAAAGCCTTTGCATGGTATTATATAACATATCATCCTTCTGAACAGTCGGATGAAAATATGATATCATTTCCATGGATTGTGGGTGATATATTATGTAAAATTGCCTTAAGAAATCATTGTAATGACAGAAAAAATGATTTTATTAGAAGTTTACAACCAACACGACAACAACCATCACAATTGACAGTAAATCAAAATAATTTTACTACAAACCACTTTGATATTAATGTTAATAATTGTAATAATGATTTATTTAATTTGAAAAAATTAATTCAGATAAAATAATTAACTTATATATGTTTTCCAATTTGCAATATTGCGCCCTGTAAAAAATTTTTCAGAAAAATGATCACGTGTCTGAGTTTCTTTGGAGTTTGGAATAAAAAAAAGCTAGAAAAATGATCATTTATCGGAATTTTTTTTATAGGGTGACACGAATATAAAACTTCATATAATTTAACAATTTTAAAATCTTTTTATATTTTTCCTTATCAGATTTTATATTTATTATATTTATTATAAGTATGACATTTTTTTTTTTGTATATTTTATATAATTAGTTATATTATTATAGGGTATAGTTATATTATTATATAAGTAAGGACAATTACATATATATTATACAATAAATATATATTTTATTATTAAATTTTATGTTAAATATTTTTATTATGTATTATGTAAAGTCCTCAATGAAGTAATCTAGCGTTAAAATACTAAAGGATTTTATTTTATCAATTACTGTATGTATTGTTATATATTAGTTTGATCAGATAGTGATGTCATTGTACTCACTACTCAAGTATCACAATAACGAAATCAATAGAATTATAAGCTTGAGCAAGTTTGACAAAAATTTTAATGAAAGCTTGAGTAAATGTTAAAGGGTAATTAAAATTTCTTGCATTAAAAGTAAAAAAATCTCGCCAAGAACTTATTTTTACTATACTAAAATAAATTAAATTGAAATGATGATGATTGGGTGTTTTTCTATCAATTGAAGATCATCTGTGCAAACTTTATTCCTTCTTTTGAATTATTTTAATATTTGACAATATTACAATTAGTGTTGGTCTCTGTAAATAGTTGTAAGTCCAAAAGTTAAGTAAATATAATGGTTGTAAATCAGACTGAATTATCATCTTTTAGCCAATTTACAGCCTAAATTTATAGTAATATTACAACTGCTAAAGCCCTATAAAAAAGGAATGTTTAGAATATATACATAAAATATACAATATACATAAAATGTCTATAGAATGTCCATAAAATATATAAAAAATATACAAGATGGGCTCACTGTATATAAAATGTACAAAAAAATATATGAGTCCCCTTTGCATATATCCTATGTGAAACTATGGACATTCTATAGACATTTTATGTATAATGTACATTTTATGTTTATTTTATGTATGTTTTCTGAACATTCCTTTTTTATAGGAAAGGTTGTAATTTGATATATAATAATCATTACTTATGGCAACCAATCTTAATTACAATAAGAAAAATTAAACTCAATAGTTTCAGTTTTATTTGAATTTATAATCTATGTACTTTGCATATATAAAGTGCAGCATGTAAATTATTTTTAACTTATTAATTACATTTTATTTGTTGCAATGTTACTAAATAAAGTTTTAAATTTTTAATAATTAAAATTCTAAATCATGTATTATTTAATAAACATTCCATTATTTCTTAAAATGAGTCTGCTATATGATTAAGTTGAATTGATATTTACTATGATATCATAAGGTTATAAATTATCATCTAAATAAGCTTTATTTATAAAAAAAAATATGGAATACATAATGAAATTTATTATTACAGTATATTCTTTTAATTGTTTAATACTTTGCAGAAACTTTTAAAATCGAAACCATATCGTAACTATATCAAAACTTTATCATAGAACTTATCGTAAAGATTTAATACCATATCGTGACCAAATCTTGATTATAAGTTTTCGCGGATCATATGTATAAGGTTGACGCATATTAAGGAGATCGTCACCTGATATAACCAGGTCGTACAAAAATCGTATCGAGCTTAGTCCACGTTATATTCAATGTATATTAGAAATATATTAAAAGGACCCCAGATATCTAATATAAAGGTCATAATGGACTTTTGGCCAAAAACACCCCTTTTTGCTGAAACTCAAAAAATCGTTTTTTGTAAATATCTCAGCATCCAGTAATTCAATTTTAATGAACTTTTTTTATTTTGTAGCCCTCATTTAGCTCTACAATTTAAAAAAAAGTTCATCAAAATTGGACCACTGGATGCCGAGATATTTACAAAAAACGATTTTTTGAGCCCCTGAAAAATGGGCCAATCTGCCGAAAGTGTGACTTATGACCTGTTTTGGAGATATCCGGGGTCCTATATTAAAGTTGTATTTGATGTATAATAAAATTGTATTTAATGTATATAAAAGTTATATTTAATTTATATTTAACATATCGTGAAGTTGCATTTAGTTTATATAAAAGTTATATTTAACGTATCGTAATATTGCATTTAATTTATATAGAAGTTATATTCAACATATCATAAAATTGTATTTAATATGTATTAAAGTTACATTAAATGTACATTAAAGATAAAATTAATTTTTATTTTTGATGTCGCAAATAAATCGTAAAGTGTTCTATTCTAAATCCAATTGTACGTGTTCTAAATCATGAATAAAATGAAATTGTTCTATGAACAATAATTATAACATCACCAGACCACAAATAATAAACATTAAATGGCCTTGAAAAAATACAAGTTTCGCATATACAAATCATTACTTGAATTGTGATCGCCTTCGATGCATTCTTCGTCTTTGCAACAATGAACGAAATGCACTATGTTAATCGCATTTACTAAACTAATAGAAAAAACTCTTCGCTGATTAGTATGTGTCATTTGTAACTGATACATTGGACAACCTAGCCTTGTTCGATTTAATTCCTCAAACCAATCAACGATAACAAATGCAAATCGAAGGTCGTTCTTTTGATGACAAAATATCGCTCTTATAATCACAAAATTGTTTCCATTTCCGAAATTGATCGATACAACATCCCCGATATGTAAATGGCGCAGAATAGTATTATCTCTTTCATTTTCAAAGATAAAACTCGCAAATTCGAAGAATGATGGTGTGATGTCAAGTATCACAGAATCGTCTCCAAGGTCTTCATAAGCTAGTTTCAGTTCTGCATAAATATTCAACAATGGCGATATCACAACGTTTCTTCGGAAAATGCGCTTCTTTAACAATATATTAGAAATTTGTTCGTCTGGTGAATAGACTTTAAGTACCATTACTAGTTAATAAAATATTCATTTTTAACAATTATAGGATAATATTATACTATACCTTCGCTCGCATCATCATTAATATCGATATTATCTTTTGTAATAATGAACCAGTTGCTCATCAAGCGTCGCAGATGTTTTGGTAGATTCATAAATCCACTGTTCAGTGTAGATAACCTCAAATCTATGCCACCGTCTAATAAATGCCGTATTGCAAACAATGTGGTGTAATTCTTTAATAAATCCAAACTCACATTTTTTAGATTCGTTTGGGGTACAATGTTCTTGAATAGTCGGTGAACCATCTCTTTTGTTCCGACACTTGTGTTTAATAACGTTGCATAATTTTTTGCGTGTAATAGCAGATGAAAGCTGGCGTGTAGATTCGGTAAATTCTCAAAATCTTTGAATGCCTATTTGTAAACGAATGAAATAATTAGGATTAATTGCGCAATATGACAATAAATGTAATAAATAAATTATATTGAATAGAATTATGAGTAATTTTTTCTTTTCGTTGTATTTCGATTTGTTGGTTCCTCCAATTATCTTTTCCTATTTTGCTATCATTTATTACACTGTACAATAGCGCGTTATACTAGAATTAATAATAATACCTGTAATAAAAGAATTCGTTTATTACATAAGCATTCGCGCAATTCACTATATTCTTCCGCTGTAAAGGAATCTTTAAACACCATTGCCATCGTTTTTGCCATTACTATCCAACATTTTAACCATAGTTTTATAGCATGATCACTTCAAGTAACTCCCGTTCGACGTTGAAATAACTCAAGTTCCAAGTTCTTAAAATGTGTATTTTTCAAAAATCTATTAAGAATAAAAGGAAACATCATGGTCAGTTGTAAACAGTCCGACATCATGAAACTGTCAATATGTGATATCAGGTTTGGCAATTTTCGCCAAGTCTTTGGATATTCAAAGGACTTCCAAACCGTAATAAATTTTGATTTTCCTTCTGATGAAAGTGCTTCGATTGTAATCTTGAGAAATCTCAGTACTTTTCCAGCCGTAAGATGGTATGCGTCTTGGGGAGACTGTAGATGTCTTTCCCTCTTCAATTGATCGAGTATTGATGGATTTAACCGTAATCCGTATTCAGCCGCGATTGCTTTACGTTCTGTAATAGTTTGTGCCGCATATATTTCCTCAAATTGCTTATCAGACTGGTGATGATAACGGGAACCTAACAGAAAATCAAAGTTATTGGATGTCAGAGAATCTTTGGTCATATTACAAGTCCAACATCCCTTATTAGCGCCATGACGTTTGACTCTGGCCATATCATTCCCTTGTGGCAAATCGGCAGTGGTAACACCAAGACTTGCAATAACGATGCATTCATTTCCTCGAATGTCCATAATTTTCCTTTCTCTAACACCTTCATTTCTGTAATGAATGGTTTGATAAATTCATCGAAGGAACCACCGAAAGGAACGAATCTTAGCACGAAATGGTTCTTGAGATGATGTCTTTCGGTAAGCGGTGAGATCCCCCAATTCCCTCTGTCATCAATTTACAGAGTTACCACATTGAACAGGCATTCTCATGGTCGAACGAACGAATGAACGAACGAACGAACAATTAAACGAACGAGCAATTAATCAACAACATAATTAACAAACAACATAATCAATGAACAATATACAACAACATATAACAACAACATTCTTGGTTCACAACATAAATAGCGTTAGTAATATAAAATGTCGAACGATATAAAATAAAAATTTAACTTCTCTAAATTTTCCCCAAATTATATCCACTTTTACCTTTAATTTCAAACTTCGATAGCTCTCGCTACGAATGATTACTTTCCAAAAGTGTATATTTAATTCATCTTAAAATTTCCATTTATTCAATTAAAATTAATTAAGCAAACATTAATTAAAGTTTAGGGCGAACCTATTACCTTTAACTAACATTAAACTTTACTAACAAATAATTAAAAAAATAAAACTTATATTTTTATTGAGTTCTGTGGATGAGAACTGTGGAATTACTTTGAATCCCGTTCTTTATTTATACAAATTTACACTACTTTCTATTCTATCTATATACTATCTTTTATATTCTTTTTACATATTATCTTTGAACTATCTTTCTAATATACTATCTATATTTTAAATACGCTATCTTTTAATATGCTATCTTTTATATATATATATATTATCTTTTATAATATCTTTGTATTATCTTTTTATGTTATCTTTTATATTATTTTATGTTCTTTAATCTTTCTGACATTATTTTATATGTTCTTTCAATCCACTTTATGTGTTTTACTTATAATCTATCTTTTGTGGCTTATAATTATTCTTTCTTATCGTTCTTATTGTTAAAGATTGCTAAGCCCCAATTGATCGACTCTATTTATCCTATTGGTTCTTTGTCAATCATTTGATAAATATTACATCATGTAGATCATTACTCTTCCTAAATGTTTATCCTTTTTGGCTAATTATTTATCCATCTACGCCAATTCATAATTAATTTGTTCGTTCTTAACATTTGGCAATTACATTTGGTAGTTGAATTTTATCATCTTTTCATGCT
This sequence comes from Rhizophagus irregularis, assembly GCF_026210795.1. Taxonomy (NCBI): domain Eukaryota; kingdom Fungi; phylum Glomeromycota; class Glomeromycetes; order Glomerales; family Glomeraceae; genus Rhizophagus; species Rhizophagus irregularis. The sequence goes on along the minus strand of NC_089444.1, from coordinate 1,296,899 downwards.
TGATATTCGACCGTTTACAGCGGCATGTTGCCTATTTGAATGTAAACACCGCCTAACGAATGATAGACGTTGCGGAATGTCCCAAAGTCGTCATAGTACAAATCGATAAATAACTTGTAGATCGGAAGAGATGTTCTTGGTTCTTCCAATGTCGCGAATTCTGAAGGATGTTGATATGAATACTTGACATGCCTTATCTTCCAGTGACCGTTATGTTTGTAGAGAATTTCCCTAATTTTATACGAATGAGGATCATTTGCAACATTATCATAAAGAATAGAAATGTTTAACTGATTGACTATTGCTTGTGATTCGACGTTCATGATTGCATCATCCATCTCTCGGTCCATAAACCAAAGTTCGCCTTCTTGGGATCTTTGTTTTCGATTATTGCTTTGTAGATTTCCTGGTAAATCTTTGAATATTAAAATTCATTGGATTTTAATCTTTAACTGGCCATCTTGTTGTATAATCGCTAATATACGACCAAGTCCTTTTGCTTCCTTAGATTCTCTGTATATTACAAAATCTCCCGAGTAATAAATATTTTGAGCGATTGTGATAGACGCTTGACCAAACTTTGGCGATTCCTTCCAAATATTACCGTGCCAAAATTCTTTACTCTTGGTGACTTCCTGGCCCGGTCCGAAGTACATATTATCTGATATTGAAGGATTGTTCAAATATGATGAATGATATCTGTGACAGACAAGTAATACGCTTTTCCGGTGTCTTTAGACGTTAATGGCGTTTTCTTGTTAGAAATATTAATTTTCCGAGATCGTATTGGGAGTAAAGGTAACCTCCGTCTATATTTCCTAAATCGTCGGCTATTTGGCACAACGTCATCTTTTTTGAACTGTGGATGACGGATAATATCAACTAGTTTGTCATATGCTTGAGTAGCTAGTGAAGAATTGCTGTAAGTTATAATTGTATTTTTGTTTGTAAGCTTGAAATGATACAACTTACATATACGATGTTTTTGCATCCAACAAAAAAACAGGGATTCAGTGATATTGTTGAAATATGGATTGAATTCATTTGACTGTGTGAAATGTGGCAGTTGTTCATTATTGAGAGGTTGATCAATGATTTCCTCATCTGATGCTTCTTCGCTTGTTTCTTCATCACTTTCATTTTCATTACCTCCTCTATCACCTTCATATTCGTCGCCCTCATTAAACTCCTCCATCATCCTTTCATATTCACTTTCGAACGCTATATCATCTTCGCTCACTTTTTCACTTTCTGCACTTTTTGTATCGATGGTTGGCGTCATTTCTTCGTCTTCATCATAAATATCTATAATATCATGATCATTACTATCAGTAGCTATGTTATCTAGAAGAATCAAATATTGTTGGAACAAGTGTATATATCATAACGACAAATATCGACATTTACCATTTGTTCTGTTTAACGTCGAAGCTATATTGAATGCGCTATATCGTTGTCTAATATAACTGCGTTGACTAATGTTAGAAACATAATAACTTCGGAACATTTTTTCAAAGTGAAACGTAACCACGTTAAAAGATAAAAATTATCAGTTTTTGAAAAGAATTTAACTTTTGATAAAGTTATCACTAGAAAGACTAAAAAGTAATTCAAAGTTTAAAAAATTTAACTATCTATTAAATTTAAAATTTAAAATTTAACTTCTGTTTAAATTTCACACTAAACGCGTAATTTAAAATTAAACTTTCTTTTTACTAAACGTAGTTAAAATTTAACTTTCTGTTTAAATTTACACTAAAATTAAACTTTTTGTTTAAAATTTACACTACAAAATTTAACTTTTAATTGAAATTTACATTATAATATAAAAGTTAACTTTCGATTAAAAAAAATTCGAATAAAAAAAAATATATATTTTCATTAAAGAAAAAAAATAATAATATATTTCGAATTAATATATTTTTTCAATTAAAAAAAAAAAATTAAAACCTTTCTGTTTCAAAGGTAACATTATCAATTTATCAAAAATATTTTTAGAATTTTTCATCTATTTCTTTTAAGGGATTCTTTAATAATAACGTAATACATATATCACAAAAACAATTCGTTAAAATCTATTGTCGCTATTTATGCTATTTATAGTAAACTATTATGCTAATCATTACGTGTTAAGAAAAAATATCAAAATAATACAACGTAATATTATTATTGAACAATTCGAATAATTGTTTTATTCTGATTATTCTAATTATTATTAGAAATTGGTTTGTTACATATGCTATTGGAGTCTATAAAAGTTTAGTCTATTTATAAAATTTAATTGTTCTATTTATTGTATTACAATCAATCTCCTTTTTTCTTACAATTTTCCCTTACAAACAATCTCCTTTTTTTCTTACAATTTTATAATTTTTAATATTTTTTTCTTACGCACAACTCAAAGTTTAAAGTCGTTTCAGCATTATCATGCCTCCTAAAAAAACTACTCGAGGTCAAAAGAAAAAACAAAATGTTATCCCTATTGACGAAGACGAAATCAGCGATCCTTCAAGTAACTTTTCGTCTTTTACTGTTATTGTAAAAAACTATGCCATATTCTTAATTTTCTTTCTAGTTCCAAAAGAAAATCAAGAACCGGAAACGGATCTAAATAAAAAACCTTCAACTAAAAGACGAGGTCGAAAAAGGAAGGATCCTGTTAACGATAACAAATCTACAAATGATGCCGATCGACAAACTGTATCACCAAATACCAAAACTGTGGCATCAACTTCCAAGACTACCACGAAACGCAGGCGTACAACAGCTGCTATCAATGAAATTTTAAATGAAGACGTTGGCATTAGAGAACCAGCTGCTACCGCCATTGCTGAACTAACTCCGATAAATAAACTTTTAGAATTAAGCGATGATGATGTTCTTTCAGAAGGTCTCTTTTTATCATAATTTGATATAACCTCATAAATTTTGTTTTAACCTTCATAAAATTTTGTTTTAACCTTCTTCAATTCTTTAGATGAAGTTCAGTTTAATAAAAATAGTGCAGATATCGAACGTGAACCTCTAACGCCGATTACAAATGATAGTAATAGAATTTATAACAATATACTATTAGATGGGATGGATGAATCCGGAAATGTTGATAGAATTCGTAATAATGACTCATATCGATCAAATGAAATACATGAACCTCGCTCTCGTTTACATTATAATACTACACCTGGTCCTAATCATCCTAGAGAGTTTAATGATGATGTTTTTCGTCTGAATCCACAAAAAGTGTTTCATTTGAATACACCTTTTTTTACTAATGATCATAGTGATGCTCGTTCGACCTTCCAAACATCAGAATCCACACTTCCAGCATCATTTTGCGATATGGGAAACATTTATCAGATCTGTTCGTGGTTATGTGCAAACCCGAGCATCTTACTACTTGCTTATAATCTTTATTTGTCGATGCAAACACCAGTTGCAACCTCATTCAACTTGGTTACACCAAACGTTAATTCAGCAACATTAGCAACCGGTATACCACAAGCGTTAAGGCAAGAGGACAGAGTAAATACAACAATCATTTATTTTGTCATTAGTTCTTGTTGCTATTGTTTAATAACTTGCATAATTCAGACGAAAGCCAATCGAGACTTTTTAGAAGAATTGAAATGCCTATTTCTTCGCGCTTGAGGTCCTGAAAAGAGCGCTTTTGAAGAATTAGTCCGGCAAGTTTTTAACTACGATCTTAACTCTGCGGAAGGTATCGAGTGTTTGCGTGCGGCCAGTAGGAATTTCAGTGACTTTCGCAATAAATTTCTTGATAATATTGAGGAAGCAGTCACTATATTTAAGAAAAAGAGAGTTGGGTAAGCAGACCATCATTTTATTTGAATTTTCTGTTGCTTATCTACGGATTTTTACCAATTAATTATTTTCACTCACAGAGAAAATGAAAACATCCGTCATTTGGAGGGGCATGAGATAAATTTATTCATCAATGAAAACTTAATGTTAAATATTTTGCAAAGATGGTTAAGCGCAACAAACATGACCGAGTTAAAGGCTAACCATTCTTTGCGGACTTTACAAAAGTTTGTTCAAAGGGCATTTGTTGTAAATTATAATTCTAGAGATGTTGATGCAACGAAGGCTTTGGATAAAATGACAAAAAATATAGCAGTTCCGTCAAGAAACGGCAAGAACATTGCCAGCAGATTGCAATTGTGATTATAGATTTCATGTGTTTTATTATAAGATTTTAATTATAAAAATAAAAAAATATGCGGGCGGTTACAATAGTATATTACAATAAAATGCTATATATGACGTTTTATTATTATTTTTCTTAACAAATACGTTTTCACACTAGTTTTCTTATTAATTTTTACAAAATGATATTTTTACTATTATGTAATTAGTAATTAGTTTTTTATTAATTTTATTAGGTTAAATTTATTAAATAAAAAAAAATTAATCATCGTCAAGTGATATTTAATGCATCGAAAAATTATCTTGAATTGATTTTTTCGGCTAAATTTTGATGACAATAACCATCAATTCACCACCTATTTACCACCTATTCACCACCTATTTAATAGCATTTTACAACTTCGTAAAGATATGTTATTGACAATTTCACAAGATCGTTTGATACCACGTCTTCACATGATGGTTAATAGATCGTTGTGATTTGATGGCGATGTCTTAACTGCATGGTAACAAATCACGGGTTTCTGCAAAGTATATTTAATATATTTAATCTGTTTTGAGCTTTTTGATGTCCTTGTTCAGCAGATTTTGTATACCAATAAATTGCTTGATTTATGTCCTTTTTAACTCCATATTCATTTTCATACATAGCAGCAAGATTATATTGAGCTATATAATTTCCTAAATTTGCAGCCTTTTGATATAGTTCAAATGCCTTTTGTTTATCAACATTAGTTCCAATTCCATAGTCATAACAGCCTCCTAAATTATTTATTCCAAGTGTATTTTCTAAATTTGCTGCCTTTTGATATAATACAAATGCCTTTTGATGATCAATACTGATTCCAATTCCATAATGATAACAATATCCTAGACTATATATTCCACGTGCATTTCCTGAATTTGCTGCCTTTTGATATAGTTCAAATGCTTTTTGATTATCAACATTTGTTCCAATTCCCAGTTCATAACAGTATCCTAAGCTAATTATTCCAAGCACATTTTCTGAATTTGCTGCATTTTGATATAATTCAAATGCTTTTTGTTTATCAACATTAATTTCAACTCCAAAATGATTAAATACTCCAAGTAAAAGAACAGAATTTAAATTATTCTGATTATTCAATAACCAATTATAAATTTCTTTTGAAGTTATATTATGATTATTAAGATAATTAACAATTTCATATTTTCTCCTTACTGTTGTTACATTTTCAAGAAGAATAATTATTTCATTAACCATTATGTCAAAATTATTTTTTGATGATATTGAAGTATCCATTTCTTCTGTATTCATAGTATTAAAATTTTGAATAAGTTGAGACATTTCTCCATGCAATGAACTATTAATCATATTTCTAGGAATTTCAACAATATCCTGCTGTTCACTTGATAATTGGATATTTTCTTTTAAAATAATTGCATTTAATTTTGCAACAACTTGGTTGATAGTTGGACGATTATCTGGTTCATTATTCCAGCAGTCTAAGTATAAAATAGACTTGTAATTAATAAAAGCAATTATTATGAACATAATTTAAATTTATTTTTATTTACCAGTATATATTTTTATATAATCATCAGGTGTATTGGGAATGGGTTTCTCTCTAAGACCATGTAATATTTCCATAGCCAAACCAAGATCATATGGTTCATTACAAAAAGGTGGTAGTCCACTAGATATTTCCCATAAGAGTACACCAATACTGTAAACATCACTCTTTTTATTTAATGAATATATTTGAACTTGATTGTTGCTATCTCTTTTTCTATTAAATATTTGTGGATCAACATAAGTAACCATTCCAAATAATTTTGATTGAATATTAGATGATTCTTCAATCCTTTTTGATAATCCAAAATCAGCTAATTTAACGGTATCCTTATGAATTAATACGTTATTGGAGTGCTATTATTAATTAAAATGATAATAATATTAGGTAATAAACTTACAAACTGTATTAATTTAATAAAATGTTAAAATGTAAATAACCTACCAAATCACGATGCACAATCCCTTCATCGTGTAAAAATGATATAGCATTAGTTAACTGAAATGCTAGATTTAATTTGTTATTCCAGTTAAGGTCTTTAAAGCATCTGTTTAAATAGCTTCGAAGGGTACCATTATTGGCATATTCCATCACTAATAAATATTTCTTTGAATTGTTGCTTTGATTTTCTTTTTTTAAGAAAAAAAAATAAATAAAATTTATTTAGATTTTTTCATTTTATCAAAATCATAATATTTTAAATATTTATAATACCTGTTGTAATGCCATAAAAACGAATTATATTTTCATGAAAATCAATTTCACGCTGAAGTTTAAGCTAAACCAAAATAGAAATGATAAATTAGGAACATAATTCACGTTAACATATTATTAAGACAATACTATATAATAGTTACTTCATTAACAATTTCTTTAGCCATAACATTGAAATTATAAAAAGATTTCAATGCTAAATAACTATGAGAACTTTTCCAATTTGCACGATAAACTTTTCCAAAACTTCCAAAGCCAACCTCTTTAATGCTATTAAAATGATTATAATCATAATATTTAATTTGATTTTTCGCAATAGATTCTTCAATCCAATCAATCCACTCATTTGAATTATCAATAACTTCAAATTCAGTAATGTTAGACATTGTTTTAAATACAGAAAAGTTTTTACTGCGGTAGTTAGTTTTTAATGTAAGTTAATTTTATGTTAAAGAAAAAAAAAGAATTTTGTCTATTTATAGAAATTTGGTGTTACGAAATAAATTTGTGTAGTTTGTATAATTTGTAAATCATGCTCATGCAAGGCAAAAAAAACAATTTTAGTAAGACGACGCTCTGTCCTACGTTTGACTGCGCCAAAATCAATAAATAATTTTAACGTGACATGACGTTTACATAATTTTTTTAGGACATATGACACAACCAAATTTGAAACTTAATTGCCGATTCGTCTAAGAACGGCACTGCGTTACTAATAAAATTCGGGGTTAAATTTGCCGATTTTGTGCTAGAACACAATCTTCAGAAAGGATATTTTCATAGACGACATATTAACTATAAATAAAAGTCATATGATATACTGAAAAAATGCTTGAAAAAAAAAGATTTTGCAAAAAAAAATTATACGTTCATATGCAAAATAATGAGTTTACTATGTACGCGCGTCAGATTTACACCTTAAAATGTAAGAAATTTCAATATTTTATTTTACTATATCATGTTATTTACATTACAAACATATATTTTTTGGCTTTCTAAGCTTTTTTTAAAGACTTTTTTTAAATATTTTTCTTTATAGAACTAGTAAAAAATTGAAGGGTACTTTTATTTGTGAAATGGGTGAAATGGGTGAAAGTTTATCCCGCGCGTGAGATGTAAAAAACGGGTTTTTTTATTATCGTTAATATCCCCGAATTTTATTAGTAACGCAGTGCCGATTTTAGACGGATTGGCAATTATCGTCTCAGCGTAGTTTATTATGTGTAGATCGTGAGATCGCAAACAAATTCTTTAGTTACCGGAAAAACTTACTCTGAAACCAATTTCTTTAAACATCTAAAATTTAAAATGTGATACGATATTTCATAAAAAATAAAAATACTTTCTATTTGATAAGAATGATTGCCATTCTATTTTATTCATTTGCTATCACATTACGTATTCATAAGAATTTGCCTATTCTCGGACGTAAATTTAATTGTAAAAGTTTTTTTCTTGATTTGATAAATTGTGAATATTTCAATTAATTTAATTTATATAGGTTTTTTTATTAAGATAAATTATTTTTTTTTATTAGACATTCAATGTGATTTCACAAAGTGTACAATTGACATTAGTAGATTTTTATTTTAAAGTTAACGGTAATAAAAGTTTAAATAGGCTATTATAAATTTAATAATAGAAAAAACTCATTTTTTAGTATAATAATATATAGACGAATAAGAAGATGGATGAACGTATCATCAAAAAAATATTTGCTTTAATCGATTTTTTACTAAACATTATATCAATTAAATAATTCTGTGAGATATTTAATATATATATACTTTAAAGGTGAAGAATAGTGTTTATGATGTCATATGTAGGGTGAATATAATTACTTTTTAAAGTTAACATATGTTCTAAATAGGATATAAATAAAAGACACTGAAATTGTAAAACAAAATGTTTGCTAAGCATAATTCTCGTCCTAAAATAAGCAAAAAATACTGGCGTAAAAAAAAAAGTATCTAAATTTTAGAGAGCTTTGTAGTTCGTAGCTACCATACAGAAACTACTACAGTAGTTGAATTCAGTTATAAAACTATTTAGATTTTCAAATTTTTCTATTTTTTATTACATTACTTTTTGATAATTCATATTATGTTCTATTAAATTCACCATACCATTTATCATTAACTGTAAATATATATTATACTGTTAAAATAATCTCAAATTTTGTTAATATCATATGTTGTATCTCTATATTAATTTCAATGGTTAAATGATTGTAATTATTTTGTTTCATATCAGTAAAACAATATGTATATAATAGCAATAACCAATTTTAAGCATCAATTGAATCTGCTTATTTTTATATATTTATTCCATAAAAATAGCTTTTTGTTATTCATTTATAAAAAAATTTAATATTGTTAATCATTCTTGTTAATCAATAAATCTATTGTCTTTGATAAAAACTTTATTAATTTTTTTTTTTATTTGAAAAAGCTCTTTGAATTAAATCATAAAATAAATCTGATTTCAATAAAGAAAAAAAAAGTTTTTAAAATTATGAAAAAAAATCTGTATAGGAATATTATATCTAATTTAAATTAAATAATATAATTTTATATTTAAATAAGTTTGCTGTATTGGCGAACTTATATTTTTTTAAAAGTAACTATCAGATATTCAAAAATCAAATGAAAAGAAAATTAATTTCTAAACAATTAAAAAGCTTATTGATAATAAGTTTAAAATTGAAATTTTGTCAAGTCTTAGTTTTAAAAGCAGTTAAATTAGTTAAATTTATAACAACTTTTTGATAACCATTATTATTATTACATTAAAATCTTTTATGAAGATAGAAAAAATGTTCCAAACTAGTTGAGAACTAAATTTAATAATCCTTATATTAAGCAATAATTAGTATCTGAATTATCTTATTAATAATATTGTTATATATTACTAACAAATCATGCAATAAATAAAAAACATCAATTTATACATTATTCTTAAATTAATTTTATTTGGAAGTCATATTTCATCAGTCTTATTAGAATATGACAATTAGTTATGTTTGATTTATTATTTATAGTAAAAATTACACATCCATATCAGTTTGGTATATTTACAAATCTGCGCCTAATGTGAGTTGCAAACTAAAAGGGAAATCACTCAAAAGAGGATATGAAAATGCAAGTCATATCTTGTAAGAAAATTCACAAATCTACTAACTTGAACAGATTCAAATGAGTAATATATTTTAATTGTTATTATTATTAAATTATTGTTATTTAAATAAAATGTATTCGCATTATTAACATCTAAAAAGATAAAGAAAATATGGAGCTATAATTAATCTAAATAATTTATAAGATCTTAGAATTCTTTTTTTATTTAACTGATCTATTATAAAGTTGTACTTTGCAATTAGCTTAATATACTACTCCTTTGAAGTCAAAAGAAAGTATATTCACAAAATATCACAAATGTGCATTTTTGAATATATAGTTTTATTCATAATTAATTTGATTATTGTGACTGATTGAATATAGTATAGATCTAATAATTATGATTTTAGTAATATGAACTGATAAAAAAATATATAAAATATCATTAATTACAATAACATTAACTGAAAACATATAATATAATATTTACTTAAGATACCTACTATAACTTATATTACTATTATAAAAAAAAGATATGGTATTAAAATTCCTGAAACAATTAATGATTTATCAATTAGACTTCTCATTTAGCATTTGAGTTGAGAACTTATCAATCAAGCAATAATTAACCTCTTGTTTGATGCTTAGCACAAGCTGTGATTCTTAGTCGACAGTAATGAACTCATAGTTCAATCTTAGTACAAGCTAGTGCTCTTAGCCTTTCTATCTAGTTTAATGTATTGTATTTATTAGTTGAGATGTTTTCTTATAAGTAATAATATATTAGTTATGTATTTCACTATCCAAGAATTGGACAATCATACAAAAGAATATGAAACATTCCATTGGTGTGAAATCCAGGCTCAGACCAGGCATCTGCAGGAAGTTTCTATTCTGATTTCTGATAAATCAAAAAAATAATATAAATGATGTCAAGAAAATGAAAAGTTATGCAATTACAACCTGTCAACCGATGCAATTCAGTTAGAAATTGTCTTCAAAGTGTTGATAGTAGAGCATAAACTCTTACATAACAGGTCCCAGTATTAAGGATAATAACAGAGAATACCTAAAGAGACCTAATTCTATAAAACAAGATGTATATTTTTTAACTAGAAGTTAAGAATCAGTAGAAGTAGTGTAGAAGTCCAGAGCCAATTATCTTTATTTTAACATTTTATAATGGATAAACAAAACCAAAATAGCCAATTTAAAATGGATCTATATTTTAATTCAACCTCTACATAACTGAATATCTCATTTGTGCAGGCTTCCAGACTTTAAAAATTAGTATGGATAATTGGGCCTTAATATTGATTAAAATATGGAAAATTTATATTTTCAAGAGTTATTGCATACCTGTTGAGATTTTTATATTTAGCTTTTTATACTTAATTGTGAAAATATAACAAAAAGATTGTAAAATCTTACATTATTACTTAATAATGAATCAATACCCTTAAAAAGACTGAAACAAAATTAAATTATATGATTTATATTTACTACTAATTGTTAAAGATAAATGATACATACTAATAATAAATTTGAAAATATGAATTGAATTATTAATTTAAATAAATAGCTAAACAATAGAGATAATGAATTTTTGAGATGATAGATATAGATTAAGTAAACATGTAAAGATAAATAATATCTATCTATAATCTATTTATTTTAAGAATGTTAAATTACTAAAATATTTTATAATTTTTACACATATAGTTATAGTATTTTTGATATAATAAAGTAATATAGTAATATATACATGATGTTAAAAGTTCTAAATGAATTCCATGCATTATATATCATAGTATATTATTATATAATAAATAAGTAGTATAAAGTTATATTAAATCATGCTAATCTCCATATTATTATAATAGATCAAAATAGAAATTTTATTATTTCCTTTGAATTTAGCTTACCAAAAATTTATAATGTAATGAAATTAATGTGGTAAAAAACTAAAAACAAATTACATTGAAAATAAATACTACAAATTGTATTATTAAAGCAATAGGATTATTACTTTTTACAAAAAAAAGATTTCAATATCATTTACTTGTAGCTTCAGTGGTATATCACGCTTTAATATAATGAAATGGATGATATACTAGAATTTCTATGGAATTGGCCAAGATTAATTATATAATAATTATAGATATCAGAAATTAACAAATTTTACATAAATATAAGGCAATAAAATTCTTATCGAATTTTTTAATTTACAAATTTAATTCTTTTAACACAATTTTTATTTTATAACCCAAATATTTTAAATCTTAATATAAATAACGTAGTATCAATCTGGCTAAATGATGCCACTCAGACATTAATAAGGTAAATTTGTATTAATCTTACAATGAAATTATCTATAAAAAAAATTGGAAAAATAGTAACTTTATTTATACTAATTAGATACTATCAGCAATATCTTGATCTTTTTGAAGATCATTCAATTCGTGACCATTTGATATGAATGAAAATTGTGACAAGAATAAATAATAACTATAATTTTATCATAACCCAAAACCAGTGTTGCAATAAATGGAATGCGCTAAAAAGAGGTGAATCTTTTAACATTTGTAATTTAATTTGTGAATATTAGTAAATACTTTATTAATATATATAATTAATAATAGGATATGAAAACTTGTCCAGAATAATTAATGGTTTGTAGTATATTTGAGGTTAATGTTAGATTTCTCAAACAATTCACATAAAATCAATTTTATTTATTTTAGGAAATCCCAAGGGATACCCATTCACTCTCCCAACAACTATGACATTCATTTTTTTAACATAAAATATATCAAGTTGGGTGACATTCAATCCATTATTCTGTATTTGACTAAAAGTTTTATTAAGTTTTGACATTAATAATATAATATTCTGATGGAAATACATTTTAATATTATCTTTATCAACATTATTGTTCTATAAAGTTCCCATTAATATTATTTTTTTATATGGTTTACTCAGATTAGCTGTAAAAAAAAGAGAGATAAAAAGTATAATCAATAAGTTACTAAGTGGTAAAATAAGTTATAAAGAGAGTAGCAATAAATAGGCAAGAGAGTAATAAATTATGTCTCTTTACTTTTTATAAAGGTAACTTTTTTATTTGATTTATTGGTAGTCCATTTTGATTATGATGGACTGATATTTTCTCATTAATGGCTAAATATTTAATAAATTATTTATTACATTTTAACCTAAAATGTTATAAATATAAACTGGTAAAATTTTTTTTTGAAATTCTGTGGGAAAATCTGATATATATTAAATGCAGATAGAGTAAGTGGCTAGAGTATGCATCAATGTTAATCAAAATAATCAGATTTCTCGAGATTACTGCTTATACTATACGTAACTGTCATGGCTTGTATTACTTCTGAATTCTGATCATGAATTAATGAATTAGACTTCCCATTTTCTAATTCATCAAAAAAAGAATAAAATATTCTTCAAAGTCACAATTCATCTTAATTTTAATTTTATGATATTCAAAAAGAATATATTTTTTTGAAATTACAATATATATTTTTTTTGCTTTAGTAATGTTAATGTAAAATTTAATATATATAATTATTCATTGTTCCCAGTTTAAGCATGCTATTTATTAGGTTTAAAAGTTACATTTAAAGGTTAATTAAATTCAATTTGCACCTTCACTTTTTTTAAATTAAATAAAAATGTATTGTCCGGACTTTTGTTAAATTTACTAATATATTTATTTCATCATTTTCTTAACTCGCCTTCTCTTTCTTCATTCTATTATATTTATTTGAATATGACATTCAATAATCAATATTGCTTGCTATTTTTTATCGACAACTTTTTGACTAACACTTATTTGTATAAAGAAATGTGATTTGTTATTTTTTACGATCGGTAGTCAACAAATCTTTTATGGTGTAATTAATATTTACTCGTGATAATTACTTATGTCATGCTATCATTTCTTTCGCTACTGATAAACTTATAACATAAAAAAAATATTTTGACAATATTTTTCATCACATTTTCTCTGATAATTAAGTTTGGTCAAAATTTGTGAATCGTAATGTTGGCCGACCTTGAATAATTCTGACCAAATCACAGAATTTCACATGATTAACTTTATCACACGCAGAATTCATCCTCAGTGATGTTACTCACAATCACTAATTGTGCGTCAGTTAATTAATTAATATAAATAGACACAATAGTAAAATGTGATACACAAATACCTCTCTTTCTCTTTTCAACTTACAATATGTCATGTTCAAAATTATTTTCAGGAGATTTTCCCGAATTAACTTATGAAGTTATAAAATATTTATAGAATGATCATTCAACTTTACATTCATGTATTTTAGTTAACAGATTTTGGTGTCGTTTAACTATTCCATTATTATGGGAAAATCCATTTTCTATTTCTACTAGAAACCATAAATTTATTATTGATATTTATTTACATAATTTTAAAACAAAATTAAATGTATATAAAATTAATAAAAATTTATTACCTTCAAATACACTATTCAATTATCTTAGCTTTTTAAAATATTTGAATACATATAAATTTATTACTTCTGTTTAATGAATGGAAAATCTTTAACCTTCAAAAATAAACATTTAAAAAGTTCAATAATTGATATATGTTTATTACTATTTAAAATGTTTATTGAAAATGAAGTAAATTTACATACCTTCGAAATTGAGAACTCACCTACTATTAAATATTCTAGTATATATCTTGATAGTATTCTTGAGTTAATTTTACAAAATCCAAATTTCATTTACAATATTAGAAATTTAAAACTTTATAGTATATATTATATAGAATTGATATAATCAAAGATCGTTTATCACAAATAATTCACATTAAAATCTAAAAAAAAAATTTACTTGGTTATAATTTACCTTTATATCAATTATTATTTTTATCAAAAGATTATAATTTTTCAAATACTTTAAATACAATCATTTTCTATTGCGTCAAGATAAAGTATTTAAACAATTAAATGTTTTAGAATCTGTTCATATTGTTTATTGTTCATCTTTAAATGATAGTTTTATTCAACAAATTATTACTTTAACTAAACCATTTATGGGCAAGATATTACAAATTGAATCACTACAATTATTATTACAAAAATCTGGTGGTTATTTAGAAAATTTTGATTTGGTTTTGGTTTTAGGGGATCATTAGATCAACAGTTAATAGAATTAATTACAAAATATTGTAAGAATATCAAATTCCTTGATTTGAGTAGAATTGATAATCCGATTATTTATCTAAGGCCATACAAACTTGATTTTATGGTTTTCATAATATAAAAATTTCATCAATAACCCGGCAACCCGGCTTTTAATTTTTTTTTTCAAAAATTTTATATGTGAAATTTTTTTTCAATTTTTAAAAAATTCTCACCCGGCATAGTAACAATATAAAAATTTTTTTTTAAGACCTAACAAAAACTGACCCGGCCGGACTATGAAAACCATTTTTACCACTTTGTGTCGCCTAATAATCAATTTAATTGAAAATATTAAACAAAAACTTAATCATCTTGCAATTCGTATATTGGATGGTATTTATTATTACTCGAATGGTAATATTGAACATGGTTCAAATATATTGCAAAATTTAGGACAAGCTCTCCCTTCTAAATTAGAATACTTAAGTTTGACTGTTTCTATTAAAAACAGTGATTTTAGAACATTCTTAGAAAATTCTCAAGATATTCTTATTAATAAATTGTTAATTGAGCAAAGAAGTAGTTACGATATTTTACATTATATAAAGGAATATATTATGAAGAAAAAAAGAGTAAAGTATTTGTCTATTATGTATTTTAAAGTTCAAATAGATTTGTATGATTTGAAAGATGAAGCGGAGGAATTTAAACTATATAATATTAGAGTTCGAAGTTGGAATGATTTATCTTTTGCTGGTAATATTTATAATTTATTAAAGGAAGTTGATTAATTATTACATAATATTTGACAACTGAATAATTTTAAAAGTTGCTTCATATCATTTATTATTGAGATATATTGAGAAATTTTTTTACGTTATGTTTACATTAAGATTTTGAATCCTAACGTTAACGTTAAAGTTAACGTTAAAATGGTTTCCTTTTTCGGCATACCTCTATTTCAATTTTCGATCTAAATTTCAATCTTCACTTTTTTAAACAATCGCCATTCAAGTAATCTTTTATTGTATTAATTACTAAACACTATGGAAATAAATCAAGAGTTTGCAATGAGCATTGGTTTTATTGGATAATCATATGATTATGACAGTATTATGACGTTTAATTTCATATCAAGCATGCAATATTCTGTCTCATCAATCATATTTACAATTATTGGTCTATAACACATCGAAAATAAACACATTTTTTAAAAATATCATGACTAAAAAATTCAAAGCAACACTCTTCTTTTGTCTAATACTATATAAGAAAATTAACATTTGATCTATCTGAAATTTAGTAAATTTTTATTAGTAAAATTGGTCAAGTGAGTTTATCATTTCAAATTTCAATCGACTGTTACGAATTGAATTGTAATATTTGAGCAACATCTTCAATCACATTGAGGGAGACGGTGAAACAATAATTTAATGGATCACATGATCATTTATCACGTGGTTTATCGCTCAAATTTCAAGTTTACGCAACATATCAAAAAGTTCAAATAGTTTTAGTTTTACAAATCCTAATTCTGTCTTTATTTGAAAAACGTGATATTTGTGTAGCTTTCTGATGGGTTTATGATACAGACAAGACTTTCATATTATTTGTATATATTAAATATAGTAACTATTTTTATTTGTGTTTAACCCTTGGAGAATTTTTTCTTAATAAGACAATTTTTTTTAACAGGATTTTTTTTTTGATAGAGAATTCATTGAGAAATTTTTTTTTTGTAGAAAATTCTTTGGAGAATTTTGTTAATAGGAAAGATTTTTTTTGATAAAAATTTTTTTTTGATAGAGAATTTTGTTAAGAATTTTTTTTTTAATAGAAGGGAGTTTTCCTTGATAAAGAATTTCTTTTGGGAATTTTTTTAATAGGTGAAAGTATTTTTTGACGGAGTATTTATTAGAGAATTTTTTTTTGATATAAGATTTTTTTTTTGATAGATCGTTAGTAAATTTTTTTAACAGGGCCACAGGGGAGATTTTTTTTTGATAGAGAATTATGGTAAAGAATTTTTTTTTTTTAATAGGTAAAGAATCTTTGAATTTTTTTTAATAGGGAAAATGTGTTTTTTGATGGAAGATTTTCGTTAGAAATTTTTCTTAATCGGGATATTTTTTTTGATTGAGAATTTCATTAGAGAATTGTTGGTTGAAAAGTTTTTTATTTTTTGATGGAGAATTTTGTTAGAAGTCTCAATAGAAAATTTTATTGAAAATAGTTTTTTTTTAATAAGGGTATCGAGAATTTTGGCTTGAAATTTTTTTTTTAATAAAGATTTTCATTAGAGATCTTTTTTTTATAAAAAATTGATTGAAAATTTATTAAATTTCACAATTTTAATAAATTTTTTTTTTGTTTTATTTGTTTCATTTTAATAATTTCAGGTTTCTAGAATTTGTTTTTATTTAACTTACTTTATTAATAAACTGTTCGAGCTTTTCTACAATAAGCTCCCCGGAGTGTAATATAGAATTCTCACATATCACATGAACACGGTCAATAGAGTCCATGGTTGACAAGAGCGGGCGCTTAACTAATCTTATGCTTACCCTAACCCTAAGCAACTCTAAAACGTCAGTGTCAACAAGTATTTCAGGTACATTCTATATAGATTTTTAATTTATACGTAAAGCAATTTAAAATTAAATGTAATAATGAATTATTGATTAAACAATTCAATACTAAATAAAATAGTAAATTTATACTGTATTAAAAAAGTGTTATTAGTATAATTAATATCCCAACTAATTTATACTTTATATTACAGAAGTAGAAGAGAATTCTTTTTTAAAATAAAATTCCATTATAAAGAAATCAAGTCAACTTTTCATTTTAAAAATAATTTTATATTCTTGGTAATGTAGACGCGAAAATAATAACTTACAGTAAATAATATATTTAGTAGATCAGTTGCCACAACTGCGCCGTATACTCCATAGTTGAGAAGATTCCTAGGGTGAAACAGACTTTCATGCATAATAATAAACCTTTAAATGTTTTAAAAATTCTTTTTTTTAAAAACGACGTAAGCAGTTTTCGAATTAGTGTCTGATCATCTAAATAATACGGTATATAATACATTCGGATAAAGCACTAGTTCAAAAATTGCATATATCTTTTTTTAGGTAAAGTAATTAAGAACACAGTACTTAAAAGAATAATAGCATCAGTATAGTGCCAAGAGAATTTAGTGATTATACTACTATACGATCACAAAATTATCTTTCTATTTTGGTGTTGACAAGTTGTAATTGGCTTCTCGGATACCGGGTACCAACGAGATAATATTTATAAAATATTTCACATTTAATATTTTAAACGCAAAAAAAGAATTTATTTATTTATTTAATAAATATAAAAAAAAAATTAAAATAAAATAAAAATAAAATTGTTATTAATCAATTAACTAATTAATTTACTTATTAATAATTAAAGATTCGTGTAAAATAAGTACATCAAGCACTTATAAAAAACCCCAAAAGTCCAAATCTGCAGGTACAGCAGGAGGTTCACTAGCACCAAAAATAGCAGCTGAACAGGCTAATGCTACACTATCAGGTGGATTTCCATGTTCAATTGCAATTACAATAGCGTATGATTTAGGCAACTCTTCTGCGCCTGGTGCAATGTATTTCTGCGTTGTAGAAAATGTAGTTCCGGCTTTAATCGGACAAGTAACTCCAGGTAATGAACAAATATCCACAATGAGGGGACCTCCTACGGGATGTTTCTCGGCAAGATTGATGAATGCAATACCAAGCAAATCTCCAGTGATAATATCATTTTTCAATGTTCCTTTAATGTCGAACGTTTCTTCTTGTCCAGGAGCGAAGGGATCAGGTGTCATTTTTACATCGAGTCCCACTGCATCTGGTGGCAAATCGGGACATGGTGGAAATGAAGTTTCTCTTTTTTCAAGTGGTGCTGCATTGACCGCAAAAAGCGTAGCAAATAAAACGAATGCAAAAATAAAAATTCGACTCATGATTACTTAAATTTTCTTGTAATTAAATTTTTATTAAAATAAATGTTTATTAATTTTTTTTTTTTTGAATTCGGATTAAATCAGTTACTTCTTTTATAAGAAAAAAACAACAACCAAAAGATTTACTTTGTTTCATCTTTTCTTTTTCTTCGTATTAATTTTATTAATCTGCAAATCACGATTATCATCATGCTATACATCAAGTCATCAAAGAAAATCATACTAAATAATAATTATGTATTACTGCGTTGGATAACTTAACTAAGTTCGTTTTTGTTTAAAAAAAAAAAAAATTTTAGACATCTTCGGTCGTTGATTCCTTAGATAAGAAAGCGACTGTGCTTTGTTTATGACATAAGTTTAAGAATTAAATAATGATGAAATTTCAGCCGTCAGAATTTAAAAAAAGGATATGAAATTTGAGATCACATGAGGAATACAACTAAATTAATATATTTCAAGGGGCTTGTATTTAAGTTTCGTTTTAAATTAGTTTAAAACGAAATTGTGTCATTCAAAATGGGATCTCCCAAAATCCCTGACAGAATCCTGGTGATCTAAAATCTTGACAGCTAAAATCCTGACTGGATTAGTTAATTTTTAATGCAATTCTAATTTCAAAAGATTAGTAATTTAGTAATATACTGTACATAGTCCTTTTAGTTAAAATAAAAAATTTTTCCTTTTAATTTCATTAATAATATAGTAACGTTAGTTAATTTGCATTAATATTAATAAAATTTGCAAACAATTTGCATTGGTATTGATAAAATTTATAAATATTTTCGTTAATACTAATCAAATAATTCAAATTATATTTTTAACTAGATTAGTTTGATGTGTGGTGACTTCGTCGCCACCAGATAAATTGTTGAAAATTATATGTGATTTGGTTTGTGAAAGTTCTAATGAATGAATATTATTTAATGGCTTTTTTTATTATGTAAAATAGAGATTCAAACAATACTAGAGTCTCGCTCGTGGAAAAGGCGAAACCAGCTTAGGGATGACTTTTAAATGTGACGAATATTCATTACATATTATCACTTTTCATTTGGTTCGTCTATTAGAATCATTAATTTATGATGGACTGATATATTTTATATGGCTTAATTTAATTTTTTATGCATTTTGTAGTGTCAGAAAATGTGATAGTATAATATTATTTTTAGGCGCAAATTTTATTTTAAATTTTACTGCGGTTTGCAACGACTTTAAACTATTGGTTAGATTATACTGCGGCCCGAAATGACCTTAAACTATTGGATGATTTGTTTTAGTAGGGGATTTGCGTTCAGGTGATCTATCATTTTGTCGGTACCCTAATGACAAGGGGTCGGGTCAATTATCGCCATTTTCGGAAATACGCAAAAGTGTGGAATGTGGATATAACAAATCTGCTAGATGATTTTGCACGTGCACCAATCATTTTATTCAGAGAATGCACGGAACAATTCACAGAACAGAATTCTATAAATCAGAAAATTATTTGAAGAGTTCATCGCATTTATTTATATGAAACAAACTATATTTTTTTTCACTTTTTCTTGGATCATGTTCATACTGTATTTTTTGAAAACGATGATAACCCCACCAATGTCAATCACAACAGAACAGTTAATTCAGAGATACAGTATACTAATAATGATATATAAATGAAAATTGCAACGCTGGTCACATTTTAATATTGTAATAGGTCAAATTCTTCTTCCTGATACCTGGGTGAAGTTGCTTCTGATTGCTGGTTGAACATAAGTAGTATTTGACATTGATGGATTTGGATGTGTATCATCTTGAGGTTTTGAATGACATTCATTTTTAATGATCTTACTTTTATTTTTAAATATTCAATGTAACTGTCTTTACCTTTTTCAATGAATTCAATTAAACTAAAAAAAAGTACTAATTATAAAGTCAACTAAGTGAGCGTAATGCAGTAGCTTCAATTTAATAGGTTGGTCTAATCTAACATTTCTGACCTTTCTAAGCTTTTAATCTTTTCATCCTTTTTGTCTAATTCCTTTTCCAGCTTTCTATTTCCATGAACCCTTTTATAATAAAAAAAAAGTTTATTTTTCAAAAATAAAAATCCATTATCCAATTATAAAAAAAAATACCAATTATTTTTTCGAGAATGAGTTTTTGAGTCACTATAATATCATTTTTTATTTCAAGATGAAAATTTTTTAACCATGATTTTTAGGTGTAAAATGAAAAATATCTAGTTTGAGGAATAACTTGTCGATAAAACTTTTTTATCCCTGATTATTATATTAAAAGAAAATTAAATGTTTTACATTAAAATAAAATTTTTATTAATAAGTTGTAAAGAAAAGTTGAGTATTATTAAAAGAAAATCAGGATGGTAGTCAACTTTACAGTATAGTCTAACATAAATTGTCTCATAACATGTAACGCGTCTTTTATAAGTTTGCGTAAAAGATGTAATTTAACTTATTAAAATTCTGAAATGATATTGGTTAGTGATTTTGACGGACTGATATACAGTTAATTGTACCTTTTATGTCAAATATTTTTTATAACACAAGCCACTGATTTTATTAATGCGCAGTTTAAATTGTTATATGGTAATAAAATAATATGTAAGTGATGACTCATAATTATATAAGATAATATGATTATTATTGTAAAAGATGTAAAATTGAAGTAAAATTCCGAAATGATATTGGTTGGTGATTTTGAAGGACTGATATTATGTAATTCCGAAATGATATTGGTTAGTGATTTTGATGAACTGATATTTAAATATAGACTATTACAGTTTAATTATACTTTTTATTGTTATTGATGCGCAGTATAAAGTATTTTTTTTATTAAATCAATTAAAATATCAACAATAGACTATTTTTTACTATTTTTCTATTTTTGCGAGTCCGCAAGAGTTGATTACAAATATTAATATCATTTATACTTTTTATATGAAAAGCTTGTGCAACAAAAAATAATATTTATACAGTCCTTTTTTCTTTCTTTTTTTTTTTATTACACATCCTCTTATTCCAAACATCCTCCTATTTCCTATTTCACACATACACATCCACTTATTCTTTCCCTCTTTTAGAGAGAAAGGTAACAAACTTTTTTCGCGCAAATAAATATTTTTATTTTTTTTTTGCACGAAAAAATAATATCCTCTTATTCTTTTTCTCTTTTAGAGAAAGGAAACCTTTTTTCGCGCAAATAAATATTTTTATTTTTTTTTTACGCGAAAAAATAATATTCTTCCTTTCTATTATTCTTGAGAAGGTAACAAACTCTTTTTTGCGCAAATAAATATTCTTATTTTTTTATTGCGCGAAGAAATAAATATTCTTTCCTCAAATATTCTTATTTTCATATACGTATTTTTTTTCATTCATTCAAATAAATATTTTTTTTTTTAAACAAATAATTATCTAGGGTATACCATTTATTCCAAGATCAGGACAACAAATGTTGAACAAGAAATTAGTATTACTCCTAATATATCAGCATAGAAACGTTAGACTAGACTAACCTACTCAAGTGAAGTCAACCAAAGAATAACATCTCCAAATCATTGTCAAGACCCAGGTTCTATAACAAAATCAACAGGAATTTATTTATCACATTTGGTACATTTGGTGAGTTATTGTGTTTAAATTTAAAAAGTTTGGGCTTTAATTGCAATGAAGGCTTTTTTACGATTTAGTTCATGGGTCTGCTCACGTATGTATATGTCTAAGGTTTTCCAGATTTGCTTGTGCTTATTTGTCGGGATTCTTTGTGAGTCTAGATGAAATCTGGTATATGTGCCTGAGTAAGCGTGGATGAGCGTTCTGATATCAGCCTAGTAATTTAATAACTCATTTATCTGAGTGATCATAGGATAACCTTTCTCTTTATTCTAGATTATTATTCTCCTTGCACAAGAAATCGGATTTAATTTAATTTATAACATTTGGTACATTTGGTGAGTTGTTGTGTTTAAATTTAAAAAGTTTGGGCTTTAATTGCAATGAAGGCTTTTTTACGATTTAGTTCATGGGTCTGCTCACGTATATATATGTCTAAGGTTTTCCAAATTTGCTTGTGCTTATTTGTCGGGATTCTTTGTGAGTCTAGATGAAATCTGGTATATGTGCCTGAGTAAGCGTGGATGAGCGTTCTGATATCAGCCTAGTAATTCAATAACTCATTTATCTGAGTGATCATAGGATAACCTTTCTCTTTATTCTAGATTATTATTCTCCTTGCACAAGAAATCGGATTTAATTTAATTTATACCATTTGGTACATTTGGTGAGTTGTTGTGTTTAAATTTAAAAAGTTTGGGCTTTAATTGCAATGAAGGCTTTTTTACGATTTAGTTCATGGGTCTGCTCACGTATGTATATGTCTAAGGTTTTCCAAATTTGCTTATGCTTATTTGTCGGGATTCTTTGTGAGTCTAGATGAAATCTGGTATATGTGCCTGAGTAAGCGTGGATGAGCGTTCTGATATCAGCCTAGTAATTCAATAACTCATTTATCTGAGTGATCATAGGATAACCTTTCTCTTTATTATCATTAAGGTTCTCCTTACACAAGAAATCCACTATATATTCGTCTATAAATTCATTAAAAATTTCCGCGTATTCTTCATCATTATCATCATTTTGATTCAATAATAAATGGTGAACTAAACATTGACATTATCAATTCAAAATTCGACTTATTAACGTTAAGTAATGTCATATCTTTTTCAATCATTTAATTTTTTTCATTGTGTAATCTAAACCATGGAATTTTTTCTTTATCCTTCATTTTGGCCTATACAGGTGATGCTAATTCCATTGCTAGAGTGCGTTCGATTTTTTCTGCTTCACAATGCATATTATGATATGCCTCCGTAAAACACAGAAAAGCATTTTGGAACATTTTTTTAGCGGACTTTTTTTTTTTTGACGTGGCATTATTTTAAAGAGATTAAATATTAATCCTGTAATTCTTGTAGTTAATTCTTTTTTTTAATAAAATTTTCTGAATGATTATCGTTCGAAACTTATCTGCTTTTATAATTCATTTTTTCCAAGTAAAATATTTCCAAAAGAGCATAAAAATAAAAATTATTATTTCCTTGAAACGCATTTAGAACTGAAAAGATTCTCCTTGAATCGCATTTAGAACTGAAAAGATTCTTTTCGAAAAGCACTAAGAACCGCAAAAAGGTTCATTTTTTTTAATTCTGAAACACATTTAATGCCATAAATCCTTTCAAAAAAAAAAACACGGAGTTTACATCAAATGACGTTAAATAAATTAATTATCGGAATTTTATCTAGTAAATGACAGATAAGAAGAATAAAACAACTTCTTTAAGAATTGTAAGCGTTTTTTATTTTACACGTGAATCATTTGTTTATTGTTCATTTGTTTAGCTAAAAAAGATAGATTAATACATTTTTTTATCCTATAACGATAATTATTTACTTATTCATTTTTATTTTATTTTATTTGTTTTTATTATTATTCGATTTCATGACATTTGTAATAATTGGAAGAATTTATATAAATTTGACTTGCCCATTATTGCCTTATCTAAAATTATCTATGGCGGATGTGGCTTGCTTACTTCTACACATATCGATATTAAATTACTCGGATCTTGGGTGTGGCTGGAATAAAAACCGATTCAATATTTAATCCGGACACTCGGTCAAATTAAAGCCGTACAAACGGTATAAACATTTTTCATATGGAATTTGTGCAAGTGAACATTATCTAATATGCATAATGTACATTGTTTGATTGTTTCTTTAAAAAAAAAATTTGGTGTAACGGATGATTTTACTTTCAATTTCTGCGCAGGAATCAAAAAAAAAATAAAAGATAACTTTACTGCATAAATACTGATTAGTTGTTTAAATGTTCCTTCATGTATTCAATATACGAGTACATTTCTTCATTTACCATTTAAATTATTTGAAGAAAGACTTCTTGGCCGTGACCATATAACGCTCATAATGGACATAAAGATGCATAAACGCCAAGCTAATATTTTTTGAATTTTTTTTTTAAACTTTACCATATTTGGTTACCGTACAACTTTATCTTGTTAATATGGTAATAATTAGTTAACAAAAAATAATAAAATAATATGTATTAAATTACTATTAAATTATATTTATAAGATATAAATTATATTTAGTATATTTTTTTTTGACGACTTTGACGTTTGTAGAATGAAATTCGGATTAATTAAGGAATAACCTAGGGTGATCATTATTAAATTTGTACACCCAATTAAATTTTATTGGCTAATTAATGTGCTGATCATTTCTTATGTTTTTTTTAAACGTACTCGAATAATCTTATTTTCTTTAGGTCCTTTCATACGGTGTACCATTTGCACGGCACTCAAGGTACGTTTTCTTTCTTTTTTTTTCATTTTTGCTTCTTGCATTTTGTTTCCTACTAACTTTATTTCGTTTTTTTAGGTCCTTTGGCTCTTTCGATTTTGCAATTAAGATATGATCAGCACTATATGGCCGTTTCTTATTCCATTCTTAATATTTCGTTTTTACATTTTGTATTTCATTCTTTTTAGGTCTTTCGATTCTTCTCTGTAACTACTAAGGTATTTTTTTTATTTTTTTTTTGTTTATTTATTACGTGTAAATTTCTGTTCCCTACTAACTTTATTTCTTCTTTTATTTTATGGGTTTGGTTTTTACTTGGTCCCCTGTTTATCTCATTTTCGCCCTTCTCCATTTTTTTGTTTGTCTCTTTATTTCTTTTGCTCTTTTTATTCTTCCCTTCCTTCATTTTTCCGTTGTTTTTTATTTCTTCTTCGTTCCTTTCGTCTTTTTCATTCTTTTACATTACCCTTCGTTCCTTTCATTTTTATTTCATTCCCATTTCATCTTTTCGTTCCTTTATACTGTCCTTTGTTATTTCATTTTTTTTTCCATTCCCACTTATCTTTACACTACCCTTTGTTCCTTTCATTTTTTATTCTCCTTTGCTCTATTTCGTCCCCCTTCATTCTTTTCATTTTTTTTTTATTCCCACTTGATCTTTTTCGTTCCTTTTTGTTTCTTTTATTCCCCCTTTGCTCCATTTCGTTCCTCCCTCACTCCCCCTTCGTTTTTTTTTATTCCCTTTTACTCTCCCTATTTTTTCATTCACCCTCATTTTTGATTAATTTTTTAGAAGTATTTTCGAAAAAACTTTAATATTATGAAAATATTACAAATATTTTTATTAATTAATTATAAATTTAATTATTTCTTATTTTATATTACGTTAATCTTAAACTTATAACCAACTTAGGAAAATATTTGAATAATTAAATGTATTAAGAATCTATTCATTTCATTTATTATTATTCTTTTAGTACCCATTTTACTCAATAAATTATTAATTTAGCTAAACCATTTGAATTAAAATCTTTATTCAAAAATCTGGTGATTATTTAGAGAATTTCGGATATGGATTTGGTTATAATAATCTATTATTAATTCAACAATTTCTATCAAAAAAAAATGATATTTTATAATTAATTGATTGATTTTTTATGAATTTGAATATCAAACTATTTATTCTAGCGTTCAATTTAATTGAAAAAATCTTACTCATCTTTCTATCAACGTCGATTAATTTCCTTATATCTGATATGTTATATTGATTTTTTTTAAAAAAATAACAATTTTGTAAATATATTAATTTAATATTTTATTTTTTATTTAATAATAATAAAAAATTGAAAGAAAAAGAAAAAAAATTTTAAAAAAAATTGGGAGGAAGAAAAAGGATAAGAAAGAAATCAGTTTAAAAAAAGGAATCCGAAAAAAAAATAAGTACGAAAAAAATTCTGACAAAAAAAAGGACAATAATGATCCAAAAAGAGTGAAAAAAAAAATTTCAGTTTGGGAAAAAAAAAATAAACCTAAACGGAGAAAAAATTTTTTTTTTTTTTTTTTTAAAAAAAAAAAGCTATTAGTATCATTAGTATGAATTTTTCGGTTTTGAAAAAAAAACTAAACTGAACCAAAAAAAGTTAAAAATATTTGGAAAAAAAAAATCGGACAAAAAAATTAAAAAAAATTCCGATTAAGATAACTGAAATTGGATTAGTTGATTGGAATAAATAGTTTTTGACCACAAATAGATCAGGCGGAGGAATGTCACGGGTTTTAATTATAGCATGGGATTCAAGTTACACAATTCAAATAATTCAAATAATTTATACGGAGACTAATCCAAACGTCAGACAAATTTTTTTGATTAAGAAATTATTACACGTAATAATTATTATTTATATATTTATATATAATTGTGAATTCTTCCATTGATTTTTATAATAACAATTATATTAGATAGAAGCTAATGATTAAGCATAATATTATTTGCTACACTAAAGGGACTAAAGGGACTAAAGGTGTGAAGGTTTGCGATCTTATCTATTGCTATTTCTGTAAATATCAGGTAAACTTTTTGGCTTTAAATGTTTTCTGATGCAAGTTTACATCAGTAATATATTCCGAATTTGATGCTCATATGCATTATAGTAGCAATATCAGCCTTTTGTCTGACACTCTGACCTTGATTGCTTACCCAAAATCTAAATAGATCAACTATATTTTGCACTGTAAGTTCGCTAGATCCCGTCAGAATTGCTCCTAAGAGAGTTCAGGAATCTGAATATCACCTTTAGTGCAAGCAAGAGGATAGTTCCTGTCTCAAGCTTGCTCCACTTTTTGATTATAGTGAATCTTTTTTATCAACAATCATTTGCTCTGATTCAACAGGAATTGAGCCCTGTTTATTTTCTTTGTTTAAAAGGATTGTAGAATTCTGGAAATTATATTAGAGGTAACAGCTATGAGCGCCCTAAATCCAAAATTTTCTGAGAAGTTACCAATGGACCATCATCTTTAAGTCTTTTCTCTGTTTCTTTTGCCTTATTTAATTACTACCCCTTTTCTCATGCCAAGAAAGTGTCCACCTCCCTATGGCACTAGACTTGAGTTGAGCATTCTCAGCATAACGCTTGGCATTCTCCTCCATAACTTGCTTTAGAAGCTCAACATTTTACGCCTCAATCTCGGCTTTCTCAGTCTCAAGCTTAGCATTCTTAACTTCAAACTCATAAATGCGTTGTCTCAATAATTCATTAATGACATGATCTATAAAACCTTGACAAATTCAAGTAAATGTTACAATTTGTAACGCCGATCACTTTTGCCAAGAAAAAATTTTTTATTAATGTACGTAAAAAATTAATACAATGGTCGGAACTTTGCCCGCGATACATGGCGAAAATTTCTATTCTATGTCTGCGGACTAATATTACACGATTATTTTTTTGGACGATAACCCTCTATTCTAGCTTTTTTCTTTGAGTGAGAATCATCTTCTGCACATGGCCCGTCCTTTAATATACCCACGATTATTTCCAAAACCTCTTTCACAGCACTACGCAATGATTGAGATGCGTTGTCCAAGGCCTTCTTGTTAAATTAGGAGTTCATTCGCCTGAAAAATTTCACCTGGAGGATAAAGCAAGAAACGCCGATCCTTAGCAGTTGTCCTAATACCATAAAGGTAGTCAAAATCATCATCATTTCGTTTTCGTTTTCTCCTGTTCGTTTCTGATAATTTGGGCAAAACTTTCGAGAATGTTACGCTGGACCGTATCTTCTGTAACATAAAAAAGAAAAAAAAATCCTCAGCTCACGAAAACATTTTTTAGCTATGATATATTATATTCCGGATTGGCTATGTTAACGAGGGATTCCCATGCCTTGATTGCATAATCGACTCACCCGCAACTTTCATCACCAAATTATTTCGTATTCAGGTCTCATACTAAATTCCTTATTCGTAGCATCACCCGCCGTGTGAAGAATGATCGAAACGTACTCATTACGCATGTCTTCCAAGCTATCCACGACCAAAGACCCATAACTGACTAAAATTTCCGTCATACAATGCTCGAAGTGTTCGTTCGTTGGGGTCTTGAATTTCGTGGGTTTGTAGAGAGAATAATGGGATGGTGTCAGTTCTATTGGAGTCAATGCCACATCTCGTTAACACTTCCTTCAAACTGCGTAAGACAAAAAGGCCCTCAACATTTTTTCATAGCGAACTTCACCAGTCTCATAGCTGGTCCACCCGGCATTCCCCATTTCTCAAGCCTTTCTTCGATTAAGTCAAAGAAGTTCCCGCCATTAATTTCTCTCCTTCTCGATTATCTTTCGTCTTATATTTTTTAATGTCGTCTGCTAGCGTAACGTCTCATCTTCAGTTGCTGTAGCAGAAGTGATTGGATAAAAAAATAGTTACATTCCAGAGTGAGATAAAATTAAAAAAAGCGTCATTTACGGTAAAAGGTTAATAAACATATTGATACTTCGGACTAAAATTTTATACCTGATTGTGACTTCGTAGTTCGTACCAAACCCGCTTTATGCACAGTGAAATTCGATATAATGGAACCATCAGTTCCGTTAGTAAAATTTGTCAAAAATCCGTTATATCGAGAAATCCGTTATATCGAAAGTAAATTAATTATAGATTATGATAATCTGTTCCAGGCCCCAATTCCGATATATCATTATGTTCCGTCATATCAAGACTGTGTATAAAAGAACTTATTTATTAAAAATGAAAATTATCCATGCAAAGTATTTTGGGTGTAATTGTTTTTGAAGTTCCGTCATGATATCTACACTTGGGAACACAAAAAATTACCTCGTATTACTTTCTTGACCCGGTCAAGATATGCATGATTATGTATGACAAACATATTCTTTTCTTGATTCGAAAAGAAATATTTAATAAAAAAAACTTTGTTCATATTTTTTAAGTTTTATAATCTATAATAATGTAATGATATAAAATAAATAAAATAATTTATTTTTGTACCATATTATTTTTTCATTAAGTATTATAAATCTATTTATTAATATTAATGTCTTGCAAAAAATTCTTTTTGTGTCTACACTCTCGTAAAAGAAGAGAAACAATGAAATGACGTTTTTCCATTTTCATAAGAATATGCTTGTTATACATAATCATGCATATTTTGACCGGGTTAGGGAACGGGTACCGTCAAGTTCGGAATAACTAAAATAAGAAATCGTTAGAACTGTGTAACGGGGAGAACCGAAAAATTCATGTGACATCATTTTATTCGTTGTCTTTTATTTCTTTAAAAACTCCGTAAAAATGAGCCTTTCACGGATCCATTCATGGAAAATGAAAATAATTCCCGTGATAAATATGGTAAGCCAGATACTTTCAACAAAATTTACCACTTATTTAACATTTATTATGTGAAATTTAGCATTTAATAAACGCATAATTTAGTGTACCACAAAATATTTACTATTTTAACTATTTTAAGAAATCTATTACATAATTTATTTATTAAGAAGTAAATTTCTTGTTTGATTATACAGAAAAAGGTAATAAAAAAATTTGATGTATAAATTAAACGCTTATATTATAACTATATGCTTATTAACCGCATAATAGGTGTGAGAATAAGCGGAGATAGGTGCAGATTGATCCGCTTCAGCTTGCCATAAAATATAGGGTCATCATTGCCTTTTATGGAAAAAAGTATGGAATATAAAAGATGGATATAAAAAAGATCGACTTTTTTTTGCTCCGGACAATTATCGATTTCTGTAGCACTGCAGTACAAAAAATCATATACCCCTGATTCGGGTCATCTCATTATTAAACTTTTAATGGAAAATTTTCAATGTTTAATTTCTTTATTTCTGTTTTAAGTAAAAAAAAAAATTCTGGGACACAATAAATTAGTCTAGTGGTATTATTTTGACTTCTATTTTAATCATTATAAGATTCCTCTTTGCGATTAGTAATGTTTCGCAATTAATTTCAACAAGTTAAATTTGTTTGGTGGTGATTTCTTAGTCTTTATAATATTTCTTATTTAATCATTTCATTTACTACATCTAAAGTGAATGATATTTAGATTTATTTGATGATAATTTTTTTCTTTATTTATATCCCCAATCTAATCAGTTACTCCAAGAATGTTCGATCTAACTTAAAGTGTTTAAATAATAAATACGTAACAGAATAATCATTAACGTGTCTGCTATTGAAAATTTTTTTATAAATTTGCTCTATTTTTCCCTTTCCAAAGTAAAAATAAAAAAACAAAAAAACGAAAAATATAAAAAATAAGAAACACGTCTTTTCTCCTTAATTACGAAAACTCATTAATTCTTTAATAATCTTCAAAAATCATGAATAAAAAAATTATCCTAATACTCGCTATAATTGTAGCCTTTATCGCATTCGCTTCTGCTACACCTTCTACTTGGAAAAGAGATGATGCTAGTAGAGTTACTAAAGAGAACTCCATAGATAAAAGACGGCCGGAAGAAAAAGGAAGGACAAGTGGTCCACACCGTTTGTCGAAAAGACAGTCGTGTTCGTCCCAAGGACTAGTTCCATGTGCAGTCGGATGCTGTCACCCCTATGGATGCGGTGCTAGTGGTGTATCTTGCGGTGATGGAACTTGTTGCCCTTCGGGAACTTCTTGCACCGCAACGTCTTGCGCGTAAAATTTTCTTGTAGTTAATAAACAAGATAGTATTAACTCATTTTAAGAATTTTTGTAATTTTTATTTGTTTTTTTCTTTTTCTTTCTGTTATGAATATTTTTTTATTGGCTGTTGTAATACTTTTTCGCGTTGTAGTCAGCTTCTTTATATTTAGATCTATAAATAAACGCGTTTATATTTTATAAATTACAAATTACAATTTTCAATAATGATTTTTTGTCAACTTTAGTTGATTAAATGTGTCGAAACGTAATAGCAAATCAATAAATAATCTTTTTTTTAAAAAAAAAAAGATCCAATTTGAATGGTTTTTTAATTTGTTCATGTCAAAATACATTAATTCAGATTTGATACAAACGTTATATTTCACTGTGATGAATTTTGTTAACATTTACATTATGCATAAAATTTAATGATTTATTCATCGCGCATGCGATGATTCCTTTTGGGGTTGTCTAAAGCCGATCTTCCCCAACAAATTTTCTTCCCTACGTGACTTGTGTGGCGCGATCAGCCCTATTAATTTATTTGTTTATTGTTTACCGTTTTATGGACAACAACGACAAAATTCTCTAAGTTAAAACCAATTTTTAAAAATCTGTTAAAACAATATAAAACTAAATATTTGTGATAACATAAATATGGAATATTGTTATAATAAATGCGTTTTTTTTATAGATTTTATTGTCCGAAGCAAAGCGAAAGATTAAACTTTTAATTTATAATCATTCAACCTTTTAATGAACTGCAATTTTAATGCTATACAATATTAGAATTTCAGATTTTTTATAAATTAAATATATTACAATTTTTTTTTTTTGAATTAAAAAATCGATTGTGAGACAAAGAAATAACGACACATTTGGCAACAAATCTACAAATTTTGAAGCAATTTCAATCACTGGTTTCTCATTTGTCGCATTTTTTTGTAATTCCGATTACTTTTTGCCAGCACTGTATTTATTCCTATAGAAATTATGATTATAAAAGTTGAATAATATTTGGTTCAAAAAAATCATGATCTGCAGAATATGTCACGTGCCAGAGCTACGCTGGGGAAGTTTAAACCAGTTGACGTTATTATCAGCTATTTTGAGGTATGTTCATTAATAATTTAGTATTATTGTATAATATTATCAAATAACTGTAAAATTTTTTTTATAAAGAGGAAAACAATTTTGAATCCATAATAAATCAAGAGTACCTTACAATCATCGTGATAGAAGTGAGATTAAAAGAACACGAGGCAATAACACGCAAATGCATATATGTAAAAATTATTATCTTTTATTGATTTTTGTGTAATTCCAAGTTTTTTTTATTGTATTGATTGTACATAGTGTCTCGTAACCAAAAAAAACAAAGAATCCGTTATTGATTTAACAGATGATGAGTTGTCTACTAAACCATCATTAAAAGTAATCTATTATTCTTCCATTAATAGAAACAAATCATCAAAGAAAGGTATAAGAGAAAAGAATGAAGAAACATCAACCATAAATGAAATATCTGAATTAAGAAATTGAGAAAAGAAAAATAGCATTAAGGAAGCGTGCAGCTGAAGCTAGGAAAAAAGAAGCAGAGGCCGAGGCATTAGAAATAGCTAATGCTAAAAAAAAAAAGAAAATGACATTTATTTAAACAAATAATAATAACATGTTACTTTATAATAATAACACCTACAATTAAAGCGAGCTCAAACAAATACAACAATATTGGCGAGTTAGAACCACCAATAAATGGGAGGTTAATACATTAATTCTAATAAAGTTTAATATTTAGCAGTATAAATTCGTTTTTTACAAACATCTCAAAGTTTTTTTATAATAAATAAATATCTTAAACAATTTCATATATAAAAGATAGAATTCGGAGCATCACTGTAAATATTCTTTTTTGGTATTTATATATATTAGTATTACTGTATCAAGTTGACAAGTTTATTATAAAAAAAAGAAAATTTTTGTTTAAAAAATCTATGTACTGTACGTACGTTGGTCTCATGACTTCTTCCATACGTACGTACGTTTTATTTAATATGTTTAAGAGTTGAAGAACCAATCATCTGAAAAAAAGAAAGATGATGACCATTCGTTAAAAGAAAAAATTAAAGAAAAAAAAGTTAAAAACTTACGAAATCCGCGTCTAAATTCTAAGGATATCAAAGAGTCAGCCGTCTATAAAGGAAAAAAAAAGTTAGTAGTCGTTCGTTAAAGAAAATAATTAGGAAAAAAATATCTTACCGGAATCCCGTAATTAATAAATATTCATATACGTTGTAGCGTCTGAACTTATCTAGTGAATTTATTAATTGTGAGGCGCAGTATTATATTTAGCTTAAGTAGTGTATAAAATTTTATTTTATTTCCAGTAGTGAACTCCAAGTCACGAGTATAAACTGATTAATAACTCCTGTCACATGAGAATAAACTGTACACGTGATTAGAAGATCTACAAACCAGTTACATAGATGAAAATGAGGCTTAGTAGAAACATTATTTGAATGAAGGAAAGAGATCAACATTCATATAAGAAAGGTCAAGTAAACAAGGACAATTATAAAAAGGAGATTATTTCGACCATCTCAGACAGAAGTTGAATTTTCCTATTTTACCCATTATATTATTTTTCGATTCTTTTTGCCCTTTTCTTATGATGAAAAAGTGCCACCTTAATTAATTTAAGGGTTGATAGAATTTACATATGAGGGAGTTTGATTTAGTTTAATAGAATAGTGTAGTATGATTATTTTGTATAGTGTGAATATTTTATTATTGAATAAAGGAATATTTTGTTAACAACTTGATGTGGCAAGAACCCATACCACAGGATCGAGTGTTACAATGTAAAATTTTGTAAAATAAATTAAAATATTTTTTACAATGAATATATAATAATACATTCAATAAATATGGTTATCATTTTTTTCAATTACATCTTTCTGGCCAAAATAATCATTAATGGCCCAAGATAATAAAGATAATAGATAATATTAGAAGCAAGGCGTTACAAGTGTTACATGCGTATTTCTTTTATGCTACATATGCTACATAGTTAATTATATTTATTTCTTATGAAACGTATGTGTATATATATGATCGGATAAACCACTAAAAATACGCAAAATAAACCCCTTATTAAAAAAAACCTGTTAAAAATACTAAAAATACGCATTTTAATAATCTGATCACCACGCAAATCAGTATCTAACCCTGTAAAATTTTTCTATGATGGCGACGCAATAATGCACCTTGCCCCTACATATATATTTCGGGTCCTATTTTACAAATAAAATCACCCCCCGGATTAAAATTTCGATATGCTCAATTAAATATCTAATTTTCGAAGTGAAATATTCCGAACATTTTTAGAACGTTTCGTCACTTCATTATTTTTTACTTTATATTAATTAGTAATCACGTTATGGAAGTGATTATTATATAAGTTAAATATAGGCTTTATCCTCCACCTCCATTTAAGATATAGCAAAATCACAAATTTTTACTAAGGTCAATTACTGTATATAACGTTAACGTTAAGATTAGGAATTAATTCAAGGAATGATTTATTTAATTAGTTTATTTTATTTATTTATTTATTAATTAATTTTTACACGGATTACCATGTAATAATAAATAAATTACAATACCTGTTTTTTATATAATAAATTGCGTAAAAAATTTCTGTTTCTTGTTATTTCATACTCTTTGATCAATTCGATTGACTCGAAATTTTATATATCATTATTAAGATAATATACATAAGCTAATCAAAAAAATAGGTGAGACGAATAGTTGTGGCGTCCGGTGGAGGTGTTGAGACGAATAGTTGTAGAGTCCGGTGAGGATGTTGAGTGGAGTACGGCGACATTTGTACTCAGGTGATGAATAGCATCTTGGCCCACTCCGAATCACGTGTTTGGCCCGTCGTGTTATTTATCACTTGAGTAAACTGTCACATAGGGACCGGACTCCACAACTTTCCGTATCACTCCAAAAAATACTGCGTCGTTTCTTTGACCCTTTTTTTGACGCAGAAACTAGCGAGCGAAATTCGTTCAACAAGAAAAATTGAACATTAATTTACTTTAATGAGAAATTTTTAAACAAACATCATGAATTTCTTTAAAACGTTTATTATATATATTTAGCACACTTTACAAAATCCTACATTTTTTTCATGCGCTTTTAAATAAGTTAAATTTTATATACGAAACAACTCTTTCGAAAATTTGTCAATCGGTTCAAATTATGATTTAATTTTTATATTTATTTATGATTTTAACTGCGCCTTAGGATTAAAATTTAAGCTATTTCGTCCTAATTCTCACTTTGCATTTCACCAAAGCTAATTGAATAATACTGCATAATAATAAAAAAAAAAATAAAGAAGAAAAAAATCGGTAAATCTAATATTAAAAATAAAATATATTATTATATCTGTATGAAATTTCCATCCATTTCTTATTTCCTCATTATTGTCTATTGAAAGATGCGAGAGTTGTCCTTGAATAACCAGAACTAACTTTAATTCGTTTTCCTATTTTTAAATTTGAGAAATAGATAAATATAAACAACAAATTTTAATATTATTTAAAATCGAATAAAACATTTACCACTATTTTCACAAGAATTAATATTTAATTCTTCAATATTTCGCTTAATTCCAAGTGAGGTGAGTCTATCACTAATATTTTATTGAAGACTTTCATTGTTGGATTTAAATTATAATTAACAAATATTTTTAATTTTAAAATACCTTTTAATATCTATGTCTAATTCTAATTCTTCTGAAGTGTAATCTATAAAAAAAAAAAAAGAATTTTAAAATTATCTATCCAAAGATTACTTTTATTAAAATATCAAGTACATACCGTTTGATGAATTGATAAATGAACATTTAGAAAATATAGATGAACATTTAGAAAATATAGATGAACGTTTAGAAAATATAGATGAACGTTTAGAAAATATAGATGAACGTTTAGAAAATATAAATGAACGTTTAGAAATGTAAGAGTTTAATGATCTACTTGTATAAATAGCTTTTGGGTGAGACTTTTCACTAAACTCGGGACCAAGCTTCTTCGAGACTATTAAATCTTTCCATTTTAATTCAGCTTGGCTAAATTGAGCTACGAAATCGAATCCATATTTATTTTCAATAAACTGATTATAATATTTATACCATGGAATACAAGTATTCCGAATTTCACATATAGAAGGTCTTTTTTTGGGATCAGAATCCCAACAACTTTTCATTAAATTAGCATAACATTCTGGTGTATCTTTTGTAATTTCAGGTCGTACACCATCAATAATATTAAAAATAAGACTATGATCATGTTCAACATTAGCAAAAGGTTTACAACCTGTTGTAAGTTCCCACATAATCATACCTAGACTATAAATATCAGATTCTTTGGAAAATGCCGACCCTTTAAATATTTCTGGTGCAATATAAGGTATTACTCCATATATTTCATCATCCAATGAGGTATCGTTTGCAGATCGTGATAATCCTAGATCTCCTATTTTATAACAAATATAAATATTTAAATTATTTACCAATATATTTCCACTATGTAAATCTCGATGTATGAAATTTGAATCATGGACAGCAAAAAGTCTAAAATAAGATTATTAAATTAGAATCACAAATTAATCATTATCAATATATTTAAAATATAAATACCCTAATGAAATATCATTTAAAATTCTTATCTTTTGTTTCCAATCAATTACTGGAAATTCCTTTTGTAAATATTTATGTAAATCTCCTTCTGATGCATATTGCATAACTAATATATAATCGTCCAATTTGGGATCTTTTGTAAAACCAAAAGTTTCATTAACAGTACAACCTAATTTATAACAGCGATGATTCGACTCCAGCTATAAATTTCGACATTAAATTAAGATATTTTGCGAACATTAAATAAAAATACGAATTTTTAAATATTTACCTCTTTAAAAAAATATTTTTTAGCATATTGAAGATTTTTAAATCTTTTTAAAATGACAATTGAATTATAGTTTGGACTATCTAACCAGGTTGCTTGATATATGATGCTAAATCCTCCTTCTTCTATTTTTTTTACATTTATAAGTTGAGAATATGGTATATATCTTATTAATCTTCTTCTAATTTTAGTACGTAAAGTTTTAGTATATATCTGGGATGGAATGAGATACTTATTACTTTTTAAATCGTAAACGAATTTAGTTATGTTCAATTGATTCAATTGATTATTTCTTATATTAAAAAGAAAATTATCTAAAACACTATCTCCACTGTTAATACTAATAATCTTTGTAATATCAAAAATTGATACTCTTTTGCATTTTTTGCATTGTGATCGATTTGTAACCCCAAAAATAATATTTGTTGTTAAACAATATCTACATCCAATAAAAAATATGAAACAATTTTCACAATACTTTTGACAGTTTGATGTAAATACCAATTTTTCAAGACAAAAACAAGTACTTGTATTTTCCCAAAATGGTAAATAAATAATTGAAATAAACTTTTTAGTTAAGGTTGATTCTATACATCCAGAAGAGACTAAATAACAAGTTGAACATAGTTTAAATATTTCTGTAATACAATTGCGATATAATAATTTTCCACATAGTTTACAATATTTTTCACCTGTAATCACGTATTCGTATAAATCGTATGAATCTCTAATACCTCTAATAAACCCAAGAAGTTATTTAGTAGATATTTGTTTAAAATATAATACTATCAAGCAATTTATACAGCATTCTTGAATATTTTGTGGTATTTTGGTTCTACTTATTTTATGATCATTACATTCCAAATCCTTTGTGAATAAATATACGTCCAAGTAAAGATTAATATCAGTTATATTAGTTAAATAACTCGATAAACATTTTTGCAGTATTTTTGGTATTCACTGATAGTCGTCTTTGTGTATTCTTCTCCACAATGAAAACAATAATTATCTTCCCAGTTAAAAGAAATAAAAAAAATCGGTACGGGATTAGATTTTAATTTGGGGGTTGGATCAAAAGAATTTTCATCATTTAATTTTACAAGTTCCATTTTATAATATTACAGTATAGAAAATTCAACTTATTTATAGTTTTCATAATGAACCCGTAGAATGTAGAATTTTCTGTCGATGAATTCTTCCAGTACTACGGAAAATTCGATTTGTATTTATTTGGAAGTACTTTGCAAAACAAAAATGCGATGTTGATCTGAGAATCTTCTTTATCGTAGAGTAAAAAACTTTTTCCTGTTTGGTAATTTGTTGTACTCTTTAAAATACTGTATTACAATTTTTTTTTAAATTTTCAAAATAAAGTGACCCATGGTAAACGATCATCAAAACACTTGCAACGTATACTCTTTTTTGGTTTTGATCTACATGAAAACTTTGCCCGCGAATTTAATATCTTAGAGTTTGGTTATTAGAATTAAGAATAATCCTAAATCTAAGAGTATAACGCCCACCCTCCCTTCCTGTGAATAGGAGACATTTATATATTTTTCCATAAATCAAAAAAAAAAAAAAATTTTTTAACCCATGTTACGCAAAATTTCAGATGATGTGGCCCAAAATAGATTTTTGATTATCAATAGAAACTTCTTACATTAATTAGAATATTCTAAAAAAATCAAAAAATGTTTTTTCATATCAAATTCATGCAGCTTGCATTTTTTCTTTGATTAAGCCCCGATTATCACTCATCGTAGTATAAAAAACCTGATATGTTTTTTCCTATTTTTGTATTATACTGCGCATTGTTCTACAATTCTTTTATTTTATTTTTATCATGAAAATTCTTGAGCCAAAATAGGAAAAAAATTTTGGTGAAAATTTATTAAATTTATTTTTTATTTCTTAGAATAGCCAATCTGTCTAAATATTAGGATTTTTACTCCATTTGGATCATAAATAAAAAAAAAAATTTTAGAATCGAATTTTTTGTTTGTATAAATAAAATTATCTGATACTTTTTTTGGAAAAAATCATCTTATCATTTCTACCTTAGGAATGATATGTGGCAGTGCCTCGATTATTTAAGCTCATTGTAAATAAAAATGCCAAGAAATGCCATGAAATATTTTTTTTTCTTTCTTTCATATAACTAACCTGCTTTTTACTTGTAAGTTATATGAGTTTGACCTATTTTAAGAATTATTTCTTTTTTTTCTATTTTTTTTTTTAATAACATCTTTTTTTCGTATGATATTTTGTAATTTTATTTTTCATGGATAAAAAATAACATGAAAAAAATTTTTCTTATTTCGTAAATGTAAATAAATGTAAAATATACATTTGTATTGAAAATGATAGTAATGGTAAAAAAAAATTATTTTATGAAAGAATTTTTTATCATTCAATTATTCACTTTGCTAACAGAATTCCCACCATGCCTGCTAAAATCTCAACTGTTTCCTACGTATATGATTCTACAGAATGTCTGACTCAAGATTACATGGTCAAAGAAATCATAGCAGTTTCAAGAACTGATGATAATGATGTGACCAAGGTCAAATTTTTCAATATGTGAATGATTATCTCTTCCTTTGCTGATTTCATAAATTTTTAGTTAAAATCTCTTTATCAAATGTTTGATAAGTAAATTTGAATATATTAAATATATTGTTAAATGGTATGATATCATAAAAAGATCCTATAACAAAAGAACTTAGATTTATAATGAAATATGCAAATGTTATTGTTTGATTCTTCAATTAATGCTTCAAGTCTATTATCTAAAATGATAACGATAATAATTATTAATTGTTAAAATGTATAAAATTAATATTTACATACTTTGTTTTGTAACAAACGGAATAATTGAAGGTGAACCAATTAAGGAACTTAATAAACTACTTGTATAAATTGCTTTTGGGTAAGATTTCTCACTAAAATCAGGTCCAAGCATTTTTGATTTTATTAATTCTAATCTTATTTCTTCAGCTTGATTAAAATATTTGGCGTTCATTCTCATATTTTACCAAGAATTAAAAATTTCACAACCATTCGTTGCTGAAGGTCTTTTTTTAGGATCAGAATTCCAATTTTTTTCATTAAGTTGGTAAAATATTCAGGTATATCATCAGTAATATTAGGTCGTTTTCCATTAATAATTTTATAAATTAAATCAATATCTTGTTTAACATTAGAAGAGAGAGCAGATTAAAATTTTATTGATTAACTAAAGACTAGAAACTAAAGGACCCCAGAAATATATATAAAAAGATCAGATACAGCTAAAAAAATTTTACTATTATTATCTGTAGTCTGTACGCATTTTTTCAGGGCTGGAATTATGATAATTTCGGTCAGTATTTCAAAAAAGGGAATAGCTTTCCTCTATAAAAGGAAAATTTTTCATGATTTTTTTGACTGGTTGTCAAACCTGACCTTTTTCTGAAGATATCGTGATACAGTAATTATAAGATTTACTGATAAAAGTAGTTTGAGAAGTATTCCCTTAAATAATTTTAATAAATTAATATAGAAAGATGAAATTTATTTATTATATCATTTATTAATAGGATTAGAAGAGTTACATAAATTAGAATGTTAGGTATTATTTAGAATAATTTGTAAATTATGATTTAATAATTAGCCAAAGTGATTGATTATCATGTTCTGACCTATAAATGGCCGAATTCGAAAGGTTCGAAAGAACCCTGGCCGAAATTTTTGGTAATTCTGGTAATTCCGGCCAATTTGCGGTGCAGGCTAGAATTATAGATCACGTGACATAGGATAAACAAAAATTCATAATGCGGGCCAAATTATATAATGTTGGCCAGACAATTTCTGCCTGAATTTTGACTTTCGGTAGAGTTTCAATGGCTGGCTGAAACCGAAACCTGAAATTATGCCGAAATTACTGAGTTTCGGCAACATGTATAATATCCATGTTAGAGAGATGAAATTTTTCATGATTTAAAGCATGAAAATGATACATCCACGGAAAAAACATGGAAATATCAAACACGGATCTGTCAGATCAACATCTTTTATGTGACTATCTGAATTAATCCTTACTGAACTATTTGAAGGGAACTGTTAACAATGTACAAATAATTGCTGTTAATTCAGATTTGATCTCAGAATAAATGACTGTTTGAATAAACCACATGTCATGTTATATCTTTCTTTACTTAATCTATAAGCGACCCGTCCATATAAAATTCAAATTTATTAATATGTCAAAAAATTTTTAAGAGATTATCACATTAACTAGAATATGCGATTTGCTGGGGGACTTCGTCCCCCAAATATAACATTTATAATTAAAAAAATTCTTTGATATAAATAAATTGAATTGTTACTGAATAATAAAATTTTATTATAATTAGACCCTATAAAAAATCATGTTTTAATAAGATTTATACAATTTTTTCTTAAAAATAATGTATCTAAACTATATATAAGGATATATGAAAATGCACAATTCCATATCACAAAAATGCACCATGTGTATGATTGACCATAATTTATACTGAATTTATATTGATTTGATCAAAGAAATTACATAATTTGAGCATAGAATTTACAAGAATTGGTCAATGAATTTACTGATTAAATTATAATTATTAATATTAGTTGCATTTATATGAATTTAATTTTAAATAATAATATTTTATTAAATTATTAAATCAAATAGTATCATATGATTATAATTAGCCAATAATATAAATTAATTTTTATAATTTAAAATAATGACATAAGCTGTAATAAGTGTTCTAAAGTTAATACAGCTACAAAAAAATGAAATCTTATGAAAACTAATATTCAAGTAGTTTCAACTTGCCTGAACAACTTTCATTTAATAAATAAAGTTGATTTCATTTGCCCAAAGTGGAAATATTACGCTCTAAATTAAAAAACAGAAAAGAGAGTTAATATCATCAAGAAAAATGCAATTTTCTCTAAGCACTACACCTACATTCATGAAAATTAATATTCAAGTGGTTTCAACCTGCCTGAACAACTTTCATTTAATAAATAAAGTTGATTTCATTTGCCCAAAGTGGAAATATTACGCTCTAAATTAAAAAACAGAAAAGAGAGTTAATATCATCAAGAAAAATGCAATTTTCTCTAAGCACTACACCTACATTCATGAAAATTAATATTCAAGTGGTTTCAACCTGCCTGAACAACTTTCATTTAATAAATAAAGTTGATTTCATTTGTCTAAAGTGGAAATATTACGCTCTAAATTAAAAAACAGAAAAGAGAGTTAATATCATCAAGAAAAATGCAATTTTCTCTAAGCACTACACCTACATTCATGAAAATTAATATTCAAGTAGTTTCAACCTGCCTGAACAACTTTCAATTAATAAATAAAGTTGATTTCATTTGCCCAAAGT
Source organism: Rhizophagus irregularis (assembly GCF_026210795.1). Classification (NCBI taxonomy): domain Eukaryota; kingdom Fungi; phylum Glomeromycota; class Glomeromycetes; order Glomerales; family Glomeraceae; genus Rhizophagus; species Rhizophagus irregularis. Next base: position 1,254,215 of record NC_089444.1, on the reverse strand, counting down.
GGAAATATTACGCTCTAAATTAAAACACAAAAAAGAGAGTTAATATCATCAAGAAAAATGCAATTTTCTCTGAGCACTACACCTACATTCATGAAAATTAATATTCAAGTGGTTTCAACCTGCCTGAACAACTTTCAATTAATAAATAAAGTTGATTTCATTTGTCTAAAGTGGAAATATTACGCTCTAAATTAAAAAACAGAAAAGAGAGTTAATATCATCAAGAAATGCAATTTTCTCTAAGCACTATACCTATATTCATGAAAATTAATATTCAAGTGGTTTCAACATGCCTGAACAACTTTTAATTAATAAATGAAGTTGATTTCATTTGGCCAAAGTGGAGATTATAGTATATTTGGAAAAAGAAGTTTAATTTAAAAAAATTTTATATAAAAAATAAATGTAATATAAAAATTAAGAACTGAGATGATAAAAATTTGAAAATGACCTGACATAAATTTTTAATTAATTTTTTCATTAATTATAAATTCAAGTAGTTTAAAAATAAAAATAGTAAGAAAAAATATTTTTTATGAAATATCACATTATTTTCTAAAAGAAATACACTTAAATACGCTTATAAATTTAATTAGTGATTATGTAATATCCAAATATTTAATCTTACAAATAGAAAAAAATGTAAAAAAATTTATAAAAAAAAGATAAATTTTTGAAAAAAATTTTCGTCTAACACTTTTTTATTTTGATTATCACAAGATCTACATGATCATCTACACGTTTCAATTTTTTTAACGAAAAAGAAATATATTTGAATCTATTTTTATTGAAAATCAATAAAGATCAACAAAATCAAATACAAATATAAAACTTATTGTTTGATGCCTCAAGTTAATATGTAGCGAAAGTGGCACAAAAATGAATATTTTGTAATTTTATTCTAATGATATCAAAGAAGCAATATTGCAATAACAACGTCTATAGCTATATAGCTATTGCAATTGCAATTGCAATAGCAATAGCAATAGCAATAGCAATAGCAATAGCAATTGCAATTAGCAATATATATAGCTATATAAAATTGAATCAAAAAAGTTCACATTGAGCATTTCCGAAATTATGAAAAAATGCATGTAGATCGTATGACAAACTACAAATTAAGCGAAAAAGTGAATAAATTTGGAAGATGATCGTCAGAAATTTATCATCCAAAAGCATACTATCGCTAAATAATTTTAATAAATTGTAGTAATAATGTAGAACTTTAATCTATATAATCACCACTTTGGATGTGTCCGATCATTTCCAAGTTGGTTTTAATGAGAAAATCAAAATTTTGATATTCAAAACTACCTTTACCAATTTAAATAAACTTGCAAAGTAGCTAAAGATAGTACACTTACTTAATGACATTATGTAATATGTATTCCCTGTTTTGTGATTTTTGCTACGCAACAATGAGGCTTGATGATTGACACATGTAAATTTTTGTTTGTCGTACATGCAATGCTTGTACAATGCATTTTGCTCAAATATTATTATCATGCTTACCCATAATAATAAAGGCGTTTCAAAAAAAAGAAAAAAATAATTACTTTATTTTGTCCAGTTAGGGAGAATTTTTGATATAATATATAATAATAACACACAGTAGTGATGAAGGTAAAATCATATATAGCATGAACATTTAATACAATTAGAATTCTAAAATTTTTAACCAAATTTGCAATATAATAAAACTAGTTTCCAGTAGTATTTAAAGAATTTGAAGGAAGTGGTACTGAAGAATTTGAAGGAAGTAGCACTGAGGAATCCAAAGGTATATCAAATTATTCAAATAAGCTGGAATATTAAATTTTTATTTGTAAATAATTTAAATACTATTCATAACCATACTTTAAACTAACCATATAAAATAAATTATATTAACAATTTAGCTCGTAAGTTAATGTTATCTTATAATTAAATAATAATGGAATTAATTATTATTTTTTGTTATATATTACATTTAACTAAATAATTTATCTAATGATGTATAATATCCTAGTTAGTAAGTTATCACTTATTTAAAACTTTATTTCTTTACTTTATTTATTTTACATAATATTCAAATAACTAAATTCTTTAATTAAATAACTATTTAAATATTAATTATATTTCAGATGGTAAGTTACAATATTACATTTATTTGTTTAATATTTTGTAACTCAACTAATTATATTCCTAATTTAAATAAATAGATTGTAAGTGATATATTTAATCTACAGTAAATATTTTTATTATATTTATATCTAACTAATTAATAATTAATAATACCACAGGGTGTAAGTTATATGATATCTATATTTCTACTATATTTATAGTTTAAACTTTAAACTAAATTCTTTATTTAAAAAACTATTCTGTAATTTCTTTTAGTTGGTAAGTTATAAGTTATTTATTTAATTCAACTATTACTTATTTACATATAATTAAAACTAACCAAATTCTTTATTTAAATAGATCGTAAGTTATAAGTTATTTATACAATATTTACATAAAATTTAAATTATTAAATTCTTTATTTATATTATATAACCATATATATAGGGTGTAAGATATTTATTTAATGCTATTATTACTTATATAATATTCACATAAAATTTAAACTAACTAAATTCTTTATTTAAAAAATTATTTAATAACATAGGGCGTAAGTTATTTATTTTGCTTATTTATATAATACTTATTCACATATTTAAACTTATTAAATTCTTTATTTAAAAAATTATTTAATAACATAGCTAGTAAACTAATTATTTAATTTGATTATTAATTATTTATATAATATTTACCTATAATTTAAACTAATTTAAAAAACTATTTAATAATATAGAGCGTAAGTTATTTATTTAATTCTATTATTACTCATTTATACTACATTTACATATAATTAAACTAACTAAATTCTTTATTTAAAAATTATTTAATAATATAGCTCGTAAGTTATTTATTTTAATTGGATTATAATATTTACATATAATTAAACTTAACCATATTTTTTTTTATTTAAAAAATTATTTAATAATATAGAGTGTAAGTTATTTATTTAATTATTTATATAATATTTACATATAATTTAAACTAAGTAAATTTTTTATTTAAATAGATCGTAAGTTATGAGTTATTTATTTTCTAATACTTATTTATATAATATTCAACTAAATTCTTTGTTTAAAAAATTATTTAATAATATAGGAAGTGAGTTATTTATTATTACTTATTTAAATGATATAATTAAAACTAACTAAATTATTAATTTAAAAAATTATTTGTAATTTCTTTTAGTTAGTAAGTTATAAATTATTTATTTAATTTTACTATTACTTATTTATGTAATATTTACATATAATTTAAACTAATTAAATTCTTTATTTAAAAAAAAATTATCTAATAATATAGGGAGTAAGTTATTTGTTTAATTCTATTATTACTTATTTACATAATATTTATATAAGTTAAACTAAATGAATTTTTTATTTAAAAAATTATTTCATAATTTCTTTTAGTTGGTAAGTTATAAGTTATTTATTTAATTTTATTATTACTTTATATAATATTTACATATAATTTAAACTTACTAAATTTTTTATTTAAATAGATTGTAAGTTATAGGTTATCTAATTGATTCCATTATTACGCGATTATATAATATTTTACATAAATTTAAACTAACTAAATTGTTCATTTAAAAAATTAATTTGTAATTTCTTTTAGTTGGTAAGTTATAAATTATTTATTTAATTATATTGTTACTTATTTATATAATATTTACATATAATTTAAACTAACTAAATTTTTTATTTTAATAATATAGGGCGTAAGTTATTTATTTAATTCTATTATTACTTATATACAATTTAAACTAACTAAATACTTTATTTAAAATTTATTTTGTAATTTATTTAGCTGGTAAGTTATAAATTATAAATTTAATTCTATATTACTTTATATATATAATGATTAAATATAATTTAAAAAATTTTTTGGCAATTTTTTTAGTTGGTAAGTGATGAGTTATTATTTAATTTTATTATTTATCACTTATTTATATAATATCTACATATAAATTAAATTAACTAAATAAATTATTTAATAATATAGGCTGTAAGTTATTCATTTAATTCTATTATTACTTAGTATTTATATAATACTTAAATATAGTTTATATTAATAATCAACGCTTTATTTAAAAACTTATTTAATAATATAGGGTGTAAGTTATTTATTTAATTTTATTATTACCTATTTATATAACATTTAAATATAATTTGAACTAAATAAATCCTTTACTCAAAAAATCATTTTGTAATTTCTTTTAGTTAGTAAGTTATAAGTGTTTTATTTAATTCTATTATTACTTATTTATATAATATTTAAATATAATTTAAACTAACTATAATTTTCATTTAAAAATTATTTAATAATATAGTTCGTAAGTTATTTATTCTATTATTATTTATTTATTTAATATTTACATGTAATTTAAACTAACTAAATTCTTTATTTAAAAAATTTTTATTATTTTAGCTTGTTAGATATTTATTTAATTCTATTATTACTTAGTATTTATAATACTTAAATATAATTTATATTAATCAAAGCTTTATTTAAAAAATTATTTAATAATATAGGCCGTAAGTTATTTTATTTAATTTTATTATTACTTACTTATATAATATTTACATATAATTAAACTAACTAAATTTTTTATTTAAAAATTATTTAATAAAATAGGATGTAAGTTATTTGTTTGATTCTATTATTACTTATTTAAACTAACTAAAATTTTATTTAAATTATTTAATAATGTAGCTCGTAAGTTATTTAATATTCTATTATTATCTATATACATAATAATTACATATTGTTTAAACTAACTAAATTATTTATTTAAAAAATTATTTTGAAAGTTGGTAAGTTATAATTTAATTCTATTATTGCTTATTTATATGATACTTATATATAATTTAAACTAACAAAATTTTTTTATATGAAAAAATTATTTAATAATATAGGATGTAAGTTATTTATTTAATCCTATTATTACTTATTTAAACTAACTAAATTTTTTATTTTAAAAAATTATTTTATAATTTCTTTTAGTTGGTAAGTTATAAATTATTTATTTAATTTTATATTACTAATTTATATAATATTTGTTTATATTTAAATTAACTAAATTCTTTATTCAAAAAATTAATTTGTAATTTCTTTTAGTTAGTAAGTTATGAGTTACTTATTTAATTATATTACTTAATTATATAATATTTGCATATAATTTAAACTAACTACTATATTCTTTATTTTAAATAATTTTGTAATTTCTTTTAGTTGGTAAGTTATGAATTATTTATTTAATTCTATTATTATTTCTTATTTATATAATACTTGTACATAATTTAAAATAATTAAATTCTTATTTAAAAAATTATCTAATAATATAGGACGTAAGTTATTTATTTAATTCTGTTATGAATTATTTATATAATATTTACATACAATTTCAACTAACTAAATTCTTTAATAATATAGTTTGTAAGCTATTTATTTTAATTCTATTATTACTTATTTATATAATATTTAAGTATACTTTAAACTAACTACATTTTTATTAAAAATTGATCAATAACATAGGGCGTAAGTTACTATTATTTATTTACTATATAATATTCACATATAGTTTAAACTAACTACATTCTTTATTTAAAAAATTATTTAATAACATAGGGCGTAAGTTATTTATTTTATTCTATTATTAATTATTATATAATGTTTGCATATAATTTAAACTAACTAAATTCTTTATTTAAAAAATTATTTAATAACATAGGACGTAAGTTATTTATTTATATAATATCTACATATAATTTAACTAACTGTATTCTTTATTTATTTAATAACACAGGACGTAAGTTATTTATTTAATTCTATTATTATTTATTTATATAATAATTACATATAATTTAAACTAACTAAATTCTTTATTTAAATAGATTGTAAGTTATAAGTAATTTATTTAATTCTATTATTACTTATTTATATAATATTTACTAATTAAATTCTTTATTTTAATAATATAGCTTGTAAGTTATCTATTATTACTTATTTATAAATATTTACATATATTTTAAACCAATTATATTTTTTATTTAAAAATTACTTAATAACATAGGGTGTAAGTTATTTATTTAATTTTAATTCCATTATTACCCATTTATATAATATTATATAATTTAAACTAACTATATTTTTTATTTAAAATTTATTTAACAATATAGGGCGTAAGTTAATTATTTAATTCTATTATTACTTATTCATGCAATATTAACATATAATTTAATTTTGTAATTGATAAGTTATAAGTTATTTATTTAATTTATATAATATTTACATATAATTTAAACTGACTAAATTCTCTATTTAAAAAAATTATTTAATAATATATAGCTCGTAAGTTATTTATTTAATTCTATTATTGCTTATTTATTTAATATTTACATGTAATTTAAACTAACTAAATTCTTTATTTAACAATTATTTAATAACATAGGATGTAAGTTATTTATTTAATTCTATTATTACATATTTATATAATATTTGAACTAAACCCATCATTAAAAAATTATTTTGCAACTTCCTATAGTTAGTAAGTTATAAGTTGTTTATTTAACTTATTTATATAATATTTGCATAATTTGAACTAAATCCATTATTAAAAAATTATTTTTCCATTTCCTATAGTTAGTAAGTCATAAATTATTTATTTAATTCTATTATTACTAATTATTTATATAATATTCACAAATAATTTAAACTAACTTAATTCTTTATTTGAAAAATTATTTAATAACATAGGGCGTAAGTAATTTATTTAATGCTATTATTACTTTATTTATATAATATTTGTATATAATTTAATATAAATAAATTCTTTATTTAATAGGGTGTAAGTTATTTATTTAGTTCTATTATTACTTATTTATATAATAATATTTACATATAATTTTATAATTTAAAACTAAATCTTTTACTTAAAAAATTATTTTATAATTTCTTTTAGGTGGTAAGTTAAGTTATAAGTTAATTATTTAATTCCATTATTACTTATTTATATAATATTCAAATTAACTAAAATTTTTTATTTAAAAAATTATTTAATAATATAGGGCGTAAGTTAATTATTTAATTATATTATTACCTATTTACATAATATTCCATATAATTTAAACTAACTAAAATTTTTATTTAAAAAATTATTTAATAATATAGAGGGTAAGTTATTCATTTAATTCCATTATTACTTATTTATATAATATTCACATATAATTTAAACTAACTAAAATTTTTATTTGAAAATTATTTAATAATAAAGGGCGTAAGTTATTTATTTAATTTTATTATTATTTGTTTATATAATATTACTAACTTAAATCTTTATTTAATAAATTATTTAATAATATAGGGCGTAAGTTATTTATTTAATTTTATTATTATTAATTTATATAATATTAATAACTTAAATCTTTATTTAATAAATTATTTATATAGCTTGTAGGTTATTTGTTATTTTTATTGTTATATGTTTTATATAATATTTACTATTTATTAATTGAATTCTTTAATTTAAAAATTTCTGTTATTTTTAGTTGGTAAGTTGTAAAATATAAGTTATTATTGTATTTATTTATACAAAAACTTAAGATATGCGTTATATTAAATTCCTATTTAAAATTTAGAGTAAATGTTAATTTTATTCTTAAATTTTTAGTGTTTAATATAAACTTTAATATAATTTAATTATTTATTTAAATTTATAGATTTGGAAAAAGTGGAGATTCACTTTTGGATGACTTTATTCTTAAAAAGAATTTAAAATGGATTCCTTATAATAAATTTATAAATGTTGAATATCTTGATGAAGGTGGATTTGGTATTATATACAAAGCTATTTGGTTAAATAATAATAAAGAAGTAATTCTTAAATGTCATAATAATTTAAATGAAAATTTAAATGAATTTTTAAATGAAGTATGATAGTAAATTATTTATTTTTTTTAATTCAAATTATAATTTACTTATACTAATGGATTATTATTTTTTATAGTGGAATTATCATGAAATTTGTTTAGATTCATGTAATATTATTTATTTTTATGGATTTACAAAAGATCCAGATACTTTGAAATATATGGTAGTAATGGATTATGCAAGCAAAGGTAATTTAAGGGGAAACTTAACAAGAATAGTCAAAAATGATTGGTATCAAAAGTTATATATGCTATATGAAATTATTTTAGGACTTAATAATATGCATAAGCAAAATCTCATTCATTGTGATTTTCATGATGGCAATATTTTAAATGGAATTGATGGAACCGTTTATATTAGTGATTTAGGATTATGTCGACCTGTAAAATCATTTTTGAAAAAATATGATATTTATGGTGTTATACCATTTATTGCACCTGAAGTTTTAAGAGGCAAATCTTATACTCCAGCTAGTGATATATATAGTTTTTCTATGATTATGTGGGAATTTACATCTGGAATGCCACCATTTAATGATAGAAAGCATGATCTTCAACTTAGTTTAAGTATTTGTGAAGGTGAACGCCCTAAAATTATTGAAAATACTCCACAATGTTATGTAGATTTGATGAAAAAATGTTGGAATGAAGATCCTTTAAAAAGGCCATCTGCTGGAGAAGTTTTAAATATTATTTTGAAATGGATTTTTCTTCCAGATAGAGCAAAAGTTAAAGATATTGATAAAGAATTAAAATGCAATGTTATGGAATTTATAAATGCACCAATTATGTATAACAATCTTGCTACTGAATCTCATTCACAAGCATGCTATACAAGTCGTTTACTTAATTTTACTAGTAAAAAATTAAATGAAATTCTTGAAAGTGAAGATTCACAAGCTTATCATGCAAGTTCTTCTACTGGTATAACTGAAGATTTGGATGATTGCATAATTGTAGACAAATAATTAGGTATGTAATATTGGTATAAAAGAAAATTAATTTTGCAAATTATTTATGTGAAATTAATTTTATTTATTTAATAATTATTAGATATTAAAACAGATGAAAATTATAATTATTTGCGTTTTAAGAAAATGATTTGTAGTTTTTTTTAAATAATATTTGATATCATGCATTCAACAAAAGTTATTCTTTATTTTATTCTTTTTTAGCTTTATTTAAACACTAAGACTAGAATAGTAGAATATTCTAAAGATTCTTAGTTTGTAATTTAAATAATTCTTTTTTTTTATATTTTATCTAAATATTAATCACCTGCATTAGCTGTCATCTTATAGGTATTTTCTTCTTAGAATTATTTAAACACTAAGGCTAGAGTAGTAAAAAATATTCTACAAATTTCTTAGTTTGTAATTTAAATAAATCTTTTTTTACTTTTCCAATTATAAATCACTAAAACACCACTTGGTGCTCAACACCATAGAAATATAGAATGTGTTTTCACAAAACTATGACCTAAATCAAGAAATCGCTCTAATTAAATTTCTCAGCCCAATAAAATTATATACTCGACAATCACGTGATTTTGTTTAGCGATTCTATATCATGTGATCTGAAATTCAGCCAATAAAAAACCAGGATTTCTTGTGTAAAGTACTAATAAAATGCAGTTTTTGAAAATTCTTTTATTACAAATAAGAAAAAACATAAAAAAAAGTGAATTTCAGTAATAAAAACGCACCTACCATTTTATAAAAGTCATACATTAATAAAATTTTTTTTTAAAAAAAAAATTACATTCGATTCAGATTATGATAATTCGGGCTGGCATTATCACAATGCATGAAGTTGGCCCGAATTATCATAAGTACTGGCCAACATATTTTGTTTCAAATTGCAATTTCAAATGCTTATAATAGATCTTCTTTTAAAACCTGACCGGTAATTTGATAGAGTTTATCTCAAAGAAAGTTACCCGTCAAATTGTATTTTTTGTAAGGAGTTGAAAGATTTTTAAGTGTTGCATTTTTATTGTTGAGTATAGACTTCCAGCACCATATCATCAATAAAAATGATCATGTTAAGCCATTTTAGCAAAAAATCATGATATAGCCAATGATGGAGACAATGCTACAGTTACTACACATTACACAATTCAAAATGTTTTTAATTATATACATGTAAATGATGTAAATTTTAAAAAAACCTTTCTCTTCTATATTAAATATGGTAAGCTAAACAATAGAATTTAAATTTGGTAGAGAATCTTGCGTTCATTCCTTGTTCCTCTTATTACCATATTTCCAAAATAAATCAAATTAAATAAGAGTAAATGAGAAAATTTGTTTTAAAAATAATTCAATTAATCATTATTGCTCAGTCAATACAATTGGGAATATGTGGGATTTTACTGGACAATATTTTTATGAGACATCCAATATTGAAATCAGTATTAGTAGCATTAATTCCGCAGTATTCTTAATGATGATTACCCCAGCGTAACGTCACAAAATGGCAAACTTGACTGAAACTAGGTGTAGCGCACATGTGTGTGACAAGTAGATTTTGTTACATAAAAAATTCCCCCATCCCCCAGATACTTATGAAAAATGGAAACAAGGAACGACTGTGACGCTGGTGATGAAAATGTCATGTGATTGTTCATAACATTTTTTCAGGTTACGCTGGGAAAATCTCCTAATGACCGTTAGTTATTGGATAGGGAATATCAGTCTTTGACCGATATCTCTATTCCCCCATCCAATATCTATTTATTAAATTTATTTTTATGCTAATCCAGAAATATATCTTAGCTTCTATTATTAAGTAAATTTTTATGAATTATTTCGCTACATTCATTATACTGTTGCAAAAATATTTAAATATTACATATATTGATTAATGATAATTCTTTTAAAAACCAAAATAATTTAAAAAAATATTTGTATTTCATTTTTTAATATTAAACCATGTTTAAAGGATTATATAACCACCAAGAATTTCTTCTGTTTCTTTTACTTTAATAAACGTAATAATAGTAGGTCTATTGTCACATAATTTATCAAACATTTTAGAAGTAAATCCATCTCGGCTTCCTTTTAATAATTATACAGTAAATATAATTCACTTAAATGAGTAAATTTATTATTATCTGACTTATTAATCCCACTTGAATTAACTGACAAGAATTAAATCAAATCAATATTCTCATAATTTTTAATAGTGCTTAAAAAGTTAAAAAAGTAAAATAATTTAAATGAGAACTTAATAAATCTTCATAAAATTGTTTTATTAGTTTCTTATAAAAATACATTGTTAAATGGTATGGTATCATAAAAAGATCCTATAATAAAAGAACTTAAATCAGAAATCTTTATTCGTTTGCTTGCTAATATAGGTCACAATTATTAAAACTATAATAACACCATGAAACAAAGGTAAAGACTATCAAATGGGCATTATAGGTAAGCTTCATATAAAATTATTTGGGCAAAAGAAATACTTTTTGGGTTTTGCTAGTGTGTGATATTTTTTTTTTTTTGAAGCCCTGATCCTTTATAAGATTTTATGCTATGGTTTCCAGCAGAATCCCTGCTTATTTTACATCATACTAAAATAGTTTAGTTATACTTAAAGTTGCCTGCCAAAACTCTACAGGCTATTGTCAAAATGTCAAAACTAAAACCTGTCAAAATGCCAAAATGCTGAAATAGTTTCGACATGTCAAAATTGTCGAAACCTAAAAATATTACGTTTCACGTAATAACTTGGCATCCAATGATCGTAGAAAAATGCACCATAGCTCGTTGGAATCGTCTCATAACAACGAGTCGAATGGTGGTTAGATCGTCTTTCTACAATTACTGGATGCCGAGATATTGAGCGAAACGTGAAAAATTAGCATTTTGTATTTTGTGATACTGCGCCATTTGATGTTTCGCCTATTATCTCAGCATCCAGTGATCGTAAAAAAGATGATTTAACCACCATTCAACTCGTCATTATGAGACGATTCCAATGAGTTATGGTGCATCTTTCTACGATTATTGGATGCTGAGTTATTACATGAAACGTCAAACGGTGCAATATCGCAAAATACAAATGCCGATTTTTGACGTTTCGCTTAATATCTCGGCATCTAGTGATCATAAAAAGATGATTTAACCACCATTCGACTCGTCGTTATGAGACGATTCTAACGAGCTATGGTGCATCTTTCTACGATCATTGGATGCCGAGTTATTATGTGAAACGTCAAATAGCGTAGTATCGCAAAATACAAAATGCCGATTTTTGACGTTTCGCTCAATATCTTGGTATCCAGTGATCATAGAAAGATGATCTAACCACCATTCGACTCATCATTATGAGACGATTCCAACACGATCATTGAATGCCAAGTTATTATGTGAAACGTAATATTTTTAGGTTTTGACAATTTCGATATGCTGAAACTCCCTAATTTTGGCAGGCAACTTTAACCATATCCTATAAAATATTAACCCCCGAATATCTGGATTGGTATGCTAAATTGACTGGTTTACCAAGTATTTTGACAAATAAGTTTCGATCCAAATTATATAAAATATATAAGAAAGAAACTGGACATGAACCATGGTAATTATCAAAAGGCCATCTTTTTATAAATTCGAAGCTAGACCCGATCCAGAATTAATTATAAATCCATGTTAGAGCATTTCACATACTTGAAATTCTGAAATAGTTTTAGAGGGATTGATAATTATAATTTTGCATCACCCACAGCCGTGAAGCTCACCATGTCCTATTTGCGATGGAAATATGAAAATTACGGATTACATGGCGAATGGTATAAAAATGGAACAGAATATTGTCTTACTTGCTTCACTTCAAGCAATAAATTCAGGTTCGTAATCGTAGCATAGACCGGTTATGTGAGATTGATGCACAGTATAACAAAAGAATGTGTAATTTTTTTTCCCTCTAACACTGAAGTTTCGCATTCGCTACTTCTCGCAGTGTAAAATAGTTGCCGGCCAATGATATTGGAGATGAAACTTAGACTATGCATTTTAGGTAAACCGTAGAATAATTACGTAAAACTAGGATTAACTAATATAAGAAAATCGTGCAATGGTAGTAACGCTGACTCATTTATTCTTGTGTTCCTATACATGATTACTTAGTTTGTATTACATTAAATTTTCCAGTACAAAAATCACATTATTGATGTCACATTCATAATATTCATAATCAACCTTTAAGAAAAACTCTTAAATATGTCTGAAACTCAGTTTTCTTGGTCTCAGTTTCCTCAATATACTGAAGAACAACTAAAAAGAGCAAGTAAAAGTTTTAAGTCTTCCGTAAATTGGGCCAAATACAAAGAGTGGGTAGAAGCTGGGAAGCCTTTCAAAGAACACAATGAATTATTGTCCATAGATCAGGCAGATCAGAAACTTGAGAATAGTTCTTACAACAGACCAGTTGGTAAGTCTATTATTGAATTTGTATTCATTCTACTATCTCATTTTTATGTATATATTTGGTTAATAATAAATTTTTTTTTAAGAAACCAAACGATGTAACGTTATCAGACAAAGAGAACAAAGAAATGGATTTAGCTCTTACAAAAGTGTCGGGAAGGCCAACCGAATCACTGGGAAAAGAAGCAATGACATTTCTTCCACTAACAGAACTAAAACCACCTCTTGTAACGAGGGTGAATATTGTAGTGAAACTTTTGAATCCAATCCAATTTCTGACACTATTGAACTACACAAAAAAGATGATTCAAGACCTAGAAAGAGACAATATCTTTAATACTGTAATTGGTCTTAACATTTAGGGAATTTAAATTTGATTAAAAATTTAACGAAATGAAACTAGTTGTAAAAAAAATTGGATCTTATGAGGTTGTACCAAAAGAGTCATATATGTTGTGCGTCAAGTGTCGATTTGCGTCAGATGCAGCTGACGCGCGTCAGATGTAAATCAACACTTGACGCGCGTCAGTTAATAATTGACAACTGAGGCGCGTTGGCTGTCATCTGACGCATTAATAATCAATAAATTACTATTGTTACACCATCTACTCTACGCTCTGCTCTTTACCTTTTAACGTCCTTTTTACATTTTAATTATATCAACATTTAATCTTTTAATTTTTTAATGGAATACAACTTTATTAGCAAGGCTACACTTGATAATATAGTTAATAATTATATAAGCTCTCTGCCAGAATGTCGACAAGAAAAAGCTTTAGTTAATGAAAATCTTTTTGAAAGAATAAAAAAAATATTACTTGATCCTTCCAACAAAGAAATTGATACAAAGACTACACGTGAGTGGGCAAGAAAACGTTTTATCCTTGAAGAGATTACTCCAGGAGATTATAGGATTATGGCCAAGCGTGATAATAAACCTGTTTTAATTGTTGAAAATATGTATGAAGTATTATGCAGGATACATGCTGAAATTGATAATCACGCTGGTCAGAAACAGTTATGGGAATCAGTTAAACAAAATTGGAGTTTTGTAAGACAGGAAATTGTTGAAAAGTTTGTCAACAACTGCACTATATGTGCCACCCGAAAGCCTTCTTTCCATCCTTTAGCAAGTAAACCAATAATTGCAAAAAACTATCTGTCTCGTGTCCAGGTAAATTATTTATATTGATTATGAAAAAATTCATTTTAATTTAAGAGTATTTCTTTTCTACAGATAGATTTGATTGATTTGTCATATGACGCTGACGGGGATTACAAATACATTTGTCACGTTCGTGATCACTTTACAAGATTCTCTTGGGCGAGACCACTAACTTCCAAACGAGCTATTGAAGTGGCAGCCTTTTTATTTGATTTATTTTTTTTTATTGGCTCTCCTCCAACCATTTTACAATCTGATAATGGGAAGGAGTTTTGCGCAGAAATAATAAAGGAACTTGTTGGCCTTTGGCCATCTGTAAAAATTATTAATGGAAGGCCTCGTCATCCGCAGTCCCAAGGTTTGGTAGAAAGGGGAAATGGTATTTTACAACAAAAATTGGGGAAGTGGAGAGAAACTTCCGGAAGAAAAGATTGGTCATATGGGCTTCGTTTAGTAGTCTTGTCCATGAATAATTCCATTTGTAGATCACATAAAAAAACTCCTTACGAACTAGTTTATGGTGATAAACCTCGTGGAAATTGTAGTTTAATTGATGAACTATTTGCCCGAGGCATTTATGACGAAGAAAACATTCCTGAAATGATCAAAATTGCAGATTTTGAAAGTTCAGATGAAAATTTAGATAATGATTTTGATTTTAATGAAAATTTACTTGGTAAATAAGTTGTTATTATTACTAATTATATTTAACTTAATATTTAATATAGCTTTTTTTATTTTTTTTAGATTCTCCAGCATCATCTCATATGGTAATATCTTTATTTTACTTATTTGATTTTTCAGTTATTATAATTTTTATTAATTTTTATCGTAAATTTTATTAGTTTTATATTATAATTTATTAATTTTAATTGTAAATTTTATTAAATAATTTTTATTGATTTTTAAATAAAATTTTTATTGATTTTTAACGAAATTTTCAATGATTTTTAATGAAATTTTTAGTGTAATTTTTAATTAATTAAATGATTTAACAATATTTTATATAATTTTATCAACTTTCATTATTTTAGGTTTCACAAAACCAAGATAAAGCAGTATATTTTGAAACCAGGGAGAATGAGACGTCAGAACAGCCTATTCCTATTGACCCCGTTCTTATTGACATTACAAATGAAGCTTCATCACAAGAGAGAGTTACAAACCATAAAATATTAAGAGAAGCTGCTCGGCGAGACCTTGAAAATTATACTGAAAAGATGGTTAACCAAATGAATAAGGGAAAGAAAAGACCAAACAACTATGAAGTTGGAGATTTAGTACGAATCTCTGTTCCAAAAATTGATCGCTTTGGTACTGACCGACCTATGCTCCCATGCAAAATCCTGGAAAAAATTAATAATCAATATCGGTTAGGTTCTCAATTTGGAGTCATTAATGTCTTCTATTCAGCAGGAGAAATTAGCCCCCTTGGTGTTAACCAATTTCCGGAACTTGAAATAATACCTACAAGTACAATTACTGTTAGAGAGGCTGCACGTCTCCAAAATATAGGTTCAACCACAGGTACAATATGTAATTGTAAAGGAAATTGCAACAGTAATAGGTGCTATTGTAGAAAAATGGGAAATAACTGTGGAAGCAGATGTCATGGTGGTCGACAATGCCAAAACAAAAATGAAGTTAATTAAGTAAGTAAAATTTTACTATCTGTTTATTATTTTTATTATATAATTATCATTCGTAATAATAGTATTTTTAAAAAAATTGTATATTTAGAGTATTTACCAAAGAATAATTAAAGGAAGAGATTGTATAAACTTTTAGTTCATTTGAAAAATAAAACAATAAAATTTCTTAATTTGATGAATAAAAAAGTACCAATTGTAATTAAAAGAAATTGCGTCAGACGACAGCTGACTTGCGTCAGATGACAGCCAACGCGCCTCAGTTGTCAATTATTAACTGACGCGCGTCAAGTGTCGATTTACATCTGACGCGCGTCAGCTGCATCTGACGCAAATCAACACTTGACGCACAACATATATATACACATTAACTTTACCGAATTATCATTTTCTAATGTTGCATCATTTAAAGGGAAGGTGGTTTAGATGCTTGGCTTATTTCTGTGATTATGATTCTTACACAAATTTTCTCAAACATATTTTTTTACAAATAAGACCTTTAAAGAACCGTAATATTTTTTATTACATAGTATGAAATAATATGTAATTTTTTATACAAATAATAAATCAAAGCGCGTTTTTTGCATGATAGCTACTATATATTTTTTTGCGTGATGTGGCGAGTGTCGGATTGTGATCAATCATCTTTACACAATAAATCTATTCCACAATTTTAGGTTCACTACAAAACTTATACAGTAAAAGGTAAGTCCTCCTGGTTAATGATTCTTTTATCTGCTTTGTGCAAATTTAGTGAATCTAAGAAATCTTACCTCTATATCAAGATCAAATCATGGAATACGTGAAAATTTCAGATATTCTTCTTGTTATATATCGACACATTGATTTTCTTTGAGTAAATTATGACTCCAGCACATGGAACTAAACTTCAGTGTAGATAAGAAAGGTGAGCATCAAATAGATTGCTATGAGATCTTTGACTCCAGAATCTACCCTATATGTATTGGTATTTGCATGGCAATAGTCAAAGAAATAAAAAGTATTGTGTGCTCTGCGATGAAATCAGAGAGCCCAAAATCCTGCTTAATGAGGTGTTAGAATTATGTTCTGAGTCAAGTCCGAATACCTGAAAGCATCTCCAGTTAAAAGTATAGAAGAGAAGACTAGGTCAGGTTAAATGATCAAGAGTTACATCACCTGAAAAATGCGTAGTGCAATATCAGGAAAAAATTTTCTTGGCTAAATTCTTTCCAGAGTTTGTGATGCAATGACTTATATCATCCCACCTCTTCACCCTAAAGATCTTCGATCGTATATATGTTATCCATTCAATAGTCTTGAAATTCTAACATTTCCTGGGATCAGCTAATGCATCCATAAGTGCATTATGTTCTATTGGCCAAAATGCAGTGAACTTGGGAATATATTAAATAGTTTGTTTTTTTATCTTTCAGATATATTAGGGAGGCGCCTGGTAAATTCCCTAAATACAATGTTACGAGGTTGTGAATTAGTTTCAGTATATGTGACTATATGTTGTATACTAAGCTTAAATATATTTTATCACATTATAAATTAACTTTATAAACGTTTCAAACTGACATAAACTTAATAAATATGGAAAAAATCAAAACCAAGTACTTTTATAATTATTATTATATTAATTATATTATTTACGCAAAGTATTAAGTATTTTTATTATATAATAATAAGAATTAACGTTATTTTTGTTATTTTTTTAATTAGTTATAGAATTTAACAAAAATGATGATGAATGAAGCCTTATTGAAAATAATGGCGAACGAAACATTGATGTATGTACAGTATGATGATTTTATTATATATATTAGTAACAATCTGCGGTCCATTTAAATTTATTCTAATTGTACAGTTTATTGTTTTTATAGAAATTTGAAACTGATGATAATTTATTTAATGATCAAGAATCTAAGTTGCCTAATCATAACAAACCTATTTTTATTTGTGATTATCCAACAAGTTCTATTATTGAACTTATCTATTATGAGGCTAATAGAAAACAACATGAAAGGAGTTACAATATTTTATCACTAGGAAATTATCCTTTAAATGTCAAGTATACACAGCATAGTAAAAAAAATTTGCCTGTATATAAAATTCCAGATAAATATAAAGTTGAAACAGTTTTGGGGGATTTTTAATTATTTGTGAATCTAATTATTTACCTAATGGAAAAATTAAATATTCAATTGAATGGAAAGATCATAATAATATATCCAAAATTATTTCAAATACTCGATCATCTTCAGGTGTAGCAAATGAATTTTATAAGGTAATTTTTATTTAATAAAATTTTTTTTTTTTTTTTTTTTAATCAATAATAAAATCAGATAATTGGAATGAAGCTAGCTCAAAAGTTTCAGGAGTTTTACTATTTGACTTTAATATACCTGATTTAATTGAAGTAAGAGAAAATGTTGATGTACCTATTATAATAAATAGAAAGCATCCATATACTGAAGTTTCAACATCACAGAAAAATAGATGTTTACATTCACTGGCTAAGGATTTTAAAACTCAATCAACTGTTATATTAAAAAATAACAACATTAATAATAGTCAGTTAAGATTGATTGAACTTGAAATTGATGGGAAAATAGTAGTTATTGATTTTCAATCTCATTGTGATGCTGTACTTCGAGCAATTGATGAATGTTTGATTTCATGACAAGGATATTGACGTCTTGCAATGGTTGATCCAAATATTGAAAAAGGATATCATATTGAAGAGCGAAAACATCAAATCAACAAATTATGAATTCTCTAATTCCAATACATAATTATACTATTAAAATTACTTCATCAACTTTAGATCAATCGAGAGAAAATCTAGATCCTCCTAATATTAATAGTAATAATGCTCAAAATAATAATAATGATCAAAATGGATTATGTTCTTTTCGATCTATTAAAGATCTTTTAAATATTTTAGTTCCTATATGGAAGAAAGGTTCTTCACCTATTTTGGTTTTTGGAGATACAATTAAATTAAAATTAGGAGGAGATGAACATATTGTAATTTACCAATATTCACATGTAATGTTAACAGTATGTCTATTAAATGAAAAAGATGAGGTTTTAAAACCAAGCAATCAATATTGGTAAGCTTATTATTAATTAATTATTTAATCATATCCGCCAATTTGCGGAATTTGCCGATCATCAGTTATGTGGCGCAGTACCGATTAAAATTGATCAAAACCCGTTCCTATGTAAGAAAAAATGTCAAAAATATATAAAAAAACTTTTAAGACCTCTCCCAAAATATTTACCTCTTTAACCCAAAACCAGTAAAAGGAGTTTCTAGAAAAAAAAGGAAAAAAATATTATAAAGTTAGTTTATTAAAAAAAACAAAAGAAAACTTTACAAAATTCAGAATATTTAATGATTTAATGAAAAAAAATTAACTGAAAAATAATTAATAATAAATATCAAATAGATTTTAATTAAACAACTAATCAATACATAATCTAAATTCGCTAAAACATCGTTATAAATATTTAGAGTTATTTATTTATTGAAAAGATTTTTTTTGAATAATTTTGCTTTCTAAATAAATTTTTTCTATAAACTATAAAAAAAAATAAAAAAACAGCTCCAAGTTGTATCTAATATAAAATAATTACAAATATACTTGCAAAAATTCTCAACTTACTTGATGTAAAAACTGTTTGAAAAGTTGATGGGGGAGTTGATGGGGAGTTTAATAGGGAGTTTACGAAAGAAAAAAATTTTTTTAACGCTACTTTTTGTTGAAGTAATTTCTTAATATCTGTCATATGATCATGTAACACAAGTGTGATCATTTTTGCAAAACTTAATTTACCTAATTTTTATTAAATTATTGTCAAATTCCTTAATTTAGACGAATTTTGTTAATTCCGCAGATCGGTGGATATGTTGATTATTATTTATTAATTTAAATGTTTGAATTTTTTTTAAGTATTCTTTTATATATTAGAAAAGAGAAATATGAATATTTGTCACTTGCAGTATCTCAAATTATTAATGAATTAGATGAAATAAAAGATGGATTTAAAGATTGTGATGATGTTATTTGGACAGTTGAATTGTTTTTTTCTGGTGACTGGAAATTTATGGCATTGGTTATGAGAATTAAGGCTGCAAATTCAAATTTTTTTTGTTTATATTGTGAATGTCTACGCTCCAATATGAACCATTCATGGAATATTACTGGAAACAAAATGGGTAAGTAATATTATTTTAAAGCGAAAAATAAATTGTTTAGTATTTAATAATGAATTACTATATATTATTTATTAGGACACGCAAATCCTTGCTTATTTCCTATGATTAACACAGGTCGAAAAGTAAAAAATCAGGCATCAATCAGTCACCAATTGGTGACTGATTGGCATTTTCGCCAAATATCATTACCAATCAGGCAGTTTGCTAACTTTTGATCCAGTGATCAGAAAAGGACGAAATATAGCTCATTGGAATCGTCTCAACAAGACGAATCTAATGGTAGTAAAATCGCATTTCTAGGATTAGTACTTGATGAGAAATTAAGTAAAATGTAAAAATAAAAATATATCATTTATATTTTATTTAATATTTTATTAACTATTAATTCTAGAAATGTGATTTTACTACCATTAGATTCGTCTTGTTGAGACGATTCCAATGAGCTATATTTCGTCCTTTTCTGATCACTGGATCAAAAGTTAGCAAACTGCCTGATTGGTAATGGTATTTGGCAAAAATGCCAATCAGTCACCAATCGGTCACCAATCAGGTACCTGATTAGTGACCGATTGGTGACTGATTGATGCCTGATTTTTCACTTTTCGACCTGTGATAAAACTGGAAATTGGGTGCCCGATGAATTACACATCATGTTATGAATTACTGATGTTTTATTTGGTTGCTTTTTTTATCAACTTATGGAAGACATAAATCAATTTAAAAAAAGTACTTCTACTTTAATTGAACAAGAAATGCATCGGATAGGATTAACTCACTTTCAATTTTATGAATCAAAAACAAAAAGCAAATATGATTGGACTACGTTAAATGGTACTGAAAAATTAAATGTACTTGAAAATTTTGAAGTATCTAAATTTGTTTCTGGTGAGCGTGGCAAGAAAATGGAATTTTTATGGCGTGAATTTTTACATTTATATTTATTTTTACGTCAAGATCACATTACTGATGAAGAGATTGATTCATTTGAACAAGCAGCTAAAAGTTGGATTTTAAAATTCTGTGAACCAACTGTTGGAAAATCAAACAGTACTAATCAAAAAAGAGGAATGTTTAATCCAACTGATATTACCCATATATGTATATACTTACATGTCATATTCCTCAATTTCTTCATATTTTAAAAAGTAAAAACTTACAATTCTGACATTTTTCTACTTCTAGTCTTGAAAAGAAAAATCATATGCATGTAAGTAATAGTTATTATATTTATTTTGTATTATGTGTTGCAGTATAATTATTAATAATTTATAGGTTCGTATATTTTTTGGTGCAACAACAATGGGTGGTGGTAATAAAGCAAATTCTGTCGTTCATGATATATTAATTTATGAAAATCGACAGCTTTATTTTTTAATGAATGATACACCAAAATCCATTGTACAAAAAACAATTGTTTTAAAAGAATGATTAAAATCAAATTTAATCCACAATGGACGTGAAATTTATTGGAAAAAAGAATTACACGCTAAAAAAGAAGCTAAAGGTAATAAATATATCTTTTTTATTGCTATATTTTCGCTCTAAGTTTTCATTTATGTTTTTTATTTACATTAAAAAAAAAAAAAATTTAATCTATATTTACCATTCATTTATACCAATAGAAAAGCAATTTTAAAGAAAGAAAAAATTGAACAAACATTTCTAAGCTAGAATTTCCTGTGTAAAATAATGTAAATTAGTTAATAAGTATGAATTAATATAAATAAAATTATGTGTAAATCACCTTCACTCGTGCAATTTTCATCAATATTATTATCTTGAAAGTAACCAGTTAAAATATTAAAAGAAACTGCTAATTTCGGACTATTTAAAGTTAAAGGTTCTTTACCATCATGGTTTCTAGTAACTATAATGTCTGACCAAACAAAAGAGACCTCCTTTTGCTTTTCTTCATATTCCATAAATACATATGCTTTGGTGCGACTTACATGCTTTTTTTCACCCCAATCTTCACAATCAAATAAAAATCCCAAGCGTTTATACCCTAGTTCTCCAGTAAAAACACATTTGTATTTATTCAAGTAAGAAATAAATGTAAAGTTCTCTTCTTGTGAAAAAATTTTGACAAATAATTCTTCACTAAAAGGTTCAAATATTATTTTTCTACTTCCACTTCCTGATCTATGATATGAAAGCTTCTTTTCTATTCTTAACAATAGTGAGTTCCAAAAATTCTTGACTTGAATCTCTGGAATGTTATTTAAAGACGACTGTTGAATATGAGGAATGATACAGTTGTTTGGGTGAAACTTTCGCTGATGTGAAGAAAGTTTATTTTTTGTGTAAAGAGTATTTATATTATTTGAAAATTGGCATAATGAACAAGGAAATTTCTTTGACGTAGACGACAATGATGGCGACGTAGACATTTTTTATTCTTTTTGACTTTTTGATGTTTCACAATTCACAAATATTGTCAAATGTCGATCATATTCAAATTTAAAATAATCATGATTTGATTTTATCACGTGACATCTGGCTAATGCGTCTGATTAGCCCATATGCATTTTACCGACAATCATTTTACCAACACTTATTTTACCTAGTCTCATTTTACCATCAACACTTGCAGTATTTATTTACTATTTCACTACCCACTTCAGTTATGAAAATTAAAATACATATTTAATATATACATCAAAAAAAAATTTTATTCTTATTTATACATATTTGACAAGAAATGTTGGTATTATAATTAGTATATGTATTATATGTTTAATATATAACAAAATGTGAAATACTATGATATTTATATATACTAATAAAATAAATTGAATTCAATGTTTAATTTTATCAATTTTATTTTTTAAAAAATTTATTTCAGCTTCAGCTTCATAATATAATGTACTTAAAATTGTTCTTAATAATTTTCTTAATTCAGTTTATATAATTTGCTTTTTTTGTAAGCATTCTAGAGTATTTCAAAATGCTAATTGAATATAATAATGTACTGTACTATATTATTTAATTAATAATAAATAATAAACTAATAAAAGTTTTATTTTAAATAATTATTTCAATCTTACTTTATTTTATTACATACTTAAAATTATGTTATTATTTTGTTGGTAAAATGATTGTCGGTAATGTGAACAGACCCCCCCCAGTTGTACATTGACAACCGGCGGAAATCAATGAGTTAATCCCGGGTTGATCGATTCATATTTTTAATTTAGTATGAACATTGAATTAGACAAATTATATTTGATACTTTTGCTTGAATTAGATAGGAACGGATCATTAAATGTTTTAAAAAAGGAAGAAATGCGAAATCCAGGAGTCTGGTATTTTTCTTATAAAAAGAAAGTAGTAACTCTGAAGCTAAAATTATTAATAAACACATTTAATAATTAATATTCACAAAAGAAATAATTCAACCCAGCAGATATTTTTCAAACTATCTTCTTCGCAAAGTAATCATGAACCGAAATTTGATATTTGCATTCCTTTTATTGGCTGCACTTGCCATGGTCAATGCCGTTCCATATCAACTTCTTAAAAGAGCTGGAGACGTAGGTGACCAATGTCCAGCTCCTGAAGGCTCTTACATCTATGCAAACCTTAATCCTTTCCCTCCTGTGTCTAATCAACCCGTTAATTATACAGTTGAAGGAGGAATGTTAGGTTATGAAATCACTCCTTATAAAACCGAAATTTTAATTGCGTATACTGATGAGCATATCATAGAACTTTACACTAAGGTTTTGGATTTTTATTATGCGAAAGGAGCTCCATTTTCAATTGATGTACCAGATGTTCCGACACCACAACTTCCTAGTACATACGCGATTATGGTAATAATTGCAGATAAAACCGATGATCCAAAGAAACCAGAAATCCATGCCTGTTCATATGCTACTTTTGGTTTCTGATTTTGCTGGTACTATAGAATAACGCGGCCTCCCTACAAAAAAAATTCATGCAGTTTTTGTGCTGATAATATAAATTTTATTTTGTATGTTTTTCATAGTGCAGATAGTTATATTATACTTTGGAAATTACGCTGGACGTTATTTTCGTATTGAAAATCAAAAAAGCATTAACAATCATTGAATAATAAATTTTTCTCATTTACATTATGTAATAAGCGATTTTTCGCAATTTTATTTTTTGTAATAGTTCGTAAATAATAAAGTACTACTTACCCATCAAGTAAGAAAGTAATAATAACACACTTATATTTTATTTGCCATGCAGTGTGAATAGGTCTAGTTTTTTACTATTATTATGATGGTATTAGTAAAAAATAAATGTAACAAATTACACAATTTATATAATTATACAAATAACAATGAATTGTGTGCGAGTGTCATACAGTATATGAAATATTATTATTAAATGCAAATTTTATTTCTCACATGAAACAAAATGTTGCAGTAGTGCAATACTGTGAAATTAATAAATTCATTACCAAAAAAAATTTTGTATAAGTAGTTTATTGTTACATTAGTTGTTACAAAAAAAATCATTTTTTTTTTTATCTTAAAAAAATTCCATTGTAGATTTAAAAAAATTACATCTTCTGTTGAAAAAAAATACATATATATTGTTACCATATCTAAATTCATTATATTTATAGAAATCTATCGTTCTATTGTTACAATAAATAAAATAAGTAAATTATGTTAGTTTATTATTGAGTTTGATACAACCTAAAAAATATTATTATTATTATTATTAAGAATCGGGAAAAAACGCAATTGCATGGATCTAAATGGTGAAAGAATGTATTCGGGAAAAAAAAATTGGAAAAGGTGAAAAAAAAATTTTGGATTGGAAAAAAAGCCAACCGGAAAAAAACTGATAAAAAAATTCGAAAAAATAAAAACGAAAAAAAAAATTTGGGAAGGGACAAAGAGAAAAATCGGGTTGAAAAAAGAAACCGAAAAGGAAAAAGAAAAAAAGAACAAAAAAAAGAATTCGAAAGAAAAAGAACAAAAAACGAAAAAAAAAATTTAGGGAAAAGAATAAAGAAAGAAATCGGTTTAAAAAAGGGAAATTTTCGAAAAAAAAAGAATCCGAAAAAAAATAAGTACCGAAAAAAATTCGGTCCGGAAACACTGAAAAATTCAAAAAAAAATTTATAATACGGTCTAAAAAAAAAGACCGAAAAGAAATAATATAAAAAAAAATCGGTCTTAAAAGACCGATACAACCGATACAATAGGATTATTTAATAAAAATATAATAATTTTTCGGTTTTGGAAAAAAACCAAATAAATATAAACGGGGAAAGAATTGAAAAAAAAAATTTCGGTTTGGAAAAAAAATCAAACCGAAAAAGAAAGAGGAAAAAAAAAGAAAATTTTTTAAAGAAAAAGGTGTTTGAAAGAGAAAAGAGGAAATTTGAAAAAAAAGAAAGAACCGAAAGTAAAAGATCGGTTCAAGAAAAAAAAACGAAAATTAAAAAAAAGGGGAACCGAAAAAATTCAGGTCGGTTCGAAAGAAAAGAAAAAAATAATTATTTTGAAAAAAAAAAAAAATTCCGATTAAAATTTCAATTAACCGGAAT
Organism: Rhizophagus irregularis; assembly: GCF_026210795.1. Lineage (NCBI taxonomy): Eukaryota > Fungi > Glomeromycota > Glomeromycetes > Glomerales > Glomeraceae > Rhizophagus > Rhizophagus irregularis. Next base: position 1,228,199 of record NC_089444.1, on the reverse strand, counting down.
TGGATTAGATATACAACATGACTTGCCGATCAAGCGGTCTTAACTATAAAGAATACAAATCAGCAATTCAAAATTAGGCTAATCTAAACGTTACTAAATTTTTTATTATATTACATATTATTTTTTTTAAAAAAAATAATAACGGTTATCGAAAAACCGTTATAATCGAAAAAAGTCAAAAAAGTGATAACAAAAAAAAAAAATAATAATTCAAAAAGGTTCAGTCTATAAAAAAAATATAACTGATTCGTCTAACTAAAAGGAATATAATTTTCTATTAATTATATAATTAAAATTAGTAATCAACTAGGTGTAAAAATTATTTCAACTATCACATGATTTTGCGTTATATCGTCACAATCTTTAAGGAAAACTAGTATAAAAGGTACATTATATAATAAAATTATCTATAATAGCATTATCAAGTTATTAACGGAATATATATAATTAATAATATACAAAAAAATAAAATAAAGTGAATAAAATAAAATGATAATAATAACTTAATGGTATCTTTAACATGTTAACATGATCCTACGAAATAATGATTGTATATCTTTCCCACCTTCAGTTTTAGCTAATTCATCAACTATAAGACCTGAAACTTTCAACAAATTATAAATAATCATACCATACTGCGCCCGATACACTATTACTTTTGTGTGTGGAAATACTTCATGTCCTTTAATATAGTCTAACGCAGTCTAAAAGAATTAAATACCTTGTAATTATAAGAATTTACACAAGTATAAAACGAATAAGTGCACATGACTTACTTGAGCCTCTATTTTAAATCCTTTCTCTGAGGGAGAACCTTCACTAAAGCCATATCTGCTGATTATAAGATTCAAAATATTTTAATCATAATTACAATTGAATAAATATTTGTATTCCATACCCTCTATATTAAAGCATAACTATATTACATCTGAGTTGATTATACAATCTCTCCGCAACTGGCAAACAATGCCCCTATATAAGTACTTCAATATCGTTAAATTAAATTATCCACCTTGAAACATTTTACCATATTCCCTGCATTTCCCTAAGGATAATTTTTTGAATTATTTTATTAGTGGTCCTATTGATACAGAAGAAAGAGAATGAAAGAAAATTAATGACTCACGTGAAATGAACCAACAAAAACAACACCAGTTTTAAAATATTTGGTAAAGGATTCTTTACAGGATTCCATTTTCTAATTACATCATTCCAACATCGTATACCGAAAATAAGCACCCATAACTCATAAACAAGTTCATTTACAATTTTGTTATAACAAAAAGGAAAAGGGTGCATAATATCGTGAATTACATGACTGAAATTAAAGAAAATGATCAAGATAAACATCATTGAACATATTCTGAAATCTAGTCACATGATTTTGTCGCGGACACCTAACAGGTATATAATCTATAATAACATTCATGACGAAATACATTAAAATTTGGGATCCCACAGACATATATTAGATCTCCATAAAATTGTTTTATTATTTATTAATAAATTATTTTACTACTCTTGTTTCATTTTATATTCATTATCATCATCAAATACTTATTATGTATTCTATCAAATATGAAATAAATATCTTCCGAACTATTGGATAATATTAACCATTTTGATGTATCACTTATAGTTGCAGCCCTGAAATATCATCATCATTAGCAACAAATAAGACTTTTGCAATAAAATTATTTATGTGTATACATACTCTCGAGTAACATCAGCAAGTTCAAAGCGTTTGTTGGATTTTTGTATTAAATATTCCTCTAGATAGGATTTGGTTACGTCCCGCGGCAGTCCTGCTAAAATAATACATTTGCCAACACGATAATTTAATGGATCCATTTGAATTTCCTTAGGAATATATTTCTGTAAAATAAGTATGTATTTAATTACTATTTATTGAAAAAAAAGGATTAAAAAAATTTGATTACCATTAATTCAACATTTAATTTGTTTCCATAAAAAGTTTTTTGATTAACATATTTAGCAAATAGCGAAGCATTTATAGAGTGGTTGAATTGTACACATGCAGATCCGGTTGGTTTATAATAATCATTGTATATCATAAAAACTATATAAATGAAGTATATAAGATTAATCCGATAATTTTTTTTAGAAAATTCACATTGATGGGGTTTTCATTGTCAGGATAAATTCCTTGAATTAACATTTCAATATCTTGATGAGTAACAGAAATAGGGAGTTTAGAAATATGAATATTTTGAAAAAACATTATATATATATAATAATAATGATTTTTTAATCCACCTTTCCAAAAATTCAAATGTAACTTTTTTGGGGGATTTTCCAATTTCTTAACATAGAAGAAGGTGGAAGTACAGATTTTTGGTCAAGCGTTCGAGATAGAGCTTGATTTCTATCCTATCACGAATAGCCCTACGTCTATTTGCAAATGAGTAACTCTTGGTATCGCTAGTGTTAGTAATAGGCTTGTCCTTTACACTGGCGTTCATTTGTATATTATTTGCTTGTATTACATTCACTTTTGTGGAATATCTTCTTATCGAAGTCAATCTATATAAACTTGCAAATTGCAAACCATAATTCGACCTAGAAGTCCTCAGCAGATTTTGAATTGACATTTTGAATATTAGTTTCATCTGTGTTATAGACTTTTTTATTTTATAATTAATAGATAAAAAAAAATAGAAAATGAGGATTACATACGGTGTACCATCCTTCACAGCTTCCCCTTTAAGAAGATTGCCTGACCGACTTCAAAATCTTCAATTTTCGTTTCAATATTCCGATCCGAAGGTATAAACGCCTTGATTTTTAAATAGATAACAACACCTGTGATCTCCTTGACAGTATATTCTTGAGCCAATCGCTTGGTAGAGTCGTGAGCATAACAAAAGGTTGCAAGTTTTGCGGGAATTGTTTTTTTTTTGGATTTAGAATTTTTTTTTTCGATTTAAAATTTTTTATTTATCAAAGATGGTTAATTATTATTATTATTTAATAATTAATTTTTTTTACGAAAAAATTTGGAACTTTTTTATTTTTATAAATATTTTTTACTACAAAAAAAAATACATATATACGCAATATAAGTATAATTTTTCTTTTTTTCTCAAGCTAAAAATTTCTAAATCTCTCATTCTTTGTATGTGAACTTTTATTTATTCTATATTCTTTCTCAGACTAAATAATAATATTTTTTTCGTACTATTCGCTTTTTTTTTTCCAAAATTAAATAAGCAGAGGTAATTTATATACTGTACAAGTCATTTTCGCGTAAATAATTATGAAAAAATTATAGATTATTTACATAGTTTACGTTGTGTTATTAGAGAAGTGCGTGAGATGTTCAGAAAATATTACGTATGTATCTTATGATTTGTGTCATGATTTGATCATAAAATTCTTTTTTTTCCTTCTTACTTTTTTAGTTTTAATTAATTTTATTATTTATAAATTAAAAATTTTTTTAAAAAATATAAATAAGTCACGAATTCACAAGGAGGGAGGGTGGCGCTAATCTATAATCGAATCGATTAGGAGTACGATTAGGATTAGGATTAGAATTAGGATTATTAAAAGATTACTAAATATAGTAAAATCAAATCAAAAAAGAGTATAATACCTTTTTATTAAAAACACTACATGATATACCATACATAATAGGAAAAAGTAGTAGCTGATTTCTATACTACGATAACAAATGATCTAATTTCGGTAATGTAATGCCGTGACTTACCAGTTGCCACCAAGTGAATTTATTAGTTATGAGGCGCAGCATCATATTTAGTTTTAGTATATAAATTTTTATAGTATTTTATTTAATGTGGGTCCGGAATGACCTTAAACTATCAAATAGTGTGTTTAAAAGGATATATTTAACTCAGTACAAACTGAGCCATACTGTATGTAATGTTTAGTATTACATAGTTCTTATATTTATCTACATATGAAAATCATCATATTTAATTGATATTTGAATAGGATTTATTATGATCAAGAATGGTACAACTTAATTATTTATAAAAAGGAAACTTAATTTGACCATCTAGAAAGGAGAATAATTAATTATCTTATTTTACCTTTAGATTATTTTTATTTCGATTCTTTTTGCCTTTTTCTTATAATGAAAAAGAGCCACATTAATTAATTTAATGGTATAATATTAAAGAGAAATTATCATATTTTGATTTTTTAGTATTTAATTTAATGATTAGATGGGTTCATCAATGTTTTAGCATATTGTACAATTGAACCTGAAAATTTTAAGATCTTTTTCAATTGTAGAGTATTAATACTATCTCTATTGTTTACAATCCAAAATTTTACCTATAACAAAAAAAAAAAAAAATATTTTTCAATTCATATTTAGAAAGATTTTTTGTTAAGTCAAGTTATTTATCCCAGATAATCTAAAAAATAAAAAAAATATGATAAAAGTATATTAGAAGACTCGAGTACTCTAAGTAAGCTTTGTAGAAAAGACAGATTCAAGCCCCCATGCCTACTATCAACTGACATTAACGATATATCGTGAGTGATCAAACTCTTGCAGAGGTACTGTCACATTGATAATAAGACATGAGACCCACCACACCAAAGGGAAGGGCCCCACATACAGAAATCTGCGACATAGCTTGAGATATTATTTTCTCATTTAAGGTAACCAGACTTCTAGAAGAGGAGGATAACCAAAGCACTCTAGGTGCACCAACCCTTATACATCCCAGCTTAGCCATTTCCACTTACCAAAATAATAAAAACCCCAAGATATTTATCTTCACTATTTAATGTTTAAGTAGAAATCTTCCAAGGCTTTTTTTATTTAATAAATAAAAATATAAGTTTAAGAAAGTTATACTATAATAAATATTAAAAGAAAATGATGAGTATTGAAGAAGTGATAAATGTTTAAAAGAAAAGATAAGATTAAAATTAAAGGGAAAAAATTTTCGAAAACTAAAAAAGTCTAATGAGAAAAAAAGCGACTTTATAGATAATTAGTATATTAGTATGATGTAAGATTGTTTACGCGCTATATCCATTACACGAATTACGCGTATGTTGATCACGTTGGTTAATATTAATTAACTTACTCAAAGTTGAATTAAATTAGAATAGAGTAAATATACATTTTTAATTTTTTTTTTAATAACACAAGGAAAAAACAAGTCCACAGACGAAGGATCTCGGTAATAACCTCCATATAAAAACTGAAAAAATGACGAATGATGTTGCAAGGGTTTATTTTCTTTCCAAATAACAAAAGTAATAATAATAATAACAATCTTTCTTTGTTTGACCTTGAATAAAAAACAAATAACCAATAAAAATGTCAAGAGCAATTTCTATCTCATCTCAATTTCGAAGAATTCGATACTTTTTCGTAGACATCCAAGGAAATCCAGCGGGTACTGTTTGTACATGTTCATCAATTGGAGAGATTATACAATCGGCGGAAATAAATGGGTTAATCCATTTACACCCCGGGTTGATCGATTCATAGTTTTAATTTAGTATGAACATTGAATTAGACAAATTATATTTGATACTTTTGCTTGAATTAGATAGGAACGGATCATTAAATGTTTTAAAAAAGGAAGAAATACGAAATCCAGGGGTCTGGTATTTTCTTATAAAAAGAAGTAGTAACTCTGAAGTTAAAATTATTAATAAACACATTTAATAATTAATATTCACAAAAGAAATAATTCAACCCAGCAGATATTTTTCAAACTATCTTCTTCACAAAGTAATCATGAACCGAAATTTGATGTTTGCATTCCTTTTATTGGCTGCACTTGCCATGGTCAATGCCGTTCCATATCAACTCCTTAAAAGAGATAGAGACATAGGTTATCCATGTCCAACAAATCCTGAAGGCTCTTACATCTATGCAAACCTTAATCCTTTCCCTCCTGTGTCTAATCAACCCATTAATTATACAATTGAAGGAGGAATGTTAGGTTATGAAATCACTCCTTATAAAACCGCAATTACAATTGCGTATACTGATGAGCACAGTGAGGTTTATACTAAGGGTTTGGATTTTTATTATGCGAAAGGAGCTCCATTTTCAATTGATGTACCAGATGTTCCGACACCACAACTTCCTAGTACATACGCGATTATGGTAATAATTGCAGATAAAACCGATGATCCAAATAAAGCAGTACTCCATGCCTGTTCATATGCTACTTTTGGTTTATGATTTTGCTGGTACTATAGAATAACGCGGCCTCCCTATAAAAAAAATTCATGCAGTTTTGTGTTGATAATATAAACTTTTATTTTGTATGTTTTCATAGTGCAGTTAGTTATATTATACTTTGGATGTATAGTTATGAAATTACGCTGGACGTTATTTCCGTATTGGAAATCAAAAACAACAAGCATTAACAGTCATTGAATAATATATTTTTCTCATTTACATTATGTAAGCGATCTATTCGCAATTTTATATTTTTTGTAATAGTTCGTAAATAATAAAGTACAGTGAAATTTATAAATTCATTACAAAACAATTTTGTATAAGTTGTTTTTATCTTAAAAAATTCCATTTTAGCATTAAAAAAAATTACATCCTCTAGAAATAAAAATATCTCAATAATTAATATGAAAAAAAAAAAATTCTCCAGAAAAATTAATTATAACGATTTATTATTACAAAAGATAAATAAATGGGGAAATAAATAAGTAATTATGTTAGTCTATTATTGGGCTTGATACAAAAAAATAATAATAATATTAATAATAAGAATCGGGAAAAAGGCAATTCCGATCCCAACCTAAATGGTGAAGAATGTATTCGGGAAAAGAAGGGATTCGTACAAAATCCAAATGGGTCAAAATCCCGAATGGTACGAAATCCCGACAAATGGACTGCTTATGCAGAATTATGTGATGTATTTGACCAGCATTAGAGTTCAGGATTTCGTACCAGGCCCTTGTAAAAGATCGATCCAAGAAAAAAAAAATGAAAATTAAAAAAAAGGGGAATTCGACTAAAATTTCAGTAACCGGAATTGGATTAGATGTACAACATGACTTGCCGATCAAGCGAGTCTTAACTATAAAGAATACGGATCAGCCATTCAAAATTAATTTATACAGGCTAATCTAAACGTTGGTCACACAAACACCATTTTTTTTGATTATATAGAAGATATATACGGAATACGGATACTTTTCATCAGCGGGTTGTCATAGTACTGAAAATAACATATTTTCACTTAATAATAACCGAATGAAAATCTCGCCTTTTTTGTGATCTCTCTATCAAGGTTGTTATGACTAGCCCTATTCCGCACGTTATCTAACTGTTTCCTTTATAGATAAGTTTATCAATTTGTACGCATAAATTTTTACCGAACATTCTTTAAGATTAAATCTTTTTTATTCAAGTATTTATAATATCACTTAAAAAATTTTTACCCATAAGACTATGATTATTGTACAAGTATTAGACGTATTAGACATCAATATTGTACAACTCTTGAAATGTAACATTGTCAATTAGCTAAATTTTGGCATTATTTCTTCATAAATTTGTGTCCCTTTTTTTTTATCTCATAAAAATATCAGCTAGAAATGATTAATATTAATTCATTTTATAGGTGGTTGGTAGGATAACTTAATTATAAATTACTAATGTACCAATCATCATTTGTCTATTATTTAATTGCTAATAATTGAAACCCCATTTTAAACTTAAAAATCTAAAAATAAATACTTTGTATTATATTCAGAATATGTAATTTAGGGCGATGCAAATTTGATTTTTGCGAAGTTGTTTAGCTTGAAAAATCAAAAAAATTGGAAAATTTCAAAAAAAAAAAAAATGAAATTTGCGTACTAATTTTTGCTGTTTTTAACGCTATTAAAACATAAATAAAAACTTTTCTACTTAATTTTTTTAAAGAATATAGTGGCAGATATTCAAAAGTATATATATACTGTATATATATATAATTTAAGGAAAAACATTATAAAGTGGCAAAAAAAATTTTTAAACTTTATAATCAATTAAGACCGCAAGTAATTTCAAGTGGATCACTGGTTTGGTGATCCGGATCCCGTAAGGCATAACCTTTTAACTTGACATGGTCCAAATTTACAAAATGATAAATTGATGCATAAATTCATGTCAAGTTTTTATAATGCTAGCAAATGTTTCATTATATAAATCGTAGATATTTCTCCGGTAATTAACTATATAACCCCATATTTCACTCTGCAATCTTAAATTTTTATTCATTGTTCATAAACGGCAACAATAAAACAGAATAAACGATGAAAAAAAAGTTAAATTATAGATCAGATTAGTGTATCACATGATCCATTTGTGCGCGATAGGCCGCGCGCTTTAATACTATTGACGTATATTTAATCTGAACGGCCTTATAAATTGATTCAAGATAGGCCTTTATTTTAAAATGTTTATAAAATGATAACTTTATATATATTATATATCATCACAGTTTTTATTTTATCACTTTAATCGCCATTTGGTGAAAAATTTAATAAAATATCGAAAATTTCAGATAATTTATTTCTTCAAAAAAAATTTATAAACTAATATTATATGACAATATTTCTGATAATCAATACTTTATGGATAATCCATTATTAATAAGTTTTAATTTTAGTTGTTTACAAATATCATTACATCTATGATTTGCCAAGAACAACTGATTGATTCCCTTTTTGCCAAAATTAGTTCTTCCAAATCTTAAAGAATCAATACAATGTATTGCTGGATCAGTTAATAAGAACTCATTAGTAAGTTCAATTCCTTGAAGATCACAAACCACTAAGTATCCTTTGGTGTATTCATATGTGAAATGGACAAAAGCTTCAAGAATAGGCCGAAGTTCTGTAATTACACCAGTATTTGCATTAAATCGTTTATATTCCATATTATGAAGTTTTGGTTCAATAGTATAATATCGAGTATTAAAGTTAATAGTTCCACAACGTAAAAGTTTTACATTGAGAAATTTTACTCTAGGAAGATCTTTTCGTTCTGCAATCAAATTAAATTCTGTAGAGAGAAAAGATGCAATTGTAGAGATTTCTATCGCTACAATATACTTTTTGAAAGAATCATTACGCACAACACGATGGTATTCTTTTATCACCATTTTCTTTGTTGAACAACTTCCGATATCAAGAGCAAAGTAAGCATATCTTTCAACACCTGCAGAAAATGGTTGTGAAGCAATCTTAAAGGAGAAACTTCTAGAAAAGAGATTCGATTTGTTGAAATAATTTGGGTCTTTAAGTTTGTTCAAAGTATCAAGAATAGGATACCACATAACTATTCCTTCTTGCAACGGAAGAATAATCCAATCAGGCTCATTTGGATTCATATCAAGTTTTTTTCGTTGCAAAGAATACATATCCTTGGTGTCGCTTCCAATAGTACTGGTCATTGAAACAGCATAAGTAATAGATGTTGAGGTAGCTTTAATAAAATTTTCAATTAATTTAATTGGATCTCCTCCTATAAGATCAAATACTGGAAATTCACCAATTATACCACGGAATATTTCAAGCATTTTATCAGTTTCATCTGTAATTTTTCCAAAAAAGTAAAGGATATTTTTTGATTGCATCTTTTTTAGGACATTTTTTGCGGTTAGGCCATATGGATCACCTTTTGGACAACTATCTGCCAAATCTGTAAAATTTTTACCATGTGGTGGAGAATCACCAATATGAAGAAGAACACGAGTACCATTTTTCCAATTCATTTTGGCTATTGCTTCATTAAGACCTCCGAGAACATCTTCTGGAATATCGTCACCACCGAAAGGTAATACACTTTGCAAATATGTTGTAAATTGCTCATATTGATCGGTAAAATCTAAAGATTGTAGACGATCATGTCCATCACTATGATCTCGATAACCACAAAAGCCGACCCGAAGTTCAATGCTTGGGTTTGTATGTTTAATGTAGTTTGTCACCTGTAAGATACAATCTCTAGCAGCAGCAATATAAGGCTCCATAGAATCAGTGCAGTCTAAAACAAAGCAAAGATCAACTTTCATTGAAAGTTTGATATTATTGAGCGTTTTGGATATAGCCTTTTCTCGCAAAAATGTATTAACTTTAGTCTTTAATTCATTTTCTGTATTAGAAGTTAATGTTATATCAGAAGACAGTGTATCCGTCTCATAAGCATAACGTTTCAAACGTTCTTCAGTGAGATTTGATTTTTCTAAATCAGATGCGAATGAAGAGGGGATAGCTTTAACCTTTATGTTTATTGGCTTTTCTTCAAAAGAAAAAGTATTTATCTCATCAGCACATAATTTCAGACGTTCTTCAGTGAGGTTTAGTTTCTCGGTATCATTAGAACGTGAAGGGGTAATGGAAGTAGTAGTTATAGTATCATCACTTTTGGCTTTCGCCCGTTTTTTTGACTTTTTTTTCAGACAGAACCACTTTGACATAATTTCTTATATGTTAAATAAAAAATAAAAATTATTTTTTTAAAAAAAAAATTCTCAGGATTTGAAAATAATTTCCAAATTAGTTAGTTAAAATGAATTTCCAAATTTATTTAAATTAGTTTCCAAATCAATGCAGATAAAAAAGATTGGCGCATGTGCAATGAGGTTATATCGGTCACAGGAGCAAATATACCCACTGCATGCACGTTGTCGATCACATATATTTTACAATACACAATGAATAGGATCGACAACGTGCATGCAGGTGGTCAAGTTTTACGTACGTGACGGGTCAAGACTCAAGATTCATATATTTGCGTCACAGGGACCTTCATTGATTGGTGAAAATGGCCCATTTTCATCCGGTGTTTCCAAAACATGTATTGTATACTTGGCGTTGTATGTATTGTATATTGATTTTTTCTGTTTGTATGAAATACCGAATGTATGGGTATATAACAAACATGTAGTGCATAATTAAAATATAGTATATTATAATTTTCAACGTATGTAATGTATGGTTCAGTAATTCAGTGTAAAGTTAGTTGTGTCTGTATTGTATAACAAGTGTAGCAATTTCATGTATTGTTTAATAAATATGGTAACTCACACTGTCACACACACAATTACTGTTACTAAATTTAATTTTTTTTTTTTGTAAAAATAATAAAGCATTATGTGAATTATCTATATCATTTGATTTATTACATAATTTGTATTTTGCTTTTCTTTTCTATTTTATTTCTTCTAATATTTACAACGCGATTATTACTATGTCCAAAATAAATCCAATTATTCTCTCAGATATCAAGACTATATCTGATGATGAAACTATATCTGAAGATGAATATTCTGAAAAAGATGAACAGGTTTACTTTTTGTCCTTTTTTTGTTTTATTAATTTGATATTATTAAGGTTTAATATAATTATTTGAATAACTTTTAATTTTTATTTAGAATATTAATGAAGATGAGGAACCAATAGCATTTTTTACAAAATATCTCTCAGTTCCAGAAGTTATACATTCAGCTCTTCCAATTGAATATCCAAAAACTTCACCACAAGGAGTGGCCACAATATTTAATATTACTGGCTGGGCAAATTCAATGGCCTGTTTTAATGATGTAAGTATTTTTCATCATTAAAATTATTTTTACTTTGTTACTTTATTTAATTTATTATCATATTAGATTCAGTATTCTAATAATGGAACAGGTGGATCAACCACAATACAAAATTGTCCTTATTTTGGAGTGTCAGTAAAAAAGGATGTGTGAAAATGCCAAGGGATCAAACATTGTTCTTTTTCCGATCCAAATTTTATTAATGAGCAGCATAATGAAGTTGATATGGAATCAGAAACATTTATTAAATTAAATCAACATAAATATAATAATAATAAAAAAGTTAAAACTTATATGTAAGTTTATTGATATTTGCTTTATGTTAATTTTTTTATTTGTTAATATTAATCAGTTTATATATATTTAAATTAGTTTTTATCTTGCTGCCAAATCAACGACCTGTAAATATAAAGTTAATAATCAATTTTGCAATGACCAAGCAAAATTAAGAAAAATTATTATAAATGGAGGTGAAGAGTTTTTTATTGGATGTGACAAATGGATTAGAGGAGAAAAATGGCATCGATACATTAAAGTCCAAGAAGAAATTGATTTGGAATTATTGCGAGATCTTTTTCAAGGACGAGATGTAAGTATTACTCTATAATTATTTATTTAATTTACATATTACTAATAATTGTATAATTCAGATTGATGTAAATAATAAGGAAAACCAATGCTGTACCTTGGTTCCACGAGCCTCAAGAATAAAATCATGTGGTTAGTAAATTAATTAAAATTCAATATACATAATAAATATAATTATAATGACTTTTATTTTTGTTAAGAATTCCACATGTTAAAGATAATCAAGTCATACAAGGAACTATAATTGAGTGAACATGCAATGTGCAGTTTATTGAATTCATTCCATATGATTTAGCTGCATGTCCTTATATTGCATTAGTATGCATAGGTACACATAACCACCCAGAATGCACACCAGTAGGCATTAGGGATGAATTACAAACAATGATTCAAAATATTATTACTTAAGATGATAGTGTAACTCCACGCTCAATTATAGCAAGTAGGTTTTTTTTAAAAAATTAATAATACAATTAAATACTAAAATACTAACAATTTTATACTATATTTTATTTAAATAGAAAATAATAGCATTAAGGCAATCTTTGATAAAGATACTTTATCAGAGGTGCTAAATGTTATAAAAATATGCATCCCTATGTACAGGGAAATTTGGGCGTTATGCATAGTGTTCAGTGCAAGAAATTTGATATGCATAACTATGTATTTTGTATAGGTAAGCATTACTGTATATTTAATTTTTTTACTTTTACATGTATTACATTTTACTGAGATTTGTTATATAAAATTATAATTTATTATTATCTTTTTTAATAGAGCAATTTGGGGATGGATTAACTTTGATTTTATGTATGCTTGATTTTCAAGCAAAATCATTGCAAAATTTAAAGTGCTTCCAAATTGACTTAACATTTAAAAGAGTACAAGGGGATATTAATAAATTCGAAGTTAACTCTTATGATGTAATGCATAAACTAAGTAAATATATTAATTAAATTATATATGCTTATATCATTATATTTTTATAAAAATAATTAATATTGTCATATTTATACTAACATATTTACAGCTAACGCATATCAATGTTTATTTACTCAGCTTTTTGAAGTAATTGAAAATTTAAGTGAAAAGCCTGTAAAATTTTATCATATTATGGAACAGGTTGGGAATGCATACTTGGAGATCTTGATCCTGGGCAAGCAAAGAGATTGGGATTGGTTTTAGAAAAACGAGATCCTAGTAGAAATTGGGAAGAGCATTTGACATATATTTTTAAATCATGTCTTGTCCATTTTAATCGGTAAGAACACTTTTAGAATTATTATAAAATATTTAAATTTTAAAATTATGAAATTTTAATATATCTTATTTTTAGTAATTTAATAGCTAAAAAATTTGATAATGAAGTACATCTATTAGCAAAATTCAATTCCAACCAAATCTAGTGTTGAAGAAGTTTATGAATGCTTTAAAAATTAGAGTTATATAATAATAAACGTATAATAGGTAAATGATAATTAATATTTTTTTTATTAATTGTAATTTTAATTTTTAATTTTTTTTAAACCATTTTTAGAGGTAGACGACTTAATGTAAGACTTTTAAGATAGCCGAAATTAATGATAAATTTGGTGTTCCATATACCAGAAGAAATAAAGTGAAATTTAACGAAAAGCAAAAGAAAAGGCAAGTAATTATAAAGTAATAATTATAATTAAATTATTTATTCTAAATTACTTTAATAGATACTAATGCTAATAAAAAAAGCCAAAAGGATACATCAGAAGAATCAAAAAGCTATTTATTATAAAAGTACATTAACATAAATTAATTATTAATTAATTAATTAATCTCATTTAATTATTTAAAATAGTACCAATGCAGGATATAACAAATAGAAAACAACCAAAAAGAGGAAAAAGAAAGAATACTACAAGTGAAAATAATTTGAAATCAAAAAAAATTAAAATTGACAAATTCAAAAACAAAAAAACATAAAGCTAGAAATTGAAGAATGCAAAATGAAATTAGCTGAAAGGCGAACAGCAGATCGTAAAGCCCAAGCAGAAATCGAAAAATTAGAGTTAGAAAATCTTAAATTGCGTAAAGAACTTAATATGTAATTTGTGTTAAAGCACAATAAGACTGCGCGTATAATTGTTATTATTATATAAAAGTGAAGCACAATAAGATTGCGCGTTAATTGTTTTATTATTACTACATAAATTATGTAATAAATCAAATAAATCATGTAAAAAACCTGATATAGATAATTTACATAATGCTTATTAATAGTATAATAGTAATTGTGTGTGACAGTGTGAGTTACCATATTTATCAAACAATACATGAAATTGCTACACTTGTTATACAATACAGACACACTGAACCATACATTACATACGTTGAACAGTGTTAATCATACACTACATGTTTGCTATATACCGAAAATCATGTGATCATCAACGTTGATTAGTATGTAGATGAGCTAAAAATAAAAATAGTCAAGGCGACCATGGTCGAAAGAAAAATCCGGATCTTTAATTTTTTTTTTTTTAGATTGTTTGATATATTAGCGTAGTCCTAGTATTTTGAATAGTTTGTCCGAAGGGTGAGGTCCCGTAGGGGATTAATTCCCAAAATTCTATACACGTATATTAGTTGTCAACATGTAAATGCAGTCTTACTTTTATTTTGTAATAGTTTTGGGAGTACTACTCTTCTAGTAATAAAATAAAATAAAAAATAAAAAATAAAAAAAAATAGTCAAGGTTTTTTAAATTTTATAAATAATTATTTAAAGTAACTCATAATGGTAAAATGATTTGGAAGTAGTTTTTTTAAAACATTTTTTTTTTTATTTGAGTTATGAACAAATAACAGGATGGTAATGTATCCATAAAAACAGTTTTATAATTAATTATTAATGAGAATTTTTTTTTCATTTTTAAATGTCACGTTTAGATTAACTGAATTGTGTAACAGGAAAACACTGATACGTCTGCGCCTGAATTTTATGAAATTTTAATGCTAACGAAAATTTTCTTCGGAATGATGCGATCGGACGTCCTTTAATTCCAACCCGATTTTTTAAATATTAAGTATTTTTTTTATTATTAAATTTTTTTCCATTTTTTTTTTGTGTTATTAATATTCAGATTTTTTTTTTTTTGATCTTTTCCAAACTGATTTTTTTTTAAATTTTTTTTCCCTTTATAATCTATTTAGTGATAATTTTTTCTTAATTGTTTTTTTTTTCTCATTCTAATAAATTATTGTAAATTTTTCAATTATCAATTTAATTTATAAATTTATTTTAACTTTTTTTTTTTAAAAAAAAAGGAATTGTAGTAAGAAAAATATATTCCGATTTTGTTTAATTACGGGCACAACTTATTGAAGCTCAGCCCAAATATCGTAAACTTATACCAAATTTACCACCTAAAAAATTGTGAGTAAATTTAGTAAATTTGCGTAAAGATATGGAATATTTTTTGACTTGGGTCTGGTTCATTTCATATGATAAAATTAAGATACTAAAAAATTAACTCAATTATAGTTAAAAAATATTTATTATAAATTCGAATGTCATGATTTTATTAGAAATGAACGAGTTCAAAATAAATCACATTTCATATATTTTACATTTTATAGTCCTAACTCCCCTTTAAACATGAACACTTGTTATTAAGAAATTTACTAGAAAATATTCCTTAAATTATGTAGGTTAGGCAAAATTTCGTCAGTTCTGGAACAAACATAGGGCTAAGCACCATTATGATAGAACCAATAGGTCCTAATCTAAAATCGTATTTCTACATTCAATATGACCGTAGTTCATCCCCTCTGTATGTACACATTGTACATCTATCATCAGACGTAAATCTATTAATAACAACTTTGAGCCTGTTCAAAAAGAAAGATAAAATTTTGGGCCTGCGAGATCCTCAAATAATCACGTATTCTTTGCCTACGTGAACATATGAAACAATGGGCATAAATCATACGTCTACAAATATACAATGTGAGTGTTAGGACCAGCCTAAGCAAGCATTTTGCGAAGCTAAAGTGGGTAAGTGACTCTGCAGCACCATATAGTTTTCTATGAAGTGACCATACAGATGGTGGTTGTATGGTATACTTGTAGTGACCATACATACGGTAGTGACCAAAGTGGTATACCTCGGCCACCCTTATGCTCATGACCACTTTATCGCAACTACGGAATAACGGAGACTAGGTAACCTTCGTCTCAACATCCAAATTTACTCACCTGCGATGATGGTCACTTATGATCTCGCTTCTTAAAGCTTGTTCACGTAAGTAACTGGCATTGTTGTTACGATTTTTCCTCTTTTTACCCTCATCATTTTTTTCCACGTGTTAATTGATCAAAATCTAAGTGAATTGGGTAACGTCTTGTATCTGTCTATGCACTATGTCTTTTTTAATACGCAAAATTTTCGAATGTAGTTTAGGATCAAGCACTAGTAAGTCATATTTTGTTGTGTAAAGGACAAGTTCACCAGGTAATTCTAAATCTGGACAACAATCCGATTGAGATGAGCCAAGCGGTTGTATACGAACATGAGATCGGACATGGTGATCATTTGAAGTCCTTAATGAGGTATTGATACTACCTTCGCGTGAAGATGAAGGTAAAGGCGGTGTACGTGAGTCAATCGTAAACGAGTCGTGCGAACATATGGTATCATTATCATGCAAATCCAAGTGACCTGTCTGATTGAGAAATTGGTTCAATTTAATGCCTTTCGGACAATGAATCATATCTTATATTTGGACTAGATAATGACGATGCCTGCTGTAAACCATTTATAACATCTTCGATAGACGGAGATAGTTCGCGGTTCGCTGGAATATATTCCGGAGACACTGAAGAAGACGAATGTTGCAAAACAATTGATGAGTATGAGTGATGTATGTTTGAAAACCACGAAGGATGATGGTAAATAACTTGGAGAATGATGTGACGAATATTGTGTCGTATGTTGAGGGGAAGTATTATAAGATGGTGTATATGCGCAACATAAAGAACTTTGGATAGAGTGAATTTTCGTCAGCCATCGGAGAAGTAGATTTCAGCGCGAGTTTATATCAATACTTATGATAATCAAATGTGACTCATCCTTTAATTATTACGTCAGATCACCATTTTTAACTATTTTAGAATAGTTCACTAATTGAAATGGCGACAATTTTTTGGTCACAAATTAATAAGATGTGAAGTTTATGTAATGTTTAGTTGGTTTTTATTAAGAATTTAAACAACTTAATTCAACGGAAAATATTACTTAAGCGTTAACTCATAGAAAATTGTTATTTTTCATGACACAGTTGACACACAGTAATAGAAATTATTATATAATCTAGTTATACAAATATTTTATGATTTATTAAGAATTTAAAGATAGTAATTAGTGGATTGCGTGAATTACACTTATACCTACCATTTTTTTTTAATTTTACATCAAATTTTCAGATCCGAATATCCGATCGTACAACAAGCGTGACAACCGTCTTTACCAGCAAAAAGACTTATAATATAGGTAGGAGCGAACCTCAATTATAGTTTGATATACAGTTCGTTATTTGCTTCTTCCAGATGAACTTGAAGAGAGAGACATAGCAAACAAACACACTATAATAGAGGAGAATTGGAAGGGGAACGTGGCAAATGATCATGTAAAAATTGCAATGGAAATGAAGCGTAATAATTTCTTTTATCCCAAGTTTCGTCCTCAATTTAGACGATAAATATTTTATTTTTCATCCCCAGTTAAACTAGAAGTTTGATTATTCAAGTAGATTTCATAGTACATAATGTTCTTTGTCGTCATTTTTTTCTTGGTGGTGGACTGGTGGTGTGATGGTTAGTCAATGTGGTGATCAATGTGGTGGTAGCTTCACTGAAAATATTTTTAAAAAAAGGATGTTATTTCAAATTATTCACCTAAATTTTTGAAATTTCTCCTAACATTTTATTTCTATTGATGTATCTGATGTGAGGAAAGCATCTGAGTTTAGTACTATAAGGGACTCCATAAGTTTTTTTCCTGTGGGAATCTATGTTTTGGGCATATCATTAGGTGATAATTACTGTAAATGAAGGAACAAAAATTTGTCTAAATGCAAAAACATAGTTGATCACATGTTTATCTCGATGTTTTTTACTTTAATGTACTTATTGTACATTCAAAAAACAATTTTATATTAGGATGTTTACTATAGAATCTTGTGGCGCAGAATTGACACTACAAACGGACAATAACATATATCTTTTTGTGAATAATTTTATTATTAATTGATAAAAAATGCTAATGCATTTAATAAAAATCATGAACAATTAATTTATTGACAATTGGTTTTACTATACGGAAGAATTGAGAAACATCTTCTAGAATCGATTACGTATTCGTCAATAGAGATTTTTGGAAACAATTAACGAACACGAAATTATTAATGACGAGAAATTAATTACAGATCACAATATTGATACAATCAATATGAAAATTAATGAAGAGTGAAAAAATACAGAAAATTAAAAATCAGCACTACAATTTTCGATGTACTTGCTGATTGTGAAGAAATATAGTTAAACGTAAAATGTGGAATTAAATAGTCGAATTATTTACAGAGAAGCAAAAGAGAGAGATCGAATTAGTTAAAGAACAAATGATGAAGTGAGACTCAAAATGGAAATAAGTCGTAAATTCTAAACGAAATATAAGTTTATGAATCTTTAGAATTGTTAACAAGAATTTTAGATAAAATAATTCGAGAGATCAAACTGAACAAAACCAACAAACGGCGTAGAGTAAAAAAGAAAAAAATACAAAAATAAAACTGTAATGAAGAATAAAATCATAAATTTGAAACTTAAAAAAAAGAGTACAAATCCTAATATCGTAATAAAAGATATAATAAACTAGTGAACGATAAAGAACAAAATTAAACAAGATCGTAATTTGAAATAGATTATAATATTCAGCAACGTGAAAATTGTATGAAAAAAGATATTGGAATAACTTTAAATAAAATTCTAGAAAAGAAACGAAATAAAATAGAATTAAATGAAGTTATTAGGAAGGATGATAATGATAGAAGGGTTATGGAAACAAATTCTATCTCCTCTTTCTCATACTTTAATAAAAAACATATTTTATATAGAATATTAAATGAAGCAAGGAATTAATATATATTTCTAATAGCAGGGAATATGTGATGAAGCTAAAATACAGTGCATTCTTCAATAAAGATTCATCTATCAGAATTTTGAAAAAATCCTAGTTAATACAAATTCTTCTTTTTTTTATGAATATGATCAATTATTCTTAAGCTTGCTGCTGACAAGTCAAAAATTAAACATTTTTTTATAAGAAAATTAGAGTATATTCGAAAAAAAAAATCGAAAAAAAAAATCATACATTCACCCTAAAATTAGACGTAAACCAGAAGTCTTCATTTTATCACTACTTAAATTTGTGAAGTCATGGTAAAACATACTTTCTATAATTTTCTTTCATTGCTTGATAGCTCAAAACTTCTAAAACTTGCCTAGATTACCACAAGTGGTAAATTTAATTCCATTTTCCTCAAATTACTTATATTTTACACTTTTTTTTTGTCTTTGTAACCACAATAAAAAATTTATTTCGACAAAAAAAAAGCACAAAGAAATTTAATAACTAAATAAAAAAAATTTTGCGCTAGGTATATAAAAGCAAATTCTACAGTAGAAGTAACACAAAAAGCAATATTGCTAAATCCGGAAACAATCCTACTATATTTAAACCAGTTATATTTTATACCGGTTCCAGCTGATGATTAGTTATATTTAAGCCAGAATTAAACCGATTATAACTGAATAAAAATTTGGTCCAACCGACGAACCGGGTTTAACCCGGTTTTTTACAACCGGTTCCAATTTCCGAACTCTACTATGAAATTTTACATTAATTCTTTAGTAAACAGTAAAAAAAAAAATTTTCAACGTGAAATCAACTAGGAAAAAGAGTTTGGTGAATTGACGGAAGAATGGTATTTGTCCTTGTTATTTTTTTTTTTAAAAAAAAAGAATGTTAAGTAGGAATTATGTTTGTATGCATTTTGTTTTAGCGAAGTTTTAGAAAAATATTAAATTGTAATAGTAAATTATAAAAGCAGAAATCACTTTTTTTATAGGGCAATAATTAGATTCTTTATTAAATTTTTATCTTGTTTAGGAGAAATATGTCATATTCATATATATACTTTATATAATATGTCATAAAAAACAAAGTAAAAAACATTTTTTCATTTACAAAAACATGAATATATTAACGTACTACTTTATTGGTAATTTGTTCAATTACAGACTGACTTTATTTATGTAAAAGTAAAATTTTACATACTACTCTATTATCAGCGTTGAACAAAAACTATACATCAAAAGAAAAAATATATATATATAGTTACATATATTGTTACATATCAAATATATAAAATGTTCTTGAATAAATAAATATTCATTTACTATCATACAAAAAACATAAAAAAAAATAAAAAATATTTTACAAAATAAACATAATAAATTTTCCTCTTTTTTCAAGCCTAATAATTATTTAATTAGTCATTATATTAAAAATATATATATATATTTATAAATATATAAAATAGAAACCAATTAAATAACCGTACCTGTTGAATGCTTTATTTGACATTATCATCAATAAATTTTGGAGTAAAAGGATTAAGTAATCTAGATGTATAAATAGCTTGAGGATGAACAGTTGGTAAATAATTATCACTATTTGTTCTTCTGTATCTTTCAGCTTCTTTGAATTGTTCTTCAATTTCATCATCATCTTGTTCTGTTTCAATTGGACAATATGAATCATGGAATAATTTAATCAATTTTTCTATTTCACTAGCTTTTAATCTATTATTTGGATCTGAATCCCAACACTTTTTCATCAAGTCACGATAACATTTCGGCATTTCTTGATCACTTGTTTCGGGTCTAACTCCTTCACATATATCTAATGCAAGGTTTTGATCATGTTCACGATTGGCGAAAGGTTGTTTTCCAGTTGCTACAAAATACATAATCATACCAAAACTATATATGTCTGCTGCTTGAGTATAAGGTTTTCCTTTTAATACTTCAGGAGCCAAATAAGGCATAACTCCATAAATTTTTGTTTCATCTTCATTACTAATATCCCCACAAAATCCTACATCTGAAATATACGTACTCGCATTTGAAGAAACCCAATAAATTTCCTTAAATAATATATTTCCTGTATGTAAGTCGGAATGAACCATCTTCTTTTGATGAATTTCGTTAAGACCTCTAATAGTATTATCCAATACTTTCAATTTAATCAACCAATTGAAATATTTGAAATTATTATTGTTGTTTATCCAATAATTAAAATTTCCACCTTCTGTATATCGAAGAACAAAAATATAATCCTTTGTAATCGGATTTTGGGTTAACCCATACATTTTAAGGACTTTACCAGATTTTTCAAAATCATTAGTTAAGTATAATTTAATCTAAAAACAAATATATATATATACGTCATTATAATGAAAATAAAAGTATTTAAATAAAATATTAATTTCATACCTTATTTAAAAATTTATCAGTAATATTTTGCGAATTAAATAAACATTTTAAAACAACTATCTTATCTGAATCTCTTGACCATTTTCCTTTTGTTCCATCATAACATAATGGACCATTCTTCCATATTGCAGAATATACTGTAGAAAAACCACCTTTACTCATTTCTTTAATACCAACAAACTGATTATATGGTATCCATTCAAATGCTAAATAAAGATTATAATGTTGTATTTCTTTAATTAATTTATCAATTTTTTCATTTCCACTCCAATTTGGAAAACTAATTATTTGACATTGTTTACACCATTTATAATTGATATCTGTATATTCTTTACAACATCTTTTACAATACTTTTCACAATATCTATCCTCAAGAACCATAGCATAACATTTTGTATCAGGATTTTGAGAAATTCCATATATTTTAAAAGCAGTAGCACTAATATTTATTGAATATTCTCTAACCTATATAATATATTGAAAAATTATGTGTCATTATTAAAAAAAGTATTAATAAGAATTTATAAAGAAATATAGTTATACCTTATTTGTTATATTTTGTGAGGAATTTAAACATATCAAAGCAAAAACTTGATTTGGATACCTTACGTATTTCCTTTTGTCTGTATTATATTTTAATGGACCATCTTTCCATGTTGCCGAATATACTGTAATGTGCTCATCTTTGCCCACTTTTCTAATATTACTAAATTGATTGAATAATATCCATTCAAATACTATATCAGTTGGGTAATTGACTTTTAATTGCATTTCTTTAATTAAATCAACAATTCTTTCATTTCCAATATTCAAATCCATGAAATTTTTTGTTAAATAATCTACTTGACATAACTTACACCATTTATAATTATCTATGTATAATTTATCACAATTTACACAATATTTATCATGATATTTACTTTCAAAAACCAAAACGTAATCTTTTGTAGTCGTCATCTGAGACATTCCATATAATTTAATATTACTATCTAAATAATTAATCGAATACTTTTTAACCTATTAAAAAAATAAAAAGTACGTTAAATAAAATAAATAAAATATTTAATAAATTCAAAAAGAAATTTCATAATTTCATACCTTATTCAAATCATCAGTCATAATTTGTGAATTACCTAAACATTTTAAAGAAACTTTTTTACTCTTAGAAATTTGACTATCCGATCTATCAAATCCTCTCGTCCATTTCTTATTATTCCAATATAATGGACCACCTTTCCATTTTGCCGAATATACAATAGAGAAACCATTATCTATTTCTATATTAACCTCACTAAACTGATTATATGATATCCATTCAAATACTGTATCTTTTGGATTATTGATTTTCGATTGCATTTCCTGAATTAAACCATTAATTTGTTCATTTTCGCAAGTAACCTTTCCTTTCAAGTAAATTAATTGACATTTTTTACACCATTTATACATATTTGTATATATTTTACCACATCTTTCACAATATTTTTCATAATAATTGCTTTCAAAGACCATTATATATTCTTTTGTATTTGGATTTTGGGATATTCCATATATATTGAGAATGTTATTATTATTATCTATCGAATATTCCTCAATCTATTAAAATATTAATAAAATATTATTAGTATATTAGATTTAAATTAAAATTCGATAAAGAAAAAAAATTTCGTACCTCATTCGATAACTCATTAATCACGTTTTGTGTGTTATTAAAATATTTCAAAGTAAATAATTTATTTGAACATCTTTCATATTTCTTTGTATTAGTATCATACACTAATGGACCATCTTTCCATACTGCGGAATATAAATTGACGAGACCCATTCCTACACCCTTAATATTATTAAACTGAGCAAATTGGTTATATGGTATCCATTCAAATACTATATCTTTATAATCATTGATTTTTAATTGCATATTTTGAATTAAATCATCAATTTCATCATTTCTACTGGATATAAAATTCCTTTCAAAATAATCTAATTGACATTTTTTGCACCATTTATATTGAGCGTTATCATAAATTATACTACATTTTACACAATATCCTTTAAAGTAATCATCAAAGTATTTATTAGTAAGAACCAAAATATAATCTTTAGTATCAGGATTTTGAGTCATTCCATATATTTTAAGATCGATATACCACTTTGATGATTGATCATTCCTCTATTAATTAATTAATATATAAATTCTTTATACGTTAACAAACAAAATATTAACAATTTGGCGTATAAGTAACGTGACATCGTGACACATACCTCATTTAGAGTCACACTTTGTGAGTTACCAAGACTCTTTAAAACGACCGTTTTATCGGAATCCCTTTCGTATTCATCTTTACCCCAGTATAAAGGACCATCCTTCCATGTCACTAAGTAAACTGTAGAAAGACCATCTTTACCAGTTTCTTTAACATTAAATTGATCGTATGGTATCCATTCAAATATTATATCGTTTGGGCCATCAATCTTTATTTGCATTCTTTGAATTAATTTATCAATTTTCTCATCTCCGCTGGTCCAATCAGGAAATTTTTGTTTTAAATAATTTATTTGACATGATTTACACCATTTATATTGTTTGTTTGTATACGTTTCATAACATACTACACATTTATTATTTGATATACCAAATAAGCTTCGCATGTTTTAAACGGTTATAACTAACTACCAAACGTTTATTTTTCAATAATTTTTTATTTCGAAAACTTTGGGTAACCTTATATTATGGACGATATTTTTTTTTTTTTAGTCAATCATGGCTAAATTTGGTAAACGCCGACAGAAATCACAAGAACGCCGTATTGCATCACAGCATCAAGTCAGGTAACCTTGGTAACTTTAAAAAAATAAATAAAAAAAAAAATAGAAAATGATTCAAATGATTTTTTTATTGAAAAAATCAATTAATAATTCTTCCGTCATAATAATAATTATTTAGAACAATTGAAATTTGATAAAACATTATACAAAAAACGATTACATGTAGTATACAGCATATAATATTATCTATAATATCAGTAAAAATCAATTAATAAAAATCGGTAAATGAACCGTTATTTTAATAATTGTAATTATTAATTCCGTTCTTTTATTCTTAAAATGATTTTTATTCTTTGTTCTTAAAATAATTCTTACATAGTTCTTAAAACAATTCATTCTTTGTTCTTTAACTTAATCGTTTCTTTTAAATTAAGATAAATCTTTTATACAATCGTCCATTGTTCTTTTTAAAATAACTTATTCTTAAATAGGTTGGGTATTACAATGCACGGAACTTATTTTTCTTCAGTTTTTAAATTATGAAATCCAATCAAAACGAAGAAATTTGTCAGAAGTAAATATTTTGAAGATATACCGCAACAAATTCCGTATTTTACCTATTTGGCCATAGCACGTTTTATACATTTTATATAAGAATAAATAAAAGATTTTAACCAATGAATACATTTATAGTATTTAAAAGAGAGATTCTTTTTTAAAATTAATATTTTTTATTTTTTAATAAGATCTACTTATTTGTACATCAATAGTTCTACTTTGAGAATTTCTGTAATCATGATACCACGTGATTACTAATTTTGTCTGATAATAGTCCCAAATGATCCAGTAATTTTAAATTGTTTGCTCACGTTCGCATAATTTTCGAGTTTGATAATCTTTTTGAATTTAAGGTTTGTATTATTTAAAATTTATCCAATCATAATGTGACGCTTATAAATTTTTTTATTTTTTTTAGTCATATTTTTATTTTTTTATATTATGAAAAATAATGCATAATTACAATCAACTTTATTTTTTATATTATTTTTATTGTTACAAAATGGAAAATAAAATTTCTTTGACGAAATATTTCGTTCAGAAAATCCGTGATTTTCAAAAAAATATTTTTAATTATTTAGTTAATTTGAAATTCAAAGTACTTTTAATTTTTTTTCTCTCTTTTATTCTTTTTATTTCTTTTTATTTCTTCTTTTTTTTTTTTTTTTTTTTTTTTTCAGACAATATTATATTTTAATAATTAACCTAAATTTTAAATTTACATCAAAAACAGCTGACCTTTATCATACATATCAAAGTGCATCAATAAAAAGGGTATTATTGTATAAAAAATTTTTTAAAAAGCCATTTTTTTTTTTCGTTATTATTGATTTCATTGCGATTATTAAAAATGTCCTAATAAACATTGTACTCTAGATGCTACATTGCACAAGCGTACGTAATGATGCTGATCATTCGTTAATCGTGTGACATTCTTTTGAGATTTTACAATCCAAACTTCTCTTTTATTCTCTCATAGACAATGTGCAAGTTGAAAGCATGACGATCTTTGCCGTCACCTGACATCACGTCTCGCATATTCGCATATTTACATGTGTATAAACATTAATCGAGAAAAATTGGTTTGAGGCACTAATGATTTTATTATTACATACCACAAAATATTCACGCGTTATGAATATCGAAGATATCTCAGATTATTAAATATTACTTTAACGATAAATTAACTGCGATAAGAACGAGATCATGATTGATAACCTTGATATATATTTTGTATTACGAAAAAAAAACTGGAAATCGTATTAATTAAAGAAGTTCACTTATTCGTTACCATAAGGTAATTAAGGTATGTAATGACTAATGATTATTCAAAACTCAAATTTTATTTCACAAAAACAATATTTTCTTTGGCATAGACCTTTAGTTGATCTAGTAAACTTTATAGTAATCAACTAATCATAGTAATCATAGTCAATAAAATATGATGTTACACGTGTAAGCTATGGGAATGATAATTTGTCAATCATTTTTTGAAATTGGGATTAATAACCGCGACCAATCGTTTTTGAACGTTATGCATTAAGACAGATTGTATGTTTTTCATTTTTGTTGCTCCGGTTATAGCTTCAGATATATTTTTCGTTTTTTCGTTCACAGTTTTCAGTTTTATCTGACACCTTCTCTTTTTGAAAATTTCAATTTCAATGAATGAGAAATATATTTCTGTTTCATACGATCTGCGGAGATAGTATTTTACTGTGCCATAACGAATTTAACGAACTATGGTAATTGCTAAAATATCGATCTAACATTATGAGATGTAGATATTTTGTTATGTATAAGTAATTTTAATTCTCAATTATTAAATAAAAGAAATTTTTTTAACAAATTAGACATTAAATGGCAAATTTTTTTAACAAGTTAGCATTAAAGCAAATTTTTTTTAACAAAGTTAGGCATTAAATGGCAAATTTTTTTTTTCTCTTTGAATTAATAAAGTCAACGCCCTTAGATTAAGTTATTGATACTTTAAGAGGTTTAATACGCTTTAAGAAATAAAACTAAATTAAGTGATAGTATATTTGACGATTAGCTAGTAGTATTTCTCCAAAGTTAAATTATTCCTGCTTCTTAGTGAAATGCAAATTTTGGAAATTTTGGCTCTTTTATCTGTTTTATCTATTAAATATATTAATAGCGATGTTAAATTTCTTGTTTACTTTTGAATAAAAACATGAAAATAATTTCTGATTAGAACTCGTCTGTTGGAACTATATACTGTACACGTGATCATCGTGACATTTCAACTTGCGCTGATGCAAACATTAATTATCTTTCACAACATCTTGTTCTCATAATTATATTGTACAATACAAGACTAAATTTTAATCTCTTATCACATTCACCTGACGAAAGTTGGAAAAGACTGTAATAAGCGTCCGTCGTGTATAAAATTCGGAGGTATTATTTGCGTTTGCAATTTTACATATTAGTCTCAATTTTTTAGGTAAAATTAATTTGAATTTTCCTGTTACAAATCTGGAATTATAAAAAATTGATATAAAATATAAATTATTTAGATTTCTAAAATTTCTAAATTGTTTTTATTTCATGATAAAAATAATATTCTCATAATTACAGATTCAATAAAAATTTTTTTATTTTTTTTATATTATATAAAGCTCCATTATACTATTTTGATTGATGTTTTGTTTTGGTTCACGTGCATTTTCAAAAAGTTATAAAATAGATAGTGTGTCATTATAATACTAATGTCTTTGGTCAAACACATTTTACTAATATATATATAAATTTTTTAGATTTATCTAGTCTCGTATCTGGTTAATTATTTCATATGGTCTTTAACCTTGTTCAATTATTTCATTTTATGATTAAATGGACATTAATTAAATATAATGCCCTCTCAATTTTTTTTATATCTTTGCTAGATTATTACTTTGAATAATTTTAAACATTCCTTTAGTAAAATTTAATAATCATACAATTATTGAAGCGCTCGAAAAAGATAAAACTTTGCTAATAGTTCGTAAGTAACTTACTTATACACGCGTAATATTAAAAATAATTTTATAAAATGTCTGTTATATTTACATATATTTATATATTATGATACAGTTATTAGAAATACAAACCTAAAAAACATAAAAAACATAAAAGATTTGGCCTTTTATTAAATCAATTATATTGTGTATAGATTTACTTTTTTCAAACATATTAAGTATAAATTCCTCATAAAATCTCTCAATGTTCCTTAACTAACTGTACTTTCATTCTCGAATTGATGTTTTTTTTATCAAAAATCATTCATGTTATCATCTTAGACATCAAATATGCTACAAATCATTCAAAGGTTAATTAGATTCATTGTTACGTATTTCTTTCAATTGATCATATTATGCTTGAAAAATATCTTCCTTCAAACTTGATTACTTCTCAGTATTCCTAGATATTTCATTTTGTGTAGGAAAAGGTTCGAAATTGTCGATTGGCACATCATAAATAAATTTATTGGAAGCTTTATCATTATTTTTTTTTTTCAGAATTGTGCTATTAGAAAGTAAGGCAGTTACCGGAAAAGTTAAGATTACAGAATACGGGATTCCGAAAACAATTATAAACCGAGAAAGATCATAATCTGAAAGTATCATATAAAATGTAATCAGAATCAAGTGATACAGATTTAATTATATGAAATGCATGAACGTATATAAATATATTCGCAACGTCAGTGGTCATGCTCTACGATCGGTACAGTTCTAATATTCACATCACCTTTTTCGAATTTTCTTTGCAGATGTTGAAGTCTGTTGAATATGTTAATATTTGGTATACGTTATGCTTCAGATGATGATTTGCGTCAGGTGATAACTAACGCGTGTCAGAGATCGATTTTGAATAGTTTCTCAATTAATACAGCTTAGTAAACTTGTACACCATAACGAACTGCATATATTCTTTGAATACTGAATTATATATTGCAGATACCACATTTGTAAATATGCATTCTTAACATTTCAAGTTGCCCAAATATCCTTAAAAAATACGGTTAACATCTGACTTAAATTGCCGTCACCTGAGGAGCTATACATTACACGAAAAAAAGAGTTGCTCTTAGTAATCATAATATATTGCCTTTAAATTTTTCGTCATTTTTTAAAAAGATTTATAATAACTGTTAATGATATCAACTTTTTCACTTTTCATCATATCCAAAATTTTACAGAAAAATGTTATTAGTGGACATTTACGAGAATTTAAAAGAAGCCGGAGTGAATTTAAATTAAATTTCCTCCTGATTATGAAATATTTTTTTTGTAATAAAAAGTTATCACTTTTTGAAAAGATTTTAGCCAAAGGAAGGAATATAACTAGTGGGAAAAAAACACTAGAAATTCGAAAAAACAAATAATAATAAGACTAATGATTGACTGTTCAATTATAGATTTATTAGATTTTTCATCGGGATTCAAAATATTACTCGAATCAAAGCTTTACTCGGAAATTGTAAAATAAATATCAAATCTAAGTTATCTATTATCAATTTTGTATGTTTAATTTAACAATGAAATGATTTTTTATAATTAAAGACTAGCATGACAATTTCATTAATAATTTGATCGTGATTCTCAAGAAAACAAAATTCTGGAGAAAGATATTGAAAATGTTTTACAAAAATTTTTCCTGAAAAGGGTAGAACTCGCAAACGAGTTTAAAAAGAAAATGAGATATGAATAACAATTTTTTTTTTTAATACTCAAAATATATAAATCAAATCGTAAAATTTTAATTGGTAATTGATTAAAAAAACTTTAATTCTCGATCATCAATGTATAATAAACTTTTAATAATCTACACTTTTCCTATAATGAGCACGAATCATTTATAAAACTTTTTTATTTTGCTACTGGCACAATATTACAATGAATGACAAATAGGATTTCACCCATCAAAAACATTGTTGTCTTCAGATACTAAATAAAAAGCCAGTTAATGAATTTAAACCCATTCAATATAATATAGAACTATTAATTCCCAAAACTTTTTAAGTTTACTTTATACAATATACAATTCAAAACATTTTTCTAATCTATTTAAAAAAATAAGTTATTATTATACAGACAAATAGTATATAGTTTTTTTTTTAAATATTATTGCTTAAGGGATCCGAAACTGTTGCAGTACCGTTAACGCCATTAGTGTTATTTATATCCTCTCTTTGTTCAAAATTACACTGAACATGTTCAATATCACCATTTGGTTGCCTCATGAAATTTGATCCGCTGATATACTTTTTACATTTTGAGCATAATCTATTTTGATCTATTACAGTTGGTCCAATTTTTTGATAGGCCTGGTATAACTCAAAACTTGTCTATAAAATGAAGAAATTGAAATCAGTTAAGCGTTAAAAGACGGTAAAAGGTTAAATACAATTAAAAAATATATATATATATAAATTACTATGGTGTTTTGGCCACGACATAACCCTTTTAGAACTTGTCCTTCTCTATAATCATGATAATTTTGTCTTAATGAACGAATCAAGAATTCGTTTAACATTTCAACTGACCAACATTCTGGTAATAATCCCATAACCTGCATATATTATCGGAAAATAAAAATTATTTCATAAATCGCCTTACAATACTTTTTATTACATTAATTCTTCACTAACCTCTGTGGTATCTAAATACACTGCTTGCGCATTCAACAAATTTATTATTTCTTCAACCATTCCATTCCTAATAAATTTTTTTTTTAATAAAAATTTAAAAATAATATGCATATAGATAACAAATGTTATACTTACTCATTTTGTATTTGTAGATAAACTTTTAATAACATTAGAAATAAAGTACGTCTTGTAGCAACCAAATTCTTATCTTCCACGATTTTTTTATCTGCCTGTTTTTTAGATGATAATTTACAGACCATCCGACCGGCATATAAGCAATAAACTTCCGCTCCACGAAAATCTTTTAAATCATTAATCAATATACATAAAGCTTTCTCGTGTTCATTCAACTATATAAGATAAATAGAATAGTAAATATAAGAGCTAAAACTATAAATATATTTCAATTACTAAATTAATTCAAACTTACTTTCCCATATACAATAGCTAATTCAGCTTTTAACACTGGAATTTCAAGCAATTTATTCAAAACTACTTCTGCATCATATCGTATATAAGTTTGTAAGAAACTCATTAATTTGGCTCTTTCGTGTGATAATAAATCTTCCGTTGGTTGATTTTGTAAGAACGACAAATATGTCTTCGCCGGATCTTTCAAGCTTATAAAATCATTTGCTATTATAAAACGATATGTTCAATGATTTGTTCATATTTAAATTAATTTAATTATCTTTAATCACTTACTTATTTCTTCAATCTTCGCTTTTGCTTCATCTGATTGCAATAAATTTTTTAATTCTTCTATATACAAGAATGCCAGTTCTGTATGATGCTTTTCCTCATTGCTTTTTCGTTGTGTAACCAAGTATTCCAAGTACATTTTTAACCCTTTCTTTCCAATCGATCTTAAATGATCCAAAACCAAACCAGGTTCGATCAACGAAGGACGTCTTAAATTTGGTTGCATAAATATCTAAATAAATTAAATCTGAGTATTGGTTTATTAATTACCAAATATTATTAATATCCAGATAAATTCATACCTTAGCTCCAATAACTTCATCTAGCTTTGCAACCCAACTTGCATATTCCCATATTAAGTCAGGGTCAACTAACTTTCCGAGTATATTTGCCATTTGTTGTAAACCATACGGAATGTCTTGATCTGAGTTATTCTCTTCGATAATCCTATATTATACAAATTTATAAATATATAAAATAAATCACTAAATTTTAAGAACATCATAAATACTCACCGTTTCCATATTTCCAAAGCTTTTCTGAATTCTTTGTTATCTTTATAAAGTAAGGTTAAAGGATAATATTTCTAAATAAACGAAAAAATTTAAAAGATTAAATTTGCTCGTTCTTATTATTATTTTTAAACTGTTTGTATTAAAAATCCCACCTTGTTCACTAATAGAATATTTTCACTAAGTTCTAACACACATTCATTAGGATTTTCTAATAAAGAATTTAATGGCTTATCCAATTCAGGCTTATCAGAACTAGCGTATAACCTTAATAAAGCATTATCAACAGCCTAATCAAATCATTAAAAAATTATTTAGACCGGTGTACAAATTAAATTAATTTGATTTTCAAGTAGAATGATATCAATACCCTCAAAATGCATCTTTCATCCGGCTTCAAAGCTTTCCCTTTAACTACTCGCTTCTCGCGATCATTTGTTAAAAACATTAGTAGCATTTCTTTCGCATTCGTAATTAGAGTTTTACAATCAACCGAATCACGTGATACTACATAAAGTGCATTAAAAAAATTCAATCTTTCGATTAAAGTTTAATTAAAATAAACAGATGCACACATACCAATATTATCGATGCTGATAAGACGTTCAATAACTGCTTTTACACCGGAATAGACTGTAAAATTATCGTCATTTCTGATAATATCTTTCATGTCTTCAAATAATTGAATCAATAACCTAGGATCAGTATTTCCTTCTTCGAAAAGCGGAAGAGCCATATCGAAAAACGTTTCTCCAAGATAGAGGAAACCGGATTTTTGTTGAATATAATTGAACTCATGACGCTATAAAATATGCCAATCGTGAAAGTTATAATTGTTAAATAAAAAATAAATAGCCGTTTACAACCACTAAGGGTTAGAATAAGTTTGGTGATGATTTTAACATTTTTGTATAGTAGTAAAATATCCGAAACGAGATCTATTAAAAAAGAAATATTATTATCGTTTAAAATTACACGATAACTCACCATTCTTTCACTATGGACATTCTCTGGAGTTGCTGTTGTCATCATTCGTTTAGACGATTCTATAGCTTCTTCTACGCGAGAAGCATCGAGCATTGAATCAATCTTAATAAATAAAGCAACTTTTAGAATATATTATACAAGGAAAATAAATAATCACATAATTTATCAAACCTGGACTGCAAAAGGTGTTGCTGCTAAAGCAACAACAGATTCGCTTCCTGCGATTATAAGTCGAGTGGGAACTGTTGCTAAAAAGTTGGATTGGTTATTATTTGATTTAGCCTTGTCATTATCTACATTTGAAAAAATATTATTATCTAAATGGGAATTATTGTCTTCATTAAATAAATATCCATTTTCCAATTTCAACCTATCCATTAATCCGGCGACCTGAACTTTAATACCAGGTCCAGTTGAAATTGTCCTTAGCCTTGACTTAAGTTTTATACTCTGAACAAGTTTTTGCTCAATTATATTATGAACTTCTATCACATTGTTACGCAATAACGCAACAACGAAAGGAAATTCAACACTGATCGCTCTTGGAAAATTTTCCCATTGTAATGTTCCGCGAACAGCATCCCCTGTGTATGCAATAAAATGTCCAATTGTCACCTGTAAAATCATAATCAACATTAAGGATATTTAAAACAAATTACTTCTTTAAAGAACAAATATCAATGAGCAAGGATATGGTCAGCATTGGCCGGCGCGGTCAACAAAAATTCTCCTTCTCTAATAACAGTAATTATAGGTCTAAACATATCGCCATTAACAGATGATTCATACGGAATTAATTCTTCCATCCGTTTGGCTAACAAATTAATCATCTTATAACGACGCGTGTCCGCTACACATACATATGGTCCATATTGACATGCCGTAATTGCACCATCCGGAACTTGCATAGACTATTGAATTGTTACAATATTTTATTAATGAAATTTATTTTATTCGATATAAAACCATAAAACCATTATAGCTTACTGTCACTTCAGTGCATCTCTCTGATGTCAACGAGTAAATATGTAACATCCTTTTCTTCATTACGCATATTCTTACTGATCCATCTTCTTCAGTTTTTCCTTCCATCGAAATATCATGACAAAAACATGTAACACCTCTAATCGGTTGAAAGTCTGGTGTCGGCAATGCAATAATCTCGGGAAGCGAGTAAAAAGATAAGGTCGAATCTAATTATTCCCAAATATTATTTATTAAGAGACCAAAAATTCATAATAAATTCAATAAATCACTTTTACTTGCCACACAATATAACGGCAGTTCTGATTTGAGGAAAAAGCATTATACGCTCAACTATCCTTTTCCCAAGAGGTTGTTTACTAAGACGAAAGTTACTCGATACATTCTTTATTGAAATTTTAAGAAAAAAATAAACCATCACATTTACGAATACAAATATCATTCTTTATTATTGAATTTGCTTTATTCTATACATACATTATCGGATGAAACCTGACCATCGATTAAATAATGAATTAAATATCCATCCGAAGTGCCTAAATATAAATTATTTTCTGGCACAAGAATAATATACAAGAAAAAAAAAATTATTTATCTAATAGTAAAGTTTATTTATTAAATAAATATTATAATAAACTATTTGATAACGCTAATTTATACAACGATAATATTTCTCTGCTACTTTGTGTCAGAACATTGGAAAATATTTCAACTTACCCCAAGCCTCAACCGACTCTACTGTAACTTGAGTATCTTTAATTCCCCATCCCGTTCCAAATAATCTACTTCCACCTCCAGAATTTTGAGAAGCCTGTTGGCTATCTTCGAGGTGTAACGCATTAATGAGAGTCTGTAAAGAAAAAGGTGAGAAAGTCATTGACAATTGTTAAAAAAAGGCCTTTCGATATCGAATGTAAAATCAAAGGTGAATTAGAAGATATAAGATATTGTTCATTAAAAAAATTGCCTTCGGAAAAATCATGTGATTGATGGACTATTTTTAGTAAATGACATCATATCAAAATTTCGAAACCTTTCCTGTATAGTACTAGATAACTAAAACTAAACGCTAATAAAATAAATAAATCTTTCGCCGAAATTGGTTTTTTTAAATCTATTTTCAACTAATGGAAGATAATAAAATACGAGAAGCAGTTCAATTCTTGTCAGAAGGCGATAAGGCGTTAGTAATTATTAATTAGCAGTCCTTTATTATGCATTACCTTAATTCGGTTTTCTATTCAGGACTCGAAAGGGTTGGTTTAAAAAACCTGAATGGGACGTAGCCGGGCAAAATTACGAAAAAGCTGGTATCTAAATATTTTAACTTAGTTTTGTTTTAGCGATTCTCTGATTTAATATTTTATAAATTACTATTTCAAGCTTCGTGTTTCAAGGCGGCTCGTTCATATGATCAAGCTATTCAAGCATATCAAAAAGCTTCTGACGCGCTTTTTAAGTCTGATTCGTATGTATAACTTTTTTTTTTCGAGTTGTCTTATTCTCCTTTTTTACCAAATCATCCTATATTTAGCTTATACATGGCTGCAAAAACAATGGAGTCTGCTGCAAACTTAGCAGCTCAACAGCTTAAACAACCTGAACGAGCTAGTGAAATGTACAAAAAAGCTAGCGATTTATATCAAGCTCATATGACTCCAGATCGAGCAGGTGAAATGTTAGAAAAGGCTGCAAGGTAATTTTCTTATATCTCCTAATATTAATTTATTCAAAGTATCTAACATCATTATTTAATAAAAAGAGCTTTGGAACCAGTTTCTGTTGATGGCGCCATAGATTATTACGTTGCTGCATGTAACTTATTTGAATCGGAAGACCGTGGAAGGTTTGCAGTTGATACATTCAAGAAAACAATAGCAATCATGATTAAAAATAAGCGGTAAATTTTTATTAAGAAATTATAGAACATTTTATATATTTCAAATTTCTAATAATCATAAATTCAAAGATATGCAGAAGCAGTAGATATTATGCATCGACTTTCTAAAATATATCTGGGCATTAATCATCAACAGGGATTGAATAAAACATATTTAAGTATTATCATAACTTTACTAGCGTTAGAAGATGAAGTTGAAGCGAAGAAACAATTTCAATTGTTTTGCCAGTGATTATTAATTTTATATTATTGTTTAACATTTTTGAATGGTCAACTATTTACATAATGCATTTAAATTTTTTTTTTTAGAAATGCTTTTATCCAATCAGAGGAGTCAGCTATTTCAAGTTCGCTTTTGGATGCCTTTGAGCAAGGTGATCAGGATCTTTTGGATCAAGTTGTACGTAGACCAATTGTAACTTATTTGGACAATAATGTTGCTAAACTCTCTAGAGAAATACAAGTTCCTGGAGGTTTAAGTAAGCCACCTCCAACTACTTATATTCCTCCACCAAAGCCCATTACCTCGAATAATGATAGACTTCAAGGACATGAGCAAAAGAATGATTTCCCCATTTATAATCAACATCAAAATGATTCTTATTTCCTACATAATCAAGAACAAAAAGGGAATTTAAATGATTTTGCGGAAAAGAAAAGTAATTCTTTACATGATCAGTTGCAAAAAAATGATAAGCGGTTACCTGATGAGAATGCGCCATACAATATTAGTGATAAGGCTGAAGTACTTCCCACAGGAGACCAAATACACTTACCTTCATCAACTACGCCTGTACCACCATCTCATTCAAATTCTAATCAAAATACTTCCATAGAAGAAGATAACGGTGAACTATGTTAGATTTGGGGATATAGATACGATTTTTTTTAGATTATTTCTTTTTTGTAAACTAGTAATAATATAAGTCACAGAACATTGAGGTATTTAAGGCACGATTGAGAGTTGTAAAAATTTTAACTTAAAAGTTAACTAAACTTTAATATTTATTTCTGTCCATCTTTTACCCAACGTGATCAACTTAATAAATATTTTCTATAATAATTTTAAACTATATAAAATATAATTATCAATTCAATTGCAAATAATAATTTCTATAATAATTATACAATATCCTATATTATACTACAAATATTAAAGAAGAAAAATATTATAAATATTTTAATTATAAAATAAAAAACACCAGCTGGATTAAATCAAGAATTAATTAAAGGAGCTTAAAACTAACAATATACCTATCTCTAACCCGACCGTTAACTATAATTTATCTGGTTACAGTATTTACATGTCGAATTTCCCGACGCGGATCCACACAGCATTACCTTTTTATTAGAGTATATTGGAATATCATCCTTCTTTCAGAAAGATTACTGATGATCATATTGAGCTAAAAAGGATAAAGTATTTCATATTTCATTGAATCTTAGGATTAATCATCAATATTCAATCAACTATTTATTGTGTCAAGATCCTCCAGTTGCACTTTTTTCTGGCATCGTAAGATCGCTATTCATCTCTTTTTCTTCCTGGCTTGAATTTAATTTAATTCCGTTTTGTTCCAACGCTTGTTGAATTCTATCTAATGTAATCTGATTTTGCTGTGATAATTTTATTAATGTTCTTACTTGTTGCAATAACGTATCTTGATTAGCAACCCATTCTTCGCTCATTGAAGAATATCCTTGAGGCGCATGAGATACAAAAGAGCGCGTACTTTCAAAACTTGCTCGCAAATCAGGACCTAAACATTACATATAATTAATAACATTGAATAATGATTAACAAGTTTAAAACTTACCCATAGTATATCCGCTACTACTGTCGTCTTCAGACTCATTTACGTTGTTGTTTGCCTTTAATGTTATTGCAAATGATTAGTCGATATTTTTTTATGTAAGATAATTTTTTTAAAAAAAAAATATTTACCTGAGCGTTACCAGTTGAGCGACGATATTGTCTCATTGCCTCCCATACTATTGTAAAATTTCTCCCGACAATAATTGATGGTAACGCAATTAGCTAAATAATTTTAACTACGTGTTAAGTAATAGCTTCATTAACAGTTCATACTTTAATGCAAAAAAAAAAAAATTCGTAATAAGTTAACTCACAAGAATCCCACACATCATCGCTGGAAAAGCTATTAATTTTCCTATAAATGTTGTGGGAACCATGTCGCCATATCCCGTAGTAGTTATAGTAACCATAACAAACCAAAATGCTGATGGAATACTATCAAAAGAGCTAAATGAATGCAAAACAAGAAAATTAGATATTAACAAATTTATAATATGAAGAAGTACATCTTTTCATACCTAGGATATCCTTTACTATCAACAAATACTTGTTTTTCTTGATCCCACGTACCTTGTAAGTCGATAAGAATAAATTAAAATTCAACAAATTTACTAAACAATTATAAAAAACAAATCACATACCACGTTCTGCAAAATATAATAAAGTTGAAAAAAGTACAATACTAGTCACCATGAAGAAAAACAGTGCACCTAAGGCATCCATACTTCGTTTCACAGCAACTATCATCACCTCAATTGTCATGATGATCGTGGAAGAATATTTGAATGCTTTGAAAACACGAAGAAGACGAAACAAACGAAGGATAGTAAAACGAAAGTCATAGGTCTAATTGGAAATAAAAAAAAAGTTTTTCATATATAGTCGTAATTTGTATTTGAAACGAAAGCTTTAATTACTTACTGTATCATGATGAAACATCAATTCAATATAATAAGGTGTAATGGCAATAAAGTCTATGAGAGCAAGAGGAGCTAATTTCAATAGATAAAAAAAGAAAAGAAAATTTCAGTTTATAAAAATCCAGAAAGAACTATATCATACTATTTTCTTTACCTTTCACAAAACGCCATAATTGACGTATTGAATCTGAATGTGCGACTAAACGCAACAAGTATTCTAACGTGAAGAAAGCAACAATGGCCGTTTCAAAATTAAACCTAATCAAATTAAAAAAAAAAGTGTCACGAAAATTACTAATTCACGGATCAACTTCAATATCACACAAATTTTAGAATATAATAAATCAATTACCACACAGAACTCGATGTGGACCTAAATGAAGGTATCGTCTCGATAGTAGTAAGTACTGCACTCAGTATAATTGAAAAAGATACGAAAACGTTCACCATAAAAGCAGCGTTACTCGAGGAAGGGTCTTCTAATAAAAGAAATAAACTCCTCTTCCAATCGGTTCGCATTGAATTAGCTTCTGTATTATTTGCCGCATTTGTGTCATAATCGGCTGATGTTCTAAGTTCTTGTGGAATCTCGGTAAGAGGCCATTGATCTTCCGGGCCAATACCTGGAATGGAACTCCTCCTGATTGGAGACATTGTAGTAAAATTGACTACATGAGGATTTACATCAGAACTTACGGGACTAGTAAGCGAATCAGAAGCAGCAGCTTGGCTAGATGTCATTGCTTGTAAAGGTATAGCTGGTTGTGACGTGAGATTAGGCTCACTATCTGTTGCAAGTCTTGTAAACTGTTGATGTTTTGTCATTTGTTAAAACAGTTTTCGCAACGTTGAAGATAGTATAGCGGATCTTATCAACCACCATTTTCTTGATCCATGCAGATCACACCATAAAAGTTTATACCTATATATGATTGATTGACACAATGACACAACGTTTATATTGACACACGGTCCTTTTTTTATGCATTAATTAGATAATAAAATCAAACGAAAATTACCTTCCATCTTAATATAGGGAGAAATGCATTTAATGTATTATACCGATGACAAAGGGAATCGTATTTACACTCTCAAGGTATTTCATATTAAAAGTAAATCTTTATTTACAGACAAGTAGAAAACGAAAACTTAAATAATTTACTATTAATATAGAAACTCAACCAGTATGGTGGAATCACAAAATCAGCTCACCCTGCAAGATTCTCACCGGACGATAAATTCTCTCGTCATCGAGTTACATTAAAAAAACGATTCAAGATTTTATTAACACAAACACCCGCAAAACCTTTGTAAATTACCAATGATAGAAAGAGAAAAGGTTGTATTGACTTCTCTCCAATAACACTCACTTTCTTATGTTGAATACGTGGTGAATCAGATCACAACAGCTTTTTAATCAAAATAAAATTTGAGATTTTATTTAAATTTTAAATATTCTATTATCTGCTTTATCTTAAAGTTATGTGGTCTTTTATGCGAATAAAAAAATGATATTAATTAAATATATATATATATGTGCTAAAAATTTTAAATCGTCAGAGAATAGAAATTAATTATATATTGGGTCTAAAGTAACAAAGAAATTTCAACATTAATAATTAATTAAATTATATACAAATAAAATCATCTTTCGTTTCGCCATAAATTGCGAGTCAAATTATATAAGGGGTATAATAAATTAATTACATTTGTAAATAAAAAGGATAAAAAGAATGGTATGTTATAAACGATCCGAATGCAAGTTTCCTTCATTTCCAATGGCAGAATGCGATTACCTATATATAAATATATTAAAGTATTATACATCCATCCATTGAATTAAATCCGAAAGCAACAACAAGTATCTTCTATTGAAGAGAACAAATTAGAACAAAATTGAATTAATATATTGCAACCTTTTCCCACCACTTCAATTTTTTTCCCAAAATAAATATCGGCCAATTCTTTAACAAAGGCACCATCATCTTGTGGATCGAGACCAAGCTGAATCAAATTATCAGGATAGAGAATTATGGTTTCTTCTTCTACTTCATTAGGCGTGACCATTGGTCGCAAAGTGTTAAAAAGATTTGTTGTTAAAGCCTGAAAAAACCTATAAGAAAAAGAGTTAATCAAAATTACAAATGTTTCAATTAAATTCATTAAATTCAAACCTTATCATTTCCACTTCAATTTCTGAAGCCTCGACATTTGATGAATTACCACTAGACGATTCGTTCTGATTATTTAACGTGATTTCTTCTCCATTTTCTTCATCCTCTTCATCATCATTTAGCCTTTGATAACCATCACGTCCATACCACCAGAACCATCCACCAAACATCATCTTGCGCCAAGTGTCAGTAATATCACCACCGTCTTCTTCTCCGGTATAATTATTTACACCATAAGATGCCAATAACTTGAGTAAAACTCTATATCGTCGAATATCTGTTGCGTTGATCTTAGTGGATAATTGTGAACCAGGTGGTGTAATCAATTCTGGATGTTGATGATGATTATCTTCATGTGGTAAAATTACAAGTAGATCATACAGACTCTTTTTGTGTTGAAAAATTAAGTCACTTGTGCCTGTAAATATTGTAAATAGGTGGAATTAATAAAGAATCTCATAAGTAATAGTTATTTCACGGGAAGCCGTAGATATCATAGAACATCACGGAAGAGCCGTGATGATAATGAGATTGAGGCTGATCCGTGAAATAACTGGTTTATACCACAGAGACTGATGTCCTTCAATTTTAGACTACTAATAGACTTTTAGCTTATCCTTTTAAATAAACATCACCCAATAACAATATCAATAAGAAAAATAACGGACGACTATCAGGAAACGTGGTATAATAATGGTTATAAAACTTACATGCAGCATATCCACCCTCCGTAGCTTCAACCATAGGAATATCGCTAACGCCAACATTAAATAACGGTCTCATCTTGTCAACTTTGTTTCGTAAAGTTCTACTAACGGTTGATGGTATATTGGCAATTAAACACGTCCCATAAACTTTTTTTAAAAATACAAATAATAAATATATAGATAAATAGATAAATTCCATGAAAAATATAAATTATAAATAACGAAGTACCAGAGTAACAAGCTTCTTCCACCGGAGGTGGGGAATAGAACAAAATGCGTTTCTTAAGTAAAGCAGCTTTCCACAATAAGAAAATGGTAGGACCACACGAACGAACGAAATCTGGGAAATGGTGAGCAGGATGAAAAGGCTTTTTTTAAAAGAAAAATATTTTAATTAAATTATTCAAAAAAAAAAAAGAAAAAGAAAAATAATAAGTGCAATAATAATTAATTTGAGATTCAACTTACTGTAACAGGAACTTGATAGCTAGCTGTGCTCATTTCAGAAGTTGATAAACATCTATTTCGTGAATATTGAAATTTACTATTTGATCCGCTCGACAAAGCACGTCGTCGTAAAGTAGATGGTCCACTTTCAGATTCAAGTGATAACAAATCATTATCTACCGAATTTAATCGTATTCCACGTTTTTCGAAATAATCAACAAGACTTGAATAATCATCTGAGAAATTGACATGCTGTCTGAAACGGATAAAACATTTTTGAAAATTTAAATTATAATGATAATTATGCCTTTGCATTACACTCATTAAAAAGACATACAATATTTCATTTTGTAAAAACTCTAAATGATTCCAGGGACGACCACATAAGCCAGTTTCGGCTGTAGGTGTCACTAATACACCCACAGCGGCCATATGAGCTCCTCGATCTAATGACTGATCAAAAGTAGGTTCATTCCGAAATACACATACCCCAATAAAGGGAGGCCTGGTAAAATATCTGTAAATAGCAATTTGTGGATTCCAATTATGATATTGTTTGGCTATTTATATGACCAATCTTTGCATTTAACACATACATTATATCCTGGTTTACGGCATGTAACCCGCTAGGTAATGCTTGAAATTCAATTCCTTTAAGATCAAAATCTGTATTTTGACTATAATTAGTAAAACGAATTAATTTATATATATTAAACATAAATAAATTGATATATGATTGTTCGTTACCTTCCGGATACTGCCATTCAATCACATTTCCTCTCTTCGTATCGAATCGAACAATATATATAGCAACCACGTTAGGTACGTGGTCGCTTTGATAATCGTTCATGGTTGGTGTGTCAGAAATTTTTGGGGATATAGATTCATTATTTTCTAAATTTCGAGACTCTCTATTAAGATTCCAATATATATTTAATATATATATATATATATAAATAGATAGATACTTCTTACAAAATAATTCTTTTGTACATACGTGTTTTTCGCGTCTGAGTCTATACTTATAGTATTTACAATTTTGTCTTTTCTATATAAACAGACCTAGATTAGTTACGCATATATCCTTTTTTTCTTTTTCATTAGTTTTTAAAAAGTAATATTACGTTTGTAAGTTTTTTGTCAAAACTTTGTCAGCATCTTCTACTGGTTCCAAAATCTCATTTGATAGAGTAGCATTGTTTGAAGAGACAATGTGCTCAGAATTCGACATTTTTAAGTAAGGTAGATTGATGAATCCAAAAATGAAACGGTTAAAAAATTGTGGCGACGTTGTGATACATAGGCAATTCGCTGATCATTTACGTTACTAGATTTGATTCACTCGTACAACAGTGTAACATTGGATTTTGGAACCTGCATTTTCAGTTATAAGTGACTTTGGGGCTTGGTATTTAATTTATTAATATATCGGGAAGTATGGCACAAGAAGATGGAAACTGGTAAGTGCAATATAAAACGCAAATATTTTTCTTTAATTTGTTTAATAAGTTAATATACATTAAATTATTATAGGGTCGATTTTTTGATTGTTTGTTTATTAGTAGCAATTCTAGTGTTATTTTTTCTATTTTATATCAATCGGATATTTGCAATCCTTTTATCTCGATTGATACGAGTATATACTTGGAGAAAGTATCGTGCTTATATTGAAATTGGTGAGGGTTTATAGGGAGTTGCAAAA
Source organism: Rhizophagus irregularis (assembly GCF_026210795.1). Classification (NCBI taxonomy): domain Eukaryota; kingdom Fungi; phylum Glomeromycota; class Glomeromycetes; order Glomerales; family Glomeraceae; genus Rhizophagus; species Rhizophagus irregularis. The sequence continues at coordinate 1,184,615 of NC_089444.1, read as the reverse complement.
AGTTCCATGATCTTTTGTATTCAACTATTTTCTGTATTTGCTTTTAAATTTTAATAAAGTAATTCAATTAACAAATACAATATTTTTTTAATCTGATGCTATATCTATGATTAGAGTCATTACAATTTGCTCCACTTGCTGGGCGAATATTGTTTAAAAATTTAAAATATCGGTCAATAAATCAATCATTTTCAATATTGAAAGGACACATAACCGTACAATATTGGCTATGGAATGTTCGCAAAGAGTATCAAAGCCAAGATAATAATGGTAGCATTGCTACCGGTAATAATTTTTTTTATTAAAACCTTTCCGTTATGAATTATATTTTGACTTCAATTTTCAATCATAGATATGGATCTACCTTGTCGAATCGTATGTCATTTAGATGGTGTTGAATGGTTTGCATATAACAGAACACCCGCATATGAAGCTTTAGCAAATATCATCAAAACGTTTGATAGCGACAATTCTTCGAATGTGGCACAAAGTGAAGCTGAAGATATTGTTGGTAAATCATTATAAGTATTTATGAGCCTTATATTAAAATGATCATTTGGTTGATAAGCAATTCAATTTATCTTAAGTTAATCTCGATGGCAACGATATACCTGAAATAAATTATTCCGAAGAATCATTTTTTCAAAGGTTATTACCGATTCGGATAGATCTTGAGAGGGGAGCAATCGTATTCGGAAATACAAATACACCTTCACTTCTTATTGCAGAGTTTTCTCAAGCAAGTGGCATATATGCCGCAAGAAAAGTAACTAATTAATCTGGAATTAATTTCATCTTGAGTATATTCTCTAAGTTTATTTTCTAATTATAGTCGCGATCAAAATTTGATTACTACAAATCAGTTCTTGATCTTGGATTTCGAGAGCCTAAAATCCATATAAGAACGAATGTTGATTATAAAGAGCCAGAAAATATATCTCCAGAGCATGTATCAATTTTAAGAAAAATCAGTCACATAAGAATTTGAAATATGCAAAAGTACTGAATTCATTCTATTTCTGTACATAAGGCTTACAAGAAAGAAAAGTTTTTTATCTAAGCTTAAAAACTTTTATACGAATTATATCACTTTTTGGAAAAAATCTCGACCTGCTAATACCCCAGAATGGCATGGTCTTCCTAGATATCCTTTTATTTTCATTAACTTAATTTATATTATAAACATATATAAATTATCCTTAATAAGTTCACACATATCGAGCGGGTGATGATAGCAAAGGCAAAGCCACAAATGAATACGCTAAAGTTTCGACCATATTGGTTTGTCATTTATTGGAGATGACTTACTATGCCGATGTAGCAGGTATGAATGTACATAAAGAATAGAAACTGAATTGTTTACGCTTAGGGTTTAATTTAATTAAATAAACTTTATAGGCAAGGTCCCTCGTACCCCTATCCCGATTACAGATTCCGAGGAAATAGATATTGGAAATGGAGACTTGTCGCCAGAATGGGGAGTAGATTTAGTATTTACTGGAGTTCACTTAGATTATGGGCCTTGGGCAGATCGCCAAAGGTGAATTTGATTATTATATTAACATCGTTATCAGAATATATTCAAATTTTAAATTTTTATCGCCTAAATAGGAGTATACTACAGAATTTTTTCTTTCCACCTATATACCGTAACGCAAATCAAACAAAGAAACTAAGTCCTGGACAGGATAGGATACATACCACATTTAAGATATTTATTCAATTCGAGGATCAAGTTACGTTAAGAATTCCTACGAAGGAGCCATCAAAGGTTTTATTACATTTTTATTTCATGTATAATTTTTTTTAGTTTTATAATATCATATTCATTTATTTATTCATATATCTTAGGATTTAAAATATACTAATTCTGAGGGAAGGATGGATGAATCACACCCACTTGGAAATAATAGACCTTATGGATGGCTAGAATTCAAAGTTGATGAGGATTCGATCATTAACATGACATTACCTATGGTATACACAGAAGAAGGGTATTCTAACTCTTTGGATGTTACATTAAAAAATGTTGTAGCTCAGTCGAGTGTTAATTTCTCTGACTTATTAACCGCAAAGCAATGCAGAGTGAGTTGCATATGCAATAGCTTATAGTTTCAAATAATAATATGTTTGTTTGTTATTTGTGTACTCATATAATGTTTCTTTTTATAGATAAGATGTGATTTACCAAATCCCATAATATGGAATCAAGCTCGCAGATGGGATTTTGATATACATTTTACAGACGCAAGAATTTATTTGTTAAGAGATCATATCACATTATTACAGGATTTGATAAAGGATTGGACATCTGGACCTTCTCCAGATCAATTACATTTTATTCCTATGGAATATTATCTTAAACCGCGATTCACAAATTTCGAATTACTTCTTTATGTTAATGAACACAATATAATTAATAACCCAATAAACATCGAGGACAATGGTATACATTATATTAATCTGATATTATTTCTATAATTTTCAGCTTTGTTTATTTTCTCTTTTTTTTTCGTAAGCGTTCATTATTATAAGGGGGACACAGTTAGTTGCAGATATTGTGATCCCGTTATTACAATATAACCAAGAAATTACTAAAATTCGCTTTGATATTGAGGTTTGAATTCTTAATAATATTTTTGCATTTATTATTTATAACTAATTGTTCTGTAATAAATTTGTACTGTAGATCACTAATGGTAGATTTGTTATGTCGCCTCAAGTTTCTCAAACCCTTGGTGCTTTTTTGACGGATGATAGTAAGGAAGCTGTAGAAGTGCCGAATTTTGCCATCGAAGGAAACTATCAATATTATAGCTTTGTTGATCCTAACCATGTGGAGTCATTAACATTAATAATGAAGGTATAGTATATGTAAAAATCGATTTCTTTAAAATATAAAAAATATCTTAAAACTTTTTTTTTTAAAGGGAAAAAAAGTCAATTTAAAGCTTTTTGGATTTGTTATAAGATACTTCTTGATCCTTCAAATGAACTATTTTGGTAATTATATTAATTTTATGACATCGGATGAGTATCTTACTAGGCATGATCCAAAAAGAGCAGTGAATAATATATTGTCACAAGAAATTGCAAAGGTAATTTATTTTATATTAATACTCATAAATACGAAAAAAAATTAATAAACTTCGGATCGCACTTTTAGCCTCCTGCAAATCCTTTTGAAGTGTATATGATATTAGTTATTGAAGATGGTACTTTAATATTGCCCGAGAATTTATATAGTGCTGATAATTTTTCAACGGTGCAATTTCATGAACTACAGATAGAATTAAGAAATCTTGATGTTTATATGGGTAAGTTACTATAAAATGAGGTGATGAGACTTAATAATATGCATGAAATAATTTATTATTCCCGATTTTTTAGATATGGATGTTACTGTTAGTCCATTAACGTGGACACTTGGTTCAGATGCTAGTAATAGAAAGAATACAATTAAGTCAAAATTGTCAAGGGACGATAATTACAATTGTTTGTATATTGATGGTATGCATATATATTAATTTTTATTTCCTTTCTTAATGATAGATTGATTTACTTATAATAATTTTTTTTTTTTTTTTTTTAGATTTGAATATTCATGCTCACAGATTGTTTGGTCCATCACCTAAAACTGCCACATATGTTTGCAATTGGGATATAAATATCGGCACAATATCTGGACAATTAAAACCATCACTTTTACTAAGTGCGACTTCATTCGCAAAGACATTTGCTTATCATTATGTTGATAAAGAAAACGTGTTACCTGCAATTCCCCTTGATCCAGATGTCACTTTTTTATCCGTTAGTGTCAAAGAAGTCGATGTATCAATATGGGGTGGAGGTAGCGTAACACAAATTCTGCTTAAAGAGGGGTTGAGCATTAAATTTGATGATTTAGCAAACAAGAAATATACACTCAAAGTGATGTTTAATCTACCGGATTTAATTATAAGAAGTTTAGCTAAGTCAGTTACGACCTTATCATTAATTAAAGATTCTGAAAATCATCCTTGGGTAGAAGTTGCGAGTTTTGAATCTGCTTTTGATATCACTTTATATCACACAACTTCTGGATGGCGTGAAAGAATTGAAAGTCAACAAGCATTTATAAAGCAAGAAGACCGAGAAACTTTAAGGATTCCATTCCTTTACGGAGGGAATCAAGATTTGCTAGGATCTAATGGTTATCACTTTGGTTCTCTTTACACTCCACCAATGCCTCCACCATTACCAGGTATTCATTATCTAAAATTTTACTTATGACCAGCAATTGTGTTTTAAAAGAGACTTAAAAAGAAGGTCTATTATTTTACTAGATGATATGGATGCCAATTCTGTATTATATAACGAAAGTGTGAATTCATCTATGGATGATCTTTCCGCAAATAATGGTAGAAAAAATATGATGGACTTTTTTAGTAATAGATTCGATTTTTATAATGATAATGACGACGAAAGTTATATAAGAACGGATGCAGACAGGTTCATCTCTTAGTTGCTTAGAATTATTATCTTTCGAAAAGTAGTTAAATTAATACTTTTCCTTTTTTTAAAAATATAAATTCTTTATTTAGTATAATTACCGAATCTGGTGTCAGTGTGTCTAATTCTTCATTTGTAACTGCCCAAAGTGATGATTCCCAATACAGCGATGAAAGCGACATTGACAATCTTTGTAAAACCAATGTTAAAATCAGTGGAGATTCTGATAGTGAATACGAAGAAAACGAATCAGATCAATCACCTATTGCTGAACAAAATCCAATGTCACCGCTAACGACACGATCTATTCCCTACGAAAGTTACCTGAAAAGTTATCGGTTAACTTATAAAAGACCTTATGCTGCCCCCTTTTCAAGCTCATTTCTTCGACCTTCACGCATATTATTTATTCCGGCTAGAGTATTCGTCATTTTATTATTATTGTTTATTAGCTTAACTAAGTAATTTACTCATTAACTTTTGAATTTTTTTTAAAGGATGAGGTTTTGTCTCCTGATGATGAAAACAGCCAAAGTTATAAATCTTTCCCATTTACAAAGACAAAGAGTGCAAGCACCGAATCATTCAACGAACTCGAACCCGAAGATGAAACAACGTCGTCTATGAATAATGATGTCGAAGAAAAATTTACGATAGTTTTTGAGACAGCAAAATGTATCAAAATATTATTGACCCCAATTTTCTTAAAGATTGTTGAAGAATTTCTTGAAGCAATCATAGATAAGGTTCGTGAAGGAAGCTTTTCGTTTTTTTAAGATAACTCTTATAACATGAATTAATTACTTCTATAACTATTTGTCATAGAATTGGCATTTAGAAGCTATGCTCGATAGAATACAAATTGATTATGTCAAAAAACTTACCAATTTGATTTCATTCAAATATACAACTGTAAGATTTGCTGCTTCAATTCCTCGTGTGCATCTTCGTTTCATACAAGATGTTCTTCTTCCCGACGATTTAACAAATGTAAATGATGAGCACCCTGGTATTAGAACAAGATATGATTTAACGGATACCATTTTATGTGCAGCTGCAGACTTGATTTTAGATCAGACTCTATTAACAGGTCTAATAAAATTTGAAGATAAAAAATTTGATAACAAGGATAAAATAAGAAACTTTCGTCCATCTTTAGAGTTGGTTGAATCTCGGGCTAATATTGATTTTGATACATTAAAGCTTAGCGTTCGATTTGTCACTGGTTCGAATTCTATTGCTATCTTCGGAATTCCAGAATGCCTGCATCATTTTAAAGAATCTGGATTTATTCCATCTGATACTCTAGATAATGAACCTGTTGTTTTGATTGTTGCTCTAGAACAGCTTAAACTGCAGTGGATGGGATGTATGCAGCCTAATTATTTTTCTTTTGATATCGATAGAGTTGCTGGTATTTTTATAAGTCAGTCTGTGGAAATTTTATTAGGTGGTATTTATTGGTGGTTGGTTTTTGCAGAAGATCTAGTAAATTTATTAAAGAAATTTCAGATGCATCGAACACGACAGTTACAAGTTTTAGTTTATGAAATTGCTAAATTCTCAGAAAAAACTACAATTGAAAATGATCCACCATACTTAACGCGACCGTCTCATGTTTTAAGATTAGGAATTACTAGGAATTTTAAAAATGATGATGGTTGGAAAATTCTTGGTCGTGTTAGACATTGTAAGACGCTAATGCAAACTGAACGAATTGATGAATTACACGCCACATTAAAGAATAATGCTCACCTATTATCAGTGAGTCCAGGTGAAATGTATGAACAAGTTTTGTGCGTTTTTTCGAAATGGAGACATTGGGAAATGGAAGAAGATTTATCTAACTGTCATTTATTTACGGATCTTTTTAAACAATACGATAATTCAAATAAATCACCTGTCGATGATATTAATGATATTTATCGATTCTTGACAACATCAACGAATTTTGCTAAAGTACGGATTGGAATTATAGCTTTATCTGTCTGGGATGGACAAAAAGAGAATTCAGTGGCTATTTCTCCCATTGAATTGGATTTTGAAACAATATTTCATAAAGATAGTTTGCCACCATCTGAAGTTATTCTTACTGGAAATTTGGATGTAATATTACGAATTGGAATAGACAAAATAGGCCTCGATGTAAATCCGGACATGCTCGCTTTTGCAAAACATTGGCTCAAGGTACACAGAGTATTCAGTTCGAAGTTTCGATCTTTGTCAGGCAAAGAACCCGTCGTTCAATCTGAAGAGATCGTTCCTTCTACAAAAGTACATAAACATAAACAAACACCTACAATCACAAGTTTACATGATATAAAATCAAAAACAAAAGACAAGAAACGTAAAGATGCTATCACGGATTCAATTTCATCTGATCCGATAAAAGATTTGTCATCTCGTCTTAATATTAATGCACGTGGAATAATTATTCTCAAAAGTATCACTATTAAGGCATCAGCTCAAAATCTTATAGCACAAACTCAGTTAACGAATCTTAAAATCTCTAGTTGGTTTGACAATCCTCAAATTTTAAATTCTGCCGATAAGCCGGATTTAGAAAATGTGTCAGTTAGTAAAAACCCAGGGTCGAGGAGCAGTGGTAGTAAAAGATCAGATAGTTTGATTTTTTCAACTATTTTAGGTATTGAAGATATACAAGCAAGTATCAGCAATTCATCCGGAAACAATACTTTGTTATCAATAGGATTGTCTAGAATAAGTTCGAATATGTCACTTAGTTTACTATCTACCGGACGACCAAAGAGTAAAATCGAAATTGAACCACGTAAAGTTTTAAACATTTTATTGACGCTTGAAAAAATATCTGTTAGATTGCCACAAAGTCTTTTAAAACTATACAATTTTATTGAAGAATGGAGGGCTGAAAACCTAGCAAGTTATGACTTTTTATATAAAAAGTTATTAGATGAATTGGAAGAACAACGAAAGTTAACACCAAAATCTACTACTCATTCTGACCCTCGCGAAATCCGTACATCATCAGAAAAGAATGTACGGAATTCTTTGGAAATTAAATTTCAATTCTTGATGAAAAAATTATCAATAAAAACTCATATGCTGCCATCTTTAGAATTTCAATATGATGCATGGAACTTATTTATAATGTTAGAAAAAAGTATTACACTTCTTGGTGATAGTTTGATTAATTATTCTGGACAGTTATCAAAACAAGTTATTCATTTTGTTACGCGACAAAAACACAAAAATAAAATCGAAAAATTCATTGACGATGAAACTGATGATAGCCATCATCAAAAAGGAGCCTTTACTATCCCAGCAATAAGGGCGACAGGTAACATCAAATCATGTGAGCCTCGAAAATCCGGCGTGCCTAACAAGAAAATGGCAATTTCTTCTACTAGTTCAGTTGCACCTTATAAGTATTCAAAACTTGAATCTTCAGTAACATTAGACTTTGTTAAATTAAGTTTGAATGTAAATATTATAGACAATTTATTGACAGCGCATTCAACTATCGGAAGTGAATTGAATGATATATTAGACGTATTTTTATTTTCATCTAAGAAACTTAAGGAACGTGGTGATACTTCAAAAGAAAAAACATCTATTTCTTCTAAAGATAATGCTATGCTATTTTATAATCTTAAAATATCTTTAAGAGGTCTTAGAATTTCAGCAATGAGCCCAAATGCTGTTGGATTTTTTGAGACAAATATTCTTAATGGTCTTATTACGAATGTTCCTACAGATTTTGAAAAGTCGCCAAAGGTTCAGTGGAAATTTTCAGCACAGAACTTTTCTTTATCATTAAACCATAAAACAGGAATTATGAGCCAAGTAGACGCTGATGATGATATACGTAAATATCGAATTGCTTATATCATGATTGATTTAGCACTACAAAATTTCAAAAATCAACAAGAATGTAATAATAAATCTAGCGAAGGCGATGAATCTATTGAATCATACTTCCTCAAATTATTAAAAGTTCATGCTGTAATGCAACCAATTGCACTTGGTCGTTTAATGGATTTGTACGTTTACTATAGTGGTGAATTAGAGCGTAGAAAAAAGATGAAGGCCTCCGAAATTGATAAATTAACCATTAAAGCGCAAAGAATTTTAAATTCACTTGATGTTGAGATGCCTAAATATAAGTCAAAGAGCAAATCATTTTTGGATGAGAAGGTTTTGTCACTTGAAATAACAAGATTTGCTATTGCACTTCCTCTTGATTTACACGAAGATTTAATATCTACAACCACAAGCGAAAATTCATCACCTGTTCCTCAAATTCCCGCATTTCTTTTTTCAATTTCATCGATGAATTTTCTCACAAGAAAATTGAAATTTAATTGTGCGATTCTCAAGGATTTGAGCCTTCAATTTGTTACTCAATTCGATCAGGGAAATGAGAATCACTTTTCATCTTATTTTCATCCTAATATGAATAGAATATTTGTTCCTGAAATTTCTTGTGAAGGGCATACTATTGGCACAATAGATAAGAAAAAGATTTATGTTGAATCAAGAGTAGAAGGTTTTAAAGTAGATGTTGGAGGAAACATCGTTAATCATATAAATAGTCTTAGTGAAATATATGCTGCAAGTCGAGAAAGATTAGAAACTTTCACCGCCGAGACTAATTTCAATCTTGGGTCTCAAAATCAATCGACAAAATCTTCAAATAATGAAGAATTAGATGATGATTCGAGCTCTTCTAATGTTGTTGAATTAGAAATAGAGGCTATATTTACAGCTAAAAGTGGTACGATAAAATTATATCCAAAGAATTATTTTACAAAGCATCATAAAAGATCAACCGAAAACAAAGTTAATGATCGTTCAAGATCAACACGTGGTTCTCGTGGAAGCATTGCATCTATTTCTCTTCCCCGTCTTAATTTAGAAGGAATCCCCAATTATACTCCTACGAATTTGGATGATTTAACAAGACAAGGAGAACATGGTATAGACAATATAGTGATACCAGGTCTTAGTTTAAATACTTTTTACCGTACAACAATTGGACAGAGAGCTGTTCCTTCCTCGGGTATATCGACAAAGAGAGTTCACGTTGAACTTATAATTCATCCAAGTGAAAATATATTTTACCCGTCATTGGTGCCATTTATCAAAGATATTATTGACGGTCTAAAGATTGGAGTTCAACGATCTAGTGATAAAAAAGCAATCGCAGTTCAAGAAAGTTCATCCCCAATTCAAGGAGTTAATTTTACGTGTTATTTCAGACTTTCACGTACTACGTTTGACCTTAGTTGTCAACCCGCTTCTAAAGTTGCTTGTTCTCTAAAATGGGAAGAAGGAAATTTTCTTATTTCATTTAATACTGCTGATGAAGCATCTCAAAGTATAACATGCGTTGGAAAGATTAGAGGTGCTTCTGGAAATATTCGTCATGCATTTTCTCCTGAAGATTGTGTTAGAGCTGAAACAAAAAATATTTCATTCAATGCAACTTTAATGAGCAGGAGGACGGAAAGTGTTTCTGATGATTCTATTTCCATTATCGTTGAATTGCCACAAATTACAGCAGATTTAAATATTCGTCATCTTCAAGATTTGTTACTTTTAAAGATAATTTGGATAGATCAAGCTACGAAATTATATGAAGTTAGTGGTCTGAGTTCTCAACAATCTTCTCGACCTGTAAGCGGTGAATATATTAATTCTGATAAAGCATCCTTATCTCCAGCTTCACTGTCACGTTCTGCAACTCCATTATCAGAAAATGAAACAAAGGTCAAACCTTATTCTGTATATATAATGGTTAGGTTGAATCAATTAGATTTATCCTGCGATTTGGGTCAGGCTATTGGAAAAGTTCAATTTACCACCAAAAACATTCAAGTTCGTACAAAAAATGTTCCAGGAGTGTTAAAAAGAGCTACTGCATCTACAGATTATCTTGATATTAAATGCGAAGGTCGTCTTTCCGGTTCCGCTAACATGGAAGGACTTGCATTTACAACAATTTTAGGAATTCCTCCTAAATCAGAGACCGATGGAACGATTTGTGTGACAAATTTATTGTTCAAAACCGAGAAAATTCAATCTTTTCTGGAATACGAATATCAAAAAATTTTGATATTGGAAGTTGATCCAATTCAGTTTAAACTAATGGACTATTGGACAATCATTTCACCAGAAAAAGCATCTGTTTTAGTACATGCAAATGTTTCTGTTAAACGTATTCAAGCAATTGTTGCTATAAAAACAATACCAAGTTTCCTTCATATGACTAACAAACTTTTAGCCTTGATAGAAGAAAAAAGAATTTCTGCATCTAATGTAATTTCAGATTCCAAAAGATCGCATTATTTGGATCCGAATTCTCAATCACAAACATATTCAGCATCGGATAATAGACTTTCGCCACAAGCAACGAATGATTCTCATTCTTATAAAGAGTTATTAATTGGTGGATTGTTAGTTCATCCAGTAGGAAAGATTACTATAGCAATGGAGAGAGCATGTTTAACTATTTTTCCAAATCACTTTCATGATACTGATTGCGTTCAGACAAAATTTGATGGACTTCTTGTGGATATGAAAAGATCAATTGGAGATGATGAACGTGTTAATAGAGAGCTCGATATGCAGCTTAATAGTATTGCACTATTAAAAAGCAGCTGTAAGAAACTAAATCATAAAAATGATTCACTTACTTTTCAGGATTGGTTTGATCGTGTTGAAAACTCCTCTTCAAAGAACATTTTCACTCTTCCAAGTACACATTTAATAATGGACACTTCACAGGGCATTGGAAGTAATATTGTGGATCATAAATTTACTGTTGACTTTAGGGGTAAAGTCGATGTAGCATTAAATTTTGGGTTAATAAGGTATCTTCAAGAATTAGGAGTACTGTACAAAGAACAATTAAGAAAGAATACAGTCAGTGCATCTGGAGATTTTCCAAAATCACCAATTGTTTCTCCTTCAACTCCAGGTTCACCACCTGTTGATTACTTCAAACCTAATCCTTCGATACAAGTTCAGCAACCTAATTCACCAGCAATACCTATTTCACCAACAACAGAAACAAAAGTAGTCCAGTCAAATGAGAATGAGGACTCAAAAGAAACAAAAAACAAAGATACTATAATTTTTAATCCAGTTAAACAAGTAAAATTGGAACCACAGTTAAGAATTTTAGGGGATGCTACGCCACCATTAGAATGGGTCGGTGTTCAAAGAGCCAAAGTTCCAGGGTTCGTTCATACAGCAATTACAATGAATTTGGATGAAATCATAAACAAAATTACTAATGAATCATTCAAGGCAGCTCAAGCATTATTATAACTATTAGTTTGGCATTACGCAATTTTGATTTAATCCTTTAGTTTTTTATTTAGATTACTTTTTTTTAATAATAATAATAATGATAATGATAATTTTATTTTGAATATTTGACAAACTTATTTGACTTTAATAATTAATATAAAAAAAAATCAATCATTCTCATCGTTTAGAGCATTAATTTCAAGTGAATTAATATATATATAATACGTGAACTATGTTACTTTACATTGAAGGTATAATGAAAATTTAAAAAATCTTTCGTAACATGTCTTGGTCAGTTCAATTTATTTAACGCAGAATAATCCATATTGCTACAAAATTATCTCTCAAAAAATCAATCATTCAACTTGTAATTTCAATTTTAATCTTTCACTTGCTCATCATTTCAAATCGATATTCCAAGACGAGAAAAAATTAGCACTTTAAAAAGGAATATTTTTAAGTTTGAACTTATAAGATGTGGCATCACTTATTTACAGTATTTCATCCTATTAAAATTTTTTTTTATCTACAAGATAAATTTTTTTTTCTTGTCATTCGCGTAAAATTTTTTTGTCATCATTACAAGCTTTTTGGTCAGTTTTCGATGGGTCATTCAGTCTAATAATATGTTCTGCCGTGAACTAATATATTAATATTACGAAGAATATTCATTATGGCATTGCAGCACTAACGAGTGATATTAACGAGATCTAATTACGAAACTTTTGAAATAATACAAAACAAATAAACGGTCTCTTTTCAACCAGTCAAATTTAAAACTAATAAACAATTGATAAGGGTCGAGTAGATGGGACTTCAGTGGTCTTTCAACCAATCGAATTTGCGAATAGGTAAAAAAAAAAAAATTACCGTTTATGGTAATAGAAATAGTAATGAGTTTGTGTGATTTTATTGATCCAATCAAATATCTTTATACTTATTATATGCAGAATATAAAGAATTTTGCCCCGATTTTTGCATTATAAACCTTTTTTACCTTCTTTTATAAATAATATAATGCCATATCGTAAAAACACAATAAGTGAAGGACCTATAGGACAATGTGTATTTTGTTCTAAAGCAGGGTTTAGGTTTACATGTAAATCGTGCCAAATGAATTATTTGAAAAAAAATTTTAAAAATTGGACCAGTGGAAATAAAAAAATTAATAATTTTATTCAACAAAAGCAATTAAAAAAAAGTCAACGTGAAATAATATTCGAGTGGATACCATATGATGGTTTTAGCGATATTAAAGGAATAGGAAAAGATGATATTGTTACAGTATATTCAGCAATATGGAAAGATGGTCAACTAAGATATGATAAGTATGATTTGTTTACAAGAGGATTTATAAGAGTACCCAATGAAAAAGTTGCCCTAAAGTGTTTAGATAATCCACAAAATGGGATTGATAAAATTCTAAATAAAGTATGTGAATTTATATTTTTATTTAGTTATTTTTTTTTTAAAATAAAAAATTTTTTAAATATATATATAATTATATAATGATAGATCGATGAATTTTCAATTAATAATAGAGATCTTAAAATATATGGTTTATCACAAAATCCAAATACAAAAGAATATATCATAGTTTTACAGAATGGATACTGTAAAGAATGTGGTGAAAAATATACAAATATAATGTATACTTGGTGTAAACCATGTCATATAAAAATTTTTACAAGTGGAAATGAAGAAATTGATGATTTTATTCATGAAATACAATCACAAATTCATGATTCATCTGATATAGTGGTTGAATGGATACCATACAATCAGTTTAATAAAATTGAAGAGATAGGAAAAAGCGATTTTGCTACAATATGTTTAGCAGTATGGAAAGACGGTCCGTTACATTATGATAATGAGTCATGGAACTGGACAAGAAATTCTGGTAAAAAAGTTGCTTTAAAATGTTTAAACAATTCACGAAATGACATTAACAGAGTTCTAAATGAGGTATGAACTATATAAATAATTAAAATGATTTTTTTTTTGATTATAGCAATAACAATATTTTTTTGATTTTAATAGGCTAAAAAATATTCAGTAAAAAATAATGACTGCCGTGAAAATAAAATATATGGAATATCTCAAAATCCAAACACAAAAAATTATATTATGGTTCTCAATAAATATGACAAGTATTGTGTGAAATGTGATAAAATATATACAGAGACAGAGTATAAATGGTGTAAACCATGTCAGATAAATCACTTAAAAGAAAATTTTATGAATTGGACCAGCGAAAATAAAGAAATTGATAATTTCATTCAAAAGATGCAATTAAAAATAAGTTACAAAAATATAACACTTGAATGGATCCCATATAATCAATTTTGCGATATTGAGGAAATATGTAAAGGTTGGTTCGCCACCGTATACTCAGCAATATGGAAGGATGGTCCATTATGTTATAATTCGAAAGAAAAGAAATATTTAAGAGAATCAGATAAGGCGATTACTCTGAAATATTTTAATTGCTCACAAAATGTGATTAATGAATTTTTAAATGAGGTATGAAATTTCTTTATAAATATAAATTCTTCTTTTTTAATTATAATTAGATTTATTTTTTTTTTCATCGATAGGCTAAAAATTATTCAATAAAAAAAGATATTTTGTCTAAAGATAAAATATATGGGATATCTCGAAAACCAAATACAGAAGATTATATTCTAATTCTATATAATGAATATTCTCAAGAATATTTTAAAGAGTGTTATGTAAAATATGGTGAAATTGTTGGATATAGAAAAATTTTTACAAACTGGATCAGTGGGAATGAAAAAATTGACAACTTAATTCAAGAAATGCAATCAAAAATTAATCTTTACGGAGATATTTTATTTGAATGGATACCATATAATCAGTTTATTGATATTGAAAAAATCGGGCAAGGTGGTTTTGCTACAGTATATTCTGCAACATGGAAGAATGGCCCATTACGTTATTATAAGGATAAAAATGAGTGGATAAGAAGTTCAGATAAGAAAGTTGCGTTAAAGTGTTTAAATAATTCACAAAATATCAACAATGAATTTTTAAATGAGGTAATTTATTCAATTTAATCATCAAAACATTTATGATATGTAATAATATTTATATATACAGTATATATATTTTAGGTTAAAGCATATTCAGTTAATAATTTTGATAGTCAGATTATAGGAGTATACGGAATATCTCAAAATCCACTCACAAAAGATTATATTATGGTTCTTCAATATGCGGAAGGTAGAAATTTTAATTATTGGATGAATAATAATTCTAAATATTTTAGCTGGTTAATTAAATTAAAAGTGTTAAGTAATATTATTAATGGCCTTAAAGAAATTCATCAAAAACAGATGGTTCATCGTGATTTTCATATAGGAAATATATTATTTAAAGAAATACATTTATTCACTTCAAATTATATTTCAGATATGGGATTGTGTGGAGAAATTGGTAATATAGACGAAACAAATATTTATGGAGTTATGCCTTATTTAGCTCCCGAAATATTAAGAGGAAAACCTTATACTCAAGCAGCAGATATATATAGTTTTGGTATGATCATGTATTTTACAGCGATTGAAAGACAACCTTTCTCCGATTTTGTACATGATTCTCTTTTAGTATTAGATATATGTAAAGGAATTAGACCTGAAATAAATGAGAAAGAAGCACCTGGATTTTATATTGATTTGATGAAAAAGTGTTGGGATTCAAATCCGGTCAATAGACCGAATGTTGCTGAAATAGAAGAAACTATTATTTCATTTTATAATTCATATCGTTCACAAGATGATAATGAAATTAAAAAGCAATTTCAAGAATCAGAAAAATATAGAAGTATTAATAAGAACGGAAAACCACCTATTCATCCCCAAGCCATATATACATCTCGACTACTTAATCCTTTTACAGAGGATCTTGATAATAATACAGCAGAATGTTTAGACTGTAAAATATAATAAAACAATAAGTACGTAGCTAGTTAGGTTAAGGAAGAGACCCCACGATTTGAGGTTATAAATTCCGTGAATATGATGGGACGTATATTGAGAGTTGGCGTTGGTTTAAACACTTTCTTTATTGTCCATATGATCCCACGATTTGAGGTTATTAATTAATTCCGTGAATATGTTACGTTTACGGAGCAAAAACATGGAATATAAAACGCGGATCAAGTTTTTTTTTACGGGATGTATATTGAGAAGTTAGCGTTGATTCTTTGTATTTTGACAACTTTATTATCCATGAATTTATAAATTCCGTGAATATGATGGGACGTATATTGAGAATTGGCGTTGATTTAAACACTTTTTTTATTGTCCACATGATCCCACGATTTGAGGTTATTAATTAATTCCGTGAATATGTTACGTTTACGGAGAAAAAACATGGAATATAAAACACGGATCAAGTTTTTTTTTTACAGAATATATATTGAGTGGTTAGCGTTGATTCCTTGTATTTAAACAATTTTCTTTATTATCCATGAATTCGTTACATCGTCTGAACAAGACCCACGATTTTGAGGTTATAAATTTTGTGAATATGACGGGATGTATATTAGTTAGCGTTGATTCGTTGTATTAAATTTATTTAAATTGTTCCTTTATTATCCATGAATTCATTACATTGTCCCACGAATATGACGGGTTGAGAGTTAGCGTTGATTCTTTTTGTATAATTTGAACAATTTCTTTATTGTCCGTGAAATTCGCTACATTATCCGAACAAGATCCCACAATTCCGTGAATATGTTACGTTTATGGAGAATAAACATGGAATACAAAGCATGTATATGCGCACAATATCTGATATAGACTACATTTTGCAATCCTTCAAGAATTTCAAGAATTTAAATCTTGACAAGGAAACTCTATTAAAACTTTATGTTTAGATAAATTTTATGACTCGATAAATTTTATAAAATGTTATTTATTAATAGTTATTTCAACGATATTGGATTTGATCGTCAGTGTGATACAAGATTATTGGCACGTGTAAAAGAAACATCTCGTAAAGTAAGACGACATATTATTTTTTTTTTCTAGTATAACGAAGAATTTCAGATCTTAATTTAGGCCAAGTTTAGTTGATTAATTTAAACCAAATAAATTTTAAATTCTTACTAAAATTAGTAATGTTGAAAATTTGCAATAATCAACGATAAAGTTGTAAATAAACAAAATGAAAATCTTACTAATCTTTTTATCCATACCAAATTTGTTATATGCATACTAAATTCGTTATAAGTTTTTTTTTTTAAGAAGTCACGTGAATTCATGAACTTTTTGATTAGTAATCAGTATATCAGATATATACAAATTTTTTTTTTAAATCCGGTAAAATTGATGACACATAATCTGAATTATTGGATAAAATTCAATCCAATAATTGCGATATTATGATAAAAGTATTAAATTTAACATATTTTAGCGTGTCAGCAGGGTTGAATTTTGTTGGTCTTACAGAAAAAAAAAATATTATTTATCATATAAATGACGATCTTTTGATTATTAAAATTCTAAATAGAATAATAAGTCTATAGTCAGAATTGATTCAATATAACGAAATTCACCAATCAAACTGTCAAACTATCAAACTATCAAACCGAATTATACCATTTTCGGAGGTAATTTCAAAAGAATGATTTCTTTTATTTACAAGGATTGAAAAACGAATCATAATTATTATATTATGTATGATACATTAAATTTCGATAAACCGATTTTTTATTGTTACAAATCTCAAATCTTGTTAATCGGAGGAGAAGATTCCATTATCCGAATTATATTAAGATACACTTATACGGTATATAAGTATACATATTACCGATTCTTATTGTATACGATATTATACGATATATTCACTATGACCCTATTTACTATATTTGAAACTCATTTTTTTCCGGTTTAAAAATTTTTAATTGTAACCCATTGAAGGATTAATAATGAATATCATTTTTTAACATATTAATCACTTTTAACTAGAATTTGGATTATTATTAGTAAAAACTTTCCTTATATTATTTAAACCCCGATCCAATGGGTTTATTCTAATTCCAAATGGTATAATTCCAAATGGTATAATAAATCTCCGAAATCAAAAAAAAAAAAAAAAAAAATTTATTATTTTACTCATGATACATGCATTAAAATTGAATAAAGAAACTTTTTGATATAAATATAAAGAAGAAAGGGCTGAAAATTTTTTTTTTGGCTTGTTTTTTGAACACATTTGGTATATAAATCTTAAACAAAACAGGTTTTTTAAACATTATTATTAGAAATTCAAACCTATAAATATATGAGATAATGATCCGGCCGAGATCTTCCTATATATAGATATAATAAAATATTCTGTATAATAAAAAAATAAATCCGATTTTTTAACTTAATTAAGATAACAACCCGAACAGTTCATTTGTTAAATCACTAAGCTGTAACACGGCATAAATCGTACGACAGTCCCTTTAAGTGGATCGTTTCCATTTTTTATCAATCAAAGTGAAATTTTGGTTATCATTCGTTTTTTTTTTTCTTTTCATTAATTTTTTTTTTATTATTAATATTATAAAGAAAAAAAAAAAAAAAATTTAATGTTTGACCAATTAAATTATACTTTGATTATAAATTTTTAATGTTTTAAACAAAGTAAATTTATGAAACGAAAAAATATATTTTTCATGTCGTAGAATAAGTTTTGTTCAACGATAAAAGATTCTCATTAGAAAAATAATAATTTCTTTTACTTTATTAACTTTATTAATAATTCATTCTAACATAAATAATTTTTTTTTTTTTTTTTATAGTTCATTCGTTATCCTTTTTCATTATTAGAAATTTTCTCAAGAAAATCTTTTTGTAACACATAATAAATTAAATAATGTTTGCCCCTTAAACAAGGGTCTGATCACGTGTTTTCCGTTTTAAAAAAATTGGGGGTTTTTTTTTAAAAAAAAGAAAAAGAAAAAAGAAAAAAAAAAGAAAATAATAAAATAAAAAAAAATAAAAAAAGTAAAAATTAATTAAATAATTTAGGAATAAATTTTAATTTGTTTGTTATTTTTTATTTATTTATTTATTTATTTATAATTATATTATTATTATTATTATTTTTAAAAAAGATAATTATATGTCGAATAAAAAAATTTCTTATAATAGGCCTTACCTTTTAAAGGTTAAAATAAATTTATTAAAAAAAGATTTTTCTTTTTGGAGGGATCTTTTTATTCTTTCTATGATATAATAATTGAATCATTAATACGAATTTATTTCATTAAGGAAAATAAAAAAAAAGGAAAATTTATAAAAGTTTTTGGAAGTTTTTGGAAATTTAAGTAAAAGGTTTTACAAATTATTTATTTCATTCAATTAAAAATCATTTTAATTTGCTGAACAAAGATTTTATAAAAGATAATTGAATATATTTTAAAGATAATTGAATATATTTCAAAGATAATTGGTTATATATATATATATATAATAATGATAATAAAAATTAATGTATTTAATGTATTTTAATAATTTACACAATTTTATATCCTCGCATTTTATTCGCATTGAAAAAATTTGGAATATTTCCTTCTGTTATTAGACTATTAATTGAAGTGCAATATTCAACTATTGAAATGATTGAAACGATTGCAAACGATTGACGATTGTAACTTACAATGTAGTATTACGGTATTTCATTCATTGTATATCTTTTATATAAAAAAAATTTACGTTGCAGCTAGTACATCATGTATCTGTTTAAAATCGTACGATTACATTTATTACGTTCATTACATTTGAATTTCTTGAGATCACGTGATTCTAGTCATGTAATTCTTTCAATTCATTCATTCCTACTTTAATTCATGTTTCAGAGATTAATGTTAGAGTTTGGGAGATGTTTTTTTAAAGATAATCTAAATAATCTAAAAGGAATTTGAAATTTGAAAGAAACTTGTTATAAATATTGTATTGTTTAATTATTTTATAGGAATTATCAAAATATAATACGCTTATAATACATATTACAAAATATTTCGTAACATAAAACAACAAGATCCTTACATTATACAGTAATCATTTCATCAATTAATCCCTTTATTGCTTTTTATCGGCATAATCTTTTAAAAATATAAAAAAAATGAAATTGAATGAAATAATGATTATTAAAAAAATCGATTTTTTTTCTAAATCTTTATTTTATTCAAACATTAAGAGAATTATTAAAAAAACAATTTTAAAAATTCTTTATTGATACATTTCTTTTCATGAAACTTTTTTCTTTTTTTTTTTAATTCTTTTTAATTTGAAAGAATTTTTCAAATATGATTCATCAATCATTTGTTAATTTCGCGTGTTTTATAATTTGTTCAACTTATATTAAAGAATTAAAAGTAAAACATTGACAGATTTAATTTTTTAAATAAACAAAAAAGGAATCTTTTAATCGAAGAAAAAAATCGAAAAAGACAAATTAATTTTTTAACGGATTTTTTTTTTTTATAATAAACACAATGTACTATACCTAATATAGTATGATGCATCACACGCTCATTACAACAAACTACACCCGCATAAAAAATTTAATAACAAATAATAGTGCACTTATTTAAATGCATTCACAATGTGCATCAATTTGGATTTAAAATAAAATACAAAACATAAATAGTTAGAATTATAACTGAAACAGAATTCATCAACAAACCGCATTTAGAGGTACAAAGCAACTCGTTTTCATCTTTTTATGGAGATTGTTGTTTGTTTATTTTATTTATTATCAATAATATAGGTGAAGCACTTGTTACACCAATACTTACATATGAATCTCCAATTCGGGTTGTTTGTCATGTGATTATTACATGAAATATTTGAATTAATTGGATAGATTAAATTTTTTTTTTTTTTTAAAGGAAAAAAAAATTTTTTTTTGGGAAAATATGTTGTCCGATGGTTACAGAATTTGCTTTCCTAATAATGCAATTTATTTAAATATGGGAAATGGTTTGATTATCTTAGATTTTGAGAAAAAAGAGAGAGAATAGAGAGAGAAATTTCATGAAAAAAAAATGGTTTAAAAAAGTTTTTTTTGAAATTATTCTTTTTTAAGTATATGTTTTTTAATTATAAAATAAAAATTTTGAAAAAATTATTTTATTTCCATGATAAGGTTTTCATTTTGATCATTTTTTTTTAAAAGAAAGTTGATAAATTATTGGTTAAGAAAATTTTTTTTAATACTAACCAAAATATTAGAAATGTTTAATAATAATGAGTTTTTTTTTTTTTTTTTTTTGACATTTAGTTAATAAACTTGATAATATCGTGATATAATTAATATCGGGGTTATAATAATATTGGGGATATAATAATATCGGGATATATATAATTAAGTTCCGTCTCCCCCACTTAAAATAAACTTTCTCAGGGAAAAAAAAAAAAAAAAAAAAAGATTTACTGATTGTATTATTTAAATGATCACATTTAATTCGCCAAAAACCAAATTTGGATTACAGAATTGATCGTCAATAAAATTTTCTTTGATGCAGTGACTACATAAATTTTCTACCACGATGATTATTAGCCCCTCGCATCTTCTTGTTACTTTAACTTCAATTAAAGAAAAAAAAAAAAAAACTAAAACACTTTTTTTTTCTTTATCTACTTTATTAGGAATATAATTTAATATGAACATTTATAATTTTTTGATAATGTAATCATAATTATGATTGAATGATTGAAAAAAAAAAAATTATTAATTTAAATTCTTTCACCGGATTTTTCCTTCCATCTTTATTTGTGAAAATTATTTAGATAGAACCCCTTGAAGTGGCGCAGCAACAAAAAAATTGGAAAATTCACGAAATTTGATAAAATAATTTTCTTATCCCTTAAATATTATTATTTTAATAAATAAAAAAAAAATTAAAATATTGAAAAATATTTTAATTTTCTTTAAAAAAAACAACTTTATTTTTATGAAAAAAAAGTTCTAGAAAAATCCAACCAAATTAAAATGAACCTAGTGAAACCAAAACGAAAGAATATGAAGAAGTTTTGTATAAAACTTAAATTGCTCGTGATCTACACGCTTTTTTTTGATTCCTTGTTTCCTTTTTAACATCTTTGATTTTTTTTTGGGGATCTACTAATCAGGTTTACCATTCAAATGTTCCCTTCGCCCAATTTCGTTATTTACCAATTAAATAATATAAAAAATTTTAAATATTTTTTTATTTTATAATCAAATATTATGAATTCCTTATAAAAAATTTTTATTAAAATTTTAAAAATAATTATTTTAATGAACTAAAAAAAGTATATGTTTTTAATATTATCATGTTGAAATATTATCTCAATCAAACTTTTTTTTTTTCTTTTTTCACTTTTACTCTCGCTCACCATATTTTCTCCATATCAGGTCATCGGTGTTCAGATCTTTGCATGTTAACATGGGGCCTAAGCATGTGGCACAATTCCCATGAAACAATAACGTCACATTAGCAAGCCTTATTGCATAATGATAAACTGATATAAAATAAATTGACCCAAACCTAGCCTTTTCTATTGTATTTCATTACAACCCTTCCCTTTTTTTTTATATATATAACTACAAACTTCTTTCTTCCCAAAAATTTTATTTTTTTTTTATTTTTTTTTCATAAAAAAAAATTTTTTTTTTTTTTCTTATCATCTTTTCATTTTTTTTTTCATTTTTTTTTTCATTTTATTTCTAAACATTCTTCTTATTATTACAGATATTAATTTCCCCTTTTTTTTATAATAATATGAGGTCATCGCATAATCATCAATCAAGAATAGAATCTGTTACTGGTACTTGGTGTGTTTATGTTGTTTATAATCCTGATAGGTCAAAAGTTTATGTTGGAACCACTCGAGACTTTAAGGTAACGAAAAGAAAAAGAAAAAAAAAAGAGCGAGGCCCCTTAAAAATAAAAAAAATTATATATATGAATATACTTTGTATATATATATGTGTATATATATTCTTTTTTTTTGAAAAGAAAAAGTTTTTTTTCTTATCATTTATATAATAATATTAGTATCTATACTTTAAATAAAATTGTTACATACACAATTTTTATCATTTTTCTTTAGGACCGAATTAAAAAACATAATCGTCCATCATCAGCATCACCTTCTACCGTTGAAGATGAAATTGACTCTTGGTTGCCGGTAATCGCCATCACAGGATTCTTTAATAAGAAAGATGCACTAGATTTTGAAAAAAATGTAAAATCTACGGCAAAAAAGAAGGAATTCACCGAATATGCATCATTATATCCGGGTAGATGCCCTCCATTAGTATTAAAACGTATTATTGCCATTAGATGTTTGTTGTGTGAATTTGATCTTTATTGGAGGGCACCAAAAGGAAAAAGACGTCGTTATGTATTACATTGGGGGAGTTATATGGATAGGGATCAAAGACAATCGAACGTGTTGAAACATTGTCCTTGGTCAAGGCTTGGAAGATATGTTAAACATAAGACAATGGATTTATCTGAGGATAGACCTCTCGCACCAGAGACTGATTCTTCAAATGTTTCTGTAACTTCTGAACATACCAATTCTAGAAAAAGAAAAGTCGTAGATGATGATGATGTTGATATTGATGATGACCATGATGACCATGATGAGAACGACGACGACGGTGATCAAAGAGAATAAGTTTATAGATAGGATTTTAATAGAGAAAGGGGGGGTGGAGAGAATATTACTGCTTGCATTTTTCCTTTTTTTTTGAGAAAATTTTTTTTTTAATTTTTTTTTTTTGCATTTTAATTAGAAATTATAGAATAAATCTTATAAACAAAAGATGAACAATTATTTCTATAAAACTTTTAAGATACTATGATGCAAGCTTTTCTTTTCAATATATATATATATATATATAAATTAATACATATATACCTAATAATCTTATAAACTAAATTGACAATTATATTCAATTTTTTTTTCAAATTTTTTTTCCTTTTTTCTTCCTTTTTTTGCAAAGTTATAATTATATTGAAATTTTTTTTTTACATATATAGTTTTAATTAATAGATTTTATAATTAATTCATTACTGGATTTTTTTTTCGCTAAGAGAGTAAGAGAGTAAGAGAGTACTCGCTTTATTCGTAATCGCAATTACTGCGCCATGTGCCACATTATTTTTTCATTGTCTTCTTTTCATAATATTTGTAAAAAAATTTTTTTTTTTTCCTTTTTTTGATTTAATATATGTTCATTTTAATTAAGGTAAAAAATAGTCATTTTTATAAGATAAAAAAAATAAAGTTTTAAACGAAAATCTTAAAAAGTTATACAACCGTTTCAAATTAACTAAAACGAATTAAAAACGAATTAAAAAAAGATTTTAAAATCCGAATTAAAATCCGAATTTAAAAACCCCGAATTACTATAAAAATACAATAAAATATATATATATAAAAAAAAAAATACTATAAATTATTATAAATACTTTATAAATACTTTTTTATAAAATACTTTTATAAAATACTTTTTTTAAAATACTTTAAAATACTTTAAAATAAGGTTTTTTATTTTTAACTTTATTCTAAGGTATATAAATTTTTTTTGCCTTTTTTATTTTATTTTGATATCTGATTTGCATCGAATTTTAAACATTTTTAAACGCGAAAAAAAAAAATCGATCCATCTTACTTTGTCACACACGTCACACGCATTTTTTTTTTTTTTTTTAAATTAAAATTAAAATAAAGCGGAATTTAATTTGATTTGATTTTGATTAATTTGAAATCAGTTTTGATCTTTTTTTTTTTTTTTTTTGATTATAAGTATTATATAGTATTCGATTTTATGATTTACATTTTACTCATGAAAATTTTTTTTTTCCTCCGAGAATTTCGTCTTTTTTTTTTTTAAGATTCATAACACGAATGTGATGATTAACAAAATATATAACAGATAATATAAATAAATTTATGGATTTTCATCAAATAATGAATGCATCATCATCATTATTTATCGTACATTTCTAATTGATTAACATTTAACATAAATTTAACATAAATTGATTTGAATTAAAAAATGCACCAATATATTTCATTCATTTTTCTAATTTTGTTTATAAAAAGGAAATTTTTTAACGAAAAAAAAAAAAGAATGAGAGGGATAAATTACTTTAAATGTTTTTTTTTCGATTTTCAAAAAAAAAAAAAAGAATGAGAGGGATAAATACTTTAAATGTTTTTTTTTCGATTTTCAAAAAAAAAAAAAAAAAATTTTTTTTTTTAATTTGTTTTTTTTTAATTTAATTTTGATTTGTTAACAAAAAAAGTTTTTAAGTAAAACGTAAATAAAAAGTAATATAAATATTATAAATATGAAAAAGTTATATATCATCACTCATCACTTTTAAAAAAAGTTATTATAAATAATGAAAGTATATAAATTATATAAATTAAATAACAGATAATAAAATAAATTTATAAAATAAATGTTTTTATATTGTACAACTTGATAGTTTATTATGTCATACATAACAAAACCTATTACTTTATTCGTATAAACTGTACAAAAATTATTTCTTGTATGATTACCTGAATTAAAGTTTATATACTTTATACGGTTAAATGAAAAAAAAAAAAAAAAATAATCATTTTTTTTTTTCTTTTTTTTATAAAAAAAGGAAAAATTGAAGGGGGAAAATGATAAAGGGAATGAAGGAATTAATGAAGAAATTAAGGAAATGAAATGTTACAAAAAAAAAGAAAAAAAGGAAAAAATTAAAATTAAAATAAAATAAAATAAAAATAAAAAAATACAAAAATAAAATAAAATAAAAAAGATAAAATAAAATAAAATAAAAAAAAAAGGATAAAATAAATAAATAGATTTTTAAAATAAATAAATAAATAAAAATAAATAAAAAAAAAAATTCTTATTATTATTTATTTATCATTATTATTTTTTATCCTCCGTCATAATTTTTTTTTTTTTTTTTGTATAATCCGAATTGAGGCTTATAAAAATTTTGAATATATATACACTTTTGGGTGTATAGTATACATAACTTTTTTTGGTGTTTACACGGTGTATATACAATATACAATTTTTTGGTTACAATTTTTTTTTAAATGTTGAAGAATTGAAAAAAAAAAAATTAGTTTTCAAAAAAATTATTTTCTTTTTTTAAAGGTGATGTTTTCTTAAAAAAATTGTTTTCTTTTTTTTATAGAGTTGAAAAATTGAATAAAAAAATTATAAAAAGTTGAAAAGTTTGAAAAATTGAAAAATTGAATAAAAAAAAAAATTTCTTTTTAAGAGTTAAAAAATTGAAAAAAAAAATTGTTTTCTTTTAAAAGTTGAAAAATTGTTTTCATAATATTTTATAAAAAAAAAAATGGGTTTCTTTTTTTTAAAAAAAAAAATTCATTCTCAAAAATTCATTCTTCTTTTTCTTCTAATCGGGTGATGAAGCTTCACCTCACGTGATATATTAAATTGATGACAAATAAAATATATCGGAATTTTTTTTCCAATGTTTCTTTTTTTGTGTTCTCTCCTGTGTCTCTTGTGACACGGCCAAAAAAAAAGAATTTTTGGGTAAAACCATATTCACGTGATTAATAACAAAAATGGATCTATTATAATCTATTATAATGGGAAATTATGATAAAAAAAATACGTAATGTTTCATTCTGGTCTTACGTTATCAAATCATCAAAAATCAATTTTTTTATTTTTTCTAGTTTGCCTAAATTTACCTACAATTTCAAACTTTTGGTCGAAGTAGTGTACACTTAGTGAACTAGCATTTTTTAAGCATAGTAATCAATTAACGCTAGTTCAACAATTTTATAGGCATAGTAATCAATTAACGCTAGTTCAACAATTTTATATAGTAATCAATTACGCTAGTTCAACAATTTTATAGGCATTACACTAGTTCAATTTTTTGGGCATAGTAATGCATAGTAATCTATTTGCGCTAGTTCAACTATTTTTTAGGCATAGTAATAGTTCAACTACTAAACTTAAAACCACTAATTAATGTGTGATAAACTTGTACTAATGAGTGTGATAAACTTACGAAATGTAATCAGCATGATAATAAAAGTGCACACACAATCAACATGATAAACTTTGAAAGTCAGATCAATTTTTTCTTGGCAAAGGTGAATGAGTTTGAGTCTACACCATATTTCGTATTCCACTATATTATTTTCACCTCATAATTCGACTGCATTTACTTTTCTTTAAAGAAAAAACTTATACTAAACATAGGAAATTTTTTAATAAATTTTAACCAAATTTACCAAATTTACCAAAATTTTATTTTATAATGGATTTTCCGGAATAGCCAATACAATATAAACATTAATATCCGATTCGATGATCAGATTAACTAATATTGTTTCAAAATATAAAAAGAAACCAGTGAATTGACCATTTTTGATTTACTTATTTTGATACGCAGATTTGAAATGACAATTTAAATGACATTATATTATATCTTTCATTTTACAAGAATATCCAGAATATCACGAATATTGATATGATGACTTATATGAAATTATAAATAACTTTTTTTAAAAAAAATTATAAACGATTTATACAAAAAATGCAAATATTTTATATATTATTAGATATAAATAATAATAATATTATTATTATTACATTACCACATTTAATTAAGTACGCACATATACAGTGCATAATAATAATAATAATGGTCATACAGAGATTATCCGTAAATCTAACGTTGTAACCCATTGACACCATTGTTTAGAAAAAGGAGGTTGAGTTAGAGTTTGAAGTTTGAGATTTTTTTTCTATATAAAAATACTTTTTTTGTTTAATTAAATAATTCCGTAATCTAATTTCTTGATATGTCAATTAACTGAAACATAATAATTGAAACATTGAAAATTATTGAAAATTACGGTTAACACCAGTTAAACACCAGCCATACATCAGTAATACACCAGTTATATACCAGGTTATACACTAATTATCCAGTTATTTAACTAGTTTTAATCCATTTTAAACACAATTTAAACGCAGTAAAACATGGTCAAATATTTCTATTCCCGTTAATAGTAATTTCCATTTTCTGATAAAACAATGAAACACAATAACACAACAATATTAGTAAACACTATTAACAGCAATAACCGACAACCGACAGCGAACAGCCAACAACACAAACAACAATAAGTTTAATAATAGTTTTTTATAAAAATAATTTATTTGAACCAAAATAATTTTTAATTTATTAAAAAACAAAAACAAAACAAAAAAGTAATAAAATAAAAATAAAAATATTTAAAAATATTTAAAATTTAAAATTAAAAAAAAAAATCAAAAAAAAAAAGGGTTAAAGCCAAAAAAAATTAAAATAATTTCTGAAACGAAAAAAAAAAACAAAGAATAAAAAAACTTAAACTATAAATAATTATCATTTATGTTAGTGTCATAAAAAAAAAAAATGTCAAAAATTATGATTCATGCAAAATATGTACAATCATGTGTATTTCTTTTTAATTTCTTTGTAAAAAGAAAAAGAAAAAAAAAGAATAATATACACAATATATATACAATATATAATATATAATATATATTATATATTATATATATTATATATATTATATACATTTTTTAGTACCATGATAAATTAATTGTTCATTAATATTATTAATATTTTAATGGTTCATGATGTTAATCTTTGGTTAATCGGTTCGTTAATCATTCGTTAATCATATTTAATTTGGAAGGTTTCAAATAAACCAATGAATGTAATGAACGTGACAATATTTAATAATAAATGTTATTTGTTTTGAAAAAGAAATTATAAAAAAAATTCTTTAACGAAGAGTTTAAATAAATTTGATCGAATATAAACCTATAAATATTATTTATAATTATTTATTACCTAAATTAAAGGTTACATATTTTACATATTAATAAACTTTACTGCAAGAACCTGCAAAATCTTGCATTTTTGAGGATTTAATTAACTTTTTAATTATTCCTTAATTTATGATAAAAAAAGAAACAGGAAAAAGTTCGGTCCGACTTCTTTTAAAAAAGATATTCGGGATTCAAACTTTTTAAAGAATTTTTTAAGGGGGGTTTTCGGTTCTGAGTTCATTAAGTAAAAGATTGTTGGTTGTAAAAGAATGATCTTCATGCAGATCAAAATTCTTTTTTTTTTTCAAGGATTTTGTGCATAAATTAAAAAAAAATATTCCTCTTTCGAGTTTTCATTGAAAAAAAAAAAAAAATTATTTTTTTTTCTTTTTTTTTTCCTTTATAAAAATTAAATTTCATTTCCACTTTTATTTTGGTCATTTTCGCTTTTCACTTTTCAAAATGGTTAAAGATCAATTCACAGAATCTAAAGCTGCTTACGAAGGCTTAGTATTCAAAAATACAAGCGAAATTTTGAATTCTATATCAATGTTTTCCGCATTCCTTGTTGTTTGTATGGTTATATATTTGCGAAAAAAACATAAAAAAGTATCAAACCGTGTTTCATTACGTTTACAATCTTACGTTTCCACTGTTGATATGTTCTTTGCAGCTTTTCAGGTAAAGACGCGTTATGTTGTTATATAATCGCTTTCTTAAGCAAATTACATTACATTAATGTTCCCCTTTTTTTCTCTTTTAAAGATTATGACAGTTAATTCAAATCCTCCTGGTAATTGGGTGTGTCATGTATCACCTTGGGGATTTGTATTTACTGCTTTATTAGGTTGCTTTTATTCCGTCGCTATCGCTTTTAATCTTCAAATAATTTTTGTTTATAATTATCTAAGTACAAGACATTTTGAAAAATTTTATATTATAGTTCCTATAATTTTAGCTTTTACTTTAAGTATTGTACCGGTTTTATTTGATGCTCTTGGTTATGATAAAGAAGAAGTTAGTTGTTGGTATAAACGTGGAAATACTACACAATCCGTTATATGGCAATGGACTACTTTACATGGTTGGATAATATTATCAGTATTATATTGTACTTATGCTGTTTTTACTATAATTAATCGTTTACATAAAGCAACTAAATTTATGAAAGAAATGAATAATACAAATTCTAATAATAATTTTATTAAGAATAATAATTGTAAACGTCAATTAATGGTTAATAGAGCTGTAAAACGTATAGTAGTTTATCCTATAGTACCTATAATAACTTTTCTTTTTAATATTGCTTCAAATTTATTATTTTTTTCTACAAAACAGAATCATTTCACTTTTCAAATGTTGGCTAATATTGGTACAAGTTCTCAAGGTATATTTAATGCATTAGCATTTTGTTTTGATCCTGCTATGAAAAAAATTTGGATTAATGGTCTTAATAGAGTTAAATTATTTTTAAATAATAATGATGAAAAAAAAATTGATATCAAGAAGAATAATAATAATGATGATGAAAGTAATAATAATAATAATGATGATAGTAATAATAATAGTAATGATGATGATGAAAAGAAGACTCAAACTGTAACAGCAGTTAATACTAGTTTTACCAATACAACAATTGTATCAGATAATGATGATGATATTAATTATGATATCAATAATGAAAATAATAATAATGATGATGATGATAATGTTCATGTTAATGTTGATTCAAACGATTCAAACGATTCAAACGATTATTCAAACGATAACATTATTAGATTATCAAAAGATGAAGAATATATTTTGGCTTTATTATAATAAGTTTGGAATAATACAATTGGGAGATATTACGTTGGAATTTTGGAGATAATACATTGGAGATAATACGTTGGGGATAATAACCTAGGTACATAGGGGATAATACATACATTGGGAACAATACATTGGGGGATAATGCATTGGGGATAATGCATTGTGGTAATACATTGGGGATAATACCTTGGCTGCTTTGTTACCTTGGCTTTGTTACCTTGGCTTTGTAAGGCTTTTGTAAGGGGATAATGTCAAACTTTGTAAGGTGATAATGTCACGTCTTTGTAAGGGAATAATTTCTTGGCTTTTTAAGGGGATAATGTCTTGGCATTGTAAGCAATAATAATATCTTGGCTTTATATATAATTAGATGACTTTATTGTATATAAGATGATATCTTCAGTTGGTTTTATTATATAGGAAGATAATATCTTTAATAGAAAGGAATAAATAGACTGTTTAATTAATCAAAAAAAAAAAAAAATACTTAGAAAATATTTGGTTTTTTTTAAAAAAAAAAAAAGTTCTTTTTCTTTTAATCTCTCTCTCCCGGTTCGTTTTCCATTACGTAAATATCATGTATTGTACAATTCTCCTTTTATTTTTAAATAAATAAATTGTTACTACCCTTTTCGTCATATACTGTATAATACCAGTGTGTGATATAATTCGCTAGAATTAAAAATTTGTAAAATTATTAGTATTATTCTCGTATATAGTAAGTATCGGTAATTAAGAGGTAAGCGTATCGACATTGAATAGTGAATAGCGTATCAGCATTTAATAGCGTTTAATGGTGTTTAATAGCGCACCGGTATATATTGAATAGCGTATCAGTATTTAATAGCGTATCAGTATTTAATAGCGTATCAGTATTTAATAGCGTATCAGTATTTAATAGCATAACAGTATTTAATAGCGTATCAGTATTTAATAGCGTATCAGTATTTAATAGCGTATCAGTATTTAATAGCATAACAGTATTTAATAGCGTATCAGTATTTAATAGCGTATCAGTATTTAATAGCGTATCAGTATTTAATAGCGTATCAGTATATATTTAATAGCGTATCGGTAGGGAATGGCTGCGTATCATTTTAATAGCGTACCGGTATGTATTTAATAGTTGTCAGTGTTTTAATAGCGTATCAATGTATCAATATATATTTAATAGGCGGTTTCGGTAGTACTATTATCTGTTCGGTATAACATATAACCCTATATCGAAACTACCTAAACTTAAAAAAATTGTATTTATAAATACGATGAAACAATTCGTTGCTACAATGATTATGACGATAATAATAAATGATAATTGGTAGAAAAATAATATAATGATTACTAGAGATGGTAAATGTAGTTAGTTCCGATACTCGATCATGCGCCGATCCGGAGCAGATCCAAGGACCTATAAAATAATAATAAAGTTATTTTTAACTCCTAAAGTCCTGAACCCGGCCCATAATTGCAGTGGGACGTGTTACAAAAAAAATTTTTTTTTGCTTCTAATTCACCTTGAGAAAATTCATGTTTTTCATTCCCATTTTTGGAACTTGTGAAGGTTTGAACTCCTCACGTCTATGCATCTTTTTTTTTTTAAAAAAAAAAGAAATTAACTTATTAGGGTCATTTCCATTGTTAATTTTTATTATGCTATCAATGCTATTAATCTTATTACGAATGTCTTTTTAAAAGAAATTTGATCATCAAATTGCAGGATTTAAAAAAAAATGTTTTTGATTGAAAACCGGAATTTTTAATTCTTTTTTTAATTCTTTTTTTTTAAAAAAAAAGAAAATCGAAATAATTTATATTAAAAAAAGGATTAAAAATAAAACGAAGATCAAAAAAAAAATAAAAATAAAAATAAAAATAAAAAAAAATAAATAATAAATAATTAAAATAATTACTAATTATCAAATTATCTTTATAAATTATCTTTATAAATTATCAAATATCTTTATTTTTACGAATGTCTTTTTAAAAGAATTTGATCATCAAATTGCAGGATTTAAAAAAAAATTTTTTGATTGAAAACCGGAATTTTTAATTCTTCTTTTTTTTTTAAAAAAAAAAGAAAATCAAAATAATTTATATTAAAAAAAATATTAAAAATAAAACGAAGATCAAATAATAATAATAATAAAAAATAAATAATAAATAATTAAAATAATTACTAATTATCAAATTATCTTTATAAATTATCTTTATAAATTATCAAATATCTTTATTTGATTAATAATGAATTTTTTTTAATGTGATTAATGTGATTTATAATGATGAACTAATAAATGAATTCCAATGATTGTTAATTTCAACCCGCATCTTTGTTTATCTTGTTTCACAAGATGATTTAATTTAACATCGGTAAGTTTTTTACCATTTCCATTATTTTCTAAACGGTAAGATTTTTTTTTTAAAAAGGTTGAGAAAATTTGAAATTTTTTTTTTAAAAAAAAGGTGAATTTTTTTTATAAAACGTGAAAAAAAAAAGAAATTTTTTATACGAAAATCTCTTTACACAAAAAATCATTCTTTACACGAAAATCTTGTAAATCTTTTAACACAAAACATTCTTTTTACACAAAAATATTCTTTACATAAAAAAAAAGCAAAAATCTGCAAAATCGCAACACGCACGATAACTCAAAACTCTACACTATTTTACACGAAAATCTCTTTTACACAAATTCTTTTACGCAAATCTATTTACACAAAAAAAACAAAATCTCTTTTATAATATTCTTTACACAAAAAAAAATCTCTTTTTAACTAATAAAGTATAATAATAAATTATTTCTCAAATGAGAAATTTTTTTAAAATATTAACAAACAGATGTGTAATTTGTAATGTAATACATACAAATACATATAAAAAATGGTGTAAATCATGTCAAATAAATTATTATAAAAATTTTACAAATTATAAAAGTGAAAATGAAAATGAAATAATTGATAATTTAATAAAAAAAATGCAATTAAAAATACTTAATTTAAAAGATGATATAATATTTGAATGGATAAATTTTAATCAATTTAATAATATTGAAAAAATAAATAGTAATAATGAAAATCATTTATATTCGGCTATTTGGTTGGATGGTCCTTTATATTGGAATAATAAGTATAAAGAATTTTTAAGAAATTCTAATGAATTGGTTGCTTTAAAATATCTTGGTAATGAAAATTTTTTAAAAAAGGTAAATTTTTTAATATATATATTTTTTTTATTAATTTTTTTTTAAAAAAAAAGTTTCTTTATAACTTTATATATTTATTTAATAGGCTTTAAAAGAATTTTCAATAAGGAAATTTAGCGATAAAATTAAAGTATATGGAATATCTCAAGATCCAAACACAAAAGAATATATTATTGTAATTGAAAATAAATATTGTGAGAAATGTGGAGAAATATATACAAATATTTTACATGAATGGTGTAACACATGTCAAATAGATTATTTTATAGATTGGACTAGTGGTAACGAAATAATTGATAATTTTATACAAAATATGCAATTAAAAGTTGATAGTTCACTTCATATATTATTTGAATGGATACCATATAATCAATTTAAAGATATTAATCAAAGTAATTTTATTAAAACATATTCAGCAATATGGAATGATGGTCCTTTATATTATAATCTTAACGATGAGATGATTGATAAAGAAATTAAAGAAATGGGTGAATTATATGTAAGGGATTCATATAAGAAAGTCGCTTTAAAATATATAAGTAATTCACAAAATATTTCTCATGATTACTTGGATAAGGTATGAATTTTTCTTGGACTAATATAACAAAAGTTGTTTTTTATATCAAATTCTACATATTCTATTTAAAAGTTAAAACTCTTTTTATAATATAATAATTTTTTGTTTCGTGATTTATTAGGTTTTAAAGGATTTTTCGATAAAGAGACTTGAAAATAATGTTTTATTATATGGATTAACTCAGAATCCCATTACAAAAGATTATTTTATGGTTCTTGATGGTGAATATTTTGTAAAATATTGCGTGAAATGTGATAAAATGTATACAAATACATATTATGAATGGTGTAAACCATGTCAATTAAATGATTTAAAAAAATATTTTACAAATAATGGGGACGAAAGAATTGATGATTTGGTTCAAAAAATGCAATTGAAAATTAATGATCCACAGGATATAATATTTGAATGGATACCATATGATCAATTTAATAATATTATTGAAATAAGAAAAGGTTATCTTAATACTGCAATATGGAAGGATGGTCCTTTACATTATAATAAAAAGAGGTATATAAGAGAATCTGATAAATCTGTTACTTTGAAATATTTAAATAATTCACGAAATGTCTCCAAAAAATGTTTAAATAAGGTAATGAACATAAAATTTTTTTTTATTGGCTGTTCTATTAAATATTAAATACATTAACCAATAAAATTCTTTTTTTTTTAGATCTTAAAAGAATATTCAATAAAGAGATTTAATCTTAATATATATGGAATATCTCAAAATCCAATTACAAAAGATTATATTATGGTTCTTAATGATAAATATTTTGTAAAATATTGTGCAATATGTGATAAATTATATACAAATATAATTTATAAATGGTGTAAACCATGTCATATCAATTGTTTTAAAAAAAATTTTATAAGTTGGACTAGTGGAAATGAAAAGATTGATTATTTCATTCAAGAAATACAATTAAAAATTAATAATTTATTTGAATGGGTACCATACAGTCAATTTGATTATATTGAAGAATTAGGAAAATATGGTTCTAATAAATTATATTCAGCTATATGGAAGAATGGTCCTTTATATCATAATTTTAAGAATCAAGATTTTGCAAGAAATTCAAATGAAAAAGTCGCTTTAAAATATCTTGGTAATTCACAAAATATTATCGATAATCTAAATGAGGTATGTGTGTTTATTTTATTATACATATGTGATTTGATCTTATTTTATAATACGCGTATACGCGTATACGCGTTTACGTTTACTAATTTTTGATCGTATTTTTATTATTAGATTTTAAAAGAATATTCGTTAAAAGGATTAAAACTTAATATATATGGAGTATCTAAAAATCCTATCACAAAAGATTATATTATGATCCTAGATAAAAAATATTTTGAAATATATTGTATAAAATGTGAAAAAATTTATACTGATATATCATATAGATGGTGTAGACCATGTCAAATAGATTATTTTAAAAATAATTTTATAAATTGGACAAGTGGAAATGAAAAAGTTGATAATTTAATTCAAGAAATGCAATTAAAAATTCATGATCCATCTGATATAATATTTGAATGGATACCATTTGATCAATTTAATAATATTGAAAAAATTGGTAGAGGTGGTTTTGCTACAGTACATTCAGCTATATGGAAGGATGGTCCATTAAATTATTATAAAGATAAAAATGAATGGATAAGAGATTCAAATAAAAAAGTTGCTTTAAAATGTTTAGATAATTCACAAAATATAACCGACGAATTTTTAAATGAGGTATGAAAACATAAATTCAATTTTTTTTTTAAAAAAAAAAAATACTTAACCATTTTTTTTTACCTTTAGGTTAAAGCATATTCAATTAATAGTTTTGATAAAATTCTTAAAATATTTGGAATATCTCAAAATCCATTTACAAAAGATTATATTATGGTCCTTCAATATGCGGAAGGTAGAAATTTTACTTATTGGATGAATCATAATTCAAAATATTTTAATTGGTTAATTAAATTAAAAGTTTTAAGTAATATTATTAATGGTCTTAAAGAAATTCATAAAAAACAGATGGTCCATCGTGATTTTCATATAGGAAATATATTATTTAAGGACTTACATTTATTCACTTCAAATTATATTTCTGATATGGGATTATGTGGTGAAATTGATAATATAGATGAAGCATGTATTTATGGAGTTATGCCTTATATGGCTCCTGAAGTATTAAGAGGAAAACCTTATACTCAAGCAGCAGATATATATAGTTTTGGTATGATCATGTATTTTATAGCGACTGAAAAACAACCTTTCTCCCATTGTGCACATGATCATCTTCTAGTATTAGATATATGCAGAGGAAATAGACCTGAAATAGATGAGCCGGAAGCACCTAAATGTTATATTGATTTAATGAAAAAATGTTGGGATTCAAATCCTATTAATAGACCGAACGCTTCTGAAATAGAAAAATTAATTATATCATTTTATAATTCATATTGTAGAAATGAAATAAAACGAGATGATAATGATAAAATTGAAGAACAATTCAAAGAAGCGGAAAAATATAGAAATTCTAATAAAAATAATAATCCAACTATTCATATTGAACATATTGAAGCAGTTTTTACATCTCGTTTAATTAATCCTTTTACAAAAAATCTTGAAAATCTTGAAAATCTTTCAGAATTTTTAGATGATAATATTCAATGTTTAGATAAATCTGTTAAATCGGAATGTTTTGACTGTGAAATATATAGACAATAATAATAATAATAATAATAATTTTTTTTTATTCATTTAAATTATTTTTTTCTTTTTTTTTTAGAAAATATCATATAATTTTTATTAATCATGTTAATAGTGAAAAAAATTTTTTATATTTATATAGTATATATTTTGTATAAATTTATAGTATTTTTTGTATAGGTATTATAGGTAGATTATTTTTTTGTTCAACACTGATTATAGAGTATATATATGTAAATTTTATTTTACATAAATAAAATCAGTTTGTAATTGAACAAACATTGTAAAAAAAAAATTAATGGTGTTATAGTTTTGGTGGAAGTATACAATAAATAGGGAAAATTTTGTGATAATAGTAATTGAAGTCTACATAAAGTTAATTATTAAAGTTAGCGGCGCATAAAAACGACGCTTTACCTCAAAAAGCTCAAATTTCAAAACCCGTGTCAAATGCTCCTCCTGTTAATTTAATTGTCTTTTTAGCAAATGCTGGTAATGGTGGACGTGAGTCGTTTCGAATCTTGACTTTGAAGCCAGTGTATGTGCAAGAGGACGAATTTAATTCTCATGTGAACTCAAAATTATTTCATCATAGGTGAGATTACAGATACAATGTTTTCAATTTATGATTTTATGATAGTTGGCGGGGCAAATAAATAAATGCACAATCTTTTTGGATGTTTTTACGTATAATCTTTTGTTCATATTAAGCGTTCCGGCATTATTCGCCTCGATCGTTGCCAAGTTTATTTAACCATAAAATTTTGGGTTTTTCAGTCGAATATGCAGGATGGTGATCTTGGACGTCAACCCCTACCAAATAACTATTATTTATAAAAACTCCGGTTGTCATTAACAAAAAAGGATAAGGAAAGTACGTAATTAATTTAATATTTAACTACATGGTATGACAAAAATACTAGTTCTTCTTTCAAAATTTTAAAAATCATTTAAATCCGCTGCGAAATATAATAAAGTAATTATAGTATTAACCACTCGTCAAAATGCGAAGCTTGTTTAAAAAACTGAATATAAAAAAATGTATAACATGTGGTGCAATTACTGCAATGTATATAAATAAACCAAGTACACGCTACTATAAATGGTGTAAATCATGTCGAAAAAAATGTTTTAAAAATAAAATAGACTGGACTAGTGGAAATGATAAAATTGATAATTTAATTCACGCAATGCAATTAAAAATTAAGTATCGGACTGATGAAATATTTGAATTGATACCTTATAATCAGTTTGATAATATTAAAATAATAAGAAAAGGTAATTTTTCTACAGCAAAATGGAAGGATGGCCCATTATATTGGGATAGTGTGTATAAAAAATATAAAAGAGATCGATATTGGAACAAAAGAATAGTTGTTTTAAAATGTCTTGATAATGAAGTATTTGATAGTGAAGTATTCGATAGTAAAGAATTTGATAGTGAAGAATTTGATAGTAAAGAATTTAGTAATAAATTTTTAAATAAGGTACGAAATTTCTATACAGAATTATTTAATTATTTAATACTTTTTTAATCATTTGTTTATGTTTAATAGGTATTAAAAGAATATACAATAAAGGAATATAGCATTAGAATGATATACTATGGGGTTTCTCAAGATCCAATTACAAAAGATTATTTATTAGTTCTCGATGATTATTTGACGACAATTTGTATAGAATGCGGTGAAAGATATACAAACAAATATGATGAATGGTGCAAACCATGTCACATAAATTATCTTAAGAATAATCATATAAACTCGTCCAGTGAAGATGATAAAATCAATAATATTATTCACGAAATGCAATTAAAAATCGATCATCCGGCTGATATAATATTTGAATGGATACCTTACAACCGGTTTAATTATATTAAAGAAATAGGAAAAGGTACTCTTGCTACAGCAATATGGAAGGATGGCCCATTATATTGGAATAGTGTGTATAAAGAATACGTAAAAAATTCTGATGAAGTAGTCGTTTTAGAATATTTTGATTCTAAAGAACTTGCATTAATTAAGGTATGAATTTCTATACAAAATTATTCAAATATTTTTAATATTGCTCATTTTGCTAATGATTAATAGGTTTTAGAAGAATATTCAATAAAAACATCATATGACAATAAAAAGATATATGGGATTTCTCAAAATCCAATTACAAAAGATTATTTATTGGTTCTCAATAATAAATATTTGAGAAAATATTGTGTAAATTGTGTTGAACAATGTACAGGTAAAACTATGCTATGCAAAATAAAACATCAGAAAAAATATTTTATAAACTGGATTAGTGGGAATGGAAAAATTGATAATTTTATTCGAGAAGTGCTATTGAAAATTGATGTTTACAAGGATATATTATTTGAATGGATATCATACAATCAGTTTAGTGATATTGAAAAAATAGATCAAGGCGGTTTTGCTACAGTATATTCAGCAATATGGAAGGATGGCCCATTACGTTATATGAGTTGTTGGACAAGAGATTCAGATAAAAAAGTTGCTTTAAAATGTTTAAATAATTCACAAAATATAACCAATGAATTTTTAAATGAGGTATGAAATTTGTAATTTAATTTATTTATAATTTATAAATAATTAAATTAATTTTTTTTTTAGGTTACGGCATATTTAATTTATAATCCTGATAAAATTCTTAGAGTTTATGGAATATCTCAAGATCCGGATACAAAAAATTACATTATGGTTCTCCAGTATGCAGAAGGTAGAAATTTTAATTATTGGATGAATCATAATTCAAAATATTTTAACTGGTTAATTAAATTAAAAGTGTTAAGCAGCATTATTAGTGGACTCAAAGAAATTCATCAAAAACAGATGGTTCATCGTGATTTTCATATAGGAAATATATTATTTAAGGAGATACATTTGTTTACTTCAAATTATATTTCTGATATGGGATTATGTGGAGAAATTGGTAATATAGATGAAACAAACATTTATGGAGTTATGCCTTACGTGGCTCCTGAAATATTAAGAGGAAAACCTTATACTCAAGCAGCAGATATATATAGTTTTGGTATGATCATGTATTTTGTAGCGACTGAAAAGCAACCTTTCTCCCATTGTGCACATGATCATCTTCTAGTAATAGATATATGTAAAGGAATTAGACCTGAAATAAATGAGCTGGAAGCACCTAAATGTTATATTGATTTAATGAAAAAATGTTGGGATTCAAATCCTGTTAATAGACCGAACGCTTCTGAAATAGAAAAATTCATTATTTCATTTCATAATTCATATTGTAGAAAAAAACGAGATGATAATGATGAAATTGAAGAACAATTCAAAGAAGCAGAAAAATATAGAAATACAAACAGAATCATCAAATCAACCTTTCATCCTCAAGCTATTTATACATCTCGACTACTCAACTCCTTTACAAAGGATCTTCCTGAATATATTGATGATTATACTCAATGTATTAACAATCGTACGGAATGTTTAGACTGTGCAATATAAGTTATATAACAGAATGAGTTATGTTTATTTATGTTCACAATTATCAGAAGAATATTCAAATATTTGTACTAATTGATTATAAATATGTTATAACAAATTTATATATTATTTTCTTTTATTCATTCTTTGTTCAACACTGATAATGTAAATAAAATCGGTTTGTAATTGAACAAACACTTTAAACCATTAAATAACTTTCGTTATTTATCATTTCATATCAAAAGATTTTATTAAAAAAAATTGTTTCTTGTTATTTTGAATTTAATAGTATTATCTAAATTTTTTATCCTTTTTGTTAGTTAAAGATTGATCGCACAATACCAGTCAATGTTTATAAATTTATAAATTTTATAAATTTTTATAAAACTCCGGTAGCTGCTCTTACTCGTGAATTCTTTTCAATTTTCATAACAATAAATCATCTATAGACTGCAAATCATAAACCGGATGCATATATTCCAACTTTCATTGACGTACTTTTTACCGACGCTATTTACCATTCCTTAACAAGGCATTACCAAACATCCTTCTTACTGAATTACCATTTTTTGATTATAATCAGAAATTAACTTTAGATTAGCATCGGAAAATTCTAAATTCTAATACATATTTTTCAAAGGTTTAGAAGTCATTTGACTTTTTCTAGTTTTCAATTTATTTTATTTTATTTTATTTATTATTAATATTTTTGCAGTTTTCATCTTTTTGATTGTGAGATGGCAGTTAAGAAAGTTTCATGCCTAATTTTCCTATCGTGAAAATGGTAGATGAAATGGCGCCGGTAAAAGATACGTTGATAGTGAGTATAGGGATGTACGCTGTTTTTTACTGCGGTTTCTAATCAGTACTTACCATAACTACTATGTGTACTTGGATTCTGTATTTTGTAAACTAGCTTTGGAACCCTATGAAAATTTTTTGGAAAAACTCCGATTAATGATCATTTTTCTAGTTTACTCCAGAAAAACTCAGACATGTGATCAAATATAAAAAATTTTTTATAAAGTATATATATAGTATATATATAAATAGATCATTTTTGTCTAATACCGATTATAGAATACATGTAAATTTTATTTTACATAAATAAAATCAGTTTATAAATTGAACAAACATTGTAAAAAATTACTGCTGCTGTTATGGAAGTATGCAAAAAACAGGGGAAAATTGCGGTAATAATTGAAGCCTACACAAACTGAAGTTAGCAGGGCATGAAAACGACGCTTTATCTCAAAAAGTTCAAATTTGAAAATCCGTGTCAAATACTTCTCCCACTAATTTAATTGTCTTCTTAACAAATATTGGTAATGGTGGACGTGAGTCATTCCGAAACATGGCTTTGAAGATATTTAAAATCACGAAATAAAGTATCTGTGTGAAGAATCACTTGAAATTATTTCATTATAGGTAAGGATGTATGGGGACGCCTCGCTCAGTTCGGTACCGATACTATTGAAAAAAACCGAGTTAAACTGAAACCCCCGGTCCGATCCGAGCCAGTATATTAAACCCGATTTGGAACCAATGTACCAAACCGAATGGAACGAACCGACTCAAGTCGCTCAACCTTAACTCTTCCATCTCTAATTATAGGCGAGATTACAGATACAATGTTTTCATTTTCAATTCATGGTTTTATGATAGTGGCGGGGCAATTAAATAAATGGCACAATTTTTTTTTGGATACTACTCTTACGTATTCAGCTTTATTAGTCTTGTAAATTCCAGTCGTTGCCGAGTTGATTTTATTTTGAATTGTCTGAATTGGGTAACACATGAAATATCCGACCTTTTGACCATAAAATTTCGGTCGAACATGCTTCATCAATAGAATGATTATTTCTAGGATGAAATGAAATAGTAGCGTTAATTATAGGAATTTTTAATTGTAATGATCCTGATAAAATTCTTAGAGTTTATGAAATGTCTCAAGATCCGGATACAAAAATTACATTATGGTTCTCCAATAGTATGCGG
This sequence comes from Rhizophagus irregularis, assembly GCF_026210795.1. Classification (NCBI taxonomy): domain Eukaryota; kingdom Fungi; phylum Glomeromycota; class Glomeromycetes; order Glomerales; family Glomeraceae; genus Rhizophagus; species Rhizophagus irregularis. Next base: position 1,142,165 of record NC_089444.1, on the reverse strand, counting down.
AAGGTCGAAATTTTAGTTATTGGTTGAATAATACTTCTAAATATTTTAGTTGGTTAATTAAATTAAAAGTGTTAAGTAACATTATAATGGTCTTAAAGCAATTCATCAAAAACAGTTGGTTCATCTGATTTCATATAGGAAATATATTATTTAAGGAAATACTTTTATCTACTTTTCGCCCTGTAAAAAATCTGATCCGTGTTTTATCTTTCCATGTTTTTTCCGTGAATGTATCATTTTCATGGAATTAATAACCTTAAATCATGGAAATTTTCATCTCGCTAACACGGATATCCGTGAATATATCATTTTCACGGAATTTTTACGGAAGACACGAAGAAATAATGGAAATATTCGGATAAAAATTTTTCATAGTTCTGATATGGGATTACTATGTAGAGAAATTGGTAATATAGAAAAAACATTTATGGTGTTGTGCCTTATGTGGCTCCTGAAGCCAGTATTAAGAGGAAAGCTTTATAGTAGAAAAAAAAAAAAAAACTCGGGACTAAAAATTATTAGAAATCCGCAGTGAGGAAAACTAAAATTACAAAAATATAAAAATTTTTTATTTTTTCTTATTAAAACACTAATAAATATGGAGTTATACCGAGGGCAAGAGGAGTTCGAGGAACATATCCCTATGAAAAAAAATCATCCAATTTTTGTATGATATTTGTTCAAGTCCGTGTGGAAATTGTACAATTATTGCAGATTTTTGGATAAAAATAGCTATGAAGTTTTTCAAAGCATATTAAAAGTATGCAATTTTTGTACAACTTAAATTTAGAATATAGAAAATGTTCAATTTTTGTGTGATCTTTATACAACTTAAATTTAGGATACAGAAAACATTCAATTTTTGTACAATAAAAATTGTGATTATTGTACAACTTGAAAATAGACTTAAATTTAGGATACAGAAAGCAATTTTTGAGTAATCCTACTATACTACTTTCCATCTTACCTGTATGGTTACATTTGACCACTTTTAGGGTCAAATAGACCATTACAAATAGATTTTCCTAAGTAAAGTGATTTATGCAGTAAGGTTACACAAATTTCAACTGCATATTTGCTTATAAACGGGCATCTTTTGGACCCATTGGTGAAATTTTTGTATCATCTTGTAACTAAAAAAAAGTCAAAAACTTTTTATTAGGTTATACAATTAGTTCTGACTGGAATTATAATTTGGCCAGAATTATGCGGTAAAAATTAACTCTTAAATTATATATGTTGATCACGTGATCTGATCGTCAAAATAAATATGATGACGCGAAATGTTTTTGTTTATGTTTTTTTTAACCTTTTAACTTTTCTTCAACTTTCTTTTAAAATATCAGGTAAGAAAAACTTGTGTTCTTTATCTTTTTATTTTCCTAACTTTTTACATTTTAATGTTACTAGCTTGCTTTCTTCACTAACTTCATACTTTTTTTTTATTACTAACACTAATAATTTACTTTTTAACACACTAATTTGCTTTCTTCACTAACTTCATACTTTTTTATTACTAACACTAATAATTTACTTTTTAACACTACTAATTTGCTTTCTTCACTAACTTCATATTTTTTTTATTTATTTAATACTAATAATTTACTTACACTAATAATTTACTTTCTTCTTTGATACTACTAATTTACTTTCATGTTATTAACATACTTTATTTTATTTTATTTTCTTACAAATTTTTATATTTATGATTATATCGAATTTAGTATTTTATTTATGAAATATTGTGTATATTTTTTATATTTTAAGTCAATAAAAATTCATAATTTCACTTTATAAATTGCCTGTTATTACTGTAAAATTTAACCTATAATTCCTAAAATATGGCCTAAAATTTGGCTCAGAAATCACACAATAATTGTATAAATTCAGGTCAAAAATAGGATAATTATTGAATGAATTACCATGCAATAATTGTGTGATTTATTGCAATTTTTAGCACAATTATTGTATGGTCAAATATACAGAAATCGTAGTGAATTTAATTGAATGATTTTTCAACAAAAATCACACAGACTTTTTTCATAGGGATATCTTAAAAGAAGTCAAGTCCTTTGTTGGAAAAAATTTTACAAAAGCCAACTCTAGGCATAAAGACAAGATAGAGGATATTTTTGACAAAATATTTTTCAGGACGCTAAAAACACATAGGTTACTAGTGGAAATAAGTAATATTACCTGCATAAAAGGTGAAACTATAGAAATAATAGCCAGGAATATACTGAGGTTCGCATATAGAGACTATGATAACGATGTTAAAAGAATTGGAAACCAGAATATTCGCCTTCGTTCATGGCTGCGGCAGGTGCAGCAAAAAACTTCGACACAAGATACACAACTAAATAAAGAAATAGAATGCGAGTTAAAAACACCAATCAAAAACATCTCAGAACAAAGAAAAATGCTGAAAAATAAAAAACGTGAAAAAAAATCAGTTAAGGAAATTGTGCTCCCAACAAATGACGATCAGATATCGATCCAAAAAAATACCAGGCTCAGAGTACAACATCACGTGATATTTTATTTTATGACATACCATCAAGATATAGTGAGGAAGAGGTGGTCAATGCCATAAAACAATTAGGCAAGGTACACAGAATTAGAATCAAAAAACACTACAAATACCAATCAGTAAGAGCGGACATTTCATTATTGGAAGATTATGAGACATCCTTCTTAAATGGAGCATGGAAAGAGAAAGTGCTAATAGGAAGCAATGATAAAAATAAAAAAGTCATTGACGTTCATTGGTTCAAAGGAGATAGGACTGTTAAAGACATAAAAGAAAAATGCAAGTGGAAAGCTTACAAAGTAATATGTACGAATTACTACCAAGATATAGCGAGGAAAAATTATACTTTTGAGTATGGAAAAATTGCTCGCTTTGGAAATAAGACAGTTTTCTGGCGTATTTTAAAGATGAAGATCAGTTGAACAATGCAATCACTCTGGACGGCGGAATCACAGATCAAGCCTGGATTATTCACAGAAAACGTCAAGATGGTGCATCGAAGAAGTCCACAAAAGAGGTTCTTCCGAGGGCGCTAATCAGCACGGTCCCGAATAATAAAAAAGAAGAGCCGATAATAACAACCGTAACGTCACCAACAATTATCAAAGATATAACCACGGAAGAGGTAGTCGATACCGTTAATAAATATACTAGGAAAAACCTGCTGAGTGAAAAGCAAGTAGAAACAATATCGCCTCCGCTAAAAGATTATACTTCTCCAGATAACGTGGTTAAAGTGATTGAGGAGTACCGAAAAGAGATAATGGTCGAATACGATAAAGTGACGTTACCAGTTGAAGACGACAACAAGATAAAAGTCTACGATGAAAACCACCTGCTGAGTAAAGCTAGGATTTCTTTATTCGAAAAATGCGTCGGCGACAAAAAGGGGAAGAAGTCAGAGCGTTCTACAAATGGAGAAAAAACTGTGTCTCCGATAGAATTACATGAATACAACAACTGAAAGTTAACGCTGATTGTACTAAACAATTACCATCACAAAACAACAAGTATCCATTTACTTGTTCAAACCGTAACCCATTTTTAATAGGTCCAGGTAATGGTTTTTCATCATCATCGGACGATGAAGAAGACAAGAAGCGTATAAAGAAAAAACAGGGAACGTGAAGTGACACAGAATACGAAGAGACTGGAGAAGGCTTTAGAGAAGTTAAAAAAGAAAAAAAACCCTGGGCCGGGAAACCTGGAAGCAGGATGGGCCGTAAAAAGAAGAAAAAGGGTCAAAACAAAAAATAGTTTAGGTTTCTTTTTTTAGTGTAGAATAACGAGATATACCCATGTATGTAGATAGCTTGTATATAGGTTGGTGTAGGGGTTAAAGGTGTTGATCGGGGACGGTAGTGGCCTTGACATGGAGAGAGCGAGTAGTTTTAGACTGCTCAATTTCAATGGGTATATTGAGGTTATTTTACTGCCTATGTTTGTACTAGTGCGCGACATACTAACATAGGCCCTCTTTAATCAATAAATATGCGTTTGTCATTGTAAAAAAAAAAAAAAAAAGCTTTATAGTAACCAAGCAGCAGATTTAGTATGCTTATGTATTTGTAGCAACTGCAACCTTTCTATAATTGTGCACATCACCTAGTATATATATATTACATAGTATGTAAAGGAACTAGACCTGAAATAATGAGTCGGAAACACCTCAGTAGGACCCAGAAATATATATATAGGGGTCAGGTGGCGAAAAATTTTTTTACTATGATCTGTACGCAGAGAATTTTTATATGAGTAGTACGCATAATTGACACCTGATATAAAAATCCTGCAAAAATACGCAAATAAAATTTCAGACATTAAGTTATTAATTATTTTATCATGGCTTCTCTATTATTTATAAAACCAAATACTAATGTGAAAAAATAGAATTTACCATTTTTTCAATAATATTTTTCTAAAATTTCACTTTTAACCATTAGAAATTTCTTTCAATTAATACTAAATATTACAATGCGGTTAATTAAATAAGTACGTACAATAAAAATATTTTATATATAAGATTAGCCAAATTTAGGCCAAAAATACGCAAACTAATTTTTTACATATAAAAATTTTGATAAAAATACGCAATCCAATCTTGATAACCTAACTATAGATGAAAAATTCTAAAATTGTACACAAATCAAAACTTTACTCCGTCTAATTCCACTATGATGGCGACGCATCTGTGTACCCTACCCCTGTATATATATTTCTGGGTCCTACCTCAGTGTTTGACTTAATGAAAAAGTGTTGGGATTCAAATCCGATTAATAGACTGAACACTAGCGAAATAGAAAATTTTATTATTTCATTTTATAGTTCAAATTGTTCGACTAAATGTTAGAGGTTTTAATATTAAAAAATTACCTTTAATAATTCATCTAAGTAATACAAGATGATGTCAAATTAAAAAACAATTCCAAGTAGCAGAAAGATATAGAAATACAAACAGAAACATTAAATTAACCATTCATCCTCAAGCTACTTATACATCTCGACTACTTAATTCCTTTACAAAGGATACTATATTGACGATTATACTCAATAATGTATTAATAATCGTACGGAATGTTCAGTTTAGATTGTGCAATAACAGAATAAATTATGTTTATTCGTTATAATTATCAGAAGTATATGGCAATATGCTAAGTAAATATTTGTGCTGGTTGATGGTAAATAGTACGCTATAATAAATTTATATTATTTTCTTTATTTAGTCATTGTTCAACACTGAACAAAGTAAAATAAAATCAATTTGTAATTGAAAAAACATTGCAAATAACTTTTGTTGTTTAATATTTCAGAATCAAAAGGTTAAGTTTATACAGTAGTGCCAAAATAACAATTAGTCCTTGCTGATTCGAATTGAAACGATTGATTGTACAATACCATCAATGCTGAACGACAAATTATCTGAAAAATAAAATAAAAGATTCCAAATTACAATTTTTTCCATAATTATTCACAAAAAGAAGTTAGTAAACTTCAGCAAGATAAAGCTTGTGCCGCTGCAATCGGATAACCGTAACCGGATACATATATTCACGAACATTTTTTCATTGACGTACTTTTATCGACGCTATTTTCTTGATGATGATCCGAAATTACAGTAATAAGATTTTTCAGTTGTTTTTTCTAGACTTTAGCACTTGAGAAATTCAAAAACATAATTTTCAAATTTACCCACGCAAGAATTTTTATTTTTGCTTATGAAGTCATTTTTGTCATTCTTTTATTTCCTTTCATTTATTTTATTTTTTTCTATTTTGCATCAGAATTGTTTCGATCGGCAGATTTTTTTTGGTTAGCCAGAGTAACCAGAAAATTAAATCAACGAGATCGAATTTACTAATTTACTCCGAGTTTTTGATTGGATACCGTTATTTATATATGGATTTAGTTAGGATGGTTAGGATTAGGGTTTAGATATTAGGGCTATATTAGGGTATTTTAGGTAGGTTATTGTACAAATTTAGTTTTTTTTACTACGGATATTCTTATATGTCACCGTACGTCTAATAGAAACTTGGGTGGAATTACCGGGGATGACATTAACAAAAAAGGAAAGGTTATGTATTTAACATTACGTGCACGAAAGTCGCATCTTTGTTTGGTATGACAAATAGTTCCTCTTTCAAAACTTTTTTTAAATCCTCCGCAAAATATAACAAAGTAATTGTTACAATATACCCGCCTGTCAAAATGCGAAGCTTGTTTAAAAAATTGATTAAAAAATGTATAACATGTGGTGCAATTACTGTAATGTATATAAATAAACCAAGTACACGCTATAAATGGTGTAAATTATGTCGAAAAAATTGTTTTAAAATTAAAGTAAACTGGACTAGTGGGAATGAAAAAATTGATAATTTTATTCACGAAATGCAATTAGAAATCGATCATCCGACCGACATAATATTTGAATGGATACCTTATAATCAATTTGAAGATATTAAAGAAATAAGAAAAGGTAATCTTGCTACAGCAACATGGAAGGATGGCTCATTATATTGGAATAGTAAGAATAAAGAATATTTAAGGTATTCGGATGAAATAATTACTTTAAAATACTTTGATAGTGAAGAATTTGAGAATGAAAGATTGTTAAATAAGGTACGAAATTCTTATACAAAATTATTAAAACACTTTTAATATTGCTCAACTTGCTTATATTTAATAGGTTTTAAATGAATATTCAATAAAAGAAAGTAAAATTAGTAAGATATATGGAATTTCTCAGGATCCAATTACAAAAGATTATTTATTGATTCTCTATAATAATTATTTGAAAAAATTTTGCATAGAATGCGGTGAACAATATACAGATATAAATATGAATTGGTGCAAACCATGCAAAGTAAATTATCTTGAGAATAATAATATAAACTCGACCAGTGTAAATGAAATAATTGATAATTTTATTTACACAATGCAATTAAAAATTAACGAACCAGAGGATAAAATACTTGAATGGATACCATACGACCAGCTTAGTGATATTAATTATATTAAAGAAATAAAAAAAGATACTCTTGCTACAGCAATATGGAAGAATGGCTCATTGTACTGGAATAGTAAGAATAAAGAATATATAAGAAATTCGGATGAAATAGTTGTTTTAGAATATTTTGATGGTGAAAAATTTTATAGTAAGAGAGTGTTAAGTGAGGTATAAAATTTCTGTACAAAATTATTCAAATACTTTATAATATTTCTCATTTTGCCTACATTTAATAGGTTTTAATAAAATATTCAATAAAGGAATACAGCATTAATAAGATATATGGAATTTCTCAAGATTCGGTTACAAAAGATTATATATTGATTCTCAATATCAAATATTTAAGAAAATTTTGTGTAAATTGTGTTGAACAATATACAGATGAAAATATACTATGCAAAATAAATAATCAGAGAGAATATTTTATAACCTGGACTAGTGGGAATGAAAAAATTGATAATTTTATTCGAGAAATGCTATTGAAAATTGATGTTTACAAGGATATATTTTTTGAATGGATACCATATAATCAGTTTAGTGATATTGAAAAAATAGATCAAGGTGGTTTTGCGACAGTATATTCAGCAATGTGGAAGGATGGCCCATTTCGTTATTATAAGGATAAAAATGAGTGGATAAGAGATTCAGATAAGAAAGTTGCTTTAAAATGTTTAAATAATTCACAAAATATAACCAATGGATTTTTAAATGAGGTATAAAGTTTATAATTTAATTATTTATAATTTATAAATAATTAAATTAATTTTTTTTCTAGGTTAAGGCATATTTAATTTATAATCCTGATAAAATTCTTAGAGTTTATGGAATATCTCAAGATCCAGATACAAAAAATTACATTATGGTTCTCCAGTATGCAGAAGGTAGAAATTTTAATTATTGGATGAATAATAATTCAAAATATTTTAACTGGTTAATTAAATTAAAAGTGTTAAGCAGCATTATTAGTGGACTCAAAGAAATTCATCAAAAACAGATGGTTCATCGTGATTTTCATATAGGAAATATATTATTTAAGGAGATACATTTGTTTACTTCAAATTATATTTCCGATATGGGATTATGTGGAGAAATTGGTAATATAGATGAAACAAACATTTATGGAGTTGTGCCTTACGTGGCTCCCGAAGTATTAAGAGGAAAAACCTATACTCAAGCAGCAGATATATATAGTTTTGGTATGATCATGTATTTTATAGCGACTGAAAAGCAACCTTTCTCCAATTGTGCACATGATCATCTTCTAGTAATAGATATATGTAAAGGAATTAGACCTGAAATAAATGAGCTGGAAGCACCTAAATGTTATATTGATTTAATGAAAAAATGTTGGGATTCAAATCCTATTAATAGACCGAACGCTTCCGAAATAGAAAAATTCATTATTTTATTTCATAATTCATATTGTAAAAATGAAATAAAACGAGATGATAATGATCAAATTGAAGAACAATTCAAAGAAGCAGAAAAATATAGAAGTACAAACAGAAACATCAAATCAACCTTTCATCCTCAAGCTATTTATACATCTCGACTACTTAACTCTTTTACAAAGGATCTCCCTGAATATATTGATGATTATACTCAATGTATTAACAATCGTACGGAATGTTTAGACTGTGCAATATAAGTTATATAACAGAATGAGTTATTGTCCGGAGCGAAGCGAAGGACAATATTGTCTACACACTATGAAAAAAAATTGATCAACGTGAATTTCTCTGTCCGCCACGTGATCGTCACCCAATGAAATCGCAAATTTTAGTTTTTCGCTCCGGACTTACAACGGTTCCCGTTTCCTAGTGTTTATTTATGTATTACAATTATCAGAAGAATATTCAAAGTAAATATTTGTACTAGTATATGTTATAACAAATTTATATATTATTTTCTTTTATTTATTCTTTGTTCAACACTGATAAAGTAAAATAAAATTAGTTTGTAATTGAACAAACACTTTAAACCATTAAATAACTTGTTATTTATCGTTTCATACCAAAAGATTTAATAAGTATAGTATTAAAAAAAATTGTTTCTTGTTATTTTGAATTTAAGTGTATGATTTTCTAAATTTTTTATCCTTTTTTTTACAGTTAAAGATTGATTGCACAATACCAGTCAATGTTTATAAATTTTATAAATTTCATAAATCTTATAAAACTCCGGTAGCCGCTCTATCTTATTCGTGATTTTCATAACGATAAATCATCTATAAGAGACTGCAAACCATAAACCGGATGCATATATTCCATATTTACCATTCCTTAACAAGGCATTACCAAACACCTTCTTATTACCGAATTAACATTTTTTAATAATAATCCGAAATTAACTTTAGATTAGCATCGGAAAATTCTAATACATATTTTTCAAAGGTTAGGTCATTTGGCTTTTTTCCCTTCATCAATTTTTTTTTATTTTATCTATTATTAATATTTTTGCAGTTTTAATCTTTTTGATTATAAATAACAAGGCAATATTGTGAGATGCCTAATTGTCCTATCGTGGAAATGGTAGACTATGTACTTGAACTCTGTATTTTGTATACTAGTAGCTTTGGAATGATTATATCCCTATAAAAAATTTTCTGGAAAAACTCCGATTAATGATCATTTTTCTAGTTTTTACTCCAGAAAAACTCAGACATGTGATTAATTTTCTAAAAATTTTTTATAAAGTATATTTGTATCATCTAACATTAAGTGAAATTAACCTGAAATAATGTTAGTTATATTAATTATGAAAAGTGTTTGAATTATTGTCAGTTATTCAGCAGTTGGTTAATATTCAACTGTAATAAAGCGATGATTGTGAATTGAAGAACAATTCAAAGAAGTAGAGTAGCCGTTGTTTACAAAAGATCTTGAAAAACTTCGTTCCAGAATTTTTAGGTAAATCAGATAAGTTTGAATGTTTTAATTGAGCCAGTAATAATTATTTTTGTAATTAAATTTAATTAAAACAAACCAAAAAACAGTCCGTACCAATTATTGTTAGAAATTAGAAATTATATTTATAATCATCATGTTAATAGAGAAAATTCATATTCATTTTTGTCTAACACAGATTATAGAATATATCTAAATTTTATTTTACATAAATAAAATCAGTATATAAATTGAACAAACATTGTAAAAAATTACTGCTGTTGTGGAAGTATGCGAAAAATAGGGGAAAAATCGCGGTAATAATTGAAACCTACAAAGTTAGCAGGGCATGAAAACGACGCTTTATCTCAAAAAGTTCAAATTCCAAAACCCGTGTCAAATACTCCCGCTAATTTAATTGTCTTCTTGGCAAATATTGGTAATAGTGGGCGTGAGTCGTTCCGAAACATGACTTTGAAGACATTTAAGTGTGAAGAGTTCTCTAATGTTAACTCGAAATTATTTCATTATAGGTAGTAGGGAGACGACTCGCTTGGTTCGGTTCGATTCCGAACCGATACTGTTGAAAAAACCGAGTCAAACCGGTTCGGTTCTTGTCACTTCGGTCCAGATCCGAGTCAGTACTAGTATATATCAAAATTTATTAAAACCAAATGTACCAAACCGAATGGAACGAACCAACTCAAGTCGCTCAACCTTAACTTTTCCATCATCCCTAATTATAGGCAAGATTACAGATACAATGTTTCATTTTCAATTCATGGTTTTATGATAGTGGCGAGGCATTTAAATAAATGGCACAATTTTTTTTGGATACTCTTACGTATAATCTTTTGTTCATATTAAGCGCTTTTCCAGCATCATTAGCCTCGTAGATTCCGGTCGTTGTATTCTTCGGTCGGGTTGGTTTATTTGATTTGTCTGATTTTTTGTGTAACACATGAAATATCTGACCTTTTGACCATAAAATTTTGGGCTTTTTCGGTAGAACATGTTTCAGAAATAGAATGGTCTCTTTTGCATTTGATTGAAAAATGCAACCGACCGGAATTAAATAATAAAGTGTCGGTCAGCGATCAATTATTATGATATCTATGGTTTATTCATTTAATACTGACGCACTTTTACAAGTTTAATGCATTTTAAGAAATTTATTTCTAAGGTGAAATAGCATTAATTATTAAATCGTAAAGATTATAAAAAGAAATAAGCGAATTATTTAATATTTCTATCAGTTATATCCTTTAAGGTAACCACTTAATTTATATTTTGCAACTTTTTACTCTTCAGGGCCGGAATTGCATAATTCCAGTATGCACAAAATTTGCGTCTTCGGATTTGTATATTTTGTTTACACTAAGTAATACATATAAGGCGCAGTAAGATCGAGAAATTGGTGATATAGATGAAACAAACATTTATGGAGCTATGCCTTATGTAGCTCCTGAAGTATTAAGAGGTAATCCTTATACTCCAGCAGCAGATGTATATAGTTTTAGTATGATCATGTATTTTGTAGCAACTGGGAGACAACCTTTCGCCAATTGTGCACATGATCATCATCTAGCATTAGATATATGTAAAGGAATTAGACCAGAAATAAATGAGCCGGAAGCACCTAAATGTTATATTGAGTTAATGGAAAAGTGTTGGAATTCAAACCCTGTCAATAGACCGAATGCTGCTGAAATAGAAGCAACTATTATTTCATTTTATAATTCATATCGTTCACAAGATAATTATGAAATTAAAAGACAATTTCAAGAGGCAGAAAATTATAGAAATACAAATAATAATAGCAAATCAACTATTCATCCTCAAGCTATTTATACATCTCGATTACTTAATCCTTATACAAAAGATCTATCAGAATACATTGATGAAAATACTCAATATTTAAGATATGTTGATAATAACACCGAATGTCTAGACTGTGCAATATAAATTTTAGAATATGTATAGTATAAATTAAGGTGAAATTATTTCATCGCGATAGTCTTCTATAACCAATTAAATCATTATCATATGTTAGTTGCTAACTATATCTATATTCTATAAATATTAAAATAAAATTCACGTTTATCATTTAACAAAATGTAATTAATTCGCGTAAAAAAATATTTTGAGATTTTTTGGTCGCAATTGTAACAATTTGATTTTACTGTTGTGATTATATTTCCTTAAATATTATAAAAATCAATAGAATGTGGATATAACGTTACTTAGAGTACATCTTGCTTACAATCCTTGGTATCGTACTAGTGTTTCGAGCGAAATCGAAATTTAATATCTGGCGAAACTTCCGAAACCTGGCGAAACTAAATAAGTCACGTGTTAAATTTTTAATTGGCTATAAAGTATAAATTATATGGTTCCAAGTTCTCTGGCAATTCTTTACTTTTTCATTAACTCTCTAAAATTCAAGCATTTGTATTTAAAAGTAAGGTAGGATTTTGTACAAATCCCATTTGACACTTGCTACCAAATGTCAACTTCCATTTAAAAAATTTCTTCATAAACAATTAGTTGAAATGTGATTGTACTGTAAATAATTAACTACAGTCAAACCTATGTGCCGAACCGATAAATTTCCATGTCCCATTTCACAATTAATAAAAAAATCTCATTGTAACATGTACCGATATTTTAGGTTGCAATAGTATTAGTATTTGGCCAGCATTGGTTGAAGTTATAAAATTTAAAATGAATTTTGCGCCAGATCAGAATTAGATTTTGGCCTAGCATAAATTATAATTTGGGCCACAGTATGGTCTACGATTTTGACGGGTTGAATAGTATATTCCAAATTAATTGAAAAATTTAATGATAATTCGCGTAATCTACAACTGGATCTTAGATATGAAACATATTTAACAACTAATTACAAGACAATTTTAGTTTCGCTGAGTTTCGGAAGTTTCGCCAGGGTTTCGGACATTTCGCCAGGTTTGGCAGTTTCGGAATAGCCGAAACCGAAACTAAAAATGGACGAAACGTCTCGCCAATCGCAAAACAGTTTCGCCCGAAACATTAATCCTTGGTGATAATGATGTTTATATGAAAATTACATATAATAAATGATTTAAAGAAATATTTTATAGAAAAAACCAAATAAAATTATATTTCAAAGGTAATTATAACAATGCTTATAGTAGTTGCTAAAATATAATCTTATGATAGGAGTTACTTATGATTCATAGTAATTATTACGATAAATTAAGTATATTACGCCAATCTAAGTAATTTCTATTAAACATAATAGCTATTATTATAAGTCCTTATTTTTTTTCTAAAATATAGTTGTTATTTGTTTATATCTAAAACTTGTCTATTAATCTATTAATATAATTATACAAAAAAAAAGAGACTTGGCCCTAGTGCTTCGATCCGGATGAAAACCGTCATCCGGGTTACACAAAAAAGGATCCGGATTAGATTTACAACTGATCGGCAATAATTCTGGCCAGAATTCATAACGCCGGCCAGAATTACAAATTTGTTTAACATTAAAATTTTTCGTGTAGCCAATAAAAAATTTTTTACCCGGTGGCTAAACTATTTTTCCGGTGTCACGTGATATTAATTTCGGCCAGAATTACAAATTTGGCCAATTATATTCCAATTTTATTCAATACTTTTTTTAAACCAATTACATATTATTCAGACTATTGTTTAACATTTATTTGTAAATTAACTAACTATGAAATTTTGGATAAACAAGATATTTTGTATACAGCTGAAGATTACTATAGATAGATGTTTTGAGTTAGTTAGGCAATTTTTAAATGTTAAAATGAGATTTGTTTCTTTCAAAAATTAAAGAATCATTTGAATCAATTATATAACACTAAGGTTTTAATTTTTAAAAAAAAGTTGTTATAATTATTTAAATTTTATAATATCCCAATTTTTTGCAATAATTTTTCATTTAAAATCAGTTGATCAAACATGTCATTCAAGTGTTTTCAGTGTTTTCACTTTTCAATATTTAAAGTTTTGTCTATAGTCGTACTTTAATGAAAAAATATATATACTTATTTCTTGTAAATCTTAATTATATAAAATTACAGTGCTATGAAAAAAAAAATATAAATAAAGATTCATCCGGATTCCGGTTTAAACCGAATATTTTTCATCCGGATTACAATCCGGATGAAAACCGCAAAATCCGGATATCCGAAAAAAAAAAAATATCCGGATCGAAGCACTACTTGGCCCAGGAAGATTATCAAATTAAAAATATCCAGCTGAACGAAAGATTTCTAAATAAAGAGTTACAAAGTATAAACTGTAACCTAAATTTATAATTATAAATGAAAAAATAAACAAAAACTTTTAAGATAATAAGTCCTGGAAAAACATTGTTATTTCCAAGCATGTCGCTAATGTAAGGATAGAAAAAGCTGTGAAACAGAGATTTCATAATAACTATTATTACATAAAATTCTCAATATTAAGACATTAAAATTAAACGAATTTTATATTCCTTGTATAAAAAAATCAATTTCAAAATATTTTCTATTTTGAATGCAATCATATACATCTGTTGCTTGAACAACTGGACAAATACAAAGACAAAATCCGTCGTATAACTCCTGAATATCAATTCCAATAAATTCGTTAATAGACATTTTAATGTTTTTTAAACAAATTTATGTATTAGCTTAAGTATTGCAATACTTCCAGTAACGCGAATCCAAAAGCTATTAACCTTTAAAATATTCATATCGGCTGATCAGAAAAGCCTCCCATAATTTTATATGCTAATGACAATAAGTAACCCATCAGTTATATAATGAACCCATCAACTGAGCTTAAATATTAATTGGCTTGATTTTTCCAATCAGCCGATATAATGAATATTGTTCCGGCTTTCGAAGTACAACATGCAATCAGCGTGAAATGCACAATAGAAATTATATTATCAAGAGGTTTTATAAACAAATTATGTTTTGACAAAATAATTGATTAAATATTATTTGAATATCATATACAATATAAAATTAAAATAATTATAAAATCACCGAGAAACATAGGATTCATTTCTCCATATTAATTGGGCAAATAATTTAATAAATCTTTCTAATTTCAATTTTTTGAAATGACAAAAGTCGTAAAAAAAAAATTCTGTTACGCAACATCTTTACAGTCAACTCTGGATATAACGAACCCTCTATTCCAGGGGGTTTAGTTCGGTATAGAACTAATTTTCTGTTCTAGGTAATTTAGGGCAAACTTGTAATGCTGCCCTAAATTTCGAAAAAATTACCAGTAATTCTGGCCAGCACTATAAATTTACTATATAGTCACATGACCATTAGTTATAGATACTTAGTGTTTTTATATAATAAATCGGTTCTGGAAATTCCGGTTCGGTATAACAAAGTTTATAACTTATAACCAGAGTCGACTGTATAACGTATTTTAACTGATTAATTAATAGCTTAAATATGTATATATTTAAATTTTTATGCCCCGGACTCTTTCAACCAGGAATTGAATATGGTTAATTTATAATTTTTTTTTGTATAGTGTATATCATTTCACTGAATAACGAAAAAATAATTTTTTTTTATCCCATCGGTATTATGTATACACCGATGGATTTTTTTGTAAATTATTCCACCGGTATAAAAAAGTATAAAAAAGTATAAAATCCATCGGTGTATACGCCATACACAATGAGATAAACCTGTTATTCCATGGGTATCTAATAAATACTCCATATACACCGATGCTCCCCTCCCTTCGGGGGGGCCCCCAAGACATCGGTGAATATTTCAGTTATTCATTGATACCCATGGAATAACAAGTATGTATTGAATAACAAAACAGTGTAATCGACAACTAATGTGGACTTTCATATATTGAAGGTAAAATACATCTTTCTAATGATGAAATTCAGTCTTTGATTGATATATATAATTTGACGTGTTTCCAAATATAAATATTTCTTCCAGGTCTTTCAAAGTAAATGTCCAGCAACATAAACCCTCTCACAAGGGTTATTAATAAACATTAAGCCAATGGATTTCATCGTACTTTTTAATATACTACCACCGCTAAAATGTTTTATCCTATAATCTTCAGAATTTCTGATCTATATAATTAAGATTGTTCACAACGCTTGATAAAAGTTTGAAAATTTGCAATAGGAATATGGACCAATTATCTAATTCTTCTTATGAGTTGTATCATATTTATTCTTTGTTATTAATCTCTCGTCATAAATTATCTTAAAAGTACGGAGCCTGGTGTGAGATCTGTGCACCTTGCATAATATATTTCTCTGATAATATTATTTTATGTACAGTAAGTGAAATAATTTTAATTCGTTAAATTGGCTCCATTTAGAATTAAAAATCTATTAAGCTATGTTGTTCTTAGAGTTTTTGATTGGCTAGATCTTTGCTGCATTTAGTGACCGATTTTAGGTCGAACGGAACTCAGAAATACAGTATATATTTAGGGATCAGGCGGCCTTTGAACATTTTATTATTAGCAGTACGCAGGCCTGATATTAAAATACGCAGACCTTTGATAAATTTTTTATTTATATATTTATTATATATTTGTATTTCCATAATTTATTTAATACAACATCTCATTATTTTTTTACCATATGCAGTTAAACTTAAATAACAATAAATCAAAAACATCATATTATACAAATATGTTTACTCCTCAAGAAATAATAATATATTAAGCAATAATGAAATGTTTTTTTTCTTGAAACAAAAAACTTACTACGTAAATAATATCGTACAATATAATCTGTAATTTGATGATCCTGCCTGACTAAACTAGTTTTTCAAGTGGTATTGTTTATTTTACTTATGACCGAGTATGCCTGTTAGTATATGTTGAGACTTGAATCCATCACAAAGAATTATACTTCTCTATATATAGATTTCCATTAACAAATAGATTTACTTATCAGGCTATCTCATACAATATATTTAATATTTTATACATCGATGAAAATTTATTTATCGATAGACTGTCTCAAAATACAACGCCCAATCTAGATAAGTTTGGGACATAACAGGTTTGAATAATGGAACATATATCCGATCAAATTTCGTAAGATTATCCAGATATCCAAATCTGGTTAAATTGTTTTTTCATTGGAATCACTTTCAACATTTTCATATCTCCATATAAATCCATAAATGATAATTTTCAATATAAAAACCACTACATCTTGGAGCTACAAACTAGACGATGAATCTTCATACAGAATTAGGTGAGAACGAACGTCAATTTAAAGACGGTAAAATCAATGAGAACGAATATAACACACGTCATAAGTCATTACTAAACGAATGGATAGACGGGCCAATGAAAACAAAGAAAATTGAACCTACCTGTGGTAAATAGCCAAATAATAAAAGTAAATTATTTAACAACAGTAACGTATAATTGCTGATTTTTCATAATGTGATAGTAGTCAATAAACCAAAGAAAACAGATTTATATGAGATCCTTCAGTTAGAACCCGACGCAACCAAAGTTGAAATTAGTTCAAGCTATAGGAAACTTGCGATGAAATACCATCCGGATAAGGATGGCAGTATTGAAATTGAAGAGGTATTTCACAATGTATCACCAGATTCCCCTTAACTATTTGCGTATTAACTCAATGTTCTTAATGCAGTGGGGGAAACTCGCAAAAGCATACCAAATTCTTTCTGACGATAACAGCCGTTCTCTATATGATAACTACGGAATAATAAGAAATTGTAATATCTTAATTATTAATAATTTTTTCCTACATATCTTATTTTAAAATTTTATTTAATTCTATATACTTAGCAGGCAAAGCTTCATTCAACTCATATGTAGGAGGAGACTTATGGCAACCCTACATTGGCAACTTAGAAATTGGCCTTTGGTTATTCTCACTTATGGACAACAATGAATTAGAAAATTTAGTCTCGATTGAACAGGCGAAAGAACACCGTCACACCTTTCGTGTATCCAGCATTGTTCGTTATCTACAAGTTAAACTATCTCGGTTCCCAGAACAAGACAATTCATCACAAGAAGATTATTCACAATTTCTAAAAAGCCTCCACGAGGAAGCTCGAAAACTTTACGATGAACCTAATGGCAAAGAGCTTCTATTTTCTTTAGGTGAAATCTACATTTCTGAGGCAGGAACCTATCTAAATAAATTTTCTACCGACGATTATTTTAGCATTCTTAAGGTTGTGGAGTTTTTTGTAGACTTGTTATTTGGATACTTCGAGTTAATAACTAAGAATAAACCTAACCTGGAAGAGGTAATTTGAAAGTCATGTAATTTTTAAAAGAATACAAATAAAACTTTTTACAACTAAATATACACTTGAACACTTGAAAAACTTAGATCAATAAATTAGCTTGGAAACTTTCACTGTCAGAAATATCTTCCATCGCTCATGAAACCTGTGAAAAAGTTCTTAATGACGAGAATCTTAGCGAAGCTGAAAGTTATCATCTTGCCAAATCTATGCGTCTCATGGGCGAAGTATGGCTGGAAGTAAGCAAGTTGTAATCTTTTTTCCAGCTTCATTATTCTTCAAATGTTGGAATATATCATTTTTGATAATATTTAGTTTATTACTTTATTGGATTTATTATTATAATATAATACTGTGTGGTTCACATTTTCAAAATATTTATTCATAAAATTGAACATTTGAGCGAAAATTTAAAGAATTTAGTTTACCTTGAGTAAAATTGTTATGTAATAAACGCTTCATATTTTTTAAATTAAAAAAAATATTGTGATCCGCAGTAATTTTAATTAATCCCGTGATATATATGAGGATATGTGATCACGAGTTTTTTTTAGGGATTTTTCTATTTTGGTCTTTTTTACTTCTGAATCTTAAAAATTCATTGTTTAACATTTTCTTTTTTACTAGATTTGGCCACTTCCATTAAAAAAAAATGACGAGAATATGTTCTTCAAAGGACACTTTGCGATCAGTAATGAAAAGGAATTTTATATTATTTTAACGAATCAAATTTATTAAATCGTTTTTGAAAGATAAAAGTATTTATAAAAAAGTTTTATCTTTTATGGTTAAGATTGGAAAAGGTATTTGAATGTGGAATCACGAAGAAAAAAATTTATATTAATATTCATGAATGATTTACTTATGCATTCATCCTTTGCTCTCGCGATTGGATATTAGTTGATAGTTTTAAATAATTATTGTCAAGAAGGTTTGTAAAGAGACGCGAGGGGATGAGCCGTGGGATAATCCGTCCTTAAAAGTAAGTAATCTTTAATTAGTTCAAACTAATGCAATAGATTTATCGATCAATCTAAAAAAAGTTGTTACGTTATTTTATTATTTTTACGAAATAGAGATGATAAAAAAACCTAATTATAAGAACAAGTGATCAAAGTATCAAATACACTGGGATTAATTGTCAAACTAATGATGAGAATGCTTTTAGATATATTTAAAAAATGAAACATCGGTTTGTGAAAAATCGAAAAAGATTAATGATAAATATTTTATTTGAAAATTATTATGCCAATAATATTATATTTAATAAATAAATATAACAAAGGGAAAAAAAGAATATGTATTCTATACAGATGAATCATAAAATGAGGATAAGAAGGATTTAGGATGCTAAATAAGAATATTAGCCAATTTCTTTAGTACTACTACCTTTTCATCATAAAAATTTAAAATTTGTTCAATAAAGAATAATTTTTGAATTCTAAAGAAAATAAAATTTTTCAAAAAAATGTCGTTTATATATTATGTACTATATATTGTAAAGAATTTTTAAACATTTATAAAAAAAAAAAAAAAGAAATGAAATGAAGTATAAACAATATGAAGTAAAATCGAATGAACTAATAGTGAGGATAAAAAAAAGTAAATTTACAATTACAACAATTACAAATTCATTTTATATGTTGTAAAATATGATAGGGATAAGAATCAAAAAAACTGATTTAGCAAATTTGAGTTTGAATCCTTTCAATATATTCATACCTAATATTTACTTTGACCTTGGATGTCATTGGTGTCTTTATGATTCCAAGGATTTCAACATATCTACAATTTCCAAAAACGAATCACCGATAGTTCGTCCTTGATTTTCTAATTTAGTTTGGTAATTATTTAAAGAAGAGGAACTCATTAACATTTGGCCACTTGCGTGACCGTTCGCTGTAGCTTCTTCACCAACTAGTTCATTGAAATGCACAAACTGCTGAAGGAGATTAATTAAAGAATTGACCGATCGATCCGGCAATCGCTGTAAGGAAAAAAGAACAATTCCAAGTTAAGGAAATAAATTAAATCTATAATAAATGAATAAAATATGATTTTAATATCAAGATATAAGGGAAGGATATCAATTATCAATTGTTGGTTATCTTGATTATTTTTTATTAATAAGCCAAGCAAAACAGCCATATATGCTGCTACGATATTGCTATCAGTCTGTAATAATAATAAAAAAAAAAAATTTAATTTAAAATTGAAAATTAAGTTGCGGTAAATAACAAACATTATTAACCTCATCATCATCTTTTTCAAGCTGATAGTTGTACAAAGAAACAAGGCATGATACAGCAGATTCACGTGACGGACACGTGCAAGTTCGCATACACATTCGAGAACCAGGACATGTTGGATTTTGATCTAATTAAATAATATAGTTAATTAAAGTTGTTTTAACGAATCAACAAATAAAAAAATTAATTCGTGAATATAAAATAAAATAAAATAAACTAACCAACTTTCCGGAATTCATCTTGAATGTTTGAATCAGTTTCGACCAAGTTGATTAGTAAACCAATACTAAGTAATAACACATCAAACTTGACGGCATCTACAGATTCTGAATTCGTTGCATTAACTATGAAAGGATCTGTGCTATTTTTAAGTGAAACATTACTAGGAAGTTGTCCGACAGTGGCTAATCTCATCAGAATCGACATTCCTAAATGTGATCCAACATACTGGCAAGCTGGTAAATTTTCATTTGTCAAGTTAATCAACACTCTAAGAGTACCAAGTAAACATTCTAATGCTAAATATATCAAAAAATAAGATTTAGTACACATATATAAAATATAAAATATAATATAAAAAAATTCTTACCTAAGGACGCTTCCTCTACGTTCTTTCCACAGGCTTCTACTTGACAATACAATAGTAATTCTAAAAGCATGTGCAAAAGATCTTTATCTTCTACAATACATCTTTGATTTTCGGAACAGAAAAGAGTGGAATTCTCTAAGATTTTTAGACACTGTTCAATTAACGTAAAATCTAAGGTGGCATTTTGTAAGCTTGGAAGCTACAATTATGTGAAGGCAAATTTATATTAATTAAAAACAAACTTACAGGTTGAAATAAGGACTTCCTTTGAATATAAATGTAAAAATTTATAAACTCACCTTACCATTCTCAATTTCTGATAATAGTCCGCCCACTAATTCAAGTTCAGGCTTTAGGACACTAATTACTGATAACAAACCGCCCGAGTGCCGTAATATATTTTTTATTGTGCTTTCATGACGAGTTCTTAATGAAGACAGAGATGATAATGTACGAAGAGCTATGGATTTAAGAGAAATCTATTACAAAGAATAATAATAACATTTAATAAAACTTGGGCTTTTTCATTTAAAAATATTTATTAATAAAATATCATTTCACCTGAGATAGATTTGTAAAAATTGATGACTTGAGAATAATATTCTTAAATTCATTAATCTAAAAAAAAACAAGTAAAAAATTAATGAGGAAGCAGTGAAAATAATATAAGAAAAAAAATATATAAAATCATTACTTTGTCGTTTTTTTCCAAGGAATCGGTATCAATGTTCAAAGGATCGGTTGAAGTATTTAACAAATTCACAACAAACTCTATAAAACCATGTTCTTGAATCAAAGACTCCGAACTATGCTTGTCTTCCATCAACATGCAAATGATGAACGAAAAATAGCATCGAATTAACTACATAAAGATTTACACAAATTAACACGAAAAAATTATTATGAAATATATAAATTTTTAAATATAAAAAGTTCATACCAAATCCTGATTTCCATTTAATATGGTGTAAATTTTAGAAATATAATTATGTGCGCGAACTTTGAGTAGAAAATCACCATCCAATAGTTTCAACGATAGATCTTTAACACTAAAAGAAATAAAAATAAATAAATTAGATCATAAATTTTAAAAAAAGGTCTACAGTAAGCTGTAATAAAAAATGCACCTATTTATGCGAATAGTTATCGATCGACTTTCAAGTCCATCAAAAATATCATCCATTTCATCCGTGAATCTTGTATAGTCACCGGTCTCACGAAGCTCGTGAGAACTTTTCAATGCATATTTCTTAGGAGTCTAAAATGAGTATATATTAATAAAATTATCGTAACAAGTATAAATTATAAATAATGAAATTCACTAACCAAATTGTCCTCATTAACATCATTGTCATCAATCTCCATGTCTACTGGTATGGGATCTGAATCAAAATCTTGTCCTAAAATTGTTCGACCTCGTCCATAAGTCTTTTGACCACCAAAACCATTTCCATTAGGTACATTGTATGATGGTGGAGTGGAGCTTGGAAGGTTAACGGATTCCGAAGATGCCAATAATTCATCAGCAATCTCATCATTATTTGTTTTAATGTCGACTATTTTTTGCTTTTGAATCAAATAATTCGATGTAGAAAATGATTGGCTTTTATCTTGCTTATCTTGCTTCGCTGGAGTAGCAGGTTTAGACATCTTTGCAACGAGATTCTGTTTGCGTGGACTAGGTAATATATCCACAGGAGAAGTGACTGCATCAACAACTTCCCATACAGATGATTCAATTGGTTTCTTTCTCTGTTGAAAAGACAAAAAAGAAACTGGTGTACCAACTTCCGTTATCGGTCGACTTGGAGCTTGTGGAATGTCTATAAGCATTTGATTTCTTCGTAGTTTCTTTGGAGGTTTACTCACAGAACTTTCTTTTGAAATCGTCGCACTTTTAGTAATTGTTTGGGAATTTTTCTTTGCGGGCCGAATGTTATCATTGCTTAACAGGTTATTCGTTTTATCATTAACAATACCGGTGATTGGTTCGTGTGATCCACTCATTGGTTGGCTTCGTAAGCTTGGTATTGTTTTCGTTTCTCCCCTGAAAAATTTAACGAAAACATCAACATCCATAGGTTTTATATCGCTAGAAGAATTGTTTTTACAATTATCTGAATAGCAATTATTTGTTGAAGAGGTAGATTTTGACGTTTTTGTCGTAAGAAATTTTGATATACGTGTTGATGATGAATTAACTTTGGATGAAATATTGACACTTGAAAATGAATTCTGATCAATAACACGAGACGAATCTATAGAATTCTTTGAAATTTTTTTTGTAGAGTCAGACATGGTAAAAGATTTCCTTTTCGTAATATTTTTTACAACTTCACCCAACCCATCATCAAATTCAGGAAAATCAAAAACGTTTTTTTTATTGTCATTTTTTGACGTTTTATTTGTTCCTCGTGTCACTTTAACATCATCACTTTTACTATTAGTTTTGTTTTTTCCTAACGTCGCACTAACATTATTATTTAAATTATTGTATGAAACCATATTTGTTTCACTATCACCACCTAAATTATTTTGAGATATCTTATCAATTCCGTGAGTCACTTTGATGTTATTGTTACCAATCTTCTTTTCAGAAATTTTATTTGTTACAATTATATTACTATGATTTTCATGTTTTTTTATTCCATGAGTCATCTTAAAGTCACCACCTAAATTATTATCAGGTAATTTCATCATTCCTTTCACACCATCAAAATTTTTAGTATTGAATTCCAAAAACGATTTATCGGTTTGGACTGATTTTTTGAGGAAACCTTGAGTTGATTTGTCATCTTTATTTTTCGATGACGTCTTATTATTAAGTCCACGTATAAATTTATCATGAGTTTTTGTGTACGTTTTATTGCTAAAGCGTCGTATAGGCTTACTATCATCATCATCAGGAAAGTCAAAAACATCTAAATTATTCGTTTGATTCTTAATAACGGAAACTTTTCCTTTAACTCCAACATCACGTCTCTTCGAAGGAGGCGGAAGATCAGACTCATCATTAACACTAAGTCGCGAACATGATTCTGCTATATCCTCAGTTGAAGATGATGATTTAGGAGGGGGTCTTTTACCAAGTAATGAAGTTCTTCCACTACTACTTCCTTCAGACATCGAACCTTTCACAGAAGATTTTCTATTACGCAATCTACTTGATGTAATGTTATCTAGATCCAAACCATCTGCAGATTTCATCCAATTACTTGTAGTATCAACCTTTTGTGAAGGGTTTACAAGGTGATGTTTATTATATCCTTCATCGTTAAATGGAATCGATTGAATGGCAGTAGTAGTTGTCGTTGATGTAGAATCTCGAATTTTTCTATCGTAATTTATCGTTATCTTTGGTTTATGCTGTCTTAAAGACATTGTTGTGTAATTTGTCATATGAACTGTGGCCTTAATAAAGTTAAGTGAAAACGGTTAGCAACATTAAACTTAAATATATAAAAAAATTTTCATATAAACAAAATATTTTAAAAATTAATGATCGTTTATATTAGTATTTAATATATAATTCGTTAAAATTAGCGCTTAATAATTGAAAATAATTTACTTTACCTTTTAACAATTACAAATCTGCACTCCAAATCTACAATTGAAAGAAATCTAAAGAAACAATATTTTAGCATGCGAATGGAATTTAAAATACGAAAGAGGTTAATAAAAGAATTTTGTATAACATACTCAAATATGTTAAAGTTACCCTGCTTAACATAAAGGGTAAAGACTTAACAAAGTTCAGTATACGTCAACAAAATTGGGGACGGGAACTTTGTAAGTTAAAAAGTACGAAACTAAAAACGAAACTAAAATTTGATCGACAAAATTTAACGTCTCAAGTGTTTTGTTGTACAACAATTCTAAAGTTACACTAATTTTTTTTTTGTTTACATACGTAGGAAAAAATAATAAAAAAAAATATACGGTAATTATTAAAAATAATGATACTGATGATTGAATGCCATGCGACTATGCAGACTTTATAGATTCCCAAATACCAAATTGTTGGTATTAATGATTAAACTCGTTCCCCTTATATTTAAAATATAATTCAAAAGTAAGCCACCCATTTATAGATGTACAAAATTGTAAATTAATCACGCGTTTTGCAGATCAGGGAGTTAGTCGATCAATTAAATTGTCTGTCAATCATCCTTATCGCATCGGATTATTATATTAATAATATTGAATTTGCACTAAAAGTTACTAAAAGTGAAACCCGTGAGCTTTATTATACAGTCGCATGGACTATGTTTCTATGAGACGCCGTTCTGATCAAAAGTCTGAGATTAAACCTTGATAAAGATATCAAACACGTGATATTTATCCAATCAAATAAATTAGAGGATTAATATATTTCTCTGGTTTTATCCATACTTTATTCCAGATCTGATTCATGTTTTACCCAGATCGTCCTAAACCACCAGTGAGATTATCACATATGGCATAACCAGAATTTTAAGCCTGATCTTGATGAATTAAAAAACCAAAAATAAAATATGCTAACATCATTAAAAAAAAAAAGATCAGAATATCGCATGAAATTTACAATTTTCTTGATCGTTTTGATAATGACAATAATACAAATGTAGCATCATTTTATCTTAATATCTGTAGTCTAATCTCTTCTAAATCACTTAATATCTTAGTAAAAGATTTTATTATGAAAGTTTTAGCTATGCTTATAAAAAATATACATTATACTATTAATTAAATTTATTTATAATTCGATTCATTAAAGTCAAAGTAATTGTTCATATATTACAAATAGACAAAAAATTCCGGTCTATACTAGTAGGTCGGTAGAATAATCACCCAGTGAAGTTTAACAAGAAATATGGATAAATCCGGGGTTAAACGAATCAATATCCAAGACAAATCTAAGTTTAATCCCAATGGCCAATTCATTTTGTAAAATCACTACTGAATGCATATCCAACATATATGTTTACTTTTTATTTTAATAAAAAACGAGAGAAGAGAAAATCTATAATTTTTACATATTAAATTATCTGCCAGATCTATGTATAACGTGGTAAAAGTGCATTCCTGGGGAGAATCTCGGATTAGTTTATTTACAGTTTAATAGTCTTCGAGCCTTGACTTATTTTGATTACAATAAAATTAGAAATAAAACATTAAAAGGTTCTGTAATAAACTCTGTTAAGAAGATACATAACTAATTCGCCGAATATATTATCATCTAAATCATCAACTAAATTTGAAATTTGATTTCCTCATACTAGTAATTGTCTAATAATCCGCTATTCTTCACCGTCACAACGTACGTACTACAAGTTATATTAATAATGTATTCAGTTAATATCAAACTTCTACTTAAGTATGTATAAGATCTATGAATTTCCGTGAATCTTCCTTAAATGATCGCAGACTCAATCTGTCGTGAGATTCTTGGAAATACTCCATACTCCGCCCATAAGGTTCGTTGTGTTTCTCCCTTGCTTGAAATTTAAGAGTGAGAAGCAAAGAATTTTCGTTTCGTAATACCTTCTTTCGCAAACGATATTTTTATTTATCAAACATCTTGAAATTTCTAATTTTGGTACATTGAATCTTGGACTTTACTTTTTCTATTATATCAAATAACAATGCTATTTTCAATAGAAATTTTACATCAGCTTAACAGAGAACTTTCATATATTAAAGTTACGGTACCTTGATTTAAATATAACTAATAATAGAATTAAAGAAATCTATGATAGTCAATAAATGAAATTATAATGGACACTAACGCCAAGTTTCACGATAACCCGCTAGTACTATATCGCCCCCGAAAAAAAATATTTTCACTGCGAGACTGGTGGTATCATAGCTACAGGGTTACAAGGTAACATTCACCAACATCCAACAAATTTATTCAAATAAAATTTAAAAGAAAAGGAAAGGAAAGGCTACCTGAGAGTCCAACAAGCACCACTTGGAACGTTTATACAATATTTCTTAGTCCAGAACCAGTATTACACATAAGTTTCAATAAAGATAAAATGAAAATGTAAGCGTGAATGTGAAAAAATTAAGAGATCTTGCAACCTGATAACCTGATCATCTGATAATCAAAACTATGTTCTTCAAAATAGTAATACATTTTCTATATACGCTTGATGACGACTTGTCCGATCCAGGGACGATGATTTTTTGTGATCACAGAATTTCACAGAAAATCACAAAATTTGGTTATAAAAATGTTGATAATTTTCAAGTTTTTGGCCTGATTTAGGATTTGAAATCATTATAATTCCGGCAGACACTAAATTTGGCCAGAATTTACGAATAGTAATGTTGGCCAACCTTGCATAATTCTGGCCAAATCACAAAATTTCACAAAATTTATTTTTATCACACACAAAATTTACTTTATACCGCCGCAAAAAATCATCGTCCCTGGTCCGATCACTCTCTGGCACGTGACTATGTGCAACAACAAAACTTTAAATGGCACTAATGGCACTTCGGACTTAATAACGGTTTAAAATTTTTAAAATCTAGAGACAATACAATCGGCCCTCGATACAACTCAATTCGTTATAAGAACCATAGCGAAGAATCTAAAAATTTAATTGGATGATTCCTAATAACTAACGTACTTGATTGGTTAAATGTCACGTGTTGAGAAAAAAAGCGATCCTGAAGTATATTTAATAATGGGCATCAATGGACTAAGATCGGCAGCATTATCTATCCCATCCAGTAAAATCAATTCATTTATATTTAGCGTGTACCATATTTTCTTTCTACTTATCTTATTGTCGAACCTATCCATTTGTTATGTGTGTTTATAAAAAATGTTTAACAAACCTTTAATAAACAAAATATAGGTAGTGAAAAATCGGATTTTTATTTTTATACAAATACCTTTCTTTATCGTATTTTTTTGATAAAAGCGTCTCTCTTCCAGATATCAATATAGATTCATGCGTCATAAATGATTTACTTAAAGAATTTGTATATTTCTGTTTGATCACTTCGTTTGAAGTATCCATAAATAGACTAACCGGGTAGTCTAGCCCTTTGATTATCTCCTCCTCTTCTAATGACAGAATATTAGCATCCTTGGAAAAAGATTTGGTCATTTCCTTTGAACATAAAAAAAAAATTAATATAAATAAAGATACTGTAATTGGTTATCTATGCATAACTAATAAGCAGAAAATTTATTAATCGCATTTGAAATATTACTAATTCACTATTATAGCCTACCACATAGGAAATGCACTAGAATATACTCACCTTTACCTATTACTTCTTTATTATAAAATCGATCATGTGATATCCATTCAATTACGTTATCAATTGGGTTATTTAATTTAATTAACACGTTTTACATCATTCATACCTTGCGTTAAAAGAATTCAAAGTTTCTTAATATAATGTCGTAAAATTTTGACTAATTAACAGTGATTATTCACAATTAATATAAGCAAAACAACAGTTAATTTTAACATTAATAAATTATAATATATAGCTGGGAAGTTTACATTTTCTATAGTTCATATATCAGTCGTATCACTTGATAGTTGATCGTTCTAGCCCTGTTCAATTCGGTTACGGAACATTTCGCCAAAAAATAAGGCCAACATTATGCAGCATATGAATAACTCAGGCCAGAGATTATTTTTCGGCGAAATAGATGTCCGATACTGTTCAATTCTAGATCTGACCGCGAATTTGTACCTTAGATAATTGGTTGCTGATGCGGTCAGCGGCCAGTCATACCGATCTACAAAAATTTGTGATTTTATAATAGAAGACACGACGATACGACAACATGTCTACTTATATATATAAGTTAATCATATCTTATGATCTGATTGATCAAAAATTGCGCTTAATTGTAAGTACAATCTGATTGGTTATCCATTTTTCGGTCAAATCTTAGGACTACTATTTCAGAATTTATTTGGTTAGATCTGCAGTCTTAGAATGCTAATTTTGTAAAAGTTGTCTGACAAAATAAGTTAATCATGTATATATAATGTTATCACAAAGTGATAATAATACGTGCTGTGAAAAATGCGGTAAAAAATTTACTGTAGTATCAAACAAATGGTGCAAACCATGTCATTTAGAAAGCGTTTTAAAGATCCAACCAGTAAGAATGAAAAAAATCAATAATTTAGTTCAAGAAATGCAAATAAAAATTAAAAATCATGATGATATAGTATTTGAATGGATACCATATAATCAATTTAATAATATTGAAGTAATGGGAAAAGGTAATTTTGCTACAGTATATTCTTCAATAGTATATTCTGCAATATGGAAAGATGGTCCATTATTTTACGATTACAACGAAAAAAAATATATAAGAAAATCAGATAAAAAGGTTACTTTAAGGTTTTTTAATAACTCTCAAAATATCTTTTATAAATTATACACTGAGGTATTGTGAAATTAATTTTGTAAATTTAATTTAAATCCTTTTTCTAAATATAATAAATCTTAATAGGTTCCTGGAAAATTGTTTACATGTGGAATATCTCAAAATCCAACTACGAAAAATTTCGTTATTGTCCTTGAAGAACAATATTTTTTAAAATATTGTAATACTTGTAGAATGCATAATATTTGGTGTGTCAAAGAAATAATTTAACAAAAAATTATATAAATTGGACTAGTGGAAATCAAAAAGTTGATGATCTTGTTCAAGAAATGCAATTAAAAATTAATAACTATAATGATATAGTATTCGAATGGATACCTTACGATCAATTTAATGAAATTGAAGAAATGGGCAAAGGTGATTTTGCTATAATATTTTTAGCAGTATGGAAGGATGGTCCACTATATCATATGAAAAGAAATATAAAAGAATGACAAATAAAAAAGTTGTTCTAAAATGTTTGTATAATTCACAAAAATTAATTAATGAATTTTTAAATAAGGTATGAATTTTGCAGCAAATGTGCAAAATCAAGTTACAATTGGTGCAAATTATGTAAAATAAATTACTTGAAAGAATCTTTTACCAGTTGGACTAATGAAAATGAAAATATTGATAGTTTAATTCAGAAAATGCAAATAAAAGTTGATGAATTTATTGAGAAAAACCAATACTATGAATTTGATTATATAGTATTTGAATGGATACCATACAATCAGTTTAGTAATATTAAAGAAATATGCAAACATAATTTCACTACATTATATTCAGCAAAATGGAAAAGTGGTCCATTACATTATTATAAAGTTAAAAAGGAATGGATTAAAGAATCAGATAAAAAAGTTATTTTAAAATATTTAAATTATTCTCAGAATTTTATTGATGAATTTCTAAATCAGGTACGAAATTAACTTTCGTAAATTTAATTTAAATAAAAACTTTGGTTATGATTTACTATAATTTAATATTATATTTTTAATAGGCTAAAATTATTCAATGATTTGGGAAAATAATATCCTTAAAATATATGGAATATCCCAAGATCCAGTTACAAAAAATTATATTATGGTTTTGCATATTGAATATTTTAAAGGATATTGTATAAAATGCGATGAAAAATATACAAGTATAAATTATGAATGGTGTAAACAATGTCAAAGAAATAATTTAACAAATAATTTTACAGAATGGACTAGTGGAAATAAAAAAGTTGATGCTTTCATTCAAGAAATGCAATTGAAAATCAATAATATACATGATATAATATTTGAATGGATACCTTATAATCACTTTAATGATATTAAAAAAATAGACAAAGGTGGTTTTGCTGTAGTATATTCTGCAATATGGAAGGATGGTCCATTAAGTTATTATAAAATTAAAAATGAGTGGATAAGAGAATCTAACAAAAAAGTTGCATTAAAATGTTTGAATAATTCTCAAAATATTAGTGATGAATTTCTAAATGAGGTAAGAAGATTGTTATAAATTTAATTTAATTTAAATATGATTTTATAATATTTATTTTTTATTTCCTTAGGTTAAAGCATATTCAATAAATAATTTTGATAAAATTCTCAGAATATGGAATATCACAAAATCCAAATACAAAAGATTACATCATGGTTCTTCAATATGCAGAAGGCGGAAATTTAATCATTGGATAAACAAGAATTATAAATACTTTTGTTGGACAAGAAAATTGAAAGTGTTAAATAATATTATTAATGGTCTTAAAGGAATCCATCAAAAACAGATGATTCATTGTGATTTTCACACAGGAAATATATTGTTTGAAGCTATTAGTTGTTTTTCTTCTAACTACATTTCAGATATGGGATTATGTGGAGAAATTGGTAATATAGATAAAAAAAATATTTATGGAGTTATGCCTTATATAGCCCCTGAATTGTTAAGAGGAAATCCTTATACTCAAGCAGCAGATGTATATAGCTTTAGTATGATTATGTATTCTGTAGCAACTGAGATACAACCTTTTAACGATCGTGCACATGATGAAAATTTAGCATTAGACATATGTAAAAGTGTTAGACCTGAAATAAACGAATTAGAAATACCAAAATGTTATATTAACCTAATGAAAAGGTGTTGGGATTCAAATCCAGATAATAGACCAAATGTTACTGAAATAGAAAAGTCTATTTATAATTTGAATTTACCTCTCCAAAAAGATCGTGAAATTTATAAGCAATTTTTAGAAGCGGAAAGTTATAGAAAAGCAAATAAAAAGCGTCAATTATCTGCTCACCCTCAAGCTTTTTATACATCCAGATTGCTTAATCTCTTTACAAAAGATCTTCCAAAGTATATTGATGATAATGATTTAAGTTCAAAAATTACAATTAATAATGAAGATAATTATAATGAAACAATTCCAAATACTAGCCTAGGTAAACATTACTGCATTTTTCTTTACTTTACTATTAGATAAATAATGAACTTATTATTTTATTAATTCTAGAAAACTGTAGGATTTAACGATGCCAAAATTTTCAATTCCAAACATACAGTAGAAATAAAGTAAGTAGCGCGATCTCATTTGAAATTTTAGGGTTTAAAATTTAAATCCTATCAAACTATGTTTACATTAAATAATACGAATAAATTACATTACTAACTAGATCTTATTCACGGAAATTTACGTAGAGGAAATACATTAGCTAAGAGCGAATGAAAGGATTGTGCGAACCAGTTTATAAGCAATTATCATAAATTTGTGGTTTACCACCTTTCATTGTTCCAAAGAACTTTGATACGAACATACAGATCTTTTATCAGCTGGTATATTTTATAATAGTACACGTTTTTAGTAGCAAAACATTTATTAAATATTCATATTATAGGATACGAGTTATGTAACATATAGTAAACATTTCGTGATCATTTATCACGGAACGAAATTTTGGTGTTCGTCTGATATTGTAATTCATCTAGTTTTATAGTTTTATAGATTATCCAATGAAAGAATACTGCAATAGTTTTAATCGATTACAGGGTACTGAAGTGGGCGTGCTGTGATGAATCAGCAGATACAGGATTTTTACCTTCTTTTTTGATTATTAATGAATTTGGTTTTATTTTTTAAATAAGTTAAGGTTTTTTTGTTACGTTCAATTTATTTAAGTTAATTGTCTTTCATATTCTTGTTTTCATAATATAAATCTTATTTTTCAAAAAGCAATAAAAGTTCTTGTCAAAAAAAGTTTTACTATCGTTGTCACGACTGCTCGTCTTTAGTGTCTAAGATAATCTAAAATGAAAATAAAAATAATGAACTTTTAAAATTCAATAGAAAAAAGAAACTTGATAATTTTGTAATTTTGTAATTTTCAAAGCCTAAATAATATTTATCGTTTAATTTCCTTTACCATCGGAAATTTATAAACGAATATTGATTTAGATCATCTCTAACTGTAACTTTTCTAAATTATTAATAAATTCCAGGTAATATAGCCAGAATACAGTTAAAGGGTTAATATAACAATTATGTTAAAATAATGGTTCAAAGAGCGTCTTTTTTATAATATAAACATAATTATAAAAAAATTACAATGCCATATTTTCATATTTAAAATTAGTCTTCGTATACAGTAGGTTTCTCAACTTCAGTTTTTATATACATTCAAGTATGTTTATAACTTATGCCCTGTGGAGTACCTCACCTTTACCATACTTGACGAAATATAATAGAAGGGAAAAGAAAGGGCTATTTTTTTTTCAATTTGCCTTATGAGATACTTAAATATTATTATATTAAAATATTAGATACTCATTGACAGCAGATTGAAGATCACGCTGTGCTGTTTATATGATTTTGGATCAATAGTACGTTGGGATCAAGTTGGGTCGTAGGCATGATTCAATGATTCACGCGCAAGAAAATTTTTGTACAGAAACCATTAACCCCTTTACAACCTTCTATCTCCCCTTGTGATTCTCTCTTTCTCACTCCTGCCACTTACCAGTTACTTACCCTTCTTTCGCCTCCTTCCTCTTTGTCCTTTCCCCTGATCTATGTTACTACTACCTCAACGTTGGTGATCAGGTGATGACAGCATTTTTTTTTTAAAAAAAAGACTTGACTAAATCGGCATCATTTTGAAATATCCGATGTACTTTCATTACCTTTTCCATACATTAAGTGAAATTCTATGAGAAAATTTTTTATAGTCATTCGTTAATTATAAATTAATAAAAGTGTAAAAGTAGCAATAGGAATAAATAATCTGCTCAAAATTTACTGTAATATTTATCTTAATTACACGATCTCCTTTTATTTTTAAATTATCGTTCGCCTTATGAAGAATTTTATTGACTAAATTACCTAATAAAAAAAGAATTTATATTACCAAGATGTGCAATTTAATAGAATATTTAATTTATTTTAAATAAATCTTGTATGTTAAATAAGCTTTAATAAAGCAATGATGATTTAGTTGTTCCAAAGTAACATTAATTATGACAATATAAAATTTTGACAAATTACTTGGATATTCTTCTATTATAAACACATTATAAGTCTTTGGATTTTAAATGTTCCCACATACCGTTCCACGATCAACCTATCGAAAGATTGCACTCAGAGCTTATTAAAAGCAAGTGGCTGTGACACAGAACTATATCGCGCCTCCATCACCCTACCCAATCCACTACTTTTAAAAATGAGCGGGACTTGATTCAAGAAATGTATATGATGCATTATGTAGCCGTTCACATAATTAATATTATTATAGCAAGTATTTATAAAATTATGGTTAGAATATAATAAGATGATGTTTTAACACAAGTTCACATGGAATTGGTTTACCGGCAACGTATTTTTCCTTTAATAAATAATTGGTTTTAAACTTGTTCATGAAAATAATACTACTTAACCTTAAATGTTATTCCAATGCAAGTATTTATTATATAATGCATATAGATACAGCGCGAACGATGACTACTTTCATATCTCATTCCCTTTGTAGTATGTGAATTTTGAAAATTTGTTCATTTGTGAATGGTTATTTCAATATTAATATATATGTATCTCCCTGTAATGACTTTCTTTTTACGTGTTTACTTAAAATGCGAAAGGGATCTTTTTTTTTTGCAATTTATTAAACGGTAGATTGTTACTTATATGACGTAACTAATTTGGTCATATAGCATAATTAGCTAATTCATATGTCGTAAGCAAATATTACTAAAACCTGCTGAAATATTACTTAATTTTTGGTCATAGACTCATAGTCCCCAATTTGAAACTATCATAAAGTTTAAATTTTTCATAGATTAATTTGTTTTTTTGAACAAATTAAAATTTTCGTTGATATTACCTTACCACAGTATGACTATGATATAATGTAAAATTAATTTATGCATAAAAAATAAAAAATAAATATTTATATTTTAACGCGTTAAAAAAAAAAAAAATTTCAAATAATCTCGTCGTGTCCTGACGTCCTGCTGTTGCGCCAAAATATTATAATGAATAAATCCACGCATATATTTATTTATAATTTGAATATGGCATGAAACCATGAACTCATGAACTTAAACATTTAGATCTGAAAGTTAAATATTGAAGATACTAAGAATAAAATAACGAAATTAAGATTAAAAACTACTTTCATTTAATATAATTTTTTAATATAAATTAATTTAATTATAAAAGCGTAACAATTAAAATAACGGAGCGAACACCTCAATAGAAATTCCCATCATCTTAAAATATACTCTTTACAATTGAATTTTTCTTAATCTATACAGAAATTATGATTATTCGTTTCATTATGAGCAAATGCATCAAGTGCGTTATAAGTTACGATTTTAATCATTCTAATCCACTCTGCTCCTATAATTAATATCTAGAAAGTAAAAATATCATAAAACTATATACATTCGTTCGTCGTTATTTGATATTCAAATTCAAATAATTCGCTTATTTTTTTTTGCTCGCTTTGGCGGAAAAGATCCCCATCTCCTCCTCCTTCATTTCAAAATTAAAAACGAGAACATATTACTATCAAATTCTTCTAAGATAATCTGAATGATCCCGAATCCCGATTCATATAACCTAACCCAATCTAAAATATCTCGCATAAGAATCCAACGATAAAAAAAAGAATATCATATGAATTCTTGAGAAATTTCATCATATGATTTCAGCCATGACGTAAATTGTGATAATAAATATTACTAGTAAAAAAAACCTATTTAAAAATAATAATATAACATTAGTTACAATAATATGTATAATATGTACAATGTAATCACACAAAAATCATGCGACATTTGATCAAATGGTATCATCTCTTGGAAGATCGTTATAATATTTGTAAATATAGTTACCTAACTTTTTTTCAGGGGAATGTACTATATGAAGTAATTATTTTGCAATGCTTTATTTATAGAACGAATCGTTTGGCGTGTTTTCGTCCATAAATTTTAACCAATCAAAAAAATTTTCTTCTGTTTATTGGATTTTTTTTTTGAAATTTCACAATATATATATTAAAGCCAAAATCTTTAGTTAGTTAAAAAAAAGAAAAAAAGGATACAAATAAAAAAAAATACAAACTTATTTTTTTCCTATTATTCACATTTTTGCCAAAAATCAACGCAAGAAAAAAAACCAAAAGCGCTAAATACTTTGAGGGTTAATATACGAAAATACTTTTAAAAAAACAGAGCAACTAAATCAACTTTATTTTCTTTGAAAGAATTTTTTGTTAACGAATTAGCTTTAAAAGACAAAAATAAATAATAAATACAAAAAGTAAATGCGTATAGAAATATATATATATATACCAATTTGAAATTACAATTGCGCCATTGCGGAGAAAAAATTTTTTTGGATAAATTTATATATAAATTAGTTTAGATCAAAAATCATTGCGTGACAATATGTACTGCGCCAATACAAAATAAGTAGCTAAATTTCTTTGTGTTCAAACATGTCTTATATAAAATAATTAAATCTGTTACACATGTTCGAATGAATTCTTTTAAGCTAGTGAATTATTGGTTAGATTATATACGAATTAAGTGAAATCAAGGGCGTACATTTCATAGTAATAAATGATATCGTCTGCGTTGAAACAATATAATATTTATAGGTCATGATTTAAAATGTTTACTTTTTCATCATGACATTTACGGACAAAACCGAAGTATAAATGATCAAAATGAATCACACGATCACCATTCGGAACAATAACTTGTGATACAGCATTCTCTAGAAGGATAGATAAAACTTTAAATATTAAGTAGATCAATTGTAAATAAAAATAAATGATAACGAAACTCCCACAGCTGCTTGTTTTGATTTTCTTTAAGCCTTAAATTTTTAATTTTAAAACCCTGAAGATATTATTAATTATTTTTTTTTTTCCTTCATAAATATATATTCTACGTAAAAAAAAATTTTCTGAATGACGTAATAATTTTAATAACTGCAACAAAGTTAACCTAGAAAGATCTTTTATTGAATACTTCCCGATACCAAAAACTATATAAAGAAATCGCGCATGTGTGTATCATAACTTTGCTTTATATAGATCAAAAAAAAATAAAATTTTCTTCTTTTTTTCTCATTCCTTTGTTCAAAAAATTACCCCGTTTTTTTTTCGTACTTTATTTCGCGAAAAAGAAAAAAAAAAATAGAGATAAAAAAAATATTTTATCTCTTTTTCAAGGAAGAAAGGTTTATTCTCCTTCTTTGAAATCTTAAAATTTTATTAGTTTTATTGTAAAGAATTTTTACGCGACGAATATTAGTTTATTATTCTGACCGCGGTTGTAAATATATTTTTCATTTTTTTTTGTAAACACGACATATTTTCTTTTTTTCTCATAAAAATTGGAAAAGAAAAAGTAGAGAACAAAATAAAGAGTAAAGAAAAAAAAGGTATTGAAAAAAAGCTATGCAAGAATTTCATTTTCTTTTTCTCGCCATTTATATTAACGAGTAACAAATGGGATCGTTTTCTTTTTAATGCTTTTTTTTTTAAAATAATGAAATTTCTTTTAAAAAATAACTGATAGCTAGGAGTTTAGTTAATAGTTTTTGACAAATAAATAACAAAAACCCTTAAGGCGATAATATAAACGTCAAGAGAATTACCACAAAAAAAGCCACAAAATGAATAATCTTGAAAATCAAGCTACTGATGTTAATAACGCTAGATCCTCTGATGAATCTAATGAAGCTTCACATTCAAACGCTAATAATGTGATTAATGATCAAAATAATCAAGATATGTTTAAAGAATGGGTATGGTGAAAAGAAAAGAATATATATATGTATATGTGTATATATATATATATGTGGAAAATATTGATCTTTAACGATCACAATTATCCTTTTTTGAAAATTTGCATTTTGTGTTAAAAAAAACTGAACGACTTTGATCTGATAAAAATTTTCTCTTTTTTTTTCAATTTGTATTATATCAAATAGTGTGAAGAAGATGGTGATTTTGAAATTGAAGTTATGCAACAACAAGGTGATCATCACGAAACTCAACCGCCATCATCATCATCACCACAACAACAACCTGCTCAACTTAATGGTAACGGTGGTTTCGATTTTAATGATAATATGGTTAATTCGGGTCAAATTTCGTCACTTAATGATGACGATCAAACAACGAATAATGTTATGGGAGGTGAAAAACAAAATAACGAAGAAGAGGTCGAAGCTTCAAAATCATCTACCACAAATAAAAATAATGATGATACTGTTCATTTTGAAGAAGATTTGGATGATATGATGACTGATGAAATTGGTAAAACAAATATTGGTAATTTATATACTGCACAAAATAGTGAAGTTCCTGTACAATCAGTTTTGATTGATCAAAAGGATGTTGTTACTTTAGAAGATGAGATCATTAAATCTCAATCCCCTGAAAAAGTTCAGAAATCTAAACAATCACCACAAAAAGGAAAACAAAAGAAGGGTGCAAGGAAATCAAAAACTGATACAGAATTATCAGTTACTGAGGGTACTAAAACGACACCAATCAAAAATAAAAATGATCAGGAGGATGATCTGAATGATCTGAATGATCCATTAGGTAATGTAATTTTTTTTAATGCAGTTTATTAATTTATGAGACTTTTAATGCAGTTGAGAAATAAAACCATTAATATCCTTCGTTTTGCTTTTTTCTTAACAATTAATGATTTTAGATTCAGATAATGATCCAAAAACAAAATCTGGCAGAAAGATTCAAAGGCCAGAATATTTTAATCCTACAAATTTTGGACGTGGACGCAGAAGGTCTTCGTTTGAACCCTTGGCTAATGATTCTTTAAGGAAAACAAAAAGACAAGGTTTGTGGATCTTTTTTATCAAGTTATGATTAAATTGAGCAGTCCACCAACGTAAATTAATTTTGTTTTTCTTCAGGTAAACGTAGAAAGAGCAAGGGTAAAGATATAATTGTTTCACAAGAATCTGAAAATGTATTATCAGATCCAAATAACCTATCTGGAATATACCTGAATGTTGAAGAAGATAATATAGTATGCACTATTTGCTGTGATGGTACTTCAGCAAAACAAAATTGGATCGTATTTTGTGATAAATGCGATGCGCCTTATCATCAGTTGTGTCATAAGCCTAAAATAGAAGATATTGTCGTACAAGATTCGCAAACGGAGTGGATATGTGCAAAATGTAAAATTTCACCTCGTTCAAATAAACGGATAAAGGTCGACAATAAGTCTCCAGAAATTCAAGAAATTAATGAGAATAAAGGACATGGTCAAGATCTTATATCAATTGGTACAGTGCTGACAAGAGAACAGGTATTTACACGAAAAAAAAAGTTAGAAAATTCAAGAATGTTTAAAGAATATTATTAATTATTAATAACATTTCTAATTATTTTAGAAAGTAGAATATTTATCGTCTTTATCACAAGATGTTTTGGTAAATCTGTTGCTGTTAGCGGAGCAGATAGAACCTAATATACCATTGTATCCAGCAAACATATTGGGAAAATACGCTGCAGTTAATATGTCATCTAAAGATAATGAAATGGTTGAGACGAATCAAAACACAGAAGAAATAATTGTAGATGTACAAACATCAGAATTACCCGAGGCTGAAACGTCGAACTTGTCAACCTTAGAAGCTTCACCAATTTTAAATCCTGTAAATATTGATTATGTGCCTTCTCAGGTTCCCAGACAAGATACCCAACAAGAGCCTATAACTCCTGAAGCAAGTCCACCTCTAGGCGGTTTAAAAGAAATTACTGAACATAGCAAAGATTCTTATCTAAATCTGTATATAAAGGCGATGTCTGAAATCGGGAATCCTAACGGTAGTACAGCAATGACTATGCATTCCTGGATAAAAAGGTCGGTTTGAAGTTAATAATTTTTATTTAACGTTAATTATACTTTTCTTTTTCTTTTCTTTTTTTTTTTTTGAAAACGTCGTTAAAAATTTCAAATTTTTTTTTTTTTTAGCAACTATAACGTTCCAGAAAATTTTGCGGCACGTGCGAAGAAAGCTCTTAATTATGCTGTTAGTAAAGGCATTTTTATAAAGAACAGCAGGATGACATATAAATTTAATCCAGACTGTACAATTCCCTACAACAAGGTATGTTTTTTTTTATTCGATAAAACTTGGTTTGATTTTACGGTTCATGGTAAATTTCATTTCGTTATATTTATCATTTATTTTTATTTTTATTCCATTCCATTTTATTTTATTTTGATAGGGTTCTGATGATGGAAATGAACCTATAGCTGAAGAAGTTAAAAGTATAGGAGTAAATGTTAATAATAATGAGTATGATGGACAAAAGGATCTTACATCAGAGGAAGAAATACCTGGTATTGGAAAACAAAATTCATCATCAGAAATGAAAGATTTTAATTTTTATACAAATCAAGACTTCTATTTTGACTTGGATGCGAATTTTCTTGGTAAAGGTGACGATACTTATACGGCGACGACGCAGTCTCAAAGATCTAGTTTATCAAATCCGGTTGCAGAAAGTAACAATAATAATCCCATAACGGATCAGTATTCATCCTCGGATAAAGCATCACCAACAACAACACAATCACAACCTGTATCGAAGCTTCCAATGAACGCTCAGATGTTAGTGGAGAACGAACAAACGCTCCGTCTGCCTCCTTTGGCGCCTAAGCCATCGATTAGCGTTTTACCATCGATAGTGAGAAGTAATTATCAACCTTCTCAAGAATTATTAAATAGCTCGATCGGAGGAGGAGGTAATGATCTTTCATATTCAATAATCCAACAATCACAAATTCTTCCAAAGAAACAGATTTTACCTTTACCTCGAGTTAATGATAATGATAATAATATAACTCGTAATATCACTACCACCACCACAAACATATCTATTGCTCCAAATTATTCTATTTTGACGCCAGCAGTTATCAGAGGTAATAATCAACCACAACCACAATCTCAAGCGCAACCGTCACAACAAATGTATGATAATGCTAAGATACGAACGTCGTCGGCATCGATTCCTTCACTTCAACCATTGCCAACTATTGATACATCACTTAGCGGTAATGTTAACAAGATTCGACAACAATTGATCCCACTGCAAACATCAAATATACACAATACTCCTACTTCTATACCAACATCACCACAACAAACGTGGCCTTCATCATTTAGTCCGTTTTACATGTCTCCACAACCTGGTGAAGCCCATTATACAACAATATTTGAGAATACTTTTTTTGATCCAACTTCTCAATCAACGCAACATCAACATCATCATACTTCTACGGCTTCAACAAATGATTATAATAATGCAGTACTTAATGATTTACAACAACATAATGATAATGGTTCCTTGTTTCATAGAATGAACGGGAATCAACAAGATAATAATATGATTGGTACTTCGAGATCTTCTTACAATCTATATTAATAACAAAGAATTAACGTGTATTAATGATGTTTTCTTTTTTAAATAGGAGATTGGGATTACCGAAACATGTGAATTATGTTTATGGTGAACCAAAAGAAATTTGTTATTTACCCGCGATTATAGTAGTATCATAAATTATAATAAAAAAGAAAAAAAAAATTTGTAAATAAATAAAAAAGTTTTTTTGATAAACTGAGTTTATTCAATTACAAAGAAATCGATAATTTAATTTGTTTTATTTACAAGTTTTATAAATATACGCGCTACCGACTTTTTTTTCCATTTATTCAAACGTTATATTCGCAGATCGATGATCTGCGATATATTTTACGGACACATGAACACTGTACTAGGAGTCGCGGATGCAGTCTGATCGTATTTTTGCATTTTAAAAGAAATTATACGTTCCGATGCTCCGAAAAAAAAAAAAACTTAAGCTAAACAAACT
Organism: Rhizophagus irregularis; assembly: GCF_026210795.1. Taxonomy (NCBI): domain Eukaryota; kingdom Fungi; phylum Glomeromycota; class Glomeromycetes; order Glomerales; family Glomeraceae; genus Rhizophagus; species Rhizophagus irregularis. The sequence goes on along the minus strand of NC_089444.1, from coordinate 1,100,290 downwards.
AATATTTTACATGGCATTCAATACTAGTTTCAGTTTGATAAACCATTTAAGGAAAGTTTGTGTAATTTAAATACAGCGCACTACGTCACCCATTTTCATCCAATCATTGATCCTTGCATTATTTTTTAGTCGATCATTTTTAACGTAGGATTTGCATTGTTTTTATACAAAAGTAAATTTTGTTTATTTTTTTTTTACATTCAGACTTTTCAAACCACAGTTTAGCATTGTACTATAAATTCGTACCTATCGTTCTTAAAATTAAAAATATAATGTCAAACTATAGGCAATGTAGATATTGCGATTTGTATTATGAATGGTGTAAACCATGCCACACAAATTATTTAAAAGAAAATTTTATAAACTGGACTAGTGGAAATGAAAAAATTGATAATTTCATCCAAGAAATGCAGTTAAGAATTAGTGATCCAGAGGATATAATAATTGAATGGATCCCTTATAATGAGTTTTTTGACATTGAAGAGGTAGACGAAGATGCTTTTTCTACAATATATTCAGCAAAATGGGTGAATGGCCCGTTATATTGGAATAAAAATAGTAAAAAATATTTTAGAATACCAAAAGAGGTTGCGTTAAAATATTCGCATTATTCACAAAATATTGATGGATTTATAATCGAGGTATGAAAATTTTTCTATTGAAATGAAATTTTCTTTTTATCATAATAATTTTATTTTGTATTTATTAGGCTAAAACATATTCAATTAATTTTAAAATATATGGAATATCTCAAAATCCAAATACAAAGGATTACATTCTAGTTTTGAAAAATTATAAAAATTATTGTATAAAATGTAACAAAATGCGTACAAATGCAGATTACTGTGAATGGTGCAAGCAATGTGAAATAAATTTTTTGATAAAGCATTTTACTAATTGGAGCAGTGGAAATGAAAAAATTGATAATTTTATCAAAAAGAGGCAATTAGAAATTAATAACTTAACGGATATTGTACTCGAATGGATACCATATGATAAATTTCTTAACATCAAAAAAGTAAACGAAGATTTTTCTCCAGTATGTTTAACAAAATGGGAAGATGGTCCATTATGTTGGAATTACTTATATAACGGCTACATTAGAAAACCAAAAGATGTTGCATTAAAATACTCACATGATTTACAAAACGTTGATGAATTTCTAAATGAGGTATGAAATATTTTCTATTAAATTGAAAATTCTTTTTTTAATGTAATAATACTGATTTATCATTTTATATTTAATAGGTTAAGGCACATTTGATTAATTTTACAGTATATGGAATATCTCAAAATCCAACTACAAAAAATTATATCATTATTTTGGAATATAACGAATATAACGGAAATTATTGTATAAAATGTAACAAAATGTATTCAAATATAAATTATAAATGGTGTAAAAAATGCTTAATAAATTTTTTAAGAAAGAATTTTACAAACTGGACTAGCGGAAACGAAAAAATTGATAACTTTATTCAAGAAATGCAGTTAAAAATCAGTGATTTAGAGGATATAATATTTGAATGGATTCCATATGAACTACTTGATATCGAAGAAATGGATAAGGATGACTTTTCTATAATATGTTTAGCAAAATTGGAGGATGGTCCATTATATTGGATTAGCCTATATAATGATTATGTTAGAATGCCAGAAGATGTTGCATTAAAATACTCACATAACTTACAAGATGTTAATAAATTTTTAGATGAGGTATAAAATTTTGTATTTATTTATTTACAGTATTTATTTATTTATTTACTTATTTATTTATATTTAATAGGTTAAAGCGTATTCAAACAATTTTACGGTATATGGAATATCTCAAGATCCAAATACAAAAGATTATATTATAGTTTTGAAAAATAATGATAAGTATTGTATAAGGTGTAATAATCTGTATACAAATGCAAATTATAAATGGTGCAGAAAATGCCAAATAAATTATTTAAGAAAGAATTTTATTAATTGGAGCAGTGGAAACGAAAAAATTGATAATTTTATTCAAAAGATGCAATTAAAGATTAGTGATTTAGAGGATATAATATTTGAATGGGTTCCATATTATAATATACTTGATATCAAAGAAGCAGATAAGGATGACTTTTTTACAATATGTTTAGCAAAATTGAAGGATGGTCCATTATATTGGAATTATAATAAATATATAAGAAAACCAAAAGAAGTTGTATTAAAATATTCTCATAATTTACAAGATGTTAATGAACTTCTAGATGAGGTATGAAAATTTGTATGAACTTGAATCATTTTTAATGGAATAATTTATTTATTTATTTATACTTAATAGGTTAAAGCATATTCAATCAATTTTACAGTATATGGAATATCTCGAGATCCAAATACAGAAGATTATATTATAGTGATAGTTTTGAAAAATAATGAAAAATATTGTATTAGATGTAATAATATGTATACAAATGTTGATTATAAATGGTGCAATAAATGTCGAATAAATTATTTAAGAAAGAATTTTATTAATTGGAGCGGTGGAAACGAAAAAATTGAAAATTTTATTCAAGAAATGCAATTAAAGATTAGTGATTTAGAGGATATAATATTTGAATGGATTCCATATAATATGTTTCTTTATACCAAAGAAGTGCATAAAGATGACTTTTCTACAATATGTTTAGCAAAATTGAAAGATGATCCATTATATTGGAATTATACTAATAAATATATAAGAAAACCAGAAGAAGTTGTATTATATTCTCATAATTTACAAGATGTTAATGAACTTCTAGATGAGGTATGAAAATTTGTATGAACTTGAATCATTTTTAATGAAATAATTTATTTATTTATTAACACTTAATAGGTTAAAGCGTATTCAATCAATTTTACAGTATATGGGATATCACAAGATCCAATTACACAAGATTATATTATAATTTTGAAAAATAATGAAAAGTATTGTATGAGATGTAACAATTTGTATACAAATGAAAATTATAAATGGTGCAAAAAATGCCAAATAAATCATTTAATAAAGAATTTTATTAATTGGAGAAGTGGAAACAAAAAAATTGAAAATTTTATTCGAAGAATGCAATTAAAAATTAGTAATTTAGAAGATATAATATTCGAATGGATTCCATATAATAATATACTTGGTGTTGAAGAAATGGATGAGGATGACTTTTCTAGAGGATGTTTAGCAGAGTGGAAGGATGGTCCGTTATATTGGAATTACAATAAATATATAAGAAAACCAAAAGAAGTTATGTTAAAATATTCACATAATTCGCGAGATGTTGATAAATTTCTAGATGAGGTATGAAATTTTTATATTAAATTGAAAATTTTTTTTTTAATATAATAATAATTTGTCATTTTGTATTTAATAGGTTAAAACATGTATAATTAATTATACAGTATATGGAATATCTCAAAATCCGGATACAAGAGATTATATTATAATTTTGAAAAATAATGAAAATTGTCATATAATAAAGTGTAACGAAATGTATGCAAATACAAATTATCATAAATGGTGTAGGCAATGTAAAATAAATTATTTAAGAAAGAATTTTACTGATCAAAACAGTGGAAACGAAAAAATTGATAATTTTATTCAAGAAATGCAGTTAAAGTTTAGTGATTTAGATGATGTAATATTTGAATGGATTCCATGTGATAAATTTCTTGACATTAAAGAAGTAGATAAAGATGATTTTTCTATAGTATGTTCAGCAAAATTGGAGAATGATCCATTATATTGGAATTATACAAGAATATCAGAAAATAAAGCTGTGCTAAAATATTTATTTAATTTACGAAATGATGATAAATTTCTAAACGAGGTATGAGACCTTTTTCAATTAATTTTTTAGTACAATAATAATTCCTTATTTACATTTAATAGGTTAAAGCACATTTGAATAATTTTACAGTATATGGATTATCTCAAGATTCAAATACCAAAGATTATACTATAATTTTAAAAAATAATGAAAAGTGTTGTATAAAATGTAACAAAATGTATACAAATGCAAATTGGTGTAAGCAATGTCAAACAAATTATTTAAGAAAGTATTTTATTAGTTGGAGCAGTGGACATAAAAAAATCGATAATTTTATCCAGGAAATGCAATTAGGAATTAATCATCGTGATGATATAATATTTGAATGGATACCATACAATCAGTTTAATGATATTAAAAAAATAGAAAAATATGATCTTATTACAATATACTCAGCAAAATGGAAAATGGGTCCATTGGAATATAATACAAATACAATGCAGTATGAAAGGAATTCTAATAAGCTAGTCAAATTAAAATATTTCAGACAAGATTTATTACCATCTTTTAATGAAGCACAAAATGTGATAGATGAATTTCTAGATGAGGTATGAAAATTTAATTCATTACTTTTTTAGCATATTATTATATAATAACATTTTTTTTGTTTTAATAGGTTATTAAAAATTATGATAGTAACCATTTTAAAATATATGGAATATCTCAAAATCCAAATACAAAGGATTTTATTTTTGTTGAATATTTTAAAAACTTTATAAGTGGGAATAACAAAATAGATGATTTTATTAATGGGTTACAATTAGAAATTAATGATCACAACGATACAGTATTTGAATGGATATCATATAACCAGTTTAATAATATTAAAAAGATAGGTGAGGGTGGTTTTTCTACAGTATATTCAGCAATATGGAAAGATGGTTTACTAAAATATGATAGAGATATAAAGGAATATAAAAGGAATTTGAATATAAGAGTCGCTTTAAAGTATTTAAAAAATTCACAAGATATTACCAATGAATTTTTGAATGAGGTATGTATTTAATTTATAATTTAATTTAAATATTTGGTATAATTCAATAATTCAGTTATTTTTCATTAGATTAAAGCTCATTCAGTTAATAATTCTGACAAATTTCTAAAAGTTTATGGAATATCACAAGATCCGAATACAAAAGATTATATTATAGTTCTTCAATACGCAGAAGGTGGAAATTTTAATGATTGGATAAAAAACAATTATAAATGTTTTAACTGGTTGAATAAATTAAAGGTATTAAAGAATATTGTTAGTGACCTTAAAGAAATTCATCAAAAACAAATGGTACATCATGATTTGCACACTGGAAATATTTTATTTGATGACATTTTTATGATTTCTTCAAATATTAATGTATATATTTCAGACATGGGGTCGTGCAAAGAAGTTGATAATGTAGATAAAACAAGTGTTTTTGGAGTTATGCCTTATGTAGCACCTGAAGTATTAAGAGGAAAACCTTATACTCAAGCAGCAGATATATATAGTTTTGGGATGGTTATGTATTTTGTAGCAACAGGAAAACAACCTTTTGCTAATTATGCCCATGATGAACTTTTAGCAATAGAATTATGTAAAGGAACTAGACCTGAAATAAATGAACCCAAGGCACCAAAATGTTATCTTGACTTAATGAAAAAGTGTTGGGATCCTGATCCTATCAATAGACCAGATGTCACTGAATTAGAAGAATCTATTGGGTTATTATGTAATGCATATTTTAATCAATTTAGAGAAGCAGAGAAATATAGAAGAACAAATCTTCCATTTTTTGAAAATAGCCAATTAGATACTCATCATACTCATCCACAGGCTATTTATACATCTCGGCTACTTGATTCTTTCACTAGAAAGCTTGAAAATTATGATAAATCTGAGTGTTTTGATTGTGGAATTCCTATTTAAACTAGGGGTAATGAAAATTTTATTTTATTATGGGACAAAAAATAAATAATTTTATTTTATCTTCGATAGTATTTTATTTATATAATTTTCAATTTTTCATTTTATTACTTTTATAGAAGTAAAGTACATTTAAAATTTAATATTTTTAATATTTTTACACTTTTATTACAATAAAATCAACTTTAACAAGCAAATAGATAAACATTATTTTTAATGAAATAGTTTCAAATATACGTAAGAAAAATACTAATTACTTTAAAATATTCAAACCGTCATAATAAAACTTAGACAATTTCTCGGGGTGTGTTTAAAAAAATATTTGTTAAATAAGTCAAAAATGACATTCAAAACCATATTTGCACTTTAAATAAACTTGCGGAACAGGCAAAATTACACTTGCTATAGATTTTTTTTTTTACATTAATTTTTTTGTTATAAGGTCACGTGATACGCATTTGAAACTCCCGTCCTCCCGTCGGTGTATATTAAGAAATTCTCCAAAAGAGCAAACCTACATCTTTTAAATGCCTTTACTTAATCTCTAAAGCCTTGTTTCATTTAAAAAGTACTAAAATAAGCTGTAAAGTGAAAAAACAATAAAAACAATAGTAATTTCGTATAAATATTAAAATATTGTTATGAATATTAAAGTTGTTTTTATATAAATTAATATTTCCTAAGCCCATTTCATTTTAGCAAAAGCGCCGAAATCAAATATTTAAAAAATACTAAAATATTAATGAAAATTAACACGTGTTTCATACTTGTTGTTTTTTAAATGACTCTTATTAGCCACTCGAGGCTAATTTAACCTGAGGTGTTAAAATTAATATTATAGAAGATGCGTTTATTGCAAATAAAATATTACAATATTCCACACCTAAGTTCTTTCAGAATATTTAAATTTTTATTGTTTAATAGATTTTTTTAATATGAAAAAAGGAAAAAAAAAGAATTTGTAGGAGGAATAATTTTTATAAAGCCGAGCGTGTCTAAGATGGTAGATAGAAAAAAAAATTATATTATTATAGTTTACTTACTTTGATGTAGCGCAGTTACTTTTTTTGAGTGACATACATGTTACATATAATTTGTGACGAATAGGATTTTAAAAAATTTCGAGTTCTTTAGATACTTATGAAAAATGGAAATGTTGTATTTATTCCTACAGGACTCTAATATTGTAATAAAACTGATCAAGGTGAAAGCTCATTCCAATGTCTGTGCGTTTGAATTGTGATAATTCTTAGGAATTTGGTCTTTATTGGAATCGTAAACTAATTACTAAGTGCCCGAGGGATTTTTATAAAGAATTGAATCAAGGTTATTATAAGGCATCTTGGTTAATTTTAGATATTAATCGACATCATAGATTGATACTCTAATTGATTGGAATAGGTCATATTAAATTATTATGGAAGATTATAATCAAGACATTTCATTTAAAAATAATGACTTGGTTCATCCAATATTAAGAATATTTTAGAACTATTACCGACTATCGATCTTTTAAACAAACGTAATCCTGAGATTTATAAGTCTGGTAGATGTATCAAGTGTTACCGTCCCTGTAAATAGTTGATCCGTTTTTTATATACCATCTTTTTTCCGTAAAAGGGCTCATATTTTCGGAATTAATAACCTTATAACGTTTCTTTTCCCTAATGAGAACAGGCGACATTCTTAAGATGGAACCCCTTAAGATCAGGTTTAGGAACGAGTTCTAAAACTTTTTTTTTTTTGTATAAAAGAGATGCAGTTGATCCTTTTACGTTGACATTTCGATAGGCGGATAGCGGGATTAAGTGTAAATCAAATTAATTACATAATACACAGTGAAATTCGATAAACCAGATCTTCGATAAACCGGATTTGGGCCTAAACCGGACTTTTTTGCTGGAACCAAATCACGTATATTACAGCTGTTTTCATAAGACCTGGGACAAAATAAATTTTTGAACCTGACCGCCGACCCACCGATCCGGTTCAGTTGTTATTTATTTTACAAATCAAAACTATCAAATCAGGATCACGTGCCCATCTAAAAATTCGGTTTGTCCCAGGTCTTATGAAAACAGCTTCGATATACCGGAGTTTACTAGTAAAAGCTCGATATTCGCTATAACGGATCAATTTTCTAACCAGCTATTGTAAAAATGATTCTTCGATAAACCGGATCACGTGATCACGAACCAATAAAATTTAAGTAACGTGATGCGGTAAATCTTAATTTTGGCCGGAATTATAAAAATCTTAATTCCGACTGAAGTTATGTATTACTTATTTATTCAATTAAAATATTTTATATTCATTTCATGACTTCTATGACTTAAAACTAAGATGAAAAAAATAAATTATAGTGTATGTTAGTTTTATTAGCATGAAAATTTTTTAAAAAATTCAGTATAATAGATTTTCAATATATTGAAATTTTTTCGCTAAACCGGATATCCCGATAAACCGAATATTTTTAGTGGAACTGTTTATCGAATTTCACTGTGTACATCTTTTCTAATATTCCGATTTTTGACTAAATTCACTTTCTCAAATTCTAATACAAATTAATTAATTGTAAAATTCCCATTAACATACACGATATACCGAAATTTGTATATACCGAAATACAATCAATATATCACGGAATTTATCGAATTATTTACATTTTCCGTGAATGGATCCGTGAAAGCATTTTACAGAAATAACGGATAAAGAATATTATTAATTTGCTTAAAGTATGAAAATGAGTTAAAACCAAAATCAAATTGAATTAAAAAAAAATGATTTTTAAATAACGAAAGTATAAAGAAAAATTACAGAATTTATTTACATTTTTTTTTTACGAATAATTATTAATTATGATATACCATTTCTTTGCTAGCGTAATACAGTATCTATCCTATGCAACTTTATAGTGCTGGTTCAGCATTATGATATAACTTGGTTTGATTTACGGTTCATGGTAAATTTATTTCGTTATTTTTATTTTATTTGATGTTATTTTTTTGATAAGATGGAACGTACTAAAAAAGTTAAAAATACAGGAGTAAATATTAATAATAACGAGTATAATGTCATAGGTGCTGTCTAAATTTCCCGATTACGGCATTTCAGCATTTTTACATATGCAATAATTCGTAAATGCCCTACTTCATAACTGTAGTGATGCCATAATTTAATTTGATGCTATAATGCCGTAAATATATCTATCATAAATGGATAAAACTTTTATTATTATGGTTATTTATTAACCACTTTGTAATTGATATTAATAGTTTAATACATGATAAATTTTAAAATGATAAACTTTAAATGTATTACGAAAGTCTAACAACATACGCTATATGATAAAGCTCATGTTGTTATGAGATTAGTTATAACTATCTATTTAAAAAAAACTAATCTATAAAGAACCTATTATATTTTAAAAACAATCAATAATCCCTAATCTAATAAAGAAATTTCATTTTATGAATTATTGCTATATCTACAATTAGTCTACGGTCGGCACATTATAAATTATTTGATAATGTATTGTTTTCTATCTATTGCATTAATAGAAAAATTTTTATTTGCTTTTTCTGGTTCAATAATGTTTCTTAATTAGTTCCACATTTCCCTATTTTTAAATTTTTTTCGTTTCAGCTGCCTCCTTTGGTCCTAAACCACCGGTTAAAATCTACCTTCAATAAGTGTGAAGTAATTTTCGACCTTCTCATCAAACGGATTTAATAATTCGATCAGAGGAGGAGGTAATAATCTTTCATATTCAATCACTAATTCTTCCAAAGAAACAGACGTTACCTTTATTTACCTCGAGTTAATGCACCCTCGCCGAACCCGATCTGGACCTAAAAGAGACGAAAAAAAAAAAAGAATTATATAAAAATAATTTATGAAACGAAGAGAAATGATATTTCGGCGCTTACCATAGTACTGCAACGCTGATCTGGACCTGAAAAGACGAAAATTTTTTTTTTTTTTATTAAATAAAAAAAAGATACAAAAATTCGGCGCTAATCGCAGTACCGCAGCGCCAATCTATTGATAATCATGTTAATAGTATAACTCGTAATATCTCTACCACTAGTCCACCATCATTACTCCAAATTATTCTATTTGACGCCATCAATTATCAGAGTTAGTCAATAACCACAGTCTCAACTGCAACCGGCACAACAAATGTATGATAATACTAAATACGAACTTCGTTGTCATCGATTCCTTCACTTCAATCATCGCCGCCGACTATTGATATATCACTTAATGGTATGTTAATGCAACAACATTTGAGAATACTTTTTATGATCCAACTTCTCAATCAACGCAACATCAACATCATCATACTTCTACGGCTTCAACAAATGATTATATAATGCAGTACTATAATTAATGATTTACAACAACATAACGATAATGGTTCCTTGTTCCATAGAATGAACGGGAAATCAACAAGATAATAATATTATGGTACTTCGAGATCTTACAATCTATGTTAATAACAAAGAGTTAACGTGTATTAATAGTGTTTTCTTTATAAATAGGAGATTGGGATTACCGAAACACTTCAGGTACAGATTTTTTATATATATAATAAAATGACCCTCAGTATAGTGAATTTCTCACTATAAAGGATTTTAATCTCCAGCCCATAGGATTCACTATAGTGAGGGTGTACTGTATTATAACTGTATTATTAGTACGAATAAGATTTTTTTTTTTCGCGTAGTACATACAGTAACAGCATTTATTAAGTATTTATTATACAGTAAAAATCACGAAATTTTATTTCTTTGTATAATGTCAGACTTTATTTATTTACATCGTTTACATAAATTTTTTTACTTTAAGAGTAATTTCTAAAAAAATTTGTTTTTAGACTTGTGTGAGTTTTGAAGAGGTATTTTTTAATTTTTTTTTATAGAATATGATTAATCTAACGTTTCTTTGTTATTATAACCAGTCTTTTTGAATAAATAATAATAATAATAATTAAAAAACCAATTTTTAACTAAAAAATTTTAATTAAGTTCAAAAAGAAAACAACTAATATTTTATTGTTACACAATTTTGCAAAAAAACTTTTACTAAGGTAATAGAATTGGTTATCCAAATAGATTTTTGGTTATTTAAATTTTTAATATAAGTACTAATAAAATTTTATTTACTTGTAGAAATTATACTTGTTTTAGGGTTCTTATTCATTACTATATAATGGCAAATAATTATTTGTCACCATAGTTATTTGGCCTTTTGAGTTAATTAACTAATCCATTATACCTAATCCTAATCCTAATACTAACCTAATGCTGACCTCTAAATTTTACTATAGAATCTGTATACTTAAGTATCCCCATATAGTTACAAATAGATATTTCCCTTGTTTAACCAAAAAAAAAACCTCCGACTTATTTATTCAATAATTCAATATATATTAATAAACACTTTAGAACGTTTAGAATAATATATAGTTTTCCTTTTTTGTAGTTATTTTATTTTTTCTTTTGCATTTTACGAGAAATTTGTCTTAAAATCATGCCTTTTTTAAAGAACCTTTTAAAAGTAAAACAAAAGTATAATTTTAAAAGCAATAATAATTTTAAATGAGGAAAAGGATTTTCTCGACATTTTATGTCAATCATTTTATGTACTTATAGCTAAATATTTTTAAGAAGAAAACAATAGTTGATAAAGAAACTGACATGTCCAGTCGTCCAGTGACTTATATGCCTAGTACATGTGAGTGTGATAAATTTCCGTAAAGTGAAATAGTAATTAATTATTTATTTTTGTAATACCGTTACTCAAAATAACTTTCGGACCGTAGATTTTCCAAAAAGTTTTTATTTTCGGAAATTTAAAACTTCCATCCCCGTAAAAAAAGTCGATCCGCTTTTTATATTCCGTCTTTTTTCCGTAAAAGGCTAATGTTTCCGGAATTAATAACCTTATATCTCGGAATTTATCGAATTATTTATATTTTCTGTGAATGGATCCGTGAAAGGCTCATTTTACGGAGTTTTTACAGAAATAACGGAAAATTTTTTATAGGGCATGTTTATTAAATATAACTATGAGTGTCGTGGAATGTGAAAATTGCAGCAAAAAGTACATAAAGGTGTTTTATAAGTGGTGTAAACAATGCGGAACAAATAAATTAAGAAAGAATTTTACAAACTGGACCAGTGGAAATGAGAAAATTGATAATTTTATCCAAGAAAAGCAATTAGAGATTAATAACTCACGGAATATTGTATTTGAATGGATACCATACTATAATAAATTTCTTGATATCAAAGAAGTAGATAAAGATGATTTTTCTACAGTATACTTAGCAAAATGGGAAGATGGTCCATTAGAGTGGAATAATAATAGTAGAAAATATATAAGAAACTTAAAAGAATCTGAATTAAAATTAAAATATTCACATAATTTACAAAATGTTGTTGAATTTTTAAATAAGGTAGGATTTTCTATTGAAATTCACTTTAATGTAATACTAATTTATTATTTTGTATTTTATAGGTGAAAATATATTCAACTAATTTTAAGATATTTGGAATATCTCAAAATCCAGATATATTATAGCTTTACAAAACAATTATTCCTACTGTATAAAATATAATGTAACAATATGTATACAATATAAGTTATAAATGGTGTAAACGATGTGAATCAGATAGATTAATTACAAACTGGACTAGTGGAAATATTAAAATTGATAATTTTATCCAAGAAAAGCAATTAAAAATTAATAGTCCACGGAATATTGTATTTGAGTGGATACCATATAATAAATAATCTTTTATACTATCCTTTGATTTATATACAGACTTTAGAAAAATGGTGAATTTCATGCACCAATATATTATTGTATAATTTCTTGACATCAAAGAAGTAGATAAAGATGATTTTTCTACAGTATATTTTGCAAAATGGGAAGATGGCCCATTAAAGTGGAATAATAATAGTAGAAAATATATAAGAAACAAGGAATTTGGATTAAAATTAAAATATTCACATAATTTACAAAATGTTGTTGAATTTTTAAATAAGGTAGGATTTTCTATTGAAATTTACTTTTAATATAATATTAATTTATTAATTTGTATTTTAATAGGTTGAAGTATATTCAACTAATTTTAAGATATTTGGAATATCTCAAAATCCAGACACAAAGAATTATATTATGGTTTTACAAGATAAAGATTATCATCATGATGTTGGACCAACTGAAACCTTATATTTATTGAATAGCAATATTTAATAAGCATTAAAATTTTATATTTATTAAGCAATAAATGCTTAATATATTAAATAAGTACTAAATTTTAATATTTATTAATCATTTAATTTTTAAACATTTTATTAGTATTTTAAATAAATACTTAAATGCATTTTACCAACATACCTTATATTTAATAAGTAATAATAATAAATATTAATAAATTACTTTGACTAACATCGTGATGTATTGTATACTGTGTAAAAATATATATACTGATGAAAAATATAAATGGTGTAAACAATGTGAAATAAATAAATTAAGAAAGAATTTTACAAACTGGACCAGTGGAAATAAAAAAATTGATAATTTTATTCAAGAAAAGCAATTAAAAATTAATTATCCATGGAATATTGTATTTGAATGGATACCATATAATAAATTTCTTGATATCAAAGAAGTAGATAAAGATGATTTTTCTACAGTATACTCAGCAAAATGGGAAGATGGTCCATTAGAGTGGAATAATAATAATAGAAAATATATAAGAAACCAAAAGGAAATTGAATTAAAATTAAAATATTCACATAATTTACAAAATGTTGTCAAATTTTTAAATGAGGTAGGATTTTCTATTGAATTGAAATTCACTTTTAATGTAATACTAATTTATTAATTTGTATTTTAATAGGTTAAAGTATACTCAAATAATTTTAAGATATTTGGAATATCTCAAAATCCAGACACAAAGAATTATATTATGGTTTTACAAGATAATAAAGATTATTGTATATTGTGTAAAAATGAATATATCTATAAATGGTGTAAACAATGTGAAATAAATAAATTAAGAAAGAATTTTACAAACTGGACTAGTGGAAATGAAAAAATTGATAATTTTATTCAAGAAAAGCAATTAGTTATTAATTATTATTATTCAATATTTGAATGGATACCATATAATAAATTTCTTGATATCAAAGAAGTAGATAAAGATGATTTTTCTACAGTATACTCAGCAAAATGGGAAGATGGTCCATTAGAGTGGAATAATAATAATAGAAAATATATAAGAAACCAAAAGGAAATTGAATTAAAATTAAAATATTCACATAATTTACAAAATGTTGTCAAATTTTTAAATGAGGTAGGATTTTCTATTGAATTGAAATTCACTTTTAATGTAATACTAATTTATTAATTTGTATTTTAATAGGTTAAAGTATACTCAAATAATTTTAAGATATTTGGAATATCTCAAAATCCAGACACAAAGAATTATATTATGGTTTTACAAGATAATAAAGATTATTGTATATTGTGTAAAAATGAATATATCTATAAATGGTGTAAACAATGTGAAATAAATAAATTAAGAAAGAATTTTACAAACTGGACTAGTGGAAATGAAAAAATTGATAATTTTATTCAAGAAAAGCAATTAGTTATTAATTATTATTATTCAATATTTGAATGGATACCATATAATAAATTTCTTGATATCAAAGAAGTAGATAAAGATGATTTTTCTACAGTATACTCAGCAAAATGGGATGGTCCATTAGAGTGGAATAATAATAATAAAAAATATATAAGAAACCAAAAGGAATTTGAATTAAAATTAAAATGTTCACATAATTTACAAAATGTTGTTGAATTTTTAAATAAGGTAGGATTTCTATTGAATTGAAATTCACTTTTAATATAATGCTAATTTATTATTTTGTATTTTAATAGGTTAAAGTATACTCAACTAATTTTGAGATATTTGGAATATCTCAAAATCCAGACACAAAGAATTATATTATGGTTTTACAAGATAATAAAGATTACTGTATATTGTGTAAAAATAGATATATCTATAAATGGTGTAAACAATGTGTAATAAATAAATTAAGAAAGAATTTTACAAACTGGACTAGTGGAAATGAAAAAATTGATAATTTTATCCAAGAAAAGCAATTGAAAATTAATTACCCATGGAATATTGTATTTGAATGGATACATATAATAAATTTCTTGATATCAAAGAAGTAGATAAAGATGATTTTTCTACAGTATATTCAGTAAAATGGGAAGATGGTCCATTAGAGTGGAATTATTATAGAAAATTTATAAGAAACAAAAAGGACTTTGAATTAAAATTAAAATATTCACATAATTTACAAAATGTTGTTGAATTTTTAAATGAGGTAGGATTTTCTATTGAATTGAATTCACTTTTAATATAATATTAATTTGTTATTTTGTATTTTACAGGTTAAAACATATTCAACTAATTTTGAGATATTTGGAATATCTCAAAATCCAGACACAAAGAATTATATTATGGTTTTACAAGATAATAAAGATTATTGTATACTGTGTCAAAATATATATACTGGTAAATGGTGTGGACAATGTGAAATAAATAAATTAAGAAAGAATTTTACAAACTGGACTAGTAGAAATGAAAAAATTGATAGTTTTATCCAAGAAAAGCAATTAGAAGTTAGTCATTATAATGATACAATATTTGAATGGATACCATACAATCAGTTTAATGATATTAACGAAATAGGAATGCATGATCATATTACTGTATATTCAGCAAAATGGAAAGATGGCCCGTTAGTATATGATAAAAATATAAGGAAATACAAAAAAAATCCAGATGAGTTAATTAGATTAAAATGTCTATTGTTTAAGCAGGAATCATTAACGTTTTTCGAAAAGCTGTTATCATTATTTAAGGAACAAAATACAACTAATGAATTCTTAAATAAGGTATGAAAATTTTATAAACCTAATTTACTTAGTATTTTAGTTTTTTTAATATATAGTAATATTTTTTCTTTTAATTTTAACAGATTAAAAGATATTTTACGGTAAATAGTAATAAGATGTATGGAATATCTCAAAATCCAAATACAAAAGAATATTTAGTTATTCTTAATGGTGGTTGTGTAAAGTGTGGTGAAATGTATACTAATATATTATATGGATGGTGCAATCTGTGCCATATAAGTTCTTTTAAAAATAATTTTGTAAATCGGACCAGTGGAAATGAACTAATTGATAATTTCATTCAAAAAATGAAATTAAAAATTAAAAAATATGATATAATATTTAAATGGATACCATACAATCAGTTTATTGATGTTAAAGAAATAGGTCAAAGTGATTTTACTACAGTATATTTGGCAAAATGGGAAGATGGTCCATTAGAGTATAATATAAATACAATGCAATATGAAAGGGATCCAAACAGAGCAATTACTTTAAAATGTTTAAATAATACACGAAATATGATTAATGAATTCTTGGACAAAGTATGTATACATAAATTTAATTTACTTGATAATAATAATTATTTATCTGTCTTATATTTTTCGATAGGTTAAAGTGAATTCAATAGTTAAGGAAAGTAATGTTCTTAATAATATATATGGGATCTCTCAAAATCCTGATACAGGCAATTATATTATGGTTCTCCATGACAAATATTTTGAAAAATATTTTGAAGGACATTGTATAAAGTGTGATGGAATATATACAGATATACGTAATAAATGGTGTAAACCATGTCAAATAGATTATTTTAAAAAATTCTTTATTAGTATAAACAAAGAAATTGATAAATTTATTCAGGAAATGCAATTGAAAATTAATAATCATGATGATGTAATATTTGAATGGATACCATATAATCAATTTAATGATATTAAAAGAATAGGTAAAGGTGGTTTTGCTACAGTATATTCAGCAATATGGAAAGATGGTTTATTAAAGTATGATATAAATAAAGCCCAATATGTAAGAAATTCGAATACAAAAGTTGCTTTAAAATATTTGTATAATTCTCAAAATATTACCAGTGAATTTCTCCATGAGGTATTTAGTTTTTTATATAAATAAACTAGTACAGTACATTATATTGTATTTTAATCAAATTTTTTTTTCATTAGGTTAAAGCTTATTCAATAAATAATTCTGGTAAAATACTTAAAGTTTATGGAATATCACAAGATCCAAATACAAAGGATTTTATCATTGTTCTTCAATATGCGGAAGGTAGAAACTTTGATTATTGGATACATAACAACTATAAATATTTTAATTGGTCTAGTAAATTAAAAATATTAAGTGATATTATTTGTGGCCTTAAAGAAATTCATCAAAACAAATGGTTCATCATGATTTTCATGTAGGAAATATATTATTTAATGAAATTTTTGTAATTTCTTCAAATATTAAAATATATATTTCAGATATGGGATTGTGCAGAGAAGTTGGTAATATAGATAAAACAACTATTTATGGAGTTATGCCTTATGTAGCACCCGAAGTGTTAAGAGGAAAACCTTATACTCTAGCGGCAGATATATATAGTTTTGGAATGATTATGTATTTTGCAGCAACGGAAAAACAACCTTTTGCTAATTGTGCCCATGATGAACTTTTAGCATTAGATATATGTAAAGGAATTAGACCTGAAATAAATGAACCTGAGGCACCAAAATGTTATATTGATTTAATGAAAAAGTGTTGGGATACAGATCCTAACAATAGACCAGATGCTACTAAAGTAGAAGATTCTATTAGATTATTATGTAATTATGAAATTGAGAAACAATTCAAAAAAGCAGAGACATATAGAAGAAACAATCTTTCATTTTTTAAATATAGTCAATTAGATAGTACTCATCCACAAGCCATTTATACATCTCGGTTACTTAATCCATTCACTAAAGATCTTGAAAAGTATGATAAATCTGAATGTTTGGAATGTGAAATTATAAATTAGATAAAAAAATTTAATTAAAACATATTTCATTTTATTATAGGATTATCTTTGATAGTATTTTATTTAACGTTAAAATTTATTTTAGCAATTAAAGTTTTTTTCTTTGACGTATTATTATTTATTTATAAAATAAATCAGTTTATATTGTAATATTTTATCAGTTATATTTATTAAATAAAATTAATATACTTAGTTCAGACAAACTGCTATTAGCATAAAGTTCATAAAATTATAATTTGAATCATGGAAAATGATTTGTAATACAATAATTGTCAAAATAAATTAAGTAAAATCTGATCTAGCAAAATTTTTATGAAAACATACAGACTATATTATATAAAAAAACAGGTTTTTTACATGCACTCTGATGGAGGCAAATGCATTCATAACTAATATATATTTTTTTGAATGATAATAACACAATAACTTTGAAACCAAGAATTCATATATTTATCTATATTATTTCAAGATTATTATGGTCTTTCACGTTCAATTAATTATTTAAATAAAGGATATAGGCGAGTATAGACCCATTTAAAATTATACATTTCAAAGTCACTCACTGTAAAAATTTTATCTGTAATTTCTGTAAAAACACCATGAATATGATAAAACAACTTGGATAATTTCCATGTTTGGGGCTATAAATTCTGGGAATATGATGCATTTACGGAAATAACAGGAATAAAAACCACGGAATAAATTTTTTATAGGGACTACTTACACACGGAGCTATAAAGAGAATAAAGTAAAAATAAGTTCTTATGATATGAAATTAGTGAAAAAATTCAAGGTTTCGTTTGAAATCCATAAAATTTACCGGTAAATATTTCACGGTAGGTGTAACATAAGGTTGAAAATTCGCATGATTGTGTTACTTCCTTATATTGTAATTACAAAATATATTTAGGTAATCCAATTTCGCATGTCTAAAAATTTTTCTTGAAAAAATAAATTATCTTATTACTTTATTTAAAAATTAATGTTTTTATACTTTACTACAATAAAATCAATTCTAATAAGCAAATAAATAAACATTATTTTTAATGAAATAGTTTCAAATACACGTAAAATAATATGCTAATTTCATAAATATTTTAACTGGCATAACATTTTCATTTAAAAAAGTGCTAAAAATATGCTGTAAAGTGAAAAAAAACAGTAATTCTATAAAAATATAAATTAATATTTGAGTGGTTTCATACCTGCTGTATAATTTTACTTCATACTTGTTAAATAACTCTCCTTAGCCACCAGCAGGCCAAACCAACTGGAGTGTTAAAATTATAAAACTATAAAAAGTGTAAAATAGATCACAACTTTATAATAATATTCCACACTTAAGTTTTTTAAGAATATTAACTTTTAAAATATTTTTAATATAGAGTTCGTAGGAGAAATAATTTTGTAAAGATTCTATGTAAGCCTATAAAATACGAACATAAATTTCGTAGTGTAGAGAACGACTTTATCTAATGATACTATCAATTTTGAGGCGCAGTATTATGTTTAATTCAACTACCGTGTAAAATATTTTCAAGTGTTTAGATCTGCTAAACTACGAATCAAGGGTTTATTTTAATCGATAGTTAATTTCATTGAGTGATATATTTGATTGGATGGTCCGGGATGACGTAAAACTATTAGGTTAGATTCTATTGGTGATTTATTTCAGGTGATTAATCCATGGCATTACATTCTATGACTTGCATGTGACATATAATGTGTGACGAATAGAGTTTAACTAATCACGTGAATTTCGTTCACTTTTTTAGCGATCTATTTATACAGTATTTTGGTAAAAAAAAAAGAATACTAGAACTACGACAATTTTAATCCAAAATTACTAACCGATGTAAAATATTTATTAATTACTTAAGAACAAAAAATAGATAACATCAAAATTGAATTAAAAAATAAGTTAGAATGCATAAAAAAAATATGTAAACAAAAAACACTAATAATTAATATTAATTTATCAATTGAATTTATAAAATGGTAAAATGAATATATTACTTAAAAAAAATTACAGAATTTATTCCTATTTTTACTGAATAATTATTTCTTTTTTAGCGTAATATCTACGCAACTTATAGTACTGGTCTAGTATTATGCTATTTTTATTTCGTTATACTGTATTTATTTATTTTTATTTTATTTTATATTATTTTATTTTTTGATAGGATGAAAATGAACATACAGCCGAAGAAGTTAAATATATAGGAGTAAACAATTAATAATGTGTATTGATGGTATGGGTGTCGTCGAAATTTACTAATTACGACATTTCAGTATTTTGACATAATTATGTCGTAAATAATTCTGTAACCGTAAATACTGTAAGATGTCATAAAATATAAAATTTTTTTTGAATAATTATTGTTTAAATATTTCATATATTCATTTTTGTTACTTGACGATTACTATTATGATTTATTTAGGTTTCATATTTTATTTATAGACTTTTCAACATTCAATTGAAAAATTTTATAAATGACAATATCTAAAATAATGATAAAAATATTGGTTAGTAAATTGCATTTCCATTCTGCACGTAAAGTTTTTATTAAAAATTTTCATTTATTTATAACAGAAAGAACAGTAGTAAAAAGCTTTAAGATTATAATTTGAGTCCAAGCCAATTAACTGTACAATAATCAAGGTTTTATATTATTTCATGTATGCAGTAAGAATGCGTAAAAACAATTTCAAAATTTGTTTGCATTTTTACTAGATTTTTTTTGCTAGTTTAATAATTAAATATAATAAAATTCATATTCTACACAATATTATAGCGCTGGTTTAGCATTACAGTCAGACCTCTATGTACCGATATCCTATGTACCGATAATTGCCTGTACCGATAAATTTTCTATGTCCCGTTTCACAATTAATAAAAAAATCTCGTTGTACCGATATTATATATGGTTTCACGATGTAACATGTACCGATACTTTTCTTTGCCCCTTTATAATTAATACATAGTAAGATGTACCGATACTTTAGGTTACACTGGTATTAATTCGGGTCAACACTATGAATTTGGCCGGAGTTAACATAAAGGTTCCATCCAAATCACATGACATTTTAATATATTAGCTATCCGGAGTTTACATAATGCTGGCAAGAATTGGATTTTGGCCCGCATTATGATTCACTGATGACGGTTATGTAACGATAATTTGATATACCGATATATTTTCCCCAAAACAACAGTATCGGTACATAGAGGTCCGACTGTATAGGAAAATATAAAAGATTTTAAAATGTTTTTTTTTTGGTCCAAATCCAATCAGTTAATAATCATATAACGTTTAACGTTTAATCGTATTTAATTTTTCGTTCCAATAAATATAATCACGTGATTTATTAGTACAAGAAATTATAAAATATTGCAATGTTGTGTATAATAGAGAAATTCTGAATTGTGTATTATGTGACATAATTATTTTCTTGATTCAAAAATAATTAAATTATTAAAATATTTAGTTAGAAAAAATCTATGATTAATTTACGTAATTCGAGATTTGCGCATGGCGCAGCAGCCATATTAGTTATCATCAGCCGAAAATCTTTACCTAACGAAATGATTTCAATGATCACAATGGTTTCACGACGATTAAGTTGATCATTTAATTGTTCTTCCAAAATTAGCATCTCGATACATACCCCGTTTTTTTTGAATAATTAAAAGAAAATTTCTTTGTAATACATTATGCAGTTGGCGGTAATTAAGGGGCTAATCCATATTGTTAATTTATTGAATGAAACCTAAATTATCTAAAATACATCCGATGCTCTGATATAAAATAGTAACTTTCTCTAGTTCACTTAAAATTAAAAATCGTTTTCAAAATTTCTTAACTTTCAATTTAAAACATGATTTCATTCAATAAACTCTTCGATGATCGACATTCAATGAATTTCTTCAAAATTGTAAAAATGCAAACCAAAAATTCATCTTTAATAATTGGAAAAAAATCTCTAAATGAAATTAATATTTCATCTTAGGTGGAAATATTTTAAGATATCTTCTATTAATTAGCAGTATTCATTCTTTTATTAAAATACTCTGCTACTAATAAGTAGTATAATACTGCTATTAATAAGCATCGTATCACTGACAATTTAATAGAATTTATCATAAAACTCATGAAAATGCCTACAAATTGAGGCATTAATGTTAGTGTTCCCATCAACAAAAGAACATTTTGTTGAAATGTCCTCAAATTTGAGGCATTATCGCTCATTTTTCCATCAACAGAATTACATTTTGTTGAGTTTATTTTAATTTTCGTCATTTAATGAAACATTATTATTATTTTATTTTCTTTTATTTTTATTTATCTAAATTTCACTATTGATATTTTATTATTATTTCACTATTGTTATTTCATTTTTTTTTATTCCTATTTTTATTTAAATTTCACTGTTGTTATTTTATTTTCTTATCTTTCATTTCCTATTTTCTATAATTAATTATTGTTATTTTTTCTATCTTTCGTTTCTATTTCTTTAATTCATTTATTTTCTTTTATTTCTACTTCTTTAATTTCATTATTATTATTTTATTTTCTTTTATTTCTATTTCCTTAAACTTTATTATTATTTAATTTCTATAATGTGTTATAAATTAATAAAAAGTTTTGGTCCATTCTTATCATAACTTAATTATCTTAAATGTAAGACAATTTTAACATATATATATACTGTACAACCGAAGAAAATTACACTTGCGTTCAAACGATAACAAAAAGTAAAAAATATTTGAATATGCTGAAATGGCAAAAAAATAACCAGATAATAACCGAAATCAATTCACTGGGAAATTTCAAGTTTTCACGTTTTCACATTAAAATTTTAAATTTTTAATTTCTGCGTCGTAAATTAGTTCAACAATATATTACGTGATTTTCATTTTTCGTTATATATATATTATTTTACAATGTACAGAGTTTTTTTAACTACTGTTCCCTGCTTATTGATGCATTAAAATAATGAAGGACGCTAAAGTAAAAGGCAAAATGCCTTGAAGATCCAAGTATCAAATTCATTCATTGTCAAACTCAAATAATTTTTTATTTTGAATATATAAAAAAAAAAATTGATTTAAGCTCAGCCGATCTACGTTTGACCATCCAATTCTGTTTACCCATTTTGAACAGTTCAACAGGGTTAACTTTTAACCGGGTCTAACCTCTAATATATCGATACATATTGTTATGCCATTTTGAAAGTATTCATTATAATACTTAAATGTAAACGGAAATACCTCACATTTATTACGGAGAGCACACATTTATGTACTTGAAACGCCTAAAATTACGGTATTCATTAATTTGTTTATGTGTAAGTTGCGATTTTATCCTAATTTACTTTCATAATTATTTATACTGAATTATTATTTATATTATTATCATATTCTACCTTGATTTTTATTGGTTATATTTTTATCATATACAGTATCTATTTTGTAAAAGATTAAATAATCAAAATTTATAACGATAACGAAATGGTTTGTTGAGTCGCCCGAATTTAATTTTATTTATGCAAAATATAATTATAATATTTTCATATCAAATAATGTGATACACCCATTAAATACAGAGTAAAATTAGTTATAAAAAAAATACATTCATGTACGATATAGTCATATACAATAACATTCTGTAATCCAAAAGTTATCTATGAGATTTATTATAAAATTCTGTTATACTAAATGACTTGTTTGTTTAAATTTTAACGTAAAAGTAAATAAAAAATTCATTACAGATAGTAAGTTACGTTCCAATTATTTAATTAATTGATTTTATGAAGTAAAGCATATTTGTTTACATTGTTTCAAGTGGTTACGGTACATTTCTCCGAAATCCATCTCGCCGAAGTCATTTCGCCGAAGGGATGTTTCGCAGAAAGGACATTTCATCGAGAGCGCATTTTATCGAATCCATTTCATTGAATCGTCCATTTGCCGAATTCCATTTCACCGAATTATATTTCGATGAATGGACATTCGTAGCGATTAACATTTTATAAAAAAATATTCATTGCGCAATGAAAATAAAAATAAATTATTTCTAGAGATCTTCTTTTTTTCAGGATATTATCATTAACATTCAAGTAACTGATATTAATTGTTAAACAATATAAAATAAATAACTTTATTTTCCTGAAAACCTTTATTCACGAAAAAGTAAGTAAAAAAAAAGATCAATGTATTATAAACAATGAGATAAATTTAATAAAGATCAACTAATTTAAAAATTTTTCTAGAAAAGATTTCTTTATGTATTATTTAATATAAAAACAACAAAATAATCAAATGAAATAAATAATTTTTCGGCGAAATGGAATTCGATGAAATGGGTTTTAGTGAAATGGTATTTCAGCGAAACGTCCCCTCGGCGAAACATCTCTTCGGCGAAATGGCTTTGGTGAGATGGGTTTCGGCGAAATGGATATTAGTGAAAAGTCTCAAGAAACATAAGATAAATCGATTTTACATAAGTTAATTATTAGAATATCTTCAGTTAAACAATTTTATCTCTTCTTTCACAGCTAAATTACCAATGTTGCATTATATTAAAGTTGTATGGGAAATTATCCTATTATTGTTGACATAATCATATTGCTACATTATAAACTTTTTATAAGGCTATCTTGTGGCGCAGTTTCTACAATGCGTTATTAGAAGAATTGTAAATTAAGCGAATAAGTAAAAAAGGAGCATGTCAATTTATAATTAAAAAATTTGGGTGTCACTTTTATTGACCGCCAGATGCGAAACCTTGGTATTCTAACGCAGCGATACATGATTCGACGAGATTTTACATATAGTACCACCTTATAAGAAGAATAAGATTTATACATGAGTCTGGTCATGCATAATCATTTTTTATATTATCTTCATAAAGTCAAAAGTTATTTTCTTTTAAAAAAAAATTATTTATAATATAGATCCCTCACTTACCCTATAAAAAAAATTCTGGAAAAAACTCCGATAAATGATCATTTTATTCCGAAGAAACTCAGACACGTGATCATTTTTCTGAAAAAATTTTTTATAGGTTACCAGTTTAATATGAGACAAAATCAAAAATCAAAAAAACTAGTCAGATTTGGAGAGGTACTAGTAAGAGTTATTTCATTTTATTTATCGATTAAAATGGTTTTTTCAATGGGAAGGCATATGCATAATATGCATAATATACGCCACACTCGTACTTTTACGTAGTGCATTATGCGGGTGATTACAACAGAGTGGCGATTATACAATTTGATCTTGACTTAAATTGCATTTCATATATTTATTAAATTTAGTAATTACGACAAAGTCACAAAGATTATAACAGAAGCCTGGAAAAGCTTCATATAGGTAAGTTACCTACTATTAGTCTCTTTCATGGCCGGAATTATGGTAATTCCGTTCAGTTTCTGAAATAGGAAAGAATTTCCGGACTAGAATTATCAAAATTATCGAAAAGGGAACAGCATGATATTTCAACTTCTTTACTCTACATGAGACTTTTTTCGGGGTCCTATTATAATTTCTATTTCACTAAATGAAATCAGCCCTATCTAGGGATGGCAACAGTCAAGCCTTCTGACTGACCGTTTGACCGATCCTTTAACCGACCATTTACCCATTTACCAATTCATTATCAGTCCGCATAGGGCTCAGGCCTTGAAGTATATAAACGTTCTCTTTGTAATTATATAAACTCATAATTATTTTGAGAAAAGTCAACGTTGTCTTAAATTAAAGTTTTCGTTGAAAATTCTCAGATACGGTAACGAATTCGGTAAGGGAAGCTAGCTCCGTTTATACAAGCAAGTTTTGAAATTTTTTGATCCACTTTTTATTAAAAAAAAAATGTTTTGATTTTTTTTATATTATTTGCTATTGTAGGTTCTGACTTCCGATTATTGGATCTTGTACGAATTTTTGAATAATCTTGAAAACAGCATTAAAAATCTTTTTTTTTTAACTTCTTTTTTCGAGTATTAAATGATAAAAAAAAAATTTCTTTATCAGTTTATCACCATCACTTCGAAACTTTAAGAAAAACAGTTTTGACATTATCTTCTTTGTAGGAAAATAATATTTTTTGATATTGATAAAGAGGTGTTTGGTGATATTAAGATGAATTCATGCGAATTTTTCTTAGCGCTATAAGGAAATTCAACACGTGAGTAATTGCTGCCATAAGGTAATAAACTTTAGAAAAATTTTTGAACCTTTAAAAAAAATTTTTAATGTTTTTCTTTTTTTATAGAAATTTCAGCTTCAATTCAAATACGATAGAATAGGATAACATCGGAAAAGACAAAGTAAGTTTCGTTATAAAACTTCAATCCTTTTGATTTTTTTTTAAACCTTTTGTTTACATTCTTCTATTTTCTTTTTTGTAGGATTCGTGAAAAACTGTATTTCGTATGTATCAATGAAACGATTTTTTTAATTTTATTTTTTAAAAGTCTTACTAACCATTTGTCTCTTTTCTTTTAGACTTAATAGGTCTTTGGAGTTTGGACGCGTAGAACTCTGGATTTCTTTAGACGTATTGGTTTTCAAATCTTGGTAAGTATTTTTTTTCTTTAATTCATCTGTACTAACGAACAGTTATTCCCACTTTGTTATTTTTTTCTTAGACAGCGGCTTCTATATTCTTTACGCAGGATTTTGGAAAGTTTTTTTTTTGTTTTTCTCTAATAGTATTGGTAATTAAATCAAAAAGATGAAGAATGGTGAAAGAGAAATGAACGCTTAGGAATGCAAAGTAACTGCATGAAGAAATGAGGATTAAATAAATCTTCTGGTAAACAAAACTGATAGTAAGATTAGAAGCATATTTCGTTGAGAAATAGGAGAAGCCAGGGAAATTACATCTATTGGAAGGGGAGTGAGTTTATTACTAAGGATAGATTAATATCATAAATCTTTATCTGTTGAGACAACAGTTCGGAAAACATTAGGTGGTCATTGATCATGAGGGATCATCTTTGAAGTCAACAGGCATTAATTTTTATATTAGATAATGTATTTTATAAATAAATTTTACAATTAAACTTACAATATTTTACAATAATTTGTTACAATTTATATTAAATATACATATTATGGTAATAAATTAGCAAACCTTAATTGTATGAAGAATAGCAAAACGTGGTGCCTATGGTGTGCAGTTGAAAATCGTCATACACGAACAATTGAAGATATGAGGAAGTTTTCAGAGAGAAAAGGAGGTCTTTGCTTTCAACTGAGTATATTAATAGATGGGATCCTCTTAAATGGCAGTGTAAAGAAGGCCATAGGTGGAAGGGCTTCGGCAAAAGATATTCTTAAGGGAACTTGGTGTCGAAGGTGTAATACACCAGGCAGAAAACGTGTTGTACCAAACCAAAAGATTATCCTAGTACAAGGACATATTACATCAGAACAAGAATGTACCCCAATTCAAAGATACAATACACAGCACTGAAGATGTAGTAAACAACGATTCAATTAGCAAATAATATTGCACAAGAATGAGGTGGTAAGTGCCTTTCTACAGAATATGTTAATACAAATACTTAAATGTTTTGGAGATGTGCCAAAGGTCATGAATGGACTACAACTTTTATCAGGTAGACTTAGGAATATATAAACCATATTGATTCACTACACCTGTTTTATGTATAGAGGTATTTAAAGAATACTTTTTTTCTAGAACACTGCGCTTGAAACCCTTAAAAAAGAATGTTGTCCTCATTGATATCCAATAAAATGTTATTTCCCGAAGTAATAAAATCATAAAACATTTCATTTAGCCACATAGGTTCATATTAAACATCCTATCCATTTATTTTATGCAGACATACAATAATCCAACAAATTTGGGCTTAAAAAATATGGGAAGATGGTACTCACAATGTGCTGGTAATTTTCCCTGTGGTCTTTCGGAAGCTAAGGAAATCGCTCACAGTAGAGGAGGTATATGTCTTTACAGAATATATAAATCTCTGTGTCTGATGCAATGGATGTGTAATAAAGGTCATAAGTTCACTAGTTTTAATAGTATTAAGCATGTTAAATCTTGGTGTTCATATTGCATAAATAAACATGTTGAAAAGTCATAACCAACATTAGCCCACCTTCTAGCATCCACAGACCAGATTTCTTGAATATACCTGAACATTCTCGAGGATTAGAACTTGACATCTATTATCCACAGTATAGATTTGCTATAGAGGTACAAGGCAAACAACATGAGCAACATTGTAAAATATTTTCATAAAGGTTCAGAAGAATTTGAAAAGCAGTTGATGCATGATCAGCCCAAAAAAGAACTTTGCGAAAAGAATTTGATTGTTTTAAGATATGTTTGGTATTATGAGGATTCAAACATAGTCGTTCCAAATCATCTTCAAGATTGGGTCTTATTGAATAAACTAAAAATTTTATATGCTTCTGTAATTCACTATTATTTTTTTGACTATATTTTTTTCATCTGGAATTACAATAAAAATTTCTCTGATACATGATTAAAAGGATAAATCCCAATCAGGTGACAAAAATATTTGCATGATTTCAGTTTATTAGCTTGGCATAATGAAGAAAATTGCCTTTTGTAGAGAGATGCTATTGATTTACTGATAATTTTTCACTGATAAACAAATTACTGCCAAAAAATGCTTATGCTAAAATAGCTGAACTTAAGCGCATGTGTACTGAGGTTCTAAGAGCGAATGGGGAACATAATGAGAGGCGTGATGCTGAGAATGCCAAACTCAAGGCCACAATTGAGGAGTTGAAATCTGAGAATGCTGAGTTTAGAGATAGACTCACAAAAGTAGAACAGAAGCAAACGTTAAATGATAATACTCCTAACAATAATTCATCTAACTTCAATTTGGTTGCAGTACCAGGGGCGATAACGGTACCTACTGAAGAGAAAGAGATGGATAATTTCTTGCTTAAGGCTCATAAGAAAATTGTTAGTAGTGAAATAAAGTGACGTAATAAAGCGTAGCATCTTCAGAACAGGAGGTTGTGAAGCAATCTTGTCAAAACAGTCATAAGAAAAAAGGTGTTGAGAAAATTGCCCAAGTGATAATTGACGGTATTTAGGATGATGTAAAACATCAAGAGCCAATTTCCTCTGGTTGTTCACTCTGTGAACTATTTCATGAGACTGAAATTTCAGCGACAGCCCATCGTCTAAAATGCTCTTCATCTCTGCTCGATTTAGCAAAGTTATTTGATAAAGCATCAGATGCCGAATATCGCACTAATAAAAAAGCCAATGAGGAAGAAATCTTATGCTGGGTTAACTTTGGGAAAGAATTCATGGTTCACTTTAGTGAACTCGTGGAAAATAGCAATAGCAAAATCGGAGAAAAAAAGCAAAAGGTATAATTTATGATGAGATGCTAGAACAACTTGTCACCATTCGTGAGAAGAGATCAAAAGAAATGGGTATACAGCTTCCAAAAATCTCCCATAGTTCTCTAATTAGAAGGACTCAAAGGTCTATGAAGCTTGTTAAAATAATTGAGAAAATAGGTATAGATAAAATTAAGTATCTTAGTGAATATGGTCCCAATTCCATTTCAGAGTTGACTAACGATCAAATTCAAGAGATCATAGATAATTTCTCCAAGAATCCAAATACTGAATTACCAGATGATCATGAAGCCTCTATCATCGATTCTGAAGGGGAGATTTTGGATGATTAGAGTAATGCAATGGAGGCAGTTTTGGCTGAGGTAAGTACTTTACTTGAAGCTGTGGACGATTACTACAAAATGATCTTGGAAGAATGTGCGAAGGATTGTGAGTATTTTGATAAGGAAATTGATTCCATACCCCAGCCAGTGAAAGAAACAAATGAATAGATACCAGACGATTCAAATGATGATGGATATGGTGGATATAATGAATATAGTGAACGTGATAGAGGTTATTACTGTTATGATGGAGGATATGAAAGAAAAACCTCACTAATGATGAGTCCTATTATCTTTCTGGTAACCGCCTAGGAGAATTATGTACAGCGCCTACAGCTCGTAGAATGAAAATATTATTTCTTTTTTTTCGAATCACATGGGTGGCTTAGATATCGTACCCATAATAAACGTCACTGGTTCATGTGATTATCAGTTATGATGTATAATGACGTACCTATTGATATTATTTTTATATTAATATTTGACTTATAATAAAAGTCTCAATGAAAAAAATGGGACAAACACATCCCAAGCCAGAGCCAGAATCACACTCCAAGCACTCCAAGCCCAATATTGATGAACTTAGAAGAAATTGGTTCACTAATCTGCCACCAACTCCACGAACGTATACTGATGATTTTTGGAGTAAAGGAAACGGGCTTTGGTGTTTTGATAATTGTGATATTGAGGCACTTAACCAATTTCGTCAGCTTGAACTTGAATCACTAGAGTTAGATGATGAAAAGGAATCAAAAATTAAGGAATTTTGTGCAAAGTATAACTATGCTCGTATTCCATTAGATATTGATAAAGACGGTTACATGCGAGGGTTTCTTATCTTAGAATTAACAACATATTGTATTGATGAGGAAGAGTTAAAAAAATTTGGGGAGACCTTAATTGTTTGCATTGGTAATGAAGACTTTTATTGTGCACAGATATACTTGGGTGGTAGTGGTGAATTGTACATACTTTTGGATGATGAACCGCTAAAAGTTTTGTATAATTACAAAGATACAGGCATAAGAAGCTCTGATTTGTTTTAAAATACTAATTACTGAATATGTTTTGATTATCAAATAAATATTTTTATGTAAGTCTTTTCTTTTAATTCAATTTTCTATAATACTGTATAAATACAGTATAATAATTAGTAAATCATAATTGTGGGTTCTCTTGTAAAATGCGATTAAAATTGAAAATTTCTTAGGTGGGAATAATATATCAATATAAATAAATAAATATACTGGTGTGAATTGTTGGATTTGCTTCAAAAAAGGAAATTAAAAATTCCACTCCATTACTCCATTAATATTACAATAATAAATGATTTTGTTTTAATTAGTCCAGCAAAAATAATATATTATTATTTTTTTACATATTATGGTTTAATTTCTTATTAATTTACGAAAAAAATTTGCAAATAAATTAACACTAATAAAAATTAGGTATTCTCTATTTCCAAAAAAATCTACAATTAGATCTGTATATTCCTGTAATCTACTTTTAGTTTGTGGAGCTTCTAGGTGAATACTACCTTCACTTTCAGCACAATTACACATGATAAAATATTCATCCATTTGTTTAGCATCAATTTCTTCATAATTAATATTATATAAATATTCACATCGTTTACAAGGTTTGATTTTGCTAATTACTAACACAGATTGTGGGTCCATTATGCTTTGATAATTGTTTGTGAGATCTACTGAATCTGCTATTCTAAAATAGTGAAAATCAATGAAATTATTGTTCAAATCATCATTTAATTTACCTATTCTATGGAATTCCTATGTATACTTCAATGATGTTTTCAAAGAAATAGCCATACAGTTGATTCTTTTAGCAGCAGATACAGGTAATTGACGAAATATAGCCTGATTTGTTGAAATTTGTTTATAATATTCAAATTCCTGATAAACATATGATGGAGGTGCTTTGATAATCCTTTGAATTGTGAAAAACCGTCTGTATTCAGGATATATACCTGGGCTGGTTGTTATATCCAATAATTTTTGTCGGCTATCAGAAATTATACAGATCGTTGTTGTGATAGAAAAGTACCAATTGTATTTCTTATAAAATCTATGATTTTACATAAATTCACTTCTTTTCCAATCATGAAACGACAAACTTTCTATTGAATTAATAATTTACTTATTAAACATCTTGATGTAGAGGAAATTTGAGAATAAAAAAATTCTAATAAGCCTTCATCTATGAAATCATTTAACATAAATTCAAGATGAAGGCTTCTGCATTTATCAGTAAATCCAAACTATATCGTTTTCAAGAACACGTCTTATACCTAAATACTGTGATACAAACAGTATTTCAGCATAAACTTGCTGAGACTCTTCAAATGTCATAGTGGAAGGTCCTGTTACTATATAATTATTGATTTCTCGAAATGCTAAAAAAGCTCCTTTTTGAAGTTGTGATAAATTGTTTGGATCACTTGCTATACTTCACCGAAAGACAGTTTGATGTTGTTTTAAAGCTGATTGAAGTTAATCCAATTGGATAGTTGATAATATATTCATTTTTTATTTACTTTAAAAAAAACTTTCAATTTTGTAAGCTAAAAAAAAGTGTTTTTAATTACAAAAATTATAAATCACATTTCTGGTGTTGAAACATAACCTTATATGAGGGGGAGAGACAATTTTTAAGATCTGGGCTGTCTTCCCTTTATAGTAGTTTTATATCGTATTAGCTTTTATTGTAAACATGTGAAGTAATATAAATATATAAAATAAATAATCTGTCACATTTGTGTCTGCGTATGCAATGTTCTTTGTTATCATCGCTTTGTCTATCACCTATTTGTTGCTAATTTTTATCGGACCAACAAATAAGCATTAGGTAAGCTGACTAAGCTGTGCATATTTGCAAATCATGGGGTACAAGGGGTTATGATTAATTTTTCACAAAAATATTCATGCGGATCTGTCTGATATTTTTCATAAATACCCTCCCTACCTATTTTTTTCACTTTTGATCTACATTATAGGTGCCAAATTTTGTATCAAACTGCGTCACAAATGAAGAAAAGCCTGCCTTTTTTATTTTCAAAATAACAAAAAAAAATCATTTCAACCTTTAACTGAGAGGTCCCTTTGGAATCCCACTCTTCAGTTGACACACTATTTTCATATAAACAGTTTATTGAAGCAAACAGTGTCTCTTCTATTTCTCTTTCTTTAGACATAAATGAATTAAGTGAATAGGAATGGGAGTGGACTTTAGTCGAAGGCACTTCACATAATGTAGATACTGTACTCTATATCAAAGAAACCTTTGTAGTGATTTATTAGTGAAATTTTATTTAATAAAAAATTTTCTCTTACATAAGGCCCTCACAGCCAAGCATTTACGAAAAAAATATTATTATTATTTCATTGCTTGAATATGTTGTGGAAATATGGGATATGAGAATGCACTAACTTTTTTTGTCTTTAAGTACAGGCGCCACTCTGGATCTTAACATTTCTTTTTTCAGAAATAGGGGTATGAACATAATATCATTTTCACAATTATTCCAGGCCTGTATTTCAATGCGGGTTCTCTCTTCTAATTATACTAGCATTAATGGGTGATTCTTTTGGGATCCTTGCCGTGGAACTGACTGTAAAATGTATAAAAGAAATGTGAGTTCACATTTAACTTCACTAGCGATAAATTATACTAATAAATCATAAAAAATTTACCTGTGATCTATATTTTTTCTACTTCACTCTGAAAATATGTCTGCACTTGTCTTGCAAAACAAAGCCTTGTGGCATATCTTTGAAGACTTTACAGTTTCTATTCTTCTTAGCACCTGTTTCTTGATTTATGCCATCAGAAACCAATTTTCCAAAATTTCTAATGAGCTTTCTGCATGTATGACCAAAATTAATGGTATTCTTACCGCAGAAATCAAAAAAATAAGACACGTGATGTAAGTATTACTGCGAAAATCGAAAGACTCCTTACTGATGTCTACAAAAAACTTAGCACTGAAGTTAACACTAAAATCACCAACGAACTTTCCACACGTCTTTTTGAAGTTAATTCTACTTTAATGTTTGGAATCGAATATATTTGAATATATTCGAGTATTCATTTAAATTTATAAAGTGTATTCGAATAATATTCGAATAAGTTAAATTTCCTTTTATAGTAATGATTTACATAATTTTTAGCCTGAATTATGATTTTAACTCAGTTAAATTTAAGGATTTAATATCCAATTAGAATTTTAACTATACTATATCTGGCTAAATGAATACTTGAATAACCACTATGTTTATTCGAATACTCGAATATACTCGAGTTATTCGAATAACTGTTACATGATTCCAAACACTATTCTACTTTCACTGCGGAGCTTGTCAGAAACAATAATGAACTTAATAAGAAACTTACCGGAGAAATTGCTAAAATCAATTCACATAATGCTGGTTACGCCTCTGAGACGCAGAAAATTTTTTCAATAGTCAATAACATAACTACGAAAGTAGAAGCCTGCCATAATGAATTTAGCAGAATTAATGTTATTATCGAAGATCTCCAAAACAAAATAAATCAACATTATGCAGTAGTTCAAAGATCCGATTTTGATCAACTAAGTGTATCCAGTGTTGTACATGGGACATGTCCCGCCAAAATTTTAATGTCCTGTCCATGTCCCGTCCACGTCCCATCCAAAAATTGTCCAAGTTTACAATTTGTCTTATTAAGAACACCTAATGGACTATAATTTCATATTTAAGATTACATGATTTTAATGTTCCAATGTCCGGACATTGCTAAAATCTTTGGACGTGTCCTGGACTGTCCTGTCCTGTCCCATCTATGGACATGTCCCGTCCCTATGACAACACTAAGTGTATCCAATGAATCTGAAGCTAATTCGACCAATGAATCTGAAACTAATTCACGAGGCTCTTCAAGTAATTCGTCTCCAAGCTCTTCCGGTTCTTCTGGTAAGATAAAAACAAAATAATTCTTGATATTCAATGCTTTATATATTATGGTTTGACTAACATTTTTTGATTGCAGGCTTGAGCCAAAAATTCGCAAATATCATTTCTGTAATTTGGGAACAATTTACGGTGAGATCCCCCAATTCCCTCTGTCATCAATTTACAGAGTTGCCACATCGAATGGGCATTCCCATGGTCGAACGAACGAATGAACGAACGAACGAACAATTGAACGAACGAGCAAATAATCAACAGCATAATTAACGAACAACATAATCAACGAACAATATACAACAACATTCTTGGTTCATGACATAAATAGCGTTAGTAATATAAAACATCAAACGATATAAAATAAAATTGACTTCTCTAAATTTTCCCCAAATTATATCCACTTTTACCTTTAATTTCAAACTTCGATAGCTCTCGCTACGAATTATTACTTTTCAAAAACGTATATTTAATTCATCTTAAACTTTAATTAATATTAAACTTCACTAACAAATAATTAAATGAAACTTATATTTTTATTGAGTTCTGTGGATGAGAACTGTGGAATTACCTTGAATTCCGCTCTCTATTTATACAAATTTTATGCTACTTTCTATTCTATCTATATACTATCTTTTACGTTCTTTTACATATTATCTTTGAACTATCTTTCTAATATGCTATCTATATTTTAAATACGCTATCTTTTAATATGCCATCTTTTATATATGTTCTTTTTAATATATTATCTTTCATATTCCATCCTTGTACTATCTTTTTATATTATCTTTTATATTATTTTATGTTCCTTAATCTTTCTGACATTATTTTATATGTTCTTTCAATCCGCTTTATGTGTTTTACTTATAATCTATCTTTTGTGGCTTATAATTATTCTTTCTTATCGTTCTTATTGTTAAAGATTGCTAAGCCCCAATTGATCGACTCTATTTATCCTATTGGTTCTTTGTCAATCATTTGATAAATATTACATCATGTAGATCATTACTCTTCCTAAATGTTTATCCTTTTCGGCTAATTATTTATCCATCTACGCCAATTCATAATTAATTTGTTCGTTCTTAACATTTGGCAATTACATTTGGTAGTTGAATTTTATCATCTTTTCATGCTTGATATTCGACCGTTTACAACGGACATCTTTGATAGGATTAAGGGTGCGAATGATTATTCTTTAGATCAGATATGTGCTATTGTATCAGTTGATATTCTTAGTAGACTTGAGATGGGAGTAATTGGAAAAGATACAATAAAGGGATTTTATCATGGGGAAAACATAAGTAGCAAAAACTTAGAAAAAATAGGTGCTTGGATAGATCATTATTATCTATATCACAACAGGGCGGACATCCCCATATTATCACGATATTGCCGATCATTTTGCCAATCACTTGTCCAATATTATCACATAAAAAAATACCGTTGAATTAGTTTTTTCACAAATTCTATATAATAATGTATAAAATTTCGATTTTATTTACTTTATTTTATTTATTGTTAATAAATTAGTTCTTAAAATAATTCATAAATATTCATAAAGATTTTGTCAAATATCAGACATATATTAATTTTACAATAATTGTAAACATTTATTTAATGATAACTTTTGGGTTATCAAAAATTATCCAGGTTTATTTTAGCCATTGATTCTTGAATACCTAAATAATATACTGTAAAAGTTTCAAGTTTCGCCCGAAGATCTGTGGCTTCGCCCAAAGCTTCAAAGTCACGTTAGCAGATGATCGGCATATATATAGCATATATATTAATTATTGAAAATTTGACGTAAAATCTAACTTTGGAAACACACCTTATTTTGCCACAATACTTTTATATTAATTTATTGATAAATGAAACTATTAAATAAAATAATTTAACATAAATTGTCAGAACATTTATTGCTTGGAATAAAGCTTCAAATTTAACGTGATATCACTTATATCATGATCGGCAAGTGATCTACATTGAATATAATGCATGTCCGCCCTGTTCTATATCACTGAGTAGCGGGTAAGGAACTGCCAATATATGGGTTAGGGTTCAGCAGGCATTTATGCTTTATTCCTCCCTTGAAACAACCCATTACTCTATTATTTTTTACTTTCATTTTTACTTAGCCGGCTGGCCCTTTCTCATGTATTACTTTGCAATAAAGAATGTTTTTATTGACTTTTAAAATGCGTATGTTTTGCAAATGTAAATATAAATCTATATGTGTTATTCTTAACTCTAATGATACTAAACTAAATGATTCCTGATCTATACTTTTATTTGAGAGAAATCGTCATTATGCGTAAGATAATCTATCAACTAAATGATTCCCAATTTATACTTTCATTTGAGAGATATATGACGCTGTTATTATGCGTTGAGATCCCCCAATTCCCTCTGTCATCAATTTACAGAGTTGCCACATCGAACGGACATTCTCATGGTCAAACGAACGAATAATCGAACGAACGAACAAATAAACGAACAAGCAAATAATCAACGGCATAATTAACAAACAACATAATCAACATACAACAACATATAACGACAACATTCTTGGTTCACAACATAAATAGCGTTAGTAATATAAAACGTTGAACGATATAAAATAAAATTTAACTTCTCTAAATTTTCCCCAAATTATATCCACTTTTACCTTTAATTCCAAACTTCGATAGCTCTCGCTACGAATTATTACTTTTCAAAAATGTATATTTAATTCATCTTAAAATTTTCATTTTATTCAATTAAAATTAATTCGTGATCCGTCTCCAAACCAGTGAAATCTACTAATACATTTTGGGGAATTATTTTGCAAATTAATTTAGTGGGAAATTCAGATAAGAGCAATAGATATAGCACGCATGAAATGTGAAATGAACTTACAAATTATTAGAGAAAAGTAGTTTAGAAGAACTGCAAAATTGCTAGATACACCGCTCAATATAAGCAAAATATAGTACGACCTGTGTTTAATAGAAATAAATAATTTTAATACTTTTTTTTTGTTTTTTCTTGTTTATAACCTTTAAATAAATTATTTACCAGCAAATAAATAACATTTTAATAAAAAAATATCAATTTTGTGATTTTCACACCTCTTGTATTGAATAATTATGGCATTTTTAAAGGCTGGAATCCAGCGTCGCTAAAGAAAAAATTTTTTAACTAATCGTTCAATGTAAAAATTTTTGATGGATCCTGATTCCCTCAGTTTTAAGCAATTGGTTACACTATTTTTCAGCCAGGTTGTAATACAAATTTGGCTGGTTACTTTTTAGGCAATATCGCCAATTTGTATAATAATGTAGCCTTAAATGGCAAGTATATGTTGATCAAACTTGTGATAATAATATTTGACGATGCAAATTTATCATTCAATATACCCAGAACATTATTATATAACACTTAAAAAAAAAAAATTCTGGGCAAATCAGCTCAAAAGCCATTTAAGTGATAATTAATTTGTAAAACCAGTTCCCCGAAATTTATTAGTAGTTTTCACTGGTTCAGAGACGGATCACAAATTAATTAAGCAAACATTAATTAAAGTTTAGGGCGAACCTATTACCTTTAATTAACATTAAACTTCACTAACAAATAATTAAATGAAACTTATATTTTTATTGAGTTCTGTGGATGAGAACTGTGGAATTACTTTGAATTCCGCTCTCTATTTATACAAATTTTATGATACTTTCTATTCTAATATATGCTATCTATATACTATCTTTAATATGTTATCTTTCAATATGTTTTTATATTATCTTTCACGTTCCATCTTTTTAATACACTATCTTTCAACATATTTCTATTTTTAATATATTATATTCCATCTTTTGTGGCTTATATCTTTTCGTATCATCTTTTATATCATCTTTTATATTATCTTTTCATATTATCTTTTATATTATTGTTTTTATGTATTTTCATTATGTGTGTTCCTTTAATCCGCTATCCCTTCATTTTATATGATTTACCTTTTGTGGCTTATAATTATTCTTTCTGATTGTTCTTATTGTTGAACTCAATAAACTGGTTGCTAAGCCGCAATTGATCGACTCCCTATTCAATCTATTGGTTCCTTGTTAATCATTTGATAAATATTACATCATGTAGATCATTACTCTTCCTAAATGTTTATCCTTTTTGGCTAATCATTTATCCATTCACGCTGATTTGAGATTAGTTCGTTCATACTTAGTACTTGACGTTCACATTTGTCCATTTGGTATATTATTTGCTCTCGCTTAATATTTGTCCGTTTACAGCGTATAAACCTAAATGATTCCCATTTTATACCTAGTATCTTATCAATTTTCAAGCTCACGTTACGTATCAAAAGTATAAAAAATCAAGTCAATATCCCTGAAATTTCTGATAGCAGTAAAATTTTTCTGTTAAACATTTCATTATGTAATACAGACTAGACTATTTTTGCGTTTGTAATATTCAAAGCCAATTGCAATCTGTCATGTGATATTAATAAGATAAATATTTAAAGTAATAAGAAAAAATGCACACTGTCAACAATGATGCTTACCAACTTCACAAAATTTAATTCCACTAAATACAACTCCCTCCCTGAGGTCAATGTTGCCTCCAGAATTTTACAACAACACCCTAATTTTGCTGAACTTCTGGGAAAAATCTATTTTCTTACCAAAGCACATTCCATTGAATTGGGAGTTCAATTAATCTATCGTCATATGCAAGTAGACGAAGTAAAAGTCATGATTGAGAAATTCCAGTTCCACCAAAACGCATCAGCCTTCATTACCTCAGTTAGTTTTCCAACTGACCAAGTTTATCCTGCTAGTTGGTTACTTGAGGACGATGGCAAATTGACAGTATTTGAGTATTCCATAGATATTTTGGTGAAGCGTACCTTCGAAAAACTTATCAAGAATCCAAGTATTTTCGTGGAGATATGTGATTTAATCAGGGACTATCACTTTGAGAATTTACTTGCACCTTGTATCACCGCACGAGATTCATTGAAGCATTTTGAAAAGGAAAACGGATTTATGGAGACAACTGATTTTAAATCCAATGCTAGTATTGTGAAGAATATGAAAAATTCTCAGATAGTGGATGATAAAAACGCAATTATTAATACTATGTGGGCGTATTCAGTGAGCGATAATTGTTTTGGAGATGATAATCATTGTCCTCTTCATTGTAGACATTGTCTCCATTGTGATAGTAGAATTCATTAGTAAATTCCATACAGGTTTTAGTGATATGGTTTCTGTGCAATTATTTATTAAAATAATTATACATCTGTTTAAACTTAATGTTCACTTACAAAAATTTTGTGATACTGGTTATCGTTTAATATTGTAATACTATCTGTAATAGAAGCGTTCGAGCTTTACTCTGCCACACATGTGACATGATACCTTTGGTATTTTCTCTGTACTAAAATTTATTATCTAAAATGATAATAAGATTCACCCACAATTCAGGTTTATATTTTTTATTTGCTTGTCCATCAGCCTAGTAGTTTACGGAAATTTTGGTGTGTATATATTAAAAACTATTCTCCCGATTGGCCAATCATCTTGTGATTTATGGAAACTCACCAGCTCCTGAAACTCTCCTAGAACTGTTGTGGATTTAGAGAGATCTCATGTGATACAAACTTTATAATTAAGCCCCCTCACCTGTGAGCGGAAAACCATCAATAAATTTTTAGAAGTGATATATTAACAATTTTAAATGTGTTTTTTCAAGTACTACTATGATAAAATATTTCATTTGCTTTACAATCTATTGCCTTACAGTCATGAAAAAAAATACAAAATTTACTAAACTAACATAAGCAACATAGCTATTTACAGATATGAAAAACCCACTTTAATACAGAATAGAAAAGTAAATTAAATGTTCTTCTTTTTTGTTATTATAAAAATCACTCTTGGTCGTCTGGCTCAATGAAATTAATAAAAAAATTAATTGTTTCGGCATTCTGAGAAAATGAAGGTGTTGATCCAGAAGATGGTCTTGATACAGAGGGTGTTGTTGGATGTGAGGTCTTTTTAAGACTAGGATTTCCTCAAGGAATTTTTGAAGTAGTTCCAGATCCTGAGGTATTTGCAGATGATGATGCAACATTTGGTCTAGGAATTTTTGATGGTTGCGATCTGCTCGGTATATTAGGTGATGTCACGTTTGCTCTATTAAACCGTTGTTTTTCTAGAAATAATAAACATTTTTTTTCTCACTTTAGTTTGAAAAAGAAAACCTAACCTAACAGGCTATCTCCTGAAGGTCTTGAACAAAGGAGGGATAAATACCGGATTCTTTCCAAAATTCCATAAAGAACTCATTGTAATATTGTTCTCCAACAAGACTCCTTTTCTTTTTAGTTCCTTCCTTATAGGCTTTTGCCGTCTACATATACCAAAGATATCAAATCAAGTCGAGTATTATACAAGGATGTTTGATTATCATATTACTTACATAGTATACCTGAATTAGAGCTAAGAATTTCTTATTATAATCTTCCCCAGTGAAATAATTGGTATTATTTACTCAGTTGATTTCATTCGCAATATCTTCCCAAAAGTTTCTCTTATTATGGTTTAGAGTTCAGTGGTACTGTTCATTCCCGTTTTTACGCTCATTAATTAACATTCAGATTTATTCTTCGCTCCACTGTACGGACATTTTTATGTTTATGAAGGAAGGAAGAGGCAAAAAGACTCGCTTATATAGGTCATGTTTAAGGGGACTTAGTAAGATTAAATTAGCTTCATGTACAGTCAGCACTTTAATTTTCGTAATGATTAATATAATGATTAATCAAAAAGCTTAGTTACTGTGCATGTGTGCAAAATCTGATTGGTTGATCCCCATGATTTGAGTTGCAGAAAGGTTGCGAGGAAGTACCGGGAACTGTCTGGGAGCTAAGGTGATACAAATTTTTATGTTATACATCATATCTGGCTAATCCCTGTTAATCATAAGAGATCCATGCACAGCGCCTATGGTCAAACCGCATGTAAATATAAAATTAGCTTAGCCTGATATATAAATCCCAATCGAATAAAATGAATTTGTATTTACTAGTGTGTAGTCTCACTAAATCGGCTACAGATCAATAAAATCACTATAATTCATTAAAACTGCTTAACCAGCAAATCCGTATAAAATTGAAACATGTTATTCATTAGTATAAGTTACTAAAGAGTTGCTAAAAACACTATAAATCGTTAAATATGTTAGGAAACATTGTTAATAGATCTAGACCTGGTAAATTCATTGATATTATTTTAGATGAGGTTTATAATAAATCTGTGCCTAAACCCATCAATCTCCATCCTGGATATGATATAGAGTATATTAGAAACTGTTATGGTTTTCTTTATCCTGGTCAATTCAAAAAGATGGTTGAGATCGAAAAAATATATGATAATTTATCTATTATTAGTTCATATGAAACTCCACAGTAATGGGCTATTCGTGTAAAAGATGCTTTGCAAGCATTGATTACTGAAGGCCATAAAAGCTATTACCATGTATTCTGCCTTTTCAGATCATCTGGGCAAGAAGTAACCAAAACATACTATGATAACTATGAAGGGAGAGAAATTACCATTGGTTATCAGAGACCCAATGATATTCATAATAGCAAAATGGCTATTTGCTTCGATTGCTGGAAATTGGTAAAGATCCCTGATAGAGCTCCAAATGGGTCAGGTCAGGTCAGGTTATATTAGGTTGTCTGTTTGACCTGACCTGACCTGAAACCTGAAAAATTTCAGGACTATTTTTATTAAAGTATTGAAAAAAAATGGTACAAAACTTTTTTTTTTAATATAATATTATGAAAAAAAACGTTTTTGCAACGTTTTTTATTAAAATATTGAAAAAAAATATTGCAAAACGTTTTTTTTAAATGTTTTCGCAACGTTATTATTGAAATATCAAAAAAAATGGTACGAAACATTTTTTTAATATAATATTATGAAAAAACGTTTTCGCAACGTTTTTTCTCGAAATATTGCGATTCAACATTTTTATATTAAAATCATATAAAAAAGTGAATCGCAATACCGCAACTCACTTTTATTATATAAAATCAATATAAAAAAGTGAATCGCAATACTGCAACTCACTTTTATTATATAGTAGAATCAATAGTTTCAGGTCATCAGATCAATCAGGTCAGGTCAATCTTCATACCTGACCTGAATTTTTTTTAAAAATCTCATACCTGACCTGAATTTCAGGTCAGGTCAGATCAGGTTACCTGAATTTGGCTGACCTGTTCGGAGCTCTAATCCCTGATGTAAAACCAAAAAAGACATATTTCGATAGATGGCGAAGATATGTATATGAGATTAAGCCTGAAGATTTAATGAAATATCATTGGAATAACTCATGTTTCAAGACTAATAAACATATAGAAGCCTTTCTTCTCGCAAGATCGAAGTCAGAAATATTGTGTGAAAAAATCTTCTGACCAGAAGGGAATATTATATCCTGAAAAAATTACACCTGATTCCCTATTTCCTAGGCAAACAGGTGAAATATTTATCTCGTCTTTATATATAAAACAAAATAACTTAAACCATCTCAATCAGCCAAAAGGCACTATGCTTAAATTGGGAGATGGGACAAAAGTCACGATTGTTTAACTGGTTTAACTGAA
The DNA here is from genome assembly GCF_026210795.1 of Rhizophagus irregularis. Classification (NCBI taxonomy): domain Eukaryota; kingdom Fungi; phylum Glomeromycota; class Glomeromycetes; order Glomerales; family Glomeraceae; genus Rhizophagus; species Rhizophagus irregularis. Next base: position 1,057,208 of record NC_089444.1, on the reverse strand, counting down.
TGATTCCAAAAATTATCTTAATTATAGACTATTGCTTTCAACTGAAGATTAGTATCATTTAGCCAAAGGTACAATATTAGGCCAGTTCATAATTGTTCGATCAGCTTTTTTGGTCATGTTACACTAATATCATGATCAAAGTTCAATTTTGAATTGGTTTGATTGATACATAAGGCAACCAATAGTTATGGCTTTGTTTATTTTTGTCAGTATTTTTGTCTACTCGACAAAAACGACCTACATTTTTAGTAGTTCACGTTGAACGGTCAGTTGATCATTCTACAGTTAAATTTTATTGGTATGAATTTTTAGTGAACTGACCAAATATCCCGTTCAATCAATTATGAACTGGCCTATTCTTTATTTTTTGCGCTATATAATCTGTATATATGATCGCCTAGTATAATTGGCCGAAGGCGCTATGCATGAAATGCTTCATATACATGAAGAAAAACCTGATTTGCCTATTCCAGGATAGATCTTCCAATATATTTCATAACTATTTTAGTGAACTATCTATGAAGCGGTCTTGGGGATTCTTGATTGCGAAACAATATAACTATCAGTTTGAAAATTTCTATGCAACTGTTATCCAGCAAGCTTACAGGAATTACAAGAAAAGACCTGAATCTTTGGCAAAACGAATTTGGGAGGTGGTGAAAAATGATGGTACTCCTGATAGAAAGAAATTCTTAGGTATACTTACGATCTCTCAAATGAAAATAAATCCCGAGACTCAAGAAGAATATGCTTTGCGTCTTGATGAATTTGTTGACATGCTTAAAAAAGCAAATGCTTATCAATACTATATCGAAAATTATAATCTAGCCAAATGGGCCACAGCATATGAGGAATATATTAATTATTATCCTAGTCTTTGGATAGAAAAAAAGAAATCTCAGTTAAATAATCGACTAGATAAAGAAGCTTACAATCTTGTTAAGGAAATATTAGAACAAAAAGGTTACAGACAAGCTTATATTTCTCAATGGGGACTTAAAATTTTTTATTTTCCATGGAGATATATGATAGAATCGTTACAGGATCCTGAAAATTATCTTATTAAAAGAATCAATGGATATTTCGTCAAAATAAAATAATATATATCTCCCCACTACTAGAGTTGGATTTTTTTGACTAGGACACTTTAAGTTTCGCGAACTATAGTTGGTTAGCTCAACAAGCAATGTTCGGCCGATCCTTTTCTAACACTACCCGTCACAATGCATGTAAGCATGTGCAATGGCTTATTAAAATTAACAAAATAAAAATTATTATATGTAAAGGCATTAATTTAATTAATAATAAATTGTTACCTCATTATTCACATCAGGACCCAGAAATATATATGTAGGGTCAGGTGATGAAAAAAATTTTTTACTATGAGCTGTACGCATTTTTTCAGGGCCGGAATTATGATAATGTCAGTCAGGTACTATAATAGGAAATAAAATTCTGACTGGCATTATCAAAAATTATCTAAAAAAGGAAAGATTTTCTTGATTTTTTTAGTTCAAAATACGCAAACTCAAACCTGACCCCTTATATATATATTTTTGGGTCCTATCACATCTCGTATGTTACAATAAATATTTCCTCTACTTGGTTAACTTTCATATTTGTTTGTATTTATATCATAATTTAATGAACAATTCCTCTGTATTTATTTCTGAATATAAATTTTTTCCTATTTTTTTATATAGTCAAAATGATTGTATGTTATCCATTCTAAATGTATTTCCCGAATTGAATTTCCAATATTTATATTTCCACTGATTTTATTTGTAAAATAATTTTTTTCAACAAAGTTCTTTACATTCTATACTTTTAAAAACTATAATGTAATCTTTTGTATATGTATGGAGATATTCTGTATATACTAGAAGTTTTATTGTCATAGTCACTTTGATAATTTCCAACCTATTAAAATACAAAAGTTATTAGATTTATCATTTATAGAAAATTATATACTCCATCTAGAAATCCATTTATATCTTGCATATTGTACAGGTATTTTAAAGGAATTGCATTTTATTTGGATATACTATTCCGTATTTCTTTGTATCTTTATCATAATCTAATGGACCATATTTTCTTATAAAATTATATACCTCATCGATTATATCTTGTATATTGTGAAACAATTGCTTTATTTGAATTCCTTTCATATTTCTTTGTAACCTTATTATATTCCAAAGGACCATCTTTCCATTTTTCTAAATGTATTATAATTGAATTATTATTTATCCATTCCAATTACTACATCAGTCGGATGTCTGATATTTAGCGGCTTTTTTTGAATGAAACAATCAATAATTCCATTTCCACTGACTGGTCCAATTCTTAAAATTTTCTTTCAAGCAATTTATTTGACACATTATACACCATTTATACGTTTTATTTGCGTATATTACATTACAATTTTTGCAATGACATTCATAACTCAAAGCCATACTATAATATTTTGTATATGAATTGAGATATACCATATATTTTATTGTCACTACAAAAGTATTTCTGGCCTATTAAAATACAAAAAATAAATACATTATTACACATTAAAACATTATATTTTTAGAAAATATTTATAGCTCATTTAAGAATATTATGAAAACATTTTAAAATAATTGCTTCATTAGTATTTCTTTCACATTTCTTTGTAACTTTATTATATTCCCATTTGCTAAATATAATATAAAAGCCCATTTTTTCTTACTTCTTTAATATCAATAAACTGTTTGTATGATATCCATTCGAATTGCTTCTGTCGAATAAAACTATCAATTTCTTTTCATAAACTAAAAATTTGATTTATTTGACATAGTTCGCACCATTTACTAGATCGATTGCGTATATTTATATTTGTTTTACCACAGCTTTCACAAAATTTGCTAAAATAATTAATTTTATCATTATAAATATTTAATAGATTTCGGAAACTTTATGTATTTAAGTTACAAATAAAAAAAAGAACCTGCAAATTACCATTAATGAAGTTTAGATAACACGCTACTGGTAAATTGGCTAAATCTATTTGAAACTTGATAACATTACATTAATAAACGTGAAAAGTTTAACTTAGTCATTGCATAATTTCTCTATATTCAAATCCTTTATTAAGCAAAAAAAAAAATTATAATGTTGAAATTTAGAAGTGTAAGATATAAACTAGTTATTAATTGTGAAATTACCATAAACATTCTAGTAAATATTTTCCCTCCTGTGTTTTTTTTTAATTTGATTGACGAAAATCTCAATGATATTAGTATTTCTAAGTCATTCGATTTTACAAAAGAAGAGTTTTGACCATTGCCATCCCATATAGTACAATTACATAGTCACCTTGCTGTAATGGAAAATCTTGAGTAATATTTGCTGATTCAAGATAAATGACTAAATAAATAGCAAATTATTAATTTATTTATTAAAAAAAATTAAAAGAATACTTACGCGTCCTAAAGACTAGAACAGTAAGACATACTTATATAAAGAAAAAAAAAGAAATAACTAAGGCTTAATGGAATCATAACTTTTTTATTATTATTATTGTTGTTTTTAATAATTCCAAATTAATAATTAAGTTAAACATCCTTCCTGCTGAAAAATTCGGAGGGGAGGAACAGTTTAAAGAGCATGACGATTATAAGTTTCGGAAATTTTCGGTAAAATCGGAAATCTTTGGTACCATTCAATTTTGGAAAAAGAGGGTGCTACATAACAGTATTTGGACAAAAATGAGGGATAAAAAATTGTATTCTATTGCGTATAGGAGTATGGGCAAAAATGCAAAGATTTTCAATGCACAAATAAATCCTATGATTAAAAATTGAAATTTCTGAAATATAGGTTAACATTATTATTTGCCTTTTGTTATCCAGTGTAAATTTTAGTTATATACTATAAACTGCTAAATACATAAATGTAAGAAAGAAGAAATAAAAAAATAAACAAAATTTTATTAAAATCAAGTATATAATATAAACTTTAAGTTACTACATATATTTTATGACAAAAGGTTACTTATTAATTTATTTATTACTGACTAAAATAATTTTTCGCCTACAATTGCATGAATATGAGTTTTTTGAATTTTATAAACCATTTAGTAATATTATTGGTTAATCTTCGAAAGTATATAAAATCTTCAATAAAAAATTACAGCATAACTTAACGCAATAATTATTTCAGTTTTATATTGAATTTTTTTCTCAACTTTCAAAACCATTCTTATATTAAATTTGTAAGCTTTTTATATACAATTATTTACTTTTATAGTTTTTACAGGCTTTGGTCAAAATTTTTTTCTTGGCAAACTGTTCCCTCGGAGAATGATCTTCCCAGTAACACCATCAAAAAAAGCTCGGGCATGTGATTTTTGGGCATGTGATTTTGTTACATACGGCGCAGTTTGTGGCAACTGATCTATTTAAATATTTATTGCGTATTATTTAAGCTATTATTTAAGCTTTCTTTCGCGTCTACATTACCAAATACCAAGAATACAATTTTTTCAAAAAATAAAAAGTTGGCTTATTTTCTTTACAATAGCTATAAATCTTTTAATACAAAACTCGCAGAAAATATGAAACCTGTAGATATACCAAGTAAGCAATAATACTAGTTCAACAAACTAAATTGCAACTGTTATTTTGACAGCCAACTCTTCTAAAAGAGCAAAACTAGTCTGTATTATAGTAGTAAGGAAGTCATATAGTCCTATTAATAAATTAGATAAAGACGTTGAACATTATCAAATAAGTGAACCATGCCATTAACATGGAAGGGGCATACTGATAGCACTCATTATTTACAATAATTTATTTTAAATTAATGTATTTTAATAAATTGAAATTGAATAAATTTTATTGTTAAATTAATATTACATTCTATTTTAATAAAATAATTACTCAAATGTCATTAATTTAAAAGATTTTGTTTTACTCTTATGAATTAACATCTATAAAATTTCATTATATTCTCAAGCAATCATAGTATCTTAGGGTAAGGAAAGTTAGTTTAGGCCGAAATACTTATCCTTTGAAGATAACATTGACGTTGGAGTATCTTGGGGGAAAGTTGATTTAGGCGGAAATACATATCCTTGAAGATAACGTAGATGTTGAAGTTTCTTAGGGTTAGGGTAAGGAAAGTTGATTTAGGCAGAAATACTTATTTTTGAAGATAACGTAGACGTTGGAGTTTCTTAGGGTTAGGTAAGGAAAGTTGGTTTAGGCTGAAACTTTTACCTTTGGAGTTAGTTAGGGTTAAGTAGCAATAGCTGTGTAGTGCAATTTCAATAGCCACACTTAGCCACAGCAGTCAAATCACTTGAATCACGTGCCCGAGCTTTTTTTGATGATTACGTTGGGGGAGTTTCGGAGAATGATCGGAGTCATATGATCTCAAAAAAATGTCACAATTGATAAGTTGTTGACGTCAACAGGAAAACATCCCAGGAATTGATTCTTCACTATATTCACTTTGAGGAATTCTAATCAGATTGGTTAATGAAAAGGTTAGAAAACAAATTTCCAAATCCGTTAGTGACTGTAAAAGCCCAAAAAATTTATGATTTATTTAGTGAGTTAGGACCTAACAGAATCAAGCGAATTTGATTTTCATGGCATCAACACTAGTGAGTATGTCTGATATTTACGATAATAGATAATCATTGTACAGATTCCAATTATAATGCGATGTACACTCCCCTACAAAAAGTATCTGACCACCCTAAAAATTAAAAAATCATAAAAAATTCAGTGGGCCCAACAATAAATTTATATTTATTTTAAAAGTTCGAGACATGAGACACTTTTAAAAGTGTTTTTGTTAGCTTAATTATTAGTAAAAATTGGCGGAAATTTTTAATTTTAAAAATGGCAAAATTCTTAACTTTTTAACTAGAGCAGTTACGGCCAAATGAATGCCAGAAATCAATTCTTTGACTAAAAAATAGCTTATGTTTAAAAAATCAGAAAGGTTGGACTGTAGTTGCCGAAAAATCCACCACTGAAGATCAGAATTTTTATATGTAAAAATGGTAAAATCACCATTTTTGCCAAATTTTAGTGATCTTCAGTGGTGGATTTTTCGACAACTACAGTCCAACCTTTCTGATTTTTTAAACATAAGCTATTTTTTAGTCAAAGAATTGATTTCTGGCATTCATTTTGCCGTAACTGCTCTAGTTAAGGGTAGGCTGAACGGCGATCATTTTCAATATAAATCATGTGGCAAAATTTTTTTGTGTAACCATAACAATAATAAATGAGATTCACATAATTTCTGCAGAAATTATAAACACGTTAACGTATCAATTATAATTTTTTATTTAACAAAATAGTGCCAAGTCTGCATATTAACACTTGCTTGTGCACCTGGTACTACTCCAATTACAACAATACTACTAGACAAGCCTCTGTTCTCAGATGGTTTACGCAAAATAATTTCTTCTTGAACTAGACCACGAACAACTAAATCAGTTAAGGCAAACTGAACTAATTCTTTAGTTTTCAATACCCTTCTTTCTTCAGTTGGATATACGTGCAATGTATCCCAATTTTTTTGCTTTATTTTTGCCGTTTTTCCACCCCTGAATACATCTATAATATCTTCTGGACTAATTTGCTCACCTGTCTCCTGTGTAAGATATTCTACTACTTCTAATAATTTCATGATTTCCTCCTTACCATCTAGTAGTTTTGGCTTATCAGTAATTCGTTTAACACAGTTGTTACACATTTCACATGTGGGTGGTTTTTGTTCGTCTGGCCAAGCTTGATATTTCCAAATTAACTGCTGACGGCATTCATATTGTGAATTACAATAGTAAAAGACCTCAAAAATCTTTTTTGTGGCATGTTTGAGTTTATTGATCAATCTTTGTTCTTCAATATTGATATTTGCGCTATTGGAATTTCAATAATAATTAGTCACGTATGTATATACATTTTTTTTATTCATAATAGAAACACATCTTTATTACTAACGTTTCTCTATGCTCTGCTATTATAGAATAATTTGTACGAATATCCTTTTTATTGTAAAAAATAAAATGTATTGCCGTATTTCCATCACGTCCTGCACGTCCTGCTTCCTGAATAAGATTAGCTATAAAAGTGCAATAATATTAGAATATTGTAAGAAATAAAAAGTAAAGTAAATTTATATACATACTCATACTCATTGGTGCTTCCACATGAATTACACCCGTACATTATTTGAATTTACTCCCATTCCAAATGCAGATGTTGCAATCATTATTTGTGTAGAGTTAGATTTCCAATTATTCATTGCTGTCTCTCTCTCATTATCACGTAAACCACCATGAAAGTAATCTATTGATATGTTATTCAAATTTTCTTGTAGTTTATTATATAAATATTCACAGCTAGAATGTGTTGCACAATACATTATTATGCGTCCATGTAAATTATCATTTATTATACTTATGATTTCAGTAATATACTGATCTCGTATTTCTTTTCTCTCCCGCACATTAAAAACTATTTCAGATCGATGACTTGTAGAACCACGGATTAATGCAAAACTATTATTTTCAATAGACAAATTTGTACAAATTTCATCTACTTCTAATCGTGTACATGTTGCTGTAAGTAACATAATTGGAGCTAATATCCAATTTTTTTTTAACATTCCAAGTCGTCCCCAAGCTTCTCTAAAATAATTAATCACATTACTAACTGAATTAATTTTCTTTTATACTAAAATATATTATTTACCTGAAATCCTGATATGCTAGAATGCAGTGTGCTTCATCAATCACAAATTGAACCTTTTTCTGCTCATAAATTCGTGTAATAAATTTACAAAATCCTTGGTTGGAGGCTAATTTTTCAGGTGTAACAAAAAGTATTTTTATCAATCCACACGCTATTTCTTCAAAAATCTTTTCTTGGATGCTTGCTCCTTGTACTAAATTGGCATATAAGGTAGCACATGGAATACCTGCATTTATGAGTTCTCGCTAAATGTAAAGAAAATTGTAAGTTATAAAATATAATATAATCTGAATTGACTAAATTTTACCTTTTGATCGTCCATAAGTGCTTTGAGAGGACTAAAAACAATAGTCAATCCTTTAAAACAAATAGCTGATATGGCGTAACATAAAGTTTTACCTCCACCTGTCTTCATGGATACAAATGTATCTTTACCATTTAAATAAGCAATTATTGCTTCCATCTGGCCTTCTCAAAAATTATCAAATCCAAAAGTGTTTTTTGCGGCAAGTGATATTAGTGTTTCCATTATAAGTGGCTCTGGTTGTTGTCCTTTAGGTATATATTTATCATTAACGATTCGTTCCCACAAACCTGCATCCACATAAAATGAACATATGCCACACAAGCCACGTGCACTTTTCTTAGCAAATGCATGACATGCGACACATTTCACTATTACGTCAAAATCTCTCAAAATGTTACCAAATGATGGCCAGAATGTATCTTTATGAATTTGATCAGGTGTTTTACTTTTATATGATACTAATTCCTATAATAAATATTTAAATAAGTATTTCGTAAGATAAATGAAAAATACTAAATAAAACATTACCTTATCAAAGTCAAAACTAGCAAGTTCTTTTCTGTCATTGGCAAATTTTTCTTTTCTCGCCTCATTTCACTGTTGCATTTCACTACGATTCCTAAGAACCTTCTGAGATCTTTCCTTTACAAATTTCAATATATTGCATATGTCAGAATGTGAAAATTCCTTTTCAGTAGCTGCTGTATGAACTTTAGAAATCATAACATCTAATCCTTCATTCTGATCAAGGACTGCTAGTGCATGTCGAGTACTATAAGATGCCCAATAGTCAATCCATTTATCCAAGTATTTAAGAATCTTTCTGTTAAATGTTTCATTGTGTGAAGTGCGAAGTGTAGTTACAATTCCTTGCCCAGATGGTACACGAAAAATTGTAGTGATAACACTTCGAAAATTCTCAATTTCAGTTTGGGTATAATTTTTTAGAGTTGGATCTTGTAATTGCAGCTCTGGATTATCCTTTATCCAACAAACATCACTCCAACATATACTATGATCATCAAGTAAATGCCGAATTAGACCTTCTACTTGTATATAACGTGTTTCTTCTTCAGTTGGCGCATTATCCTGATTAAGTTTTCTTTGTAATCCAGCACTAAATATACAAGAATTAAAATATCGCATAATGTGTTGTTCAAAAGAATGCCAACGTGAGTATTGCTTTTTCACTAATAAATGAAATAAAAAATTTTTATTATTTATAAATGTAATATTATAAGTAATTATAAATACATTAACTTACTTAGATTCTTTCGAATATTTTTGCTTATATGCTTCAGGTCAGCAAAGATACGACCTACTGCAGGTATGCATGCCAAAGTTCTATTTGTTTCTAGATCGCCGTCTACACATACATGTAAGGTAAAGTCAGTTTGTTCTAATATGGGCATTATATCATTGAGTAGTACAAGCAAAATTGCATGCTCCATTTGTCTTGACGTTCCACTAAAATTTCCATTATAAATTATTTTTGAAGAATCATTTTCAGATTTACGTATCACACGAGAATGTTCTACTGTATGAAATCCGATTACAGGTTGATAATTATACCCTGGTAAATATATTAAATAAATTAATAATTTATTTAGCATCAATAATAATATTTCTTATATACCAGGAAGGTCACCCAAATACAAGAACTCTCCACTAGCCTGGTGTGCATTACGGGCATGCGACCATGAACAGTCAAAGCCTACAGGTAGCACTTTTTCTTGACCTGGCAAATGAGCTGACTCCAAGTTATCTAAGATTTCACGTAAAATTATATCACTGCTAAATTTTGCACTATCGATAATAGGCTTACACATTCTAGCTTGATAGTTATAAAAAGATTTTTCACTACATTGGTTAGTTACTCCAATTGTAGCCAATGCTGTCTGAAAAGAATTTCTATTTATTCCCCCAGCAAGTGCTGCTTCCGCGACTAAATTAGAATACTTTACTCCTGAATCTTCATTTGAATATTGCGTTGATGCTTTGCAAAGATGACATGTAATAACACAAGATACACTAAACCCCGATACTCTGGTGTAAAATGTTCGATTTGACGCAATAATATCAAGACAATTAGGACAAGGTAGTGAAAGAAGCATAGAAAGATATTGCGAGGTACTCATAAAAATAACCGATCCCAATCTTTTTTCTTCTAATTCTTTCTCCACTGATTTTTGAATCTCTGCATCATTAAGTGCGATTATATCATCAGTTTCAATAGTATTTTCAGATTTATTATTTATTGTAGTAATTTTTTCTTTCAATTTTTTGATTGTTTTATTTTAGGAATAAATCATTTGTTTATGTTCTAAATCTTTTAACATCAGAACCTGTGTCTGTTTAGGGGACAATATTTTTCCATTAGGCTCAACACGAATTCCAAAACGAATATTTTGGCTATTATTATTATCATTTTCACGCAACAAGGTATCAATTTCCTCTTGTCCTCATTTTAAACTACGATGTAATGTTTCCTCTTTTTTTTTTGCATTATTTTGCAAATTTTCTGATAAGACAGCTGGTGATTCCATTTGAAAAATAGTAGGATATCGTAAAGGAAACTTTTCATAAACAAGTCTTTGAAGTTTATTGATTACTTGAGGATCATAAAGACCAAGAATTGATCGAATGGTAGTATTTGATTCAAGATTATATTTTTTTAACATACAATGAAATGCAAGTCGCTCAACACCATGAGCCTTTCTATTACTATAGGATACATCCAAACCAAACTCCTCCCAAAAGAAAAGTAATTGATTATTACTCTCTAGGATTGATAATTTGAACCGATTTTTACCAGCAGTAGTAAAAGCCACATATCCAGGTAATAATGGTATTAATGACCGTTCTTCTTCTTGGATACGAAAATAGATATAACCAGCATTATGATTTCTTTCTTCATTAGAAATATTTTTTGTAGTGAAATCAAATGCTTTTGCTTCATTGTGTAAATCCAGAACATGAAGTCCAGCAGAATAGTCAATAACCGTCCAGCTACCATTTGACCATTGTACAGCATGGCGATTATGAGGGTCTTGAGCAACAAGAGTTGTATACCAGGCATGAGAAGGCATAATATCTAATAAATAAAAGCATAAATATAAGAAAATGGACGTAAGTAATTATTAATATATTAGCTAAGATAGTAAATCAGAGATAATTATTTGTAAAGTGGATATAAGTCATGTATATATTAGCAAAAATAAAGTGTTTTTAAGCAGTTTATATATATCTGCATTTTTTTTATTAATATAATTTCTCTCATGCGAAAAAACTGAGCTCATGCGAGAGCTACAATGCCATTTTTTTAACTTTTTAACTATAAATAAGTTAAGTAATATGAACTTTACACACAATATTTTAAAACTATGAGTTCTTGAAAGGTAAACACGAAAAAAATTTTTATGACACGCTTGGTCTTCGAAGAGATTTGATTTTATCAAAAATCACGTTACTTTTTAGATGATGATTTTCTAATAGAAATGATCGCCGTACACCCTACCCTTAAAAAGTTAAGAATTTTGCCATTTTTAAAATTAAAAATTTCCGCCAATTTTTACTAATAATTAAGCTAAAAAAACCCTTTTAAAAAGTGTCTCATGTCTTGAACTTTTAAAATAGATATAAATTTATTATTGGGCCTCCCGAATTTTTTATGATTTTTTAATTTTTAGGGTGGTCGGATACTTTTTGTAGGGGAGTATAGATTTCTGTGTTTTTGTGAGGATCTGATGAAAAAGAGTTATTATTAAGGTGATTGTTTGTACAATTTGAAAGAGTTTTTTGTAATCCCACTATCTAGTTTCCATTGTTTGAAACTGTTATTGTGTGTCTTTCAAATAATGCTGTATGTCCATATGAAGATTGTATACAAAAGGTAGTAAGAGCGTTTGATGGTACGTTGTGAATTAATGTGTTTAAAAAATTCCAACCAGTTCTTCAGGAATGAAATTGAGGAGCATAATAACCAGAGGATGAATATTTGAAATTGAGTTCACTGTAAATTTATTAAATCGGTTAAAATTTAACTGGTTAACCAAATTAGCTGATTATCAGTTAATGACTAAATTTTAAAATTTTGGCCAGCTTCAGATTTATATTTATAATAAGTGTATTATAAAACTGAAATTACTCTATATTAATAAAATCTTTTTTTCGTATAAATTAATATATTGGAATATCGTATATTAAATCATATGTCGCTTTAAGACAAAAAAAAATAGAATGATCTAATATGATAAATCTGAATTAAAGTTATAAACAAATGATTCTTAAAGAATTTAAATTATTCGATTTAAATTAAAATGATTCCAGATCATTACTGTTTCTCACTCATAATTCTCTTATAGTACGATACTATATGACCAAAATCTTTTTTGTGAGTTATATTGATATCCTTTAATTATTTTACATAAAGAAAATATTATGGAAATTACAATCGATGATACATTTTGCTAATAATGAGTATGTATGACTATCAATAAAATATAAATGCTTGTGAAAAAAAAATTACAAACAGTTGCTTTTTCTCTTTCTTTCTTTTAAGATGACACAAAAAAGGAAGTTGATAAAGTCATTTACTACAAAATATGAGTATAAGGATTGGAATCGATTTCCATAATTAGAATCGATTTTAGAATCGACTAATCACGATTATTCGTTTCTCAAATTTCGATTCTAAAAATTCAATTTTGATTTCGATTAATCATTTCTAATTGATTGTGCATCATTAAATTTGTGACAGGAAAATTTCCAATGATCACAAAACATTTGATTGTTAAATTTTATGATTTTGCATTTAAAATAAACGTTTATTGCATGAGATCAGCGGTAACTCTGGCCAAGCTTATAATTCCGGCCAGAATTAAAACTTTAGTGTAACATAATTCAATTTGGCAGAATCGATTCCAATCTCTATATGAGTATTTGTTGAGATCTATAAATATAGCTTTTATTTAGGTTCCTGATGTAAAATTTGATCATGTATAACAAATGACTGCCTATTATTAAGAACATCCATTTTTAAGGTTGAATGAATTGTTTCTTCTTCAATGTTTTTTGTCACAAGTGCATTTAATTTAGCTGTAGTTTCTGTTGGAAAATTTCAATCAATTTCTTCATTTGCAATAGACCTGATGTTTTTAATGTAATCTACAGCTAGACTGATGAAGGTAGTGGGCATGTCCGTATTTATTTATTTATATTAAAATATTGAGATTTATATGTGAAACATTTTTGTAATTTTAAGATAAAAATCAAAAGTTAAAAGAGAGTCAATTTTATAATTTTTTATCTTCCTTTATCTATTTTTATGATTTAAATAATTGCTAAAAAAAGATTTTATTTTTGAAATTAATATAAATATATATATATATATCTGATATACTTGCTGTTACATTTTATTGGGATGCATTTTAGTCATATTAGAGGATCTGGTAAAATTGTTCAAAACCATACACTATATGAAAACAATATTAGAATAATAAAATAAAGTATTTAAAAAAAAAACAAATTTAAGCTTCTTTCAATATTCACCTTTAAAAATATCATTTTACCAAAAAAAAAAATAGAAATAGAAACAATCTAATAATGAAAAAAAACATTTGGCTATAACTATACTACTAATAATTATGGCTCATACATATAGTAAAAATTATTATATTGTTGGTCATTCAGCAATAAAATGTAATTGAATAGGAATTATTTTATATTTATTTATTATATAGGAATTTGTGATTGTTTCAACAAACTCTTAAATTAATTCTAACCTAATGCTAAGTATTTATAAATGTTCGATCAGGACAATACAAAACAAAATATTATTATAATACTATATATATATATAAATACAGCAAATCGAAGAGCAACAAATCATAATGTCTGTATTAAAATTTAAATTACGTATAACGTTGTAACAACCGGGACACAGAAATATACTTACAGAAGCAAAGTATGCCAAAGAAATTTACTAAAAGGGCGTAAAAAAAAAATAATTTACCATATTTTATTAAAGAATATCTGATATGATAATATAATGTGTCGCAATAAAATCCATTTATTTACGATTTTGCACGTACGTCGATTTCAAAATTTTATCTTATGATTTAAGAATTTGCCAATGTTACATCAAGAAATTTTAAGAAAATTTTTTTATAACCACTTCACCCAAAGAAAGAGAAATTCTTATCTACATGTATGTAAATTTGTAAACTATAAAGAAAAAGCAGAAAACCAAAGAATTCCGCCCAGTAGCAATTAAAGTAATCTAACAAAAAAAAAAGTTTTGGTTACAGTTTGTGCAAAACTCAATTCACTTTAATTTTACACAAACATATTGATTATCCTACCCTTTTCGACCTTTACTAGCTTCTTTAATGGGAACCATATCTTTCCATTTTGATTTATCAACTCCCTCATTTGGTCTTCTGAATTCAGGAAGAGGAATATTGGTAGACCTTTTTGATCTTTCGACCAGATACTCGCTATATGTTTTTGTAACTGTTTCTTCAGGAAGTTGTTGCAACAATAACCACTCTTCAAGAGGGTCCATAATTTTCGTAAGCGCCTGTTTTGTGAGTTCCCAACCATCCGGAAACTGTGTATTTTTGAGATGTGATTTTATTTCCGGTAAATTTTCCAAATTGAATTCTTTGTAAAACGTAGAATTGCTTATATTTTTCAGTCCTAGCAAACTATTAAACTCTTCATATGTCAATCCAGGTTCTAAGATATTTTCTAGTTGGTTTGTTACTACTTTAAGGTTTTTGTATCGCTCAACATTTAGAGTATTTTTAATTCTAGTCCAATTTTCCATCTCTTTATTAACTTCTTTTATTTTTTCTGTAATAAAAACTTTAAAGCAACAAATTGTGTCTCTGTACATACTTAATATATCAATTTTTCTTAATTCTGCCGAAAGGTTTGCAACTTCCGCTGAAAGGTTTTCAATTTCCGTTGAAAGGTTTTTTTTTAATTCCGCTGAAAGGATTGCAACTTCTGCCGAAAGGATTGCAATTTTCACTCTGAAAGATTTGTAACTTCCTCCATTTTTATTTAAAATAAAAAAATTTAAAAAAACTAAAAGAATAAAAATTTTATCAAAATGGGCGTATTTATAATAAATAAATCATGCAATCATTGCATCAACTACATCATTTGTATCATTTGTGTCAAATAAATGAAGTAATAATGATCTTAAATTGATTATAATACCGCGATACTGCCGATACATCACATGAAAATATGTTGTTAACAATGTAATTATTTATTCTCATGACTCATGAATTAATTTTTATCACTCTTTACGCCGATGATCCAATTATGTCAATTTTTAGCGCAGTCATGTAACCATCCGACTGAGTTAACTGCCCCGAGTCCTGTGACGTTAATTACATGACCATTCATAAAATTTATAAAATTTGAAATTATAATTATATAATAATATTATTATATTTATTCACTACAGCATAATATTAATATCTCATTAAATTAATAAAAAAAATTCTTTTTTAATGAGTCATTATAAAGCGAATGGTTAGTGTATTCGCATTCTTTTAGGGTCGGAATTATGAACTGGAACCTACAAAAAAAGAAAGAAACGTTAGAAGTAACGTTCTAAAAAAAAAATACGTGTTTCTAACGTCTTAATTGCCCTCCAAAACTTAAAGTAGAATGAAAAGAAAAGGGCGAGAGAAGGGCGGGTAAGAGAAAGGGAAAGGAGAGAATGAAAGGGAAGGAAATATTATTGATTTTTAAGATGTACAATATATCGATTTGGCATCGATCATATAACACAAAAAATTCAATTTTTTTTTTGTATTACATTTGACGACAGATTTCCTCAGTCAGTTGACGAGAATCCTTGTCCTGGACACGGTACAGTTGCTTATCCTGGACCTCTAATTTGATTGGGCAAACATTGTTATATTTTATAGCACAATTTTTTTTTTTTGTTAGTAATACTGTTATAGCCAGTTCTTTAGCGTTTACAAACGTAAACAAATGGAAAATGGTAAGCAGAAGGTATTTAGGTAGGCGGGTATAATCAATAAATAAACTATATGTATAAACACTTAATAAACAATCCAATCAGACGTGTAGTATAGCACTGTACATCGGCATATACTCCCAACACGAATAAAGGATAACAAATTTATATTTCATTAAAATTCAAACAACAGTTTATTAATTAATATAATCATTAGAACCATTTTTATTAAGAAAACTCTTCTACTGAACTTTTTTTTCAACTACAGGTCTAATTACAGGTCTATATATACATAAAATTCCAAACTAAAAATGTTTAAAATGTTTAATATGTGCCATATATACCATATGTGCAATATATTTAATATATTTGATATATTAAACATTTCGAACATTGATCTTCCCGTTATGTGACGTTGATCATTCATCGGTAATATTAATCGTCCCGGTAATTACCATTGATCAACAGCTATATCACGTGATTTTGTCACATTTTTTTTTTATCGTAACAATACGTTTCTTTCTTATATTTATAGTAAGAATTCGCATATAAAATTTATACAGAAATACATAGAGTTAAAAATACTCTCTATAACTCCATATTTCTATGGAAGCGTTGACAAGAGCAACACAATTATCTATCTAAACTATTAAATTATATTAAACTATTCTATGTATTAACTAAATCAGAACGGTCAAATTTTCTTATACGGTCTATTAATTCTATAATGACACGTATCTCAAATTACTTAAATTATTTCATTACAATTTTTTTTGTTTTATCATATTATTATTTAATGAAGGTAAAGTAAAAGGAGGCGTACAAAAGTATTATTGCCACGTTTTTTCTATATTGTGCCATGTTATTTAAGAGTAGAGCCACTTTAAATTAATAATGTGAAAACGTGAGGGTTTGATGTCAATAATTATTTTGAACTGTAGTCATCTGTAAAATTGTAGTATTATTAACGAAAGAAAAGTAAATGAGGAGTACAAAAGTAATCTTTCCACGTAGAATTAGTATGAGATGAGTAACATCAAAAGTTTTAATGACGTCAGTTAATATGTTATACTAATATTGGAATTGATTAGATCAAGCATTACGTTATATACAGTATTTTATATATATATTAAATAGAACAATTTTAGATACATTTTATTATCAAATTTTATAAATGAGTCCAAAAAAAAAGACTTTTTTTTTTAATGGTGGTAAAAAGTACAACTCAAATTTTACTTTGAAATTAAAAAATTAATTAATATTTGATTTAAAATGTTTGTTAAAATTCATATTTATGGAATGCTACAAAATATTTTATTTAAGCGGCATCACGTTCATAATTATCTACCAGCTTTTATGGCTCTGCATTTGCGTCACTGCATCTGCATTAATGATGAGTTAAATTATTATTATAAAGAATTTGATAATTATTAAATATTAATATTAATAAAAAAGATGAATTTTTAAAAAATAATTTATTCACTCGCTAAAACAATAGTAAAGACGAAAATTATCAATAAATAATTTAGTTGCATAATTCCAAATTTTTTTGTTCGTGAATTTGTTATAAAAATATTTTTCTTTTTTTTTTAAAGCGTTTATATATATATGAAAATTTTTCTATGATGACAGTATTTTAATAATTATTTTTATTTTATCATATTCCCAGTAAATAGTTTTTGTATAAATTTGTACCAAATGGGCTCATCCATATATAATTGGCTCTGGCTTAAATTTGGATTATTTTTTGCATAAATTTGAGCTAATTTCGAGCCAATGAGCCCGTTTGGTATAAATTTATACAAAAACTATTTACTGGGATTATTTAATGAAGGTAAAGTAAATTAGGTGTACAAGAGTATTTTTGCCATTTTTTTTACATTGTTTCAAGCTAAAATTTACAACTAAAGAGCTGAATCACTATAAATTAACGATACACAGTCATTGTTAACGAAGGCGAAGTAAAAGAGGTGCACAAGATTAATCTTACGAGATGGAATTAATAACTTGAAATATCAAAGGATTGACATAAACAAAATGCGCCCAATTTGTGCAATTTGTGACCGATCTCTTGGAGTTTTTGGTTGGTTAGAATTGTTGGGACAAATGTTACATATATTATATCGATATTAGAATTGACTATATAATCATTCTATATATATTAACAATTTTAAAATAGATAATTATTAATACATTCTATTCAATTACCTAACTTGATTGTTTAACCGAAATTTTGCAGTGAATCCAAAAAAAGACAGCTTTTTAATAGTGACAAAAGTACAGCCAAAATTTTGACTTATATGTTACAAAATATTCTATTTGCATCTTTAAAATGTATTAAATATCACTAAGATGCATCACGCACATAATTATTTCCAAAAATCTTGCGGTTCTGCATCTGCATCACGTTTATATGAAAGTTGTGGTTCTGCATCCGCGTCACGTTTATATGCACCTTGTGGTTCTGCATCTGTATCACGTTTAAATAAACCTTGTGTTTCTGCATCTGCGTCACATTTATATGAACGTTGTGATTCAATTATTATTAAAAAAATTCGGTTTAATAGTAATTAATATTAATATTAATGAAAAAAGAAAAATTTTCTTTTAATGCAAAGAAATAATTCACTTACTCGCTAAAACAATAGTAAAAACGAAAATTAACAACAAATATCTTAATTGCATGATTCCAGATTTTTTGTTCGTGAATTTGTTATAAAAGTATTATTTTTTTTTTATTCTCAAAGAGTATTTATAATAGGAGAATTTATCTATAATGACACGCATTTAAAATTACTTTTTTTATTTTGTCATATTATTATTTGATGAAGGTGAAGTAAAAGAGGCAAAGCCAGGACCCGAGCAATATATAAATAGGTAACAAGAGATCTGCACTAATTTACGATTAGCTCCACGTCTTCAGGTGAATTACATAATGCCGCATGTCACTCAATTGTTGCTTTTTAGGGGTCCCGCAAAGCCACTTTAAATTAATAATATGAATCGAATCATAGTAATCCATAGAACTATAGTATTATTAATGAGCATGCGTATCTAAAAGATACACAACTTTAGATGAAAACATTTTAAATATATTTTAGTGCTAGGGTTACACAAAGTCGTGTATTTATGTTTGATGATGAAATCACGTGGAGTAATATTAATGTTACTGAGACTACTTTTTTATATAAAATATATACACTTTTTTAGATACGTATAATTTGAAAACTATATCTTAATTCTTAAGTATAGATTACACAATGTTGTATGTTTACAGATTTTTTCAAGTTGCAAATTTTCGGTATATATGTAATGAATCTACACTGAAAATTACACAATAAAAGCATCCGCATCACGTTTATATGATTCTACAACTGCGTCACGCTTATCTGCATATTGTGGTTCTGCATCTGCATTAATAATGAGATTATTAAAAAGAATTCATTTTAATAATATTAATAAAAAAGATGAATTTTTAAAAAAGTGATTTATTTACTCGCTAAAACGATAGTAAAGACGAAAATTAACAATAAATAATTTAATTGCATGATTCCAAATTTTTTTGTTCGTGAATTTGTTATATAAACACTTTGCGAAAAAAAAAGAAAAATATTTTTATAAGAAGATTTTTCTATAATGACAGTATTTTTCAAATTAATAACTATTTATATTATTTAACGAAGGTAAAGTAAAGGAAGCGTACTACAAGAGTATTATTGCCACGTTTTTTACATTGTGCCATGTTAAAATTTACTATTTTTATTAAAAATAGAATATTCTTAGAATTTCTTTCAAATTGTTTTATTTGTTTTATCACCTAAATAATATTAGCTCTCAAGTTTAATTTTAATTTCCATTAAAAGAAAAATCAATAATAACGATAAGCGATAAATGATGCTCAATTTATATAAATATGAAACTTGATCACTTCTTTTAATGTTGAATTTGATTCATTCATGCATGTAATATCGAAGCGATATCGTAAGGTCGTTAACGTGCGTACTATTATTATAGGTAAGTACAAAATCAGTTGATAACTGATTCTTAACCTTGCATTTAATAAATGAAAGTGACAAAAGATTAATTAACTCTTAACTTTATATTTCTTTATAGTCTAATAATTGAAAAAAAAATTAGATATAAAATATGTAACCAAAATGTCTTTGCCAGCAAATATTTCTACCGTAACGGACACTGCTTTGAAAACCTACTATGAACTCTATGACCTCGCTTGCTTAAAAACCTTAAATGATTACAATGAAGCAATAAATTGTTTCAATAAATTACTATTGCAAAATAAAGGGTTAAGTGAGCAAGAAAAGGAATACTATAAACTATGTGTCGCAAGAAACATAGAAAGAAACAAGGAACGTGATAAATCAGGCAAACCAATGAAATGCAAATATTGCAACTCAACGCGTTATTCGAAAAGATACTGTGAGAATTGCATAAGGGAATACTTAAGAGGTGAATTTAGTAAATGGAGTTCTGATGACGAGACCGTTGACAAATTTATTCAAAAAAATCAACTACAATCGTCTGTGCCACCATATATTTTAGAATGGATACCATTCGAAAACGACCAATTTGAGAATATAACATATTTGACTGATGGAGGATTTAGTAAAATTCACTGTGCAAAATGGAAAAGAGGACCGATTATAGATTGGGATGAGAATAAACGAGAATTTATTTATGATGGTCCTATTGATGTTGTACTAAAATCTCTAAATGATTCCAGTGAAAAATTTTATGATGAAGTAAGCATTTCCAGCTATATTTATTATTCTTTAAATAATGATAATAAAGACAAAATAAATCATTATTTTATTTTACTGTAGGTTAATAATTACTTTAAAATTAAATCTGGCAATCTAATAAAGTGCTATGGAATGAATTATTACAAAGAAGGAACGTTACGTGATTACTTAAATAAAAGGTCATCGGTCACGAATAAGCTTAAAAGACAAGATATACTTTATATACAGAATATGTTTTGCATTAAATAGAATCCATTCCAAGAACTTCATTCATCGAGACTTGCATAGCGCGAACATCCTCTTACTTACAAATAAATGCCTAATTGCTGATTTAGGACTATGTGGTCCGGCAGAGAGCAAACTAGCTAACACTTATGGTGTTTTACCATACATGGCGCCAGAATTAATTTCAAACAAACAATATTCTAAGGCATCAGATATTTCTAGTTTGGGAATGTTAATGTGGGAAGTTTTTGCGGAATATCCGCCATTTCATGACCAGCCTCACGATACGGATTTAGCATTGGCGATTGTTAGTGGTAAGAGACCACCAATGTTATCTGAAATACCAGATATTTTCCAACAATTAATTCTGAAATGTTGGAAGAAAGATGCTAAGGAAAGGCCAGAAATAGAAGAAATTCGCAGAATTGTGAATAAAGAGTTTATAAATGTCTATGAGGACGAAGAGTTGATGGTGAAATATGAGAATAAACGTGCAACTGAATTTTTAGAAACACCAAAATCACCGCATCCCACTCGTTATACCAGTGGACTGCTTTCTATCGGAGATACAGAAAATTTTAAAATAAATTCACAATTTGCTAGTAATTGTTCTTATTATGTTTGCACCTTTACAAATTTACATACGCTTACTAATATATATTATTGAATAGTTCTGATTCTTCATTGCGATATGGACATGAAAATGATAATGGAAAAGTTTTGCGTGACAAAGCTGGTAAGTCGAGCGACAGTAAATATTTAACATTTTTTTCTTTTATCTGTCCATATCAGATGATATTTTTATATAATAATAAAAAATCAATGGTATGTAAAATTATTTTTCATGGTTTGAATTTTTTTTTTGCTTGCAATTTCACGAATCTTTAATTTATATTTAATTAAAATGAAATAAAGAAAATAGTGGAAAAGCTAAAATTAAAAACAAGGGCGAACCAATTAAAAGAACTAATATTTAAGGCTTCTCGAGCAGTCGGACTTCTTGTAACAAAAAATCTTAAATTGTTAAACAGCGCAGCTTCACTTTTAAATTGGCAAAATTTAAAATTTGTCACGTGCAAATTGTTTAATACCTAAAAAATTTAATTTTCTAGTTATTTGTTCTATTTACGTAGCACGATTAATAATAACATTAAAGTATTTTACTCATTTTATTACTATTTTTTACTACGATATATTATCTTTTATAATGTAGTATATATACTGTATGTTCAAATCATTTCGCTTAAATTATTACAAAATTATATTATTTTAAAAGTTTAGTTCGCTTTCTCAAAGTTTAATTTATTTATGATGATTGATATGGGAGATTCATTAAATTAAATATCTTTGTAAGTTTTTATACAATTTTGTTCACTGTATATTTGAATTTACATAAATAAATCTTGTTAAAATTTGATAAAACTTCGTCTGACATTAACAAATTCAAACTCATTGGTCTTATATTAATTTATTTACTGTATATCAACTTTGCAAAATACAAATCTACAAAATCTTTAATTTTACATAAGGCCAGACCAATTTGATTTTCTGTTTACAAAATCCTCCTCTCAAAAAATTTTAAACTTAGTCACAAAAAAAAGCAAAATTTTATTAATTTTTTTTAAATCCTCCCTCTCCCCCTCACCCCTCAAAAATTTGGTTTCTTATACATTTTAAAAAAATTTTTTATATAATATCCCCTTCCCATGGAAATCTAATTTTTAGATTTCTTTTTTTTTTTACTTTTTCTTCACTCCCCCATTAAAAAAAACGTTTCGCACCGTTTTTTTTTAATTAATTTAACGAAAAAACGGCGTGAAATGTTTTTTCAAAGTAATTTTAATTAAAAAAAGTTGCAACCCTCATATTTTCAAAATTTTTAATAGTAAAAAACAATTTAAAAAAATTTATAAATTATTCCCCCCTTCTCTTTTTCAATAAAAACTTGTTAAACAGAAAATCCTATTGTCCTGGCCTAACTTTCTAAAAATTTTTATCTTATAACATTAACCTAATTTTGAACTACTTCACAATTAAATAAGGAATACTTTGCCGTGTGTGTGTGAGAAAAAAATTAGTTTTGGATCGTCATGAAAATTCAAATCTAAACTCAAAAAAAATACACTCTTGTGCAACATTCAAAGTATCAAGTCTCACAACATTTACGTGTGTACATAATAAATGATAGGCAAATTTCGTTCTAATCCTAGTAAATCCATTTCATTTAACATAGCCCCGAAAAATTCCGATTTTCGCCATCAAATTCCTTCTTAAATCCTAAAGTTAGGACGAACGTTAAACAAATAAACAATTTAATTAATTGTACTATAAACAAATGTTTATTCAATAAACTGAAGTACTCACAATTATAAACACCAATTCTATTGTACTATCTCCTAAACAATATTAATAATGGAAAATTATAGGATTAGGATATGATTGTCTATCTGTGTACCATAAATGAGTTCATGGTCAGGTCAGAGTTCTAATAGACGAAATTGAAAAAAGATATTCATTATTACTCATTTTTCACTTTCCATCGATTTCTTCTAGTTTGTAATTGTAAATATTACAAATGAGTATTAGCATGATTTCAACAGTTCACGTTACTTTGGAAGACATTGTTTGATTATTTAATATCAGTTGCTTTAATACCTCGAATGATTGTATAAACAATAAAATGTTTCAACCAATCATTATTAAAAACAAAGAATTTATTTGCGGAAAAATAATAATGTAAGCTGCTACTAGAAATATTGAAAGAAACAAGGAAGCAAGGTGATACGTTGCGAATTTGTTTTCTTACATGCTTTTGTTACATTCACAAAATATACTAAAACTATCATATCAAATCCATGTCTAATAGATGTTGATGATGATAACTGCATTTATTTTGTTAAATATTAGCGTCATCGGCATGTGCTATATGTTATAACTATTGATAAGTGGCCTTGCATTAGGTGGTTTGGAAATTCAACGTGCCAGGTTTCAAATTTCCGAATTGATTACTTTATATGATTCATAGGATAATCTAATGAAAAACTCTTAAATAGAATAAATGGATAGTGAATTGTAAAAAAATATTACATGCTAGGGAAAGACCCAGAAAAATATATAAAAGGGTCAGGTTTTGAGTTTGCGTATTTTGAACTAAAAAAATCATAAAAAATCTTTCCTTCTTTAGATAATTTTGACAGAATTTTATTTCCTATTATAGTAACCGACTGACATTATCATAATTCCGGCCCTGAAAAAATGCGTGCAGCTTCATAGTAAAAAATTTTTTTCATCACCTGACCCCTATATATAATTTTCTGGGTCCGGATTCGTTGACTACAGTGCACGTGATTGGTAATGCCTGGTCAGAATTATTGTATTAAAACTCCTCCCGCTCAAACTTGCAACGATAATTTATACACTCTCCTTAACGATCCTTCAACAATAAGCTCAATTTTTTTATCATCAGGAGTGTTTACACCACTTAATGTAGGTATCATCTTGCTCAATATACGTTAGGAAATCCTTAAATCGGACAAATTGGAATTCCTGCTGTTTAGCATCTTAGCAAATGCTAGATTACTTTTCCTCTTTTTAACGTCACAGGTCCTTTATTATTTGGATTCTAATTGTGTAACTTATGTATCTTCCTTAAGGAAGAGTATTTTCTTACTTCTTTTTCAATTAGTTTTTCCGGTACTTAAAAATACAGTACATTCTTCTGGAATTATAATGGACAAGTCACCATAATTCTGATCAACATCATAATAATGTGGGCTAGGGCGTTTGTATTTTTATGGTAAAGCACAGTTTATTGTATGATCGCATTTCATCGTCAGCTGCTATTGTCCGATTATTCTTTCAAAAGCCTTTTTACCTTACACTTTTACAATGACATGTCTAGTTTAGATAAGATCGTCAGAAAGAGAGACTGCGGCCCGAAATATCGCAACGGTAAACAGTTTTCAAAAAAATTAAAAAAATTAAAAAAATATTTTTAATTCCTAAACTTTGAACAAGTGAACGAAACAATTTAGCTGAAAGCTCTATATATTTCTTATAGAAAGATACAGTATAATAAATGCATCTTCAAATAATTCATTTCTTTCAGAAGCTACTTCATAATAAATTAATAAACATTTACCGTTTTAAGAACAAACTTACATATAGTAACATTCTTCGTAAGAATTCCTAAATTATAGAAGCTAACGTTGTATATTTTAAAATTTATTTTATTTGCAAACTTTAATTCGATTCCTATTTTTTCCTCCCATAAATGTAACACATTCAAGAATAATTATAAAAAAATGGAAAATTAAAATTGTATAAACTTTATTTAAAAGAAAAAAAATAAATAAATAATAATAATAATAAATGAGACTTTATTTCAATTGTTCAATTGTTGAATATGCAAATTTTGCTAAGCCCGACTCAAGTGTGTGACACATCCCTAGTTGTATACAAAAAAAATGTTCCATATAAATTTACATAACCGGTAAGTCTGTGTTACCTAAGAAAAAACTTTGTACGAAAAAATTCTAGTAGAAATTCACATGTTCAAAAGGTCAGTTGACAAATTCATGACCATTTTTTATGCAATGTAGTAAATTAATTATTATGAACCTTCTTTTTAAAGATTATTAAATCCCAGGAAGTTCATTCCGTTCTTCCCCTATCACAAAAAAAAAATATAATATTCAATGAAGACTTCTTTAATTTTTAATTAAATTATTAATTTTATAACTGAACAACATTATAACACTAAATGCACCATAAAACAAGATAGGAAACATCATCAAAGGAAATTTTCTCGTTTACTTTTTTGTACCACAATTAAATTCGTCCTCTCAGATCATTATAAATATACAGCAATTTTTCTTTGGATGTTTATTTGATTAAAAACATGACTTTTTTCAATGTCATTTTATTTTATGTTCGGTATATACATCAATAAGATCATCAACATGTGTATTATAGTCTTGAACAATTCATGGCCGATTTTTACCCTCGCATTCCTTTATTACTACCAAATCTTGATTCTCATTTTATATAGTTATATATATATATATATATACATATATATATATATATATATAATTGTAAATATTATAAGTATTAAATATAAAAAAAATAATAAGAAAATAAATATTAAAAATGTTCCAATAAATTACGTTTCTACTGTGGCTACGAAAACCTATTACGAGATATTTGATCTCGCTAACTTAAAATCCAATTATATTAATGAAGTAACGAAAAATTTCAATCGGTTGTTGGAGGAGGATAAAATATTAAATGAACAAGAAAAGGAATACTGTAAAATACGCTTTGCAATAAATATAGAAAGAAATAAAGAGCGGGATAAATCAGGCAAACCAATGAAATGCAAATATTGCAATTCGACACGTTACTCTGAAATATACTGTGAGAATTGCATAAGGGAATTCTTAAGAGGTGAATTTAGCAAATGGAGTTCTGGTAATGAAACCGTTGACAAATTTATTCAACATAATCAATTGCAAGCATCTGTACCACCATTTATATTGGAGTGGATATCACCTGATCAATTTGAAAATATAACGTATTTGAATAAAGGCGGATTTGGTAAAATCCATCTTGCAAAATGGAAAAGGGGGCCGATTATGGATTGGGATGAAGAAAAACGACAATTTGTTTATGAAGGTACTGTTGATATCGTACTAAAATCTTTGAATGAATTTAGTGAAAGATTTTACGACGAAGTAAGTATTTCCGTCTACATTTTATTCTTTTACTCTTAATTAAATAATAATAATAATAACGAATATAAAAATAAAATAATATTTTACAGGTTAATAATTACTTTAAGATTAAATCTGGTAATCTAGTAAAGTGTTACGGAATAACAAAATTCCCAAATAGTGACAATTACGTTATGGTAATGAATTATTACAAAGAAGGAACATTATATGATTACTTAAAAAGTCATCGGTCCCGAATAAACCTAAAAGACAAAATATATTTTATATATAGAATATGTTTTGCATTATATAGAATTCATTCCAATAACTATATCCATCGTGACTTGCATAGTAAGAACATTCTCTTACTTACAAATCGATGCCTAATTTCCGATTTAGGATTGTGTGGTCCAGCCGAGAACAACCTGGCTGATGCGTATGGCGTTTTACCATATATGGCGCCAGAATTAATAGACAAAAAACAATATTCTAAGGCATCAGATATTTATAGTTTGGGGATGCTGATGTGGGAAATTTTTGCAGAGTGCCCACCATTTCATGACCAGCTTCATGATTCGGATTTAGCAATGGAGATTATTAAGGGTGAGAGACCACAAATGTTACCTGAAATACCAGAGATTTTTCAAAAATTGATTCGTGGATGTTGGGAGAAAGATGCTAAGAAAAGGCCAGAAATAGAAAAAATTTATGGAGATGTAAATAAAGAGTTTATAAAAATTTATGAGAACGAAGAGTTGATGTTGAAATATGAGAATAAACGTGCAACTGAATTTTTAGAAATACCAAAATCACCTTATCCTACTCATCATACTAGTTCTGCTAGCGGAATGCCTCCTATTGAAAGTCTTACAATAAATGATTATACCTTTATAATCAATAAAAATTGTACGCACTGTACTAGTTCTTCGTTACGATATGGACGTGAAAATGATAACGAAAAAGTTATGTATGATGTAACTAATAAGTCAAGTGATGTTAATTATTTATCATTTTCTCTTCTTTTATTGAAAAAGAAGATGACGAAGAAAGTACAACAAACAAGGTTTAACAGCCATTTTATATTTAAAATCTCTGGGACTTCAAAATTTTACTCATCATGATAGCATGACCAAAAAATAATTAATTGAGCTACTATTTATATATTTCCGATTATCTCCTTATTAAATTATCAAGTCAAAATTTTTTAAATTTTGTTTCGTTTTTTTATAATTATTTGTATTCACTAGCCTTGTTAGTTTTTTCATGAAATTTTTATTCAAACACTAATTATCAATTATTTGTAAATAATATTATGTAAATAAATTGGGTCGTAATTGAGCAAATTGTTCATTTTAAAATTATTTTTAAATTGCAAACTAGTCTTTAGCCATAAAAGATAAAAAAAGAAATTACATTAATATAATACAAATTGCGCGAAAAAAAAAAAAAAATTCTTTTATCATGGTTAACTATAATATTGCAAACATTATTATATTAAATAACTAATTACTATAGTTCCATACAAAAAATGCGTAGACTTGTCCGGAAATAAATTTGACAAAATTAATAATTTTTATACACGGAACGAATAATGAAAATAACAAATAAATTGATTGCTAATTAGTCTTGCAAATGTATATGAATGATTGTTCAAAATTTTTTATTTTTTATTTATTTATTTATTTTTATTTTTATTTTT
Organism: Rhizophagus irregularis; assembly: GCF_026210795.1. NCBI lineage: Eukaryota > Fungi > Glomeromycota > Glomeromycetes > Glomerales > Glomeraceae > Rhizophagus > Rhizophagus irregularis. The sequence goes on along the minus strand of NC_089444.1, from coordinate 1,028,759 downwards.
TTTTTGGTACAGTCTTAACGTAACACCAAATGGTTTTTCGAAATTTCCAAAAAAAAAAAATTTTACCATTGTATAATGAACGTTGAACAAATAATTAAATGTGATATAGTAGACAAATTCTTATCCAATAAATTTCGATGATTCTATTTTCGTACTCACAACAATCAATATTTTATTTTTTTTAAAAAAAATGGAATATTCCGTACAATAAATAAACTCCCGATCAATAATGTTTGTGAGTAGAATATAGAATATTTATTTCTTATATTGTTATCATAGGTAAGTTACACAATATAGAGTGGTCTGGAGACTTGGGATCGTTGAAATTAGATAAAGACATTATTAACCTTATTACTAACTTTTTTTCCATTTTTCATTTTTTATTACTCATCAAATTTATAGTTTTATAATTAGGGTAAAATATAAACAAACATGTACTGGCGGTAGAAGATTTCATATTTTTAGGGGATGTTGAACCCATTTTTTTTTTCCTCTTAAATAAATAAAACGGAATAAACGAAATAAACGATTTAACGTAAATTTTTTTTATAAATATTGATTGTTGTTGGTTTATATTATTGTACGTTTCAATCAATCACGTTACTCGTGAACTTAAAAATATTAAATGATCATAGATTCATTGTAATGAAGCAATAAAAATATTCCTACAGTAGTAATAAAAGGTACGGTGTAATTCAGTCTCATAAGAAATATCGGAAATAAACGGCATGCATCCCTCACAGCATTAGGTTAACTAGAATATTTACAGTGATACACAACAACTGGAATAGAAAATCTTTTAAGTTACGCAAAATGTCAAGATAGGTTATAAGATATAATTTCTTCAAATGGCTGTCATTTGTCATTTAATTTCAAAATGACTTATGTGACAAGTGATTAAATGACATAACTCATTTCACTCATGCAAAATAAATTTAATTTTAAAATATAATAAATGAGCTGAGTATTAAATATTTTATTTAAGACGCAACATCCATCTGTAAGGGCAAACTGACGGTGAACGTTACCGAAATATTCAACGAGTTTTCAGAGTGATTCAACATCAGATTCATAAGGTCAAGCCCAGAAGATTAATAAAGAACGAGATGGATCCCAAATGATTTCGTTTATTTTGCCAACCAAAAAACGTGAAATTCAGTTACAAATTTTAAAACTCACATGTCTTTTGATCAGAGTTTGGAGAGGAAGTAAGATTAACCTTGCCGCTAACACTTTGACTTTCTCTTTTGTAGGAAAGATTGTAGGTAATCTATTTAGTTCGGTTTCTCAGGTGACCTTATTTAGGACTTTACCCATAAATTGTTCGATCTAACCCCTACTGTAAATGTCCTTTGGGATACCACTGATGATACATGACACCATGCATACAAGCCAGGTTATCATTAAAAACTATGCTAAACAGGGAGCGCATGCTTACCTTATAAATAGATTATGGTCTACCATGAATTTCAACTATTCTTCTTTAATTACAAGTACAATAAATGGAATCTATAAACAAAAAGAAAAAAAAGTCGTTAGTATGGCTGGTACCAGGTGGAAGAAAAAATCAACCACCACCATACGCGTAAAAAAAAAGTCTCCAGAAAGGTGATGGTATCATACTACTCAAGTGGACACCCTAGAACTTGCACAATAAAGATTTTTTTTTTTGTTTTTTTTTAATTTTTTTCTTTTTTTTCATTTCTTTTCATTTCTTTTCATTTTTTTTATTTTCAATTTTTTTCACCTTTTTTCTTTTTTCTTTTATATTTGTTTTCTTTATTTTCTATTTTTTTTTTTATTTTTCATCTTCATTTTTTTTTCACTTTTTTTTATATATTTTTTTCTTTTATTTTTTGTCACTTTTTTTTTAAACCCCTACTGTAATGGTCCTTTGATACCACTAACAATATGACACCATGCATACGAGCCAGGTGCATAGGCTAACCCTCCTCCAGGAAAGCCAGTTTCTCATATATACTCCCTTTCAACTTTTTTTATCTGTAAGCCTGTATCATTAAAACTATGCAAGCAGGGAGCGCATGCTTACCTTAATATTGATCTACTGTAAATCTTAATTCGTAAATACAATCCATACCATATTACATTCTTTCATTTTCGGTAGAAAATTCAAGATTATATTCTTTATTTTCAACCTTTGTAACATAAACCTTAAATGTTGAGTTTGAGTATTGATTTGTATTGTTTTGTGTTATTTCATTGCCAACCAAGTCTTGCCTGGAAATAAAAAAAATAAAAATATTGAATATATTTTTCCATAAAATAATAAAATGTATTTTTTTCTAATATCAAAAAACAAAAGTAGACCTTAAGAACCTATCTGGTAAAAGATATTTTTGTTTATTGGTTTCATTTGACAAGTTACTTATCGAAGAGAAAGTTCGTAAAAGGAAAAATTTCATATTAAATATATTTTTCCATAAAGTACGAGTTTAATTTCTCTGAGTTTCGTGAGTTCATGAGTTTGTTATATGAATATAAATATTTGAAGTTTTTGATAAAAAAATGAAAAATGAAAAATGAAGTATTGAGAAATTTGAGGGAGTTTGGGTATATTTATACTTTTTAAAAAACCTTTTACACAGTAGATGATATGGGAACTTCGATGTTATAGTTTACATGACACATCATGATTTGATAATCAAAATTACAAGATCAAGATTTTTTTATATATTTTACTATATTGTTTCATAAAGGAAATAATGACACATAAAATCTTGAATCTTGATAAAAAAAAATCTCTTTTTTTTTAAAAAAAAAAAGTTTAATATTCATGAGTCATTAGTCATTACTAATATTTATAGGGGTATATCCTAATTTTCTAATGTATTAGATCTGGAAGCGGTTTTTTTTATTAAACTACCAAACTACCATCAAATTAAAAAACTTTTTTATTTATAAATTGCGTAATCACTACAGAATCATTTCTCCTAAAATATCATCTCATTAATCAGTTACAAGATTTGTTTCATAAAGGAAATAAAATCTTGAATCTTGATAAAAAAAAATCTGATCTTGATAAAAAAAAATCAATTTTTTTTAAAAAAAGAAAAAAAATGTAAAAAAAAATGTAAAAAAAAGTTTAATATTGAAAATCCTCATGAGTCATTACTAATATTTATAGGGGTTTATCGATCGTGAGTCACATTTATCACATCAATCGATTCCTAATTTTCAAAACTAGTAATATGAATCCTTTTAACTTCATGTAGAATTATAGCGGGTCGCTCGTCTGCCGTTACAACCGACTTAAGAGTCAGCATTATTTTAGTTATTAATTTTAATTACAGTATATCGAATCAGTAATTCGGGCAAAATTAGTAATACCAGCCCAATTTATTTATCACATGATTTATTTCGTAATTTTGACCGGTATTATAAAATTAGCGCTTCATTAATCACACTTTCTCCTAATTTTAAATTATTTGCACGGAAGTGAAGTTTCCCAACTATATGTTTTAACATATACAGTATGTAATACAACCCTTCAATTATTATTCGAAATATATACACACTGTCTGTTACGTATTTCTTAATTGCATATTCTAATTTTTAATGACAACATAGTTGACCGTAGGGCGAACCTTGATCTCCGTCAGCTTTTTCTTATTAATCTCACTTTTACTTATCAAAAAATATGTTATGTAATGGATATAATCTAGCAATGATAGGTTTTCAAATGAATGCGTGCTCAGAATATATTGTTGAAAATATTAAGATTATACTGATTTCAACAAAGGAAAATCATCAAATCATTAATTTGAATTTAACTTTTGGTAAAAAGAAACTTTTATTATATTCATATCAATATGGAGGTATGAAGTTACATCTTTCCATTTATCAAAATTGAATTTGTTTATTGGATTTTGAAAATTTTTATTTGAATATTTTCTTTTTTTTTTACTTCAAAAATATAGTCAAAAAAAGAGTTTTATTATTATGGAAATATCGGAATTTTGGTCCGATACTTCCTTAAACTAAATAATATTTATGTCATACTCGTATTCTTTCGAGATATATTCTAAATAAAAAAATAATTCTTTTATTTATTATTGAAGATTTCATGCTTTTAGAAGATACAAGTAGTACATACATAATACGCACCTTGTAGACTTATCAGAGACGATGAAATAAAGGGGTTCAATGATCTACTTGTATATTCAGACCAAGCTTCTTTAATTCTATTGATTTTAATCTTTTTACTTCAGCTTGATTGAAATTTCACAATCTTGTGAAAATGTCCACGCATAAGTAGTTTCAAGAATTTCTTTTGCAGAAGGTCTTTCTGAAGGATCAGAATTCCAACATCTTTTCATTAGATTAACATAACAAACAGGAGTATCATCTGTAACTTGAGGTCTTTCTCCATCAATAATTCTATAGACATGTTCCGTATCATGCTCGATATTATCAAAGGCTTACATCCCGTCGTAAGTTCCCACATAATCATACCCATACTATATATATCAGATTTCTTCGAAATGCGAGACCCTGGAATACTTCTGGTGCGATGTAGGCTATTACTTCGTATATTTCATTATTTCAAATGATTCAGTTTCTAACAATATATTTCCGCTATGACAATCTCGATGTATAAAATTATTCTCATGAATAGTATGAAGTCTAAAAAAAAAAAAAATCAATTAATTTTTAACTATACTAGAATAATAATTACCATATTTACTATATATTATATCTTACCCGGCTGAAATTTGCCATAAGATATAAAGCTACATCCTTAAGATTTTTTTGTAAATAACCATGTAAATCACCACCTGACGCATATCCCATTATTAACATATATTCTTTCGTTCTAGGATCTCTTGTAATACCGTAATATCTAATTACACGATCAAATTTATTGTAACATTGGTAAAGTGATTTTAGCTAAAAAAAATGTATATATATAATTAGGTCAATAAAAATATGCAATATTATCGGAGCGAAGAAATAAATGAAAAACTTAGTTTACCTCATCTAAAAAATATTTGGGTATATTTTGTGAGTTTAAAAACCTTTTTATAGCCACGGTTTTTTTTTTTCTCTAATTCTTAAAAAATCATCATATTTTTAAGCAATTTGGAATTTGAGAATATGATATCCATTCCATTATTGGTTTTGATAAAGCATTCTTAAGTTCATATTTAATATTATTATACTTATCCAACGGATTACAATCTGCAAATATTATTTATGTAATTAATAACCTGATCGTTATTAATAATATTTAATCTTGTGGAAATAAGAAATTCTTCTATGTATATGTTTCCACTATTAATACTTGACGTATCAAAAGTTATGTATGTTATTCTTTTACATTCCTTCACTGAGATTGATTTGTAATCCCGAAATAATATTTGTTGTTAAACGATATCTACATCCTGTGTAATTTATATAACAATGTAAACACCAACTTTGACGTTCGGGTTTAAATTCTAACACTTTATCACATACGATACATAGATCAGAAGCATCCCACCATGGTAAATAAAGAATTGGAATATGAACTTTAGTCAACGCTAATTCTACCCATCCGGAAGTTATTAAATAGCAAGAAGAACATAGCGTAAGTTTGATATTATATTTCGAACTTATCTTCAAATTTCCGCATAAGTTACAGTTTTTTTCGCACTCGATCATCTCACTATTAGTGTCGGAATATTGTAAAGAATATGTTGATGGAATTATTTGTTTAAACTATTTTATAGTATTTAAGTTATAGTGAAAATACTTTTCCGCACACGAAAAAAATATACTTTATTCCGTATGTAGACCCTTCCATCATATAATTCTGACGTCTTACTATCTGCGCCCAATTTTTTGTAATTGACGAATTTTACGCTTCCGTGCCACTTTATACACTAAGATCACTATCAGAAGCATGCGCGCAAATGTCCATTACCCAACAAGACCCCTTCCATTATATAGTTCTGACGCTTTACTATCCGGTAAATAAAATAAACTGATTATTATTACGCTCAATTTTTTGTATAATCGACGAACTTTTCAATCAAGCATTACATCATACAAAATATAATTATAGTGTTATACTAACCGCTATCAGTAACACAAACTCACCACTATGGTGAAAAACATGAGAGAAGATAATATTCTGAAAGAAATGAAGACATAACCTTTCTGAAATGAAAAGCATAACCTTTCTGAAAGAAAAGAAAACCCCTTTTTTTCAAATTTTATATGCACATTATGTAAAGTCATGTGATGTAATTCAACGATCAGTCGATCACCTCACCTTTTCTTTTATTTAATGGATTAATTTTCATAAATAAAATTTAAAAATTAATGGTGCGCGGCGTATTTATACTTTGATATGTTTAAATATAATTCTCGATTGTAAAAATAAGTTTTTGAAGTAAATAAATTTTTTAATATTGATTTTTCTCAAATCCATTAAAACATTTATTTGAAATTTGCAGTTCTTCCGGAATAAAATGATCCAATATTATTATGAGAAATTGAAACAAGTATGTTAAATTATAACATTAAGGAAAAAGATTATAACGAATTGATCAGTAATTCAATTATACAACTATAAAATGGTATCATTTGCGTTTATTTCATAAAAAAATTAATTTTACTATATAAATTATATTTAGATGAAAGACTTTTTTATATTTACGAATAGGTGCGTAATTTCGTTTCATTTCATTAGCCTTCAATTAATAAGGTACTGTCTTAATTTGAATTTCTCGAGATGAAATATTCGAATTGTTCATCTGAAAACTTTCATCCTAAATAAAATAAATGCATTTGGTATAATACCATTTTAAACATATATAGGTATAAGAAAGTAGTGCTTCGATCCGTAGCGGTTTTATCCGGATTCTCATCCAGATTGAATTTCATTAAATTTCGCTGGCACTATGAGTTTGGCCAGAATTAGTATAAATTTTTGGGATAATAATACTTTAATGTTGGTTTAAATTATAGTCTGTTTAAATCTGAAATTCATAATCTTTCTCAGCCATAATCGTCACATGAAAATATTCAAGTTTTCATCCGGATCGAAGCACTATAAGAAAGTCTTTTACTGCCTTCTCGTGATTTTTAAACAAATACTTTTTAGTAATCATGGTTTTGCATTTTAAATAATTATTATAATAGTATAATAGGTAATTTTATAACAGAATATAGTGTTATATATATATTTAATAAATACATTTACATTTATTTAAGATATACAATACGTTATATAAAAATTCAACAATACGTAAAAATTCAATGAATTTAAAGAAAAATATAAAAAATTTTATTATTTTTTGATACGGGGGAGGTAAATAAATGAAATAAATAAATAATAAGTCTACTAATTCAAAATTTACCTTTTAAATATCAATTTCAAATTCATTTGCTTTCGTTTTATAGCAATATCCTAAAAAGTAATAAATTCAAGTAGCTCTAAATAATTAAACAAAAAGTACTGAATTTAATGGTATAAAAAAACGATTTTAATTAGTAAATCAGGTTAATTACCTAGTTTTTTTGAACTTATTGTAAATGGTTCATTGCTCGATTGTTTACTTTTTAGATTATCTATAGGAGCAATATCTGTCGATTTTATAATTTCTGTTGGATTACTAACTTCTTCATTTAATATATTACATAACTTTTTACTTATATTAGCAGCTTCTGGTCTTTTAATTAGATCAGAATTCCAGCATTCTTGCATCAGTTCAATATAATCCTTAGGTGCATTAGTTGTTATTGGAGGGAGAAGACCATCATGACATATTTTACTCATAAGTCCAACATCTATAGTTTGATCCTCAAATGGTAATCTACCTGTCATAAGTTCCCACATGATCATACCAAAACTGTAAATATCTGAAAATATAGTATATTCTTTTCTTTGTAAGATCTCTGGAGCCATATATAGAATAATACCATATACACTTTCATTATCATTTGTGGTAGTGTTTCGATCCGGATAAAACCTTAAATATTTTAACGTGGGATTATGATTAAAAAAGGTTACAAATTTCGGCTTTGAGTGGACTATAATTTCGGCCAGAATTAAAATAATATTATTCCATATATTTTTATTAATTTTGGTGGTCCCAGCCTAAATTAGCCGAGCCGGTATCCGGATAAAAACCGGATAAAACCGCTACGGATCGAAACTCTAATTTGTGGATCCCATTGCTGATTTACTAATTCCTAAATCACTTATTACTACATCATCTTCATTTTCACAAAGAATATTTCCACTATGCAAATCTCGATGAATAATACCTTGATTATGAAGATGTTTAAGTCCTTCGGCAATATTTCTGAGTATTTTTAATTTTTTATTCCATTCAATATTATAAAAGTCTTTACTTTTTGTTATATAATTTCTCAAATCAAATTTATAATATTTCATAATTATAATAAAATCTTTAGTATCGGGATTTTGAGTGATTCCATAATATTCATTTAAATAAAGTGAAGAATTAAAGAAATTATTATTTATATCAGCATTATAAATCATTAAAAGCTGAAATTATAAAATTAATGTAAGTTTTTCTTATTATATTAAAAAAAATAGATTATTGTTAAAATCAAAATAAAATAATTTGCTTACCTCTTTTAACTCTTCAAATGAAATATTTTCAGAGTTATTAAGTTGTTTTAAAGCAACTATTATATTAGGTTCTTCATATTCAAAATCTTCTTTTTCTTCATTCCAACTATGTGGACCATCAATCCATGTAGCTTTATAAATTTTACTAAATCCTCCTGCTTTAATAAATTCTATGTTTTTAAATCGATCATAAGAAATAAATTTCATTCTGCTAGATTCTTGAATAAAATTAATTTGTGTAAATTTGATGAATTCGTCAATAATTTCATTTCCACTTTGTTTATATAATAATTTTGCTTAACAAATTATACATATTTGTTGATTCTTTTTTGAAGGTCTTCTTTTCATATGGCATTCATAACATTCATTATAATTCTCTTCTTCTAATTCAATTATAAATCTTTTCATTAGCTTAATTAGTTTTGTCTTTCCACTTAAATCATGATAAATACAAGTCTCATTATTAGTTTTAGAATTATTTTCTGCAGTTTCAATTGCTTTTTGGTACCAAATAAAGGGTTTTATTAAAATTCTTTTCGTTACTTTTCCATCTTTATAAATTTCAGCTAAATAATTCATCGCACATATATTACCATTTTCAGCTGCTTCTTGATACCAATAAATGGCTTTTTCTAAATCCTTTTCTATTCCTTCTCCATTGTGATAACATATAGACAAATAATTCATTGCATTAATATGACCATTTTCTGCTGCTTTTTGATACCAATGAAAGGCTTTTTCTAAATCCTTTTCCGTTCCTTCTCCATTTTCATAATATATGGCTAAATTAAACATTGCATTTTCTTTACCATTTTCTGCTGATTTTTGATACCAATGAAAGGCTTTTTCTAAATTCTTTTCTGTTTCTTCTCCATTATAATATCTATTAGCTAAATTAAACATTGCTTCTTCATTATCACTATTTTCTGCTAATTTTTCTAAAGAATTAATACATATTTTATACCATAATTCCTTAGTAAAAGGTTTATTGTAATATAAACAATTTTGCTGCTTACTGTATCTGTTGTATTAGTAGTTTCCATTTGGTTTATTTTAAAGATTTATTTTACTGGAAAAAAAAATTATTTTCTTTTAAATTTTATTTGTACTATGCATGTCATGAATAAGGAATATTTTAACCAAAAGTAGAAGTTTCAATAAAAAAAAAAAATTTTTTCGAGCTATATTTTTCCGATGCACTGATCTGCATTAAACATGATAATTAAGTAGTCCCATTGGATCCGATGTGAAATTAGCTCGGATTCCATATTATAACGGCAGAAGACATTGCCAGAATCAATGGAACTAGGGGCGAAAATTAGTATATAACCGTCAATAATTAGGTAGTCAATTTTTACATAAAATGTTAGAAAAATAAAAGTTTAATTTTTAAAAAATTTTAAAAAGCATATTTATCAGAACTTTCTCCAATAAAATTGGGTATAAATTGAATATTTTCGCAAATAAAACTTAATATATAGATGTACAAAATCATTATAATTGAATTATTTCGCTTTGGATTGTGATAGATGCATCGGCGTTAGTGTTACATCATTCAATAGTAATTTTCTCTGTTCTATAAAATTTGACGATAAATGATTATTATAAATTAAAAAAATCCTGTTATACTCACAAATACACATAATATTAAAAAATTTTATGGGTATTGCCTTGAAAGCCAAATACTCTAGATGTAAGGAATATTAGGAAGTAAAAATAAAGATATCATAGCCTTAAAAAAATTAATAAGGGTTAAATCTATAATACTATTCCTTGAAAATAAATGTTATGATACGTAAACAAACATGATAAAAAAAATATAGCTCAAAATAATAATTAGTTCATGATTCACCGTCCGGCACATGAAGTCATGACAATGTAACAAGTAACAACAGTAAAAAACCACTACCTGGATGCCCTACTATGAATATCGTTAGGTATTTTCAATTTTAAAAAGTTTTATTTTAAAAAAATCTATGATTTCTTGGAAAATGCGGTGTAATAAACTTAATTATTGAAAAAAACCGAATATCAAAAAATAAGATTTATTTTGGAGGTAACACGGTAGTGTTTCGTAGTTTTATTTTTATTATTATTTTTAGTAGTAAAAGTGTTGTTGGCGGGTTCTTATATAACATTACCGAAGTCCCTAATAATCGAACGTGTTCTTTACTAAATGTTATATAATGTAGATTTTTTCCTTTTTTGTAATTTTTCTTAATTTCCTAATAAAGTAAATAAAATGACTTCGTTAAAAAAACATAAATAAATACTTTAATATTTTTATTAATATTTTTATATTTAGGTTTAGAACATTATATAATTATATAATATATATATTTTTATATTACGATAAAGTAACAAGAAATAGATTATATTAAAAGGCTTAAATTATTATTATTTTTTTTTACCATATTTGTTAATAATTTTTTCTACGGCATGTAACAGGTGCCTCCATTCATAAAGTTTGATGTCCTTTTCCGCATTTCTTGGTTTTGCAAATGAATAGGACATCAAATCTTTATATATTTCATCACTATCATTCTTATTTTTACCAACCGTTATTGGTCTATATTCTTCAAGATTACGACGAATTCGATTCTTTTCATCTGAAGTAAGTCTAATTCCTGTTAGACTTTCAAGTAAATTTATGTAATCCGTTGAAGTGAAATACCATTTATCACATTGTGTTTTCTTATCATACCAATAAAGGCAGGAAACAAAAATACCATTCTTAGGCTGTTCAATTGGATCAACAGCTTTAAAAGAAGCCATAATTCGTTTTTTTGCTCTAGTTTTAAAAAATTGAACCACTCTTCGTCGAACATTCAACTCTTCTTGAGACCATGACTGTGTCATATCGTTATGATTTCCATCAAAGGAAATTCGGACACCATTAAGCAAATCGGTTAAACTTTCCAAGGTAAAGATTCGAATCTTGTGTTTACGATCTGTAGGATGGCTTGACCGAACTATAGGTTGTTCTGTGAATAAAAAGAAAAAATAATAATTTAATAATGTATTATAAGATAAATTATAAAACTTTTTAAACATACCATCCGAAATTGATGCATCTGAGATTGATGCATTTGAAAATGATACATCTGAAATTGATGCATCTGAAATCGTTGACAAATCTGAAGTTATCAGATAATTATCGTAATGAATCTCAGATAAATTGTTATTATCGCTTAATGCATTTGAAATTGATGAAATTGATACATCTGAAATTGTTGGCAAAACTACATCTGAAATTGATGCATCTGAAATTGTTGACAAATCTGAAGTTATTGGATAATTATCGTAATGAATCTCAGATAAATTGTTATTATCGCTTAATGAATCTGAAATTGTTGACAAATCTACATCTGAAATTGATGCATCTGAAATTGTTGACAAATCTGAAGTTATAGGATAATAACAATAATTATCATAAGGAATCTCAGATGAATTGTTACTATCGCTTAATGCATTTGAAATTGATGAAATTGATACATCTGAAATTGATACATCTGAAATTGATGCATCTGAAATTGTTGACAAATCTGAAGTTATCGGATAATTATCGTAAGGAATCTCAGATGAATTGTTATTATTGCTTAATGCATTTGAAATTGATGAAATTGATGCATCTGAAATTGTTGACAAATCTGAAGTTATCGGATAATAACAATTATCATAAGGAATCTCAGATGAATTATTATTATCACTAAATGCATTTGAAATTATTGTTGACAAATCTGAAGTCATCGGATAATTATCATAAGGAATCTCAGATGAATTATTATTATCACTAAATGCATTTGAAATTATTGTTGACAAATCTGAAGTTATCGGATAATTATCATAAGGAATCTCAGATGAATTGTTATTATCACTAAATGCATTTGAAATTATTGTTGACAAATCTGAAGTTATTGGATAATTATCGTAAGGAATCTCAGATGAATTGTTATTATTGCTTAATGCATTTGAAATTGATGAGATTGATGCATCTGAAATTGTTGACAAATCTGAAGTTATTGGATAATAGCAATAATTATCGTAAGGAATCTCAGACGAAGTTAATGAATAATCTATAAAATTTTAAAAGAAATATATGTAAATAATTTTTATCAGTTTGAGACGAACATAAATTTATATTACATAAAAAAATATATATATATACATACCAATTATATTCATTGTTAAAGGAAAGACTAAAGAGAGAAGAAATAAAAAGAGAGGATAGGTTATTTGGAAATGATAAAAATGAGGTGGGAAGGAGAAGGAACGGGACAAAAGAGAGAGGATGGAATTCTTTTTAAATTTTTTTTTGGATGGAATGGAAAGGTATTTTATATAAAAAATCATGTCATACAAAAGATTTTTTTCCCACGGAGTTTTCTATAGTCAGAATATCTCAGAGTATCAGAGTATAAAAAATTTTGCGTCATGACTCATTATTATAACACGCTTTGAGAGTTGAGACGCGATTTATATATTAGAAATATATTATTTTTGAGTCATACAAAGGGAGTTTGCAAATAAATATAGATTTTTTTAGTAAAAGAATTTTTAGATGACTCAATGACTCATGATTATTGATATTATTGATCATGTATACATGAGATCATGCATAACGCGCTTTTATACATGAGACGACGCGATTTTTATATTAGAAATATATTATTTTTGAGTCATACAAAGGGAGTTTGCAAATAAATATAGATTTTTCAGTAAAAAAATTTTTAGATGTCATGATTATTGATCATGTATACATGAGCACACTTTTATACATGAGACGATTGAGACGTGATTTATATATTAGAAATATATTATTTTTACATTTAACAAATGTTTAGTTTATTATATATAAATTATAAATTTGTTAGCTATAGTTAGAGTACAAAAAATTATGTCATACATCCCACGGAGTGGAGTTTGAGTATCAGAGTAAAATCAAATCAATATAGATTTTAAGTAAAGGGATTTTTAGATGACTCAATGACTCAATGTTTAGTTTATTACACAAAATTATGTGTCAAGAGACATCGGCAATATTTGGTAAAATTCAGAACAAGGTAAAGTAGCCATATTCGCTATGAAGCTGCCAGTCGTTAGGCCTCATCTTTGGATTTTTCTATACTTTGAAAAAAGAAAAGTCAAGTCAAAACGCCGTCGTAGAATGCTAGAATAATGCATAGATCTTTCCTTTTTTGTATAATTCCAGGCGGAATTACATAATTCTGGCCCTGAAGAGATGCGTAAAGCTAATAGTACCTATTTATATATTGTTCGAGGTCCTCATTCGATCCTTTAATTTGAAAAAAATGGCTTGTGTAAATAGAATATTTAACAACCCGAATCAATTTTTATCAGAGTTAAAATTTCGTTAATTCTGGCCGTGATGCCATTAAACTGGATAAAATTTATTTATAACTTTTACATACTCTAAATACTACATCAGCTACATGATTATTCTGCGCGTTATATTCTTACTTGTAATGTATAAGTACCAAACACTTTCGATTAAAAAAATATATTAGATATTAGATAATTAACAATTTTAATTTAAACTCTTTAATATATTCACGAAAATGTGTATCGTACCGTAGTACCCTCCTTTGAGAATACCCCACGTAATTTTAATTCTAGTAGAATTAGGCTAATTTTGGCCATGTAATATTGTAATATGTATCTCACAAATACCCATGTATGGGTATTATATAATTTTTAAATCAAGTATTTTGTATTATACCAAGGTATCTTATGCTGATACGGTACGGTAATTTAATTTAACACGGACGCGTTAGTTTGATTGAAATATGATTACATCAATATATCGCTAAAAGAATTAAATCGCTAAAAAGTACTAAATCGCTAAAAAGTATTACATCGCTAAAAATATTACATCGCTAAAAGTATGCATCGCTAAAGTATTACATCGCTAAAAGTACTATTACATCGCTAAAAAGTACTAAATCGCTAAAAAGTAACATCGCTAAAAGTATTACATCGCTAAAAGTATGCATCGCTAAAGTATTACATCGCTAAAAGTATTACATCGCTAATAAGTACTAATCGCTAAAAGTATTACATCACTGAAAGTATTACATCGCTAAAAAGTACTAAATCGCTAAAAAGTAACATCGCTAAAAGTATTACATCGCTAAAAGTATTACATCGCTAAAAAGTACTAAATCGCTAAAAAGTAACATCGCTAAAAGTATTACATCGCTAAAAGTATGCATCGCTAAAGTATTACATCGCTAAAAGTATTACATCGCTAAAAAGTACTAAATCGCTAAAAGTATTACATCACTAAAAGTATTACATCACTAAAAGTATTACATCGCCAAAAGTATTACATCGCTAAAGTATTACATCACTAAAAGTATTACATCGCTAAAAGTATTACATCGCTAAAAAGTAACAACCAAACTAACTAAACTTTAATCATAACATGAAACAAAATATTATGGAAACAAAATCCAAATAATAATTTGAAGTTTTTACTAACCTATTATATCACCATGTTTATTCACCACGTTCCAAATAGTAACAATTTTTCATTTCATAGGTCAATTAGGTCATTATAATAAATATGATTGGTTTATTGGAATATAATATTAAGGCGTTCATAATCAAAAAAAAAATAATAATGTCTGTAATGTTTCACAACAAATTTCTAGAAGTAAAAAAAATGGGGGGTTAAATTATCAAAGCATTTGAAATAATTGGAAATGAACGGTTAATTCCGACATTTTAATTTGTGTTTTCAATTTTTTTCATTGTCTATTACAAATTTTTTGTACTCCTTTATTTTTAATGCATATTTGCAAAACAAATTCAATTATGTACGATTGTATGATCTACGGAATTAAAAACGCAGTTAAATCAAACGTTTTTTTACGTTGACTAAACAAGGTAATTCATACCAACAATAATAACTGATAATGTTTCATAATTTATCATTAGGTATAACAATTTTTTCTAAACAGAAAAAAAAAAAATAATTTATTATTTCTAAAATGGAGGAACAAACATTTAATTAATCATCTTTAACCCGATATTAAAATATCAAAATATGGTAATTCATAATTTCTTTGATTTCCTTGTCCGATTTATCCGATTTATCCAATCCAAATAAATTAATATAAAAAAAGTTATTGTATTTGTTTGTTTTAGAAAATAAAAAAAATAAAATATTATTATTATTATTACACATAATTTTGATAATTATTTGGTACTTATCGGATATTAGTAAAATTATGTGTCACATGGATAGTCACACGGATAGTCACACAGATAGTCACAGATAGTCACACGGATAAAATTAATATTATGTTCGTTGGGATTCTAATAATCGATGAAAAGGAAGAATTTTTGAACGGGAAATATTTCACGTGAATCACATTTTTATAAGAAAAAAATTATAAAGTATAAGTCATTTAAAATAATTGATAACGTAAAAAAGTAAATTCATTTTTTTGGGCTAAAAAAAAAAAATCCAAAATATTTAAAATATTTAAATATTTGAAAGATTTCTTCTAAAGTAATATTTTTTTTTTCTAATCATAAATTGATTATCGTATATTATGCCGTAATATTTATAACTACTATTATTGTACGATACTCATATAGACATATAGTATATACATAATTAAACATTCATTTTAATTACCTAAAAAAAAAAAATTTTTTTGAATATTTAGATGAAACCAAATGGGATATTATTTGATTATTTATCATGAAACAATAAATGAAAATAGTAAAGTTTTACCAAGGAATTATAATAAATATTTAATCATTATTGATTCATAGATTAACTTTTATAATTTAAAGTTTTCTTTGTATAAAAAAGATGATTACGTTTTAAGATAGATAGTGTAATTTTTTTATTTTTTTTTCATATGTGAAACATTTATCTAATCTTTTCTATAAATGGTAAAGTTTTGAACTTTCTTTCTTAAATGAATGAAGAATTGTCGCCGTATAAATGATGATTAAAAACAGTTAACTTAAATAAAAAAAAAAGAAAATATTGCCCACGTGGCGCAGCAACTTTTTAAATTCGAATGCTTGCTTTTGCATACATACAGTACATATACTTGTTAGATTATACTGTACATAACTTCTATTAAAACTATTACATCTCTATACATATTATACATGATACATTGATACATCATTTATACATAATACATTTGATATACAGTATCTATGCAGATTTACCCCAAGAAAGAAATTTTGAAAAAAAAGTTTAATTTTCAAAATAGTAGACATACTTACTTTATAAGAACGAATACACGTGATGTACAAACTTTCTTTCTACGTGTGTCTAAGCGTCTAAGCCACCGTTAATTAAATTCTTTTCGATTGATCGCATGATGGGTATCATATAAAAGTATTCATTGAATAAAATATTGAATAAATTGATAAAATGTTTCTGATAATCAATTTCCAAAACTGACCATCAATTTAAACAGTTAAAAAACTCTTTCATACTATCATTTCATGTAAAATATGGTAAAAAGGATTTCGGGAATCGGGAAAAAGTCATAGCAGATATGCAATATTTCAAACAAACAAAAATATATATATACTGTATATATATTTTACGATCATCTGACCACTTTTTTTATTTTATGTCATCAATAATATGATTCTATTCAATCATTGTTTTAGTATTCATTTTAAACTCTTTTTCTCTCTTTGACCATATTTGAATATAATCAACTACAAAGAAATGTCGAATATAATATACCCACGTACACTCCACAAAATGTAAAATGATATGATTTTTTTAAAATTAAGCCTATTCTTAATGCGATTATCTAATAATAATAATGAATTTTTTTTTTAATAATAAATAATTTGGTAATAATTATAATTTTCACGAAACTTTGTATATAATTTTTTTTTTCCCAGAATATTTACAATGTGATTAACATTGTAAAAACAATAAAAAAGAGTGAAAAAAAAAAAAAAAAATTTCAAACAAGCATTTTTACAGGTTATAATTTGTTTATCGTTTGACAAACTTCACCAAAACTGATTCTATCTTGGCTAAAAACAGCACGTGAAAGATTATAAAAATTTTAAATATTTCCGATAAAATCAAGAGAATACAATGACAATCATTGTTATTAAATAATTAATAATATCTTAACAGGGTAATAGACGCAAGCTACGGCCATGTTGTACCACGATAAACAAAAGTATTACAAATTTTAATACGGAATCACACAAACATCTTAATGGGCTAGTTATGGTTGGACATAAGTGGTAAAAATCGTTTTGTTGAATCAAAGATTAATTTTAATTAATACGAATATTTATTAGTTTAAATTTTTTTTAAAAGGGTTATAATCCTTTTTATATTAAAAAACCTGTTTAGTTTCTTTTTTTATAATTAAAAAAAAATTCTTAAATGGTACAAATGTATCACTTTAAAATTATTAAGCTTCATGGAAACTCTCCTCCGCATATTTAATTGGGCTTTATTTTCTCTTTATTGAAATAATAAATATTATTTATTGTTCGTCTTTTTTCTTTTTTTTTTTAAAAAAAAAAGAAAATTTTTTTCTCTCTCACTCTTCCCCCTTTTCTTCAAAATAATTTTTTATTAAACAATCTAAAAGGATCGAAGGGTTTGTTTCACATATTCGGTTCGATTGGGCGCAGTAATTAGTTCTCCTTGTAACAATTCATTTAAAATTAGTAATTAAAGGCGTAACCCTTTTTTTTTTCTTTAAAAAAAAAAAAAATTTTTATTTGTTTTTTTTAAAAAAGAACAAAGAAATTCTATTCATTACTTTCTTTACGTAGTACAATCTTAACCACGTGAACCAAAAGTTATTTTTTAAATAAACTTGGATTGTTTTTTTTTTCATTTTTCAAATTTTTTGTGAAAAAGAAAATCTCAAAAGAAAAAAAAAAAATGGGAAACCAACAGTCTCTGTTCGATAATTTAATACATGGAAATAATCGTAATGATTATAAACATTCTCATCAATATCGTAAAGTTCATAATCGTTCACATTCTCATACAAGTAGTTCATCATCAAATTTTCAGTCAGCTTTTCATTTTTCTTCAAATTCTCGTCAACATAATCCAAAAGATTGTTGTGCTTTATGGAAAACGATTAAATCTATACTGGGAATTTGGACTACAGGAAATGATGAAATTGATGAAATTATAAAAGAAACTCAACGTACCGCTTCAAAACATCGTAAACCTTGGAAATGGATTCCTTTTGATAAATTTGAAGATGTTAAATTTTTAGCAAAAGGTGGTTATGGTAGTGTATTTTCTGCTTGGTGTACTGATAGGGACGTTTTTGGTAGAGTTGCCTTAAAAAGTTTTGAATATTCCGAAAATTTTTCAAAAGAATATCTTCAACGGGTAAAAATTATTTAATATTCATTTATTTTCGTATATATATTTATATATACATGTATATTAACTTGATTTCTTTTTCAAATCCTCTTTTAATATCTTTTATAATAGTTACGAGCTTTAGCAAAATTTGAACATGAAAATCCAAGAAGTATTATACGGATATACGGAATGACAAAAAATCCTGAAACAAATAATTACATATTAATCATGAAATATGTTAAATGTAATCTTCGTGAATATATAAACAAACATTTTAATACCTTATCACTTTCAAATAAGATTGAATTATTGGTACCAATTTCAAATGGACTTAAAAAAATTCATCAAGCTGATATGGTACATGGAAATTTACATCCTGGAAATATTTTACAAACAACTATAAATAATCCAACGGAAAAAAATTATATTACAACAAATAATTCAACAAAAATTTATCCTATGCCACAAACTTGGAGTTCTTTAAGTGATTTAGGTTTATGTGGTCCCGCATCAAATGATCCAAGAAAAATTTTATCTGAAAAGGATGATTTTGTTGATGAACCTGATACTATTGATGATGATGATTTTTTTAAAGAATTTTATTTACAAGAAAAACAAGATTTTTTTACTTCTTATATTACTTCTTCAAGAAGAGGTTCAACTTATGAAAAACCAAAATTATATGGTGTATTACCTTATGTAGCTCCAGAAGTTTTAAGAGGTCAAAAATATACTCGAGCAGCTGATGTTTACGCTTTTGGTTTTATCATATATGAAGTATTTACTGGTTATCCTCCATATCATGACGTACCTCATGATTTAAAATTGGCAAAAAAAATATGTTCGGGTCATAGACCACCAATAACATCATCAGATATTCCTCCTAGAATTATGAAATTAATATCAAGTTGTTGGGATTCAAGACCAGAAGAAAGACCTTCCGCTCTTGAATTACATAATATGATAAGAGGATGGTATTGGAGATTGGATCCTGAAATGAAACATTTAATGAGAGTAGATGATGAAGCTTCTAGAGGTTCACGTAGTGGTACTCCAATTTCTCCGATCAAAGATAATATGAGTAGTGGATTTTCTTCTCCAACAACTCCTGGAACTCCAAATACTCCAAATTCTATTTTTACTTTTTCAACTCCATTTACAACATCATTAAGTAGTAGTTTATCACATTCTTATTCAGTAGCAAATATACCATTAACAAATTCTACTACGTCATCAAATACGAGTTCATATGGAATAATTGGTTACGATATACATCCCGAAGCCATATACACTTCTCGTTTATTAGAATTTGATAATCTACCGCAAACCACCTCTTATTAAATGTAAATTAGGTTGTTATAGATTTTTTTTTTTTAGATTTGATGTACTGTAAGTTGTAATTATAATGTAACGTAGACGTAGATTTTTTTGGGGGTTAAGAAGGATTTTCAACGTGAGTAGATGTATTTTAGAATAAGTTTAGATTTTATTGTTTATTATTTTTATTTATTTTATTTCATTCTTTTTCTTTTTTATTTTATTTTATTTTATTTTATTTTATTTATTTTGTACTTTTTTTTTTTTTTCTTTTTTTTTGTATATTAATTTTTTTTTTAAAGTAGATTAAGTAGATTGTAAGAATATTTTTGGAAAGTTTTTCGTAATTTGTGACAAAATTTTTTTTTTTCAAAAAAAAAATTTAAAAATAAATGTTTTGGATAACCTTTGAATTGATTTTATTGGTTATTATTTTGATGTAGATATTTTTTTTTTATTCTTTCTTTCCCAAATGGTAATATAAATTTTCGTTAAGTAAATTTTCGTTAAGTAAATTTCTGCTTGCGTAAATAAATCGTAAATAAATCGTAAATAAATAAATAAATAAATAAATTATACATATAATATTATCATATTGTACGTATAAGTATTGTGTATTTAACATATTGTGTATTAAATTTTTTTCTTCGTTTTTTCCCCTGATTCATTTGATTCGTTTCTCAGTCATACCAATATCATCATCCCTATCAGGAGGGAAAAAATCGCTTAACCTTGATTGAATAGTATTATCCCTTCCTCTATTATTAGTCGGAAAATAACCAAAACAATCAACTATTGTTAATATAAATAATAAAGTAGTAAAAGTCCACATTATAATAAGATTTATTAATCTTATAAAACAAGCCACACGTGTTAAAGATAATTTATATGGATAATTTGATGGACAAGTACTTGGAATTGGTGTCATATCTTGTGATGTCAGATGTGTATATATACCTTTAAGGAAAGAGATTTTTTATTGTGAAAAATATGAAAATGTGAAAATGTGAAATCATTCATTCATTTACGATAAAAGTTATCTATTAAAAAACTTACTTGCTATTATTAGGATTAAGAATGGTAAACAACTTTATATATAAAAAAAAATTTTTTAAATTTTTATAAGCGAAAAATTCCGATTGATATATTAAAAAAGAAATAAAGGTTAAATATATATATATATATTTTACCATAGTTGTTCTTTTAAATGACTCATTAATCCACCCATGTTACAACATAGATTCTTAAGAGCTGTAGCTATTAATCCTACTAAAAATTATTTAAAATAAAGAAAAAAAATTAAAATTATTTTAAACCCCTTCAATAAAAAAAGTCATATCGGCTGATTGGAAAAATCACGCCAATTAATATTTAAGCTCAGTTGATGGGTTCATTATATAACTGATGGGTTACTTATTGTCATTTAGCATATAAAATTATGGGAGGCTTTTCTGATCAGCCGATATGAACCCATTAAAATAAGTTAAACCCCCATTAAAATAAGTTAAAAACAAATTAAAAATACTTACTTGGAAATATAGTCATAGCAATTAAATAACTTTTTTAAATATACAATATAATAATATAATAATAATATTTACGTATATGAATACTAAGAAGAGAATTTTTTTAAAAAAATAAAAACATGATCATATTATATTTTATATTATTTATTCAACTTACATAATTTCAATTATTTCATTTTGTAAAGTTAATTCTTGTTTTGTTAAATTAAATAATAATAATTTTGAAACTTCTAAAAAAAAAAAAATAATTTTTTTTTTTTTTTTTTTGATAAATATTAAAATAATTATCGTTATTAAAATAGTAATCAATAAATTTACGTTTAAAAAAAAAGTAAATATTTAAAAAAAGTATGTTTTTTTTACCTAAAATTGGACATGTAAAGATCAATATAATATATATTGTTGCTATTAAACCTCTTATCGTATTTTTAACTTTCATTTTTTTTATAATATTCTCTTCTTTATTTAAACGTGTATTTTTTTTACCATATTATCTTCTTTATTTAAACGTGTATACAATACATATATATCTGTATATACATACATATATATATATACAAGTATATATGGGTGTATGAATGTAACGTACAAAGTTTGCACACAGTGTACGATAATTTTTTCAACAACAGAGTGAACAGACAAATAGGAAAAAAAAAAAATATCAAAAAAGTGAATTATTATATATATATATATTCATTAACATAAATATTCATTAACAAAAAAGAAAAAAAAATAATTCCGTTATTAATTTATTTAATTTGTAAGCCACTTTGGCTTAGCGATTTTCTTTTTTTCATTTATTTTTTTTATTATTTTATTCTTATGGCTGTGTATATACACAAAAATCAGGCTTAGTAAAAAAAAAAAAGTAAAAAAAGAAAAAATTTATAAATTCGGTATTCGATCCTTACGCGTTTTCCATCAGGAAAAAGATTCAAAAAAAAATAATTTTTTTTTTTAAAAAAAAAATATATAACAAAAATAAATATATATATATATAACAAAAAGTAAAAAAAAAAAATATAAAAATAATTTTTTTTTTAAAAAAAAAAATTGATCGGAAAAAAAAAAAAAAAGAATCAAAACAACAACAAAACTCCATCACATAAATATGCTTTTTTTTAAAAAAAGAAAAGAATTTCTTTTTCTAGTAATACAGTAATTCTATGTTGAAATAATTGATTTTTTAGTTCAAAAAAAAATTTCTAAGCCTGAAAATCTCAAGGGTGGCTTTGTTAAATTCGTACAACAAATTATTAAATCAAGAAATTAATCTTGAATAATCTTGAATATATAATAAAAAAAGATCAAAAATGATTGTTACAAAATAACAAACAAACAAATTAAAACATTTCATTTTTCTACTGAATATAGGATCGAAAAAATTTAATATATATATATAATTAATCTATAGAAACTTCTAGATTCTTTAAATTAGATTCATTAATCATAAAAAAAATATACATACAGTAGATCAAAAAAAAATAATAATGAATAATTTTTATTATTTACGAAGTTTTTTTTTTCATATTCTATAAATATAATATTAATAAAGAAAACTTCTCTACTTTCTCTTATTAAAATAAAATTTCCATATATTAAAAAAAAAAATTATTTTTATTTTCTAGTCCCATATTATTATGAAGATGGTCATTATCCATATATATATAGATCAAAAAATAATAATAAATAATTTTATTATTTAACGAAGTTTTGTTAACATACAGTAGATCAAAAAAATAATAATATTAATAAAGAAAATCTCCATACCTTCATATTAAAAATACTCTCCCTGGAGACAGTGGAAGCTTCGTTACATAGACATATTAAAAAAAAATATATATATTTTTAATTATTACTAGTCTCTCTTATCGATGCAACGACGAATATCAAGAAGACATATTATTATTAAATACTTCTTTATTCCAATAAATCTAACACACGCACATTATCTAAATTTTTATTAACTAGATTAACATACATCAACATAAGTTTATACTCTATTATTTATAATATTAAATTAGATCTAAATAAATAAAATTCAAATATATTCATTTGTAATATTCCAATTTTTTCTATCTATAATTACACTATTATATAATATATTTATGGAACGTGCTTATACCATTGTACCATTGTTAGAACAACGGCAAAATATATATCCTCAAAGAAGCAGAGTCAAGGAGAAAGGTATATCAGCTAAAATTTAGCAACACAAACAACACAGACTATTCAAAATTTCTATATAATATGAAATTTGAACAACTATAGAAAATTTAATTTATTTTGACTTTTTTGACTTATATGAAGTAATCTGATTTGTCTATTTAAAAAAAAAAAAAATCTTTCTAATAAAAAGCAAATATTTTATATATATAGTAAAGCTTATATATATATATACTATGCTTTTAACATCATAAATAAAATTTATATAAAATAACTTATTAGATAGAAAATTTGCATTACTGCAAAAGACACAATAGACATATGGCTAAACATATGGACACTTTTTATTCATTTATAATTTAAAAAAGTTTAATATTATCATGGACATGTCCACTTAACAACGTCCTGATTTTACATATCATATAATAAAAAAGAAATAAAAAGAACGTTAAAAAACGATACATTAAAAAAAAACTGTAAAACTACAAATTACTTTATTGGTCAAATTTATGAAGACTATTGTAGGAATGTACAAACACTTGTAGTAGGACAAAAAAAAAAAGATGACGAAAGTAATTATAGCTATTGACCTTTATTAGAAAAAGTAGATACCTCCACTTTTCATCTACAGGTCTCAGCCCTTTTATTTAATAAAAGATTAATATTCGTTTATTCGCAATTCTTCTATTTAATAAATTAATTAAAATTAATTAATGATGACCTTAAATATATAAATAGAAGATAATATAAATTAATAATTATTAATAATTATAAACTTCAAAGTTTAAAATTTTCGATACAAATAAATTATAATTTAATAAATATTATTAAAATACTTTATTATTATTTAATTATATTTTAGAATAATTATTATGCTTACAACATATTATAATAAAAATCTATAACTTATATGTTAGATTTATAAGTATTATGTATAAACCAAATTTATATATCATACATACATGAATAAAAAACAAATATAATTTATTTCAAAATCAGAAATATACATACAACTCAAACTCAGGTCAAGAAACTTACCAGTACAAAAAATACTCTATATTTCTGTTCTAACAGAAGCTGAATAGTAACAGTAACTGAGTCACAGGAGACGAATAGGTAGACTTAGGAGTAGTTTCTTCATAGAAGTAGCCATAGAAGTAGACTGAAAGCAATTTGCCATATTCATTGAAAATATAATAATATGATTTATATTTTTATATTAAAAATAATTTAAATTTGCAAATAAAATAATTATAATAAAGTTTATTATATATCTAAACAAATTTTTTTATAATGCCTTAAACAGTAGTGAACATCACTATTGGGCGGAATTTAGACATCATTTTTTCTCTTATGCTTTACAAGAATTTGCATGTTTAGATTGGCAAGCGTAAATATTGGGATCAATAGTGTCCTTTTATTAATATTATATCTCATTGAAATATCTTTTTTACTCTTATATAAAAAAAATTAAAAAAAATTTAATTTAAATAAGTTAATAAGTCATTGAGCGATCATTTTACCCAAAGGAAATTACAGTAACATCAGACATAAGAGAGTAATTATTTGCAAAAGAATTTTCGAAGTATTCAAATGCATAGAAGAATAATCTGTAGAAAGTAATGATATAATGGAATAATACCCTTTGAGCAGTAATATCTTTTCATAGTTTAGCAGTAAAGTATTCAAACAATACAACATTCATACAAAAAACTTTCAACAAAAGTTTTATCAATTACTTATATGAAAATTAATTTAATAGTATTATTAATATAATCTATTCAAGTAAAAAAAAAACAGTATTAAGTATAGCTATGATTTTGCAAAAAGCTGACAAATACTGATAAATATTTTTTTTTAAAAAAAAGATTCCATTAAATTTACGGATAGTGTTAAAATATATTAAAATTTATTAAAAAACATATAAAAGACTCATTTTGTCATTAATACAATGGATCTATAATATGAAATTTATTTGTAACATACTGGTATAAAGCTTGTGAAAAAATTTTATATTTTTACAATAATCATTGAGGAACTTGGGCATAAAAAATCTGAAATTTTTTTTTTCAAACAAATAATACAATCAAGATTTTTGGTCCCTACCTCTTTACCGCAAAAAAATAGGAGTGGTAAATTTTGAAAGGTGGCTGGAATTAATAAGAACAAACCAACTGGTTTCACATCAAGATGGGAAGCGGTTATACACCGAATATATAAGCCAATTATTATTGACAACAATACCTCGGAAACACCAATTCATTATAGTATAATCAAAAAATTTCCAAAAGAAATTGTTGCGATACTGATTAAATTTATTAATTATACTTTACTGATACCTATAGCATAGACTTACAATTTGTGTTTGGTAGATCAATAGATCAAAGACAACAAATATTAATAGATTACAATATATTTACTAATGGTAGTTTATTAAAATTTTTAAAACTCGATCGTCATATGAGTCTATTTTGAGGTTCTACTCAGAAACAATGGCGACATCCTTAAGGTTCTTTCTCAAATACAATGGCAATATACTGCAATTGGATGACGTAGATCTATTATTACTTTCCATCAAAACATAATATTATTATTTTTTTTTTAAAAAAAAACAATTTATTATAATGATTTATTATAATGATAATTTTAGAATTATAATCATAGTATTTGTTAGTGCATTACATTTTTTTGTCAAGCTTTATTATATAATTAAGATTTTCTCAAACATGACCTAACTGTTATTCTGATTCCTTCTCGTTGAATAAAATTAATTATTATTATTAAGTAATATTATTAATTAATTATGGTAAAAAAAATACCAAAGACTAGTAATTAATATATTTAGCATTGCAAAAAAAGCATTAATGGATACTATTTGTTATTACTACTTAGTACTAGTATTAGACATTAAATTTATAAAATTATTATAAAAAAAAATAACTAAAGCAAATGCTATATATATATTTAAACATTAATGGATACTAGTAGTTATCATCTTAATTTTTTAAAACAAAAAAAAATCTTAATTATAAAAAAAAATCAAGCAAACCGAATGGTCACACGTTGATACGAAATATTTGATACGAGAGAGAAGATAAAAATAAAATAACTTTTATTGACTATTAATATTTATAAAATAATTTATAGTAATAATCTTTAAAAAAATTATAATCAAAATCTTGAGAAAATTATGATGTGATTTTGAAAAAAGTAGGGAAAGAAATTATCAAAGTAAAAGTCTATAGTAATAACAAAATATTTATTTGATTTTATGACAATAATAGATTTAATGGTTAAAATATAATAACTGTTATCAAAAAAAAAACAGATAAAATTAGATGAAAACATCAATAATGGATGGATATAATTAATGTTACTTATTAATAATTATAAATTAATTTAGAAGATATAAATGGGTATATTATATTTCATTCAAGATAAATGAAATTGAGTAGTATAGAATATCAACACACGAATATTCACTTGATATCATAATTTGACATTTACTATGACGACTTTGGGACATATAGATTTATAGAGGATTATTACCAAAAATCTATTTGACTTCCCAATCAAATATACTTTAACTATGATGATAATATAAAATATAAAAATAATATTCATAATTATTATTGATTATTAAAGAATAAAATAAATATTTAATGATTATATAATATATATAATATTGAGTATAATTTTAAGATACAAGGATTTCTTAAAATTTAAATAACTCAATCTACCACTGGTAAGTTTCCTAATGGTTTACCTCTTGAACATAAATTTCATGTTATCTCACATCTATTTTTTATTCAATTAGGAAAATGAAGACATGGATATTTGGGATCAGATAAAGAAAGTGGAACCCAAAAAAAAGAGAGACCAACATGTATGTAATTTATACTGGGCATTGACTTGTAATCTTGTTTTTTTTTAAAATTGACTTTTTTGCTTTTATATTGAAGATCCTAATGAGTCAGAAAATAAAAGTCATGATAGTCACCTGAAAGACTAAAGAGAAACGCTGATTTCATGGAAAATAATGAAATTTGCCTTTTGAGAAGTCCCTCATCATCGGGAAAGAGCACTTTTGACGGTACTACAGGCGCATTTTGCCAGTAGTGATTATAATAGTATTTTTATAAGTCTTGCAGGTATATATGATAAAGAAGCAAACTACAATGAAAGCTCTTTAATGGATAAAAAAAGTCAGATGAACTTGAAATTAATAAATCCAAAAAGCTACATGAGGTACAGATTATATATGGGCTATGTTGAAGGAACTTTTGTCAAATAATTTATCCAATACTTGATCCTAAAATAACGCCTGTAGAATTTTGTTATACTTTCAGTTTGAATGACTTACTTCTAAAATGGAAAGAGATTAATCAGCTTACGAAAAATTTTGTTCAGTTGCATATGATTTAGGGCAGTGATCTCTTTAGAGTCCCAATTTTATTCAAAAAGCAATTCTTAATCTCACACATCTTCGTAATTGTGCCAAGAACAACCCGCTAGCCCATCTAGAAATTTTTTGGCAGGATCTACCCATAGAACCCATTCGATCTTAACACAAACACATACACTAGAAGAAGTGCCATCTTGCAAGAATTGCCTCGAGACCTCCTGGATTATGTCAATTAATTCTATTAACATTTTACAATCTATTCATAATTATAGTAATACAAATGTAGTGAATACGTTGTGATATCTAGCTTAACCAATTATTCTCAACTTTTTGTTGGAGACCAAAGATGAAGAGGTTGAATTTATTTGCAATATACTTCTCCCTTTTAACATTGATTATAATTTAAATCTCATTTGTAAGAGCCTAATTAAGTCAGATATTTTCTCCATAGTTGATGAATAAATACAATTTACAGCACCTATCATGCGAATTATCTTGAGCCACTGTCTATTTACCTCAAGAACTCCTATGTCTTTTCAACATTCTTAAAAATTTTTTATTGTGAACCATTGAACGTATGAGTCCATCTAAGTTGTCAAAATCACTTGGGAGAGGTCCTGATTCATATTTATATAAGAGGAGTTAGCAGATGGAGTGGTACTGTGCTGCCACTATTATAGCCCCAATAGAAGTATCAATAAGTGCTGATATTGGTCCCGTATTTGAAGAGTCAGCTGGTTTCTGGATTTTTATGTCAATAATAAACTATGCTGAGCTAATAAACGAGGGTGATCATTTGTTGGAACTTGCAAAAGCAAATATTTCATTGAAAGATCAGGTGATTATTGACTTCCATCATCATACAAAACAAGTGAGGGGATTAAACAAAATTTTTGGTACGTGCTCTATAAGGATAACCATAAAGTGTTACCATCAAAATGCAGTGGTTGGAAAGATCTTGCCTTGATGCGCTGAATTCATATTGCGAAAACTAAATTATTTGGTTTTAGTATTTCACATTGATTATATCATAAAACAATAAAAAACTTATTTGAACACTAAAGAAACCTGCAACTCTTTTATTTTTTTTTTTGTAAAATAAATGAAATGAATGACATAGTTACAGAGATGTAGATCTCCTTGATCTCCTTGAAAAAACTAATTAGCTTCGTTGCTTTCTATTTCAACTGCGAAATCATTTTTATAAGGGTTTTCATCTGCGACCAAATAGTGATAACAGACTTGGACAAAAAATAAAGCGTTAATGTAATTTTACATCGCACAGACAGGTCAGGTGATTTTCACTATTGAGTGTAATTGCACGTGATTTTATACAAGAAATCGATATTTTATTATTTATGAAAATTTATGAAAGAAAGTTTTTATATTTGTTTTTGATCGGATTAATTATATAGAATAGGCCAAGCCTCAAGTTTTTAAAATAAAAGACGGACAGCTCCCCGGTTTTCTTCAGGTTTCCTTGGGGTTAAGAGTGTAATTTGTTAAATAGATTTCCTGTATCACCTCTTAGTTCGTCTATATGTTAAAAATAAAAATAAAATAAAAATTATGAAATAAAAAGCATTGCTGAAACAACTGAATACATCGCATTACATAATGTGAATAAATAATTATCTATATGAGGACATGAATAGGACCTCTTCATCGTTTTCTTGAGGATAAGGAGGTCTTTCTACGAGAGTATTGATACGCAAGATGGGAAAATTATAGAAATTACTATTGCAGATTCATAAATATGGCTTGACTAACTGTAAAACTATTTACAGAAGAAACTATGGAATCATTAGGCTGGAAAAAATGATCTCGTATAGATCAAAGTTTACTTGACGATGTAAGTCTTGCTGGGCATTTCTGATCGAATCTTTCAGATTATTAACAGTCAGATTGTTATCAATTTCTACAGCAAAAATATTATTCTCAGTATCACTACGGAGTAAGCAGTTGAGATGAACGGCAGGCATCTTTCTTTTCTAAATACAAGGATGTACTGTATGAATATGTAACGTAAAAGTTTAAATAGGAAAAAAAAAATATCAAAAGTGAATTATTATATATAATTCATTAACAAAGAAATAATTCCGCTATTAATTATGTATACTTTGGCTTAGCGATTTTCTTTCATTTACTTTATTGTGTATACACAAAATCAAGCTTAGTAGAAAAGAAAAATTTTATAAATTCGAATGTAAAAATATAAAAAATTAAAAATTAATCGAAAAAAAAATGTAGATATTTTCAAGTTTGAAAGAAATCCACGTGATAAAGAAATCTTAACGGATGCGCAGCATTATATATGATTACAAACTACTCTCCTAAGCGTCTTAGCGCCTTTTATTCATTAACTATATGCGGATGATAATAGACAGAATAAACAAGAAAAAATCATGATTTCTGGTGCCTCCAAAGACATGATGTAATTAATAAATATACTATTGTATATACTTACAGTATATTAATAATATTTAAAAATTTGGCATCATCGCGTTTTCTGCTCAAAAATACAATCGATTTATCAATTAAAAAATCCATCAATTTCATCAATCAATTACTTCTTATGATCACATTATGATCTATATTAATGATTTTACGATAGTTTGCCAATATTGAAGATTTTAGATACTATCTAATTTAATTAAATTTTAGATTATAAAAGCGAAGGAATATTGGGAATTAAACATCAAATATTATAATCAAAAAGTAAATGATCCATTAAAAATTCGATACTTAAAATGATTATTTTTATTGTATGAAGGAAACGGTATTCAGATATTCTAAACGGAAACAACTCCGTCTATTATATCCGTAAAAAAACTCAAAAAACAAAAGGACTGAAGAATATAACCTCGCCATGAACCTTACAGGAGATGGGTCACGAATAGGTTCATATTTGTCAATAAATGAATCCAACGAATGGAACGTCTCGATATTTCGATAATTAATAAAGTACAATGGAAAAAATTTAAAAACTAGAGGAAGCCAGCATTTGAGAATTTTTTTTTTTTTTTTTTGATATTACAGATCAAAGAATTAAGTTTCAATTAAAATATAATTAATATAAATATAATTGAATTTACCATTTACCATAAATTTTAATTAATAACAATCTAGACAATAAATTAATTGATTTTAATATTATAAGGCTTAGAATAACACATTAAATTATTTCACTGTAATTAAAAAATATATATATTTATCTCAATATAAGTGATATTAATTATTGATAATATCATATCTGTTTTTGAACAATAAAAATATATTTAATTTTATAGATTTGTATGCGGTATGTGCTTTTAACGATATAAATATAGTCTTTTGAATCTTTAATATTTAAATCAAATATAGTTGTGACGTTGATTTATCTAAATGACCGGTTTGTTGCGTAACAGAGTTGGAAGGTTGTGATGTAATGTCGTAGAGTTGTAACGTTTTGCCATAATTTTCCAACCAGTTGTAATTGGTGTAATACATGTAATTGGTGTAATACACAAGATTTAACCACAGTTTTATTAATATTGATTTATAATTTTTTTGTATCACACGAACATTTTTAATAAAAATTCTTAGGATTTTCATTTGTAAAAGTATTAAATATTAATATCTATATTGAAAACTTTATTCATAAATAATTGTACAAATGCGTATATACCATACTCCTCTCTTTCATTATTATTAAAAAAGAGTTCATTAGGGTGAAAAATTGAAGATCGGAAATCAACATATCCGAAATATTCAAGTTTAAGTTCAACTCATCAGCTGTATGAAAGTGCTCAACTGGAGATGCTTCTTCCTCAAGTTCATTAAAAACTGTATCTTGATATTTTTTACCATTTTAGGAGAAATTTCTTCTTGAGTTTGATAAACTGTTCTGTAGATCAAATCGATAAATCTTTGCCAATCCTTCTAATCTATCCACTCTTAATTGAGTTCGGCATTTCCATATAGCCATCCCAAAGATGAAAACATTCGTTCACATGCTGCAGTACTTTTCGTTATGGAGAAGAAAATCGTTGTAGATGATTTGCTTGGCATCACATGTATTCCCCCACATTAATGGTGATTGAATATGGAGCTATATGGGGATTTAGCTTTCCATTTACAATACATTTTTGAAAAATCTGATTTTTTTTAAATTAAATTTTTTTGATTTACATTTTAATTTTTAATTATAATTTGCCGATTTACAACTTTAATAATTACTCTTTACAGCATAATTACGTATTACAACTTTAATACGGCACGTTACAACTTTAAGCCGTAGTTGTAAATCAGGGTTACAACCCAAGTTGTAATCCAAAATACCATAATTAATACTTTCGGCAGGCAACTTTAGTTTAGACAATAAATTTATACTTCGTCAACCACTCCAGGTGTTGATTATGACGAGATTGTTGTTTTGTTGCAATTGTTGCAATTTAAATAATTTTATTATTATGCCAATATATATATAGTAAATATTGTAAAATTAAGGAATACAAGAATTTCATAATTAATAAAGACAAAGTGTTCAAAAATTTCAAGCGACAATTCTAATAAAATAATAAAAAAAAAACTGATTTTTATTAAAATAAAATTATCGTTATATATATGCTATTTTGATCTCACAAAACAATAATTTTTTCACCACGATTCATCCATAATAAAAAAATCTATTATTTACAATTCAAATAATTCAAATAAAATTTAATAACTCTTCCCTAAACCATTTAATACACTCTAAAATAAACCGCACATCCTTAAAGAGATTTACCATTGCAACCATAATCATTGTGCAAACCAATAGTTTCAGGAGAATGTAAATTATTCATACGATTCTTTGCCAAATCACTTCTAACATTCTCTAAGTCGTCCAAATATTTTGACGTAACACGTCCTGTAACATATTCTCCATTAAATACCGAACAATCAAAGGTTTTAATATTTGAATTGAATTTTCTACATGATTCTAATAAATCATCTAATTTCTTTATTGTATATAGAAAAAAGTGGTGTGAGAAAAAAACTAAACCAAGTAAATCCTATTCATGATTATTTTTTACCTGATATATTATAACATCGGCACCAATTTCTTTAGCAACCGAATCTTCGTTACGATTATATGCTACAAGCTCTTGACGTGTTGGCATATCAATACCATAAACATTAGGATATCTACAAAAGATTTCAATTAATATATTATAATTATACGCAAAAAAATATGTATCATCAATACCTAATAGGAGGAGCGCAAGACGCGAAATAAACTTTCTTGGCACCAGCATCGCGTGCCATCTGAACAATTTCTTTTGAAGTTGTCCCCCTAACAATCGAATCTAATGCATAAAATCAAAAAATTATAAAAAAAATTTATATTTTCTCCAAACGAAGACTTCCAACAACTTTTAATAAAAACACAATACCATCAACTATTAAAACGTTCTTGCCGGAAAATTCTAATGCCATGGCGTTTAATTTGCGTCGGACATTTATTCTCCTCATATGCTGTCCTGGCATTATAAATGTACGTCCAATATAACGATTCTTAATAAATCCTTCTCTATAAGGAAGTTTTAATTTATGAGCTGCTTGTAATGCTGCTACGCGACTGGTTTCAGGGACCTAAATTTTTAAATTTTTAGTTTCCAAAAAGAAAAAGTTTTTTAAAAAAAATCCGAATGCTTACCGGAATCACAACATCAATATCCATATTATCCCCACATTTTTTTACAACTTGATCAGCCAAATATTCACCCATTTCTAATCTTGATCTATATACTGATATACCATCAATTACGGAATCAGGTCTTGCAAAGTAAACATATTCGAATATACATGGCGTAATATTTTTTGATACAACTAATCGACGACTTGTTATTTTTGTTTTCGTTATAATTATTGCTTCACCTAAATAATTAATAAATGAATGAAACTGGATTGTTAATATAATCATAAATTGACTTTTTGGAAAATTTGAAATATACTTGCCTGGATTTATATCTCTAACTTCAGTAAAACCTAATGCATCTAATACTACACTTTCTGACGCAATCATATAATCAGTTCCTTTCGTACTTTCTCTTTTTCCGTAACATATTGGTCTAATCCCATTTGAATCTCTAAATCCAATTATGCCAAATCCTAAAATTTTACAAGTTAATTAACCTAATTAATTTTGCACTTTTTAAACTTTCGAAAAAAAATAGCGCAAGTTAAATTCGCCAACCAACCTGCAACCATAGCTACACATGCATAGGCACCTATACACTGTTCATACATTCCTTTTATAGCTGTAAAAATATCTTCTTCGTCAATTCTAAATATTAAAATTTAGGAAAATCAGTACATTAATTTAGTTTAAGTAAACGTACCTAATTTAAATTGGATTCTTTATTTATTATTTAACATACCTAACTTTATTTGTTTTTTGTAAATTATTAGCGAATATATTTAATAACAATTCCGAATCAGAATCGGTGTTAATATGACGATGAGTGTTGAAATCTAAAAAATCTTCTAACTCTTGTGCATTAATCAAATTTCCATTCTAATAAGGTTAGAAAGATAAGTTAGATGAGATTTTTGTTTAAAAAAATCGTTTCTTTGATATATATATATATAACGTAACATACATGACCAAATACTATTCCGTATGGACTGTTGACATAAAACGGTTGTGCTTCAGAATGTGAGGACGTTCCAGCCGTAGGATATCGTACTAAACAATTAATTAAAGTAAAATAAAATTAGATCATTATCATAATTTCAATTTTATTCATTATTCAAGATATTATATCTTTCATCTATCATTTTCATATTTTCAATACTATACGCGTACCATGACCAATTCCAAGACTTCCAACTAAATTCTGTAGATGTTTTTGATCAAAAACATCTCTTACCATTCCATTTCCTTTACATTGGTAAAATCTTCCCTTTTGTCCACACGTAATGATTCCGGCAGCATCCTTTTAACGAAACGTAAAATGAATTAGAAAATAAACATTAATAACTGAAGTGTTAAGAAAATTCATTACCTGTCCTCTATGCTGTAAAAGTTGAAGACCTTCAAATAATTCTAAATTGGCTGAAGCATTTGAATCAGCTAATAACAACGCTAAAATTCCGCACATTATTTTCAATTATTTTTTTTACAGCAAATTTCATAATTCGCTGACCACATTAAGTCGAAAAAAAAAAAAAAATTCGAGGCGCGATGCCATAAACCAGTAGCATAATATATATCTAATGTAGTACATATGACAACATTTACTATTTTACGATTACCCTAAACCAAAATGGGATAAAAAAAAGCCCTTATATGAGTTATATCTATATTAATAAGCAATCTCCTTTTGCATTATAATTTTTCCCAAACAAGTTGAACTCCATGAGAAAAATGGTTAATAATAGAGTGTGAAACATTTCACGCAGTAGTAGCGTGCTTTTACGTAAAAAATTTTACGATTATTATTATTTTAATAGGACGTAAATTACATCATCGTTAGAAAGAAAGCATTTCACGTGAGTTTTTTAATTAAGCAATTCGTGTAAAATTTTTTTTGATTTTTGATTATCAAATATCAAGAAAATGATTATCATGCACCATGTGATTTATGCAATGTTCGCATAATCATGGGTAACCAAATAATAATACAATATTACTAACGTGCTCCGGTGGTGGTGTTAAAAATACCAAATTCGTCCGCGTGATGCAAGGTTAAGATTTAAACAATTACACATTACACTATCTCTTCGCAAAAAAAAAAAAAAAAAAAAATCAACTTCACTCTATATCACAAAAAACGAGCAAAAAAATCAAATCTTCTCAAATCACCAGACACACTAAGTTAGCTATTAGCTTTCGGTTTTTTCACTCGAAAGGAATTTTTTTATTCCATAAAAGGTAATCATACGAGAGTCCATGGATCAATCCGCGGATATCGAATAGTATTTATTTATCGCTGTTTTCAAATCTGGAAAACCCAGAATTTTCTTGGAAAACTATGTAGAGAAGGGTCGATTATTGTGCGATCTTTAAAGGAATTCATGCAGAAATCTCAATAATTTAAGTAGTTTTCCTATGAACAAGTGTTAAAACTTTGCGTAACACTACCATATTTTTAAAAGAAACTACTTTAATAACTGAAAATTTCACAAGATTTCCTCTGGTAATCACTAATAATCTACCGATTTCCTTAGAGGGGGGTCACACTAATTTGAAAACGGCGATAAAAAATGAACAACAATAAGGCTAATTATTTTAATTATTGAAGTAAATCCGGTTGGAATTTAAACCATATTCCGTATAATATTTCCATTATGGATAAGTTGCAGATCTTTAATATAAATTTGCATATAAATAGGTGAACCCATGGGGGCTTTTTTTTATCTCATTTTTTATTTACGAAAGTACGAAAGAAATCATTCAAAAATAATTTTTTTTTGTTTTTTCGTATATATTAAATCTTACATATTTTCATAATCCTTATAATCTTTGATTTTTATTATTCTTATAATAATAATAGTAATTTCTTTCTAAGAATAAAATGAAATCGCAAGCACAAGATATACTTGATGGCGATGCCGCAGAACTTGATCTATTAGTTTCACAAATGAAAGATTTAATGGTTGGATGTAAGCATTTTATTTACCTTTCATTATCAATTCATAATTAAAATTTCTTTATTTTTAGATGTAAATGAAAGTCGAAAGCCAGGAGCATTAGTAGTAGAGTATAAACTACCGGAAGAATTAAAACCATTAATAGATCTAGATCTACCATATACTGGGATTGGTATTCCTGGTAAGGTTCTTATCTTAATTGTTATTTTGTTAAACTCTATTTAATTTTTCTTTTTCTGACATTATAAAAAAATAGGATTAATGCCAATGTTACGGAATATATTACGTTATAGTGTTAATACATGGAATCCAGGGTTCATGGATAAATTGTACGCAGGAACCAATCCTGTTGGGATTGTAACCGATATGTTAATATCATTATTAAATGCGAATTCACATGTTTACCATGTATCTCCAGTGTTGACACTAATGGAAGATTGTGTTTCGGAGAAATTAGCAAAATTGTTAGGAATGGGCGAGGTAAATACATTAATTTGTGAGTTGTTCAGATTTGTCAAATTCATCTAACTAGAATTAAAAAAAAATTTTAGAGATCAGGAGGAATAACATGTCCAGGAGGAGCATTTTCAAATCAACTCGCAATGTTAACGGCAAGAAATTATATGTTTCCAGAGATTAAAACTAAAGGGTATTGTACTTTCGGCAAGAAGCTTACGGTATTTACTTCGAGTTCTGGACATTATTCCGTTGAGAAAACTGGTATGGCACTAGGATTAGGATTAGACAACATAATTAAAGTTCCTTGTGATGATCAGGGAAGAATGCGTCCAGATGAATTAGGTAAGATCCTAGGTAAAGATTCAGTTTCTTTTGGAGTTTACGAACTAACATATTTTTTATTTTTTATTTTTTTCTTGTGCATAGAACAATTAATTATACAGTCATTGGGAAGAAAAGAAACCCCATTTTTTATTAATGCTACTGCTGGTACGACCGTTTTGGTATGAAATTTTATTATTATTATTGTTGCTTTATTTACGTATTCTTGCGTTATTAATTTCGCATACTTTTATATATTAGGGAGCCTTCGATCCACTAAAGGAAATTGGGAAAATTGCCAAGCGATACAAGCTCTGGTTTCACGTTGATGGATCATGGGGTGGGAGTCTTATATTTTCCGACAAACATAAGCACAAGATTGAAGGTTCATCTTTGGTTCGTTATTAAAAACTCTTTTTTTTAAAAAAAATAATTTACTCTAATTTAACTGACTAAACAATATTTTTTCAATTTATCAAACAAAAGGCTGATACTTTTGTGCTGAATCCACATAAATTACTCGGAACACCATTACAATGTTCATTCATATTAGCGTCAGATCGACAAATATTTAAGCAAACAAATTCACTAGGAGCACAATATTTATTTCATGACGATTCTAAGTATGATTTAGGAGATAGTACAGTTGGATGTGGCAGAAAGCCTGATGCAATAAAATTATTTATAGGATGGAAAATATATGGTATATCAGGATATAAAAAAAGGATAGAGCATGCATTTAAAATGGCTAGATATTTGACTAATTTAGTGAAAAATAATAATAAGTTTAAAATGGTATTAGAAGATCCACCAAATTTACAAATATGTTTTTGGTATATTCCAAAGGGGATGAAAATCTTAGATCGAGAAGAAAAAGAAACCAAAAAATATCAAACTTGGAAAGAACAAATGACTTTAGTAACCAAAGAAATTCACAGAAGGTTGCGGGAACGCGGTAGATTTTTATTTGATTATTCTCCTTTAGAATTGAATGGAAAAGAATTACCTATATTTTTTAGAGTAGTGATAAATGCACCTTCAATTAATGAACATTATTTGGATGAAATGGTTAGAGAAGTTGAAAGAGCGGGTGAAGATGTATTGGAATATTTGGAAGAGAATAAAATTCTTCAAGATGGTTTAAGATCTGAGAATCATCATATAAATGGAAATTATAACGTAAATGGAAACCATAGCGTAAATGGAAATCATAGCGTAAATGGAAATCATAGCGTGAATGGAAATGGATATATCAATCACAATGGGTTGAAAAATTGGAATAGCTAATGGTAAATTTTTTTTTAAAAAAAGTTTCGAAGCGTTAACCAATGTTATTAATAGAAAGAAATATTATGCAAAATTCATAGAAGGAAAAAAATCTTTTTTTTAATTTATATTTATTTAATTATAAAATTATTTACTTAATTAATTTAATTCACGAATAAATCATTCATATTTAATAAATACCCAGAAATTTTTACATTCGCCATTTTTTCTGAAAATTTTTTTTTAATTTTACAATATTGATAAGATTTTTCGTATCATTACAAGCCACTAGAATTAACACGATGCATTAAGAAGGTTTTACATAAATAAGTATATATATATATACA
This sequence comes from Rhizophagus irregularis, assembly GCF_026210795.1. Taxonomy (NCBI): domain Eukaryota; kingdom Fungi; phylum Glomeromycota; class Glomeromycetes; order Glomerales; family Glomeraceae; genus Rhizophagus; species Rhizophagus irregularis. The sequence goes on along the minus strand of NC_089444.1, from coordinate 989,362 downwards.
CTCAAAGCTCTCAAACTTTCACTCTCAAGAACTAAAACTTGCTTCTTTATCACTTACAAAATTATCCAATATGAAATCGGCGTTAAATTGTCACAGTTGACATCAGCGAAAAAATCATCGTTGACGGTAATGAATCGACTTAGACTATATTAAAAATCTCACACTTTGAACTTCTCTTTTGTAAGAAATCGTTAAAGCTGTATTCAAGATTCTTATATGAATCTTTGAAAGATTAACAGTAAGAAAGTTGACAGTTAAGAAGGCAATATTAAAGATTATAATAAAGATTGTTATTGAAATAAAACTAATATCTAGAAGGGGACCTCTATTCTTACTTAGTAGTTATTTGATGAAACTCATGAGCATTAAAGTGGATATCATTTGTATTATCGTACAATCGTATTACTTCCCATAGGGAGTTTCAGACCTTTGATTAATTAACTTGTGTTTAAGAAAAGACGCTTTTGGAAAGAAAATCTTAAGAAATGTCTATTTTCCAACTGGCCAAAATCTGATAAATGCAAATCCCGATTAAATCAAAATCCTGACAGTCACAGATTTAAAATCTTGACAGCCAAAATCCTGACTGAGATTCGATCAGATGAACTTGAGATTAGTTGATTTTTTTAATGTAATTATTTCTAATTTCTAGTAATATACTGTACATAATCCTTTTAACTAAGATAAAAAATTTTTTCTTTTAATTTTCATTAATAATATAGTAACGTTAGTTAATTGAATAAAAAAATTTGCAAACAATTTACATTAAAATTATATTTTAATTATATTGCTTAATTGTAAAATTTATATAATTTTTTTTTTAAAAAAAACCGAGATTTTTAACTGTCAGAATTTGTGCCTATCGGGATTTTATTTCAACGGGATGGGTTTGTCGGGATCTTGGTGTCGGATTTGTGGTAAACCCTTTCCAGTGATTAAAGTTCAGATCGTTTCCTGTGTCATGCATGCGAATGATCTACTCAAAAATTTATTTTGTCCCAGGTCTTATGAAAACAGCTGTAAAACTGCAGTTTTCAAGCAAAACCGAACCGACCGCAAAACTGACCGATAAAACTGAACTATAAAACCGATTGCAAAAATACTGCAAAATCGAATAAAATAATGCCATAAAGTATCAATTATAATTTTTTGAATAATATTCTTTGAATTTACGTAATTTATTACAACAATAACGCCGATGTTGTGATTTTTCAGAGAAACGAAAAATCACGTGATCAACGCGTAAATTCGATACAATAGGCTGATTGGAAAAATCAAGCCAATTAATATTTAAGCTCAGATGATGGGTTCATTAATAGCTGATGGGTTAATATAAAATTATGGGAGGCTTTTCTGATCAGCCGATATGAATTTCAAAAATGAGAATATTATACATAAAAACACTAATAGTTTTAATGGTATTATCAATGAACAAATCATTTTTTTTTTCAGAATATATTAAAAATTTACAATTATATAAAACTGACGGTTAACCGGTCGGTCTGGATTGAAACCGAACCGATAACCGAACCGGTAAAAACCGGTTATGATCGGTTATAACCGAACTTTTGGCATCCCTACTTCCCTAGATATATTACATTTTATTGTCAAATAGTTATTGAATACCCCATCCAATAACTATTTATTATCTCAATTTGTAACGATCATAATATTCATTAACATTAAAATTTAACAAAATAATGTTATCATTTATTATGTATATGATTACTCTTATATTTTTCTATTTTTGTTTCACAATGATAAAGACGTTGCAAGAGACAATTAAATTTTATCTGATGACTAATGTCATAATGCTTTCAAATATGCTTCAGATTTGACATTTAGTTACAGAGCTGTGGCTTTATAGATAACGAGGTAATGACGACTTTTAAATTTTCAAAATATTATTAAGAATTTCAAGTTTGCCTAATCGCAAACTATTATATTCATTTTCGAAGGGTTTCAAAAAGAACGAAGATTTTTAAAGTTAAATAATGAAGTCCAGAACCATGGCCTTCTATAAAATTTTAAATATGGAGGTTATTTTGAAATTAGCGTATAGGGTAGAATTTATTATTCTCGGTTGTATGTATAACGTTTAAAATGAGTATAAATGTATAATGTTAATCAACATATTTATTTACATTATTTTTTATTACATTCTAAGATAATAATAATTTGTACCATTTTTTATTTTATCATCTTTTTTTGTTGTTTTTCTAATCCGTCACTATTAAACTTATAATTCTTTTTCAATCTCGATTACTTTATCACATCTCCTATTCATTGATATTGACATAGCTCGTATACCAAATGTCCTCTACTACTTTCATATCTTCTTTAGATTTTGCTATTTTCTCAAATTCCCTATTAACGATCTTCAAATAAAACTTTTTTAACCATGAATACCTGCTTTGCTAATAAGCAGAGGTAGCTAAATATTTTACGTGAATAATTATAACACGAAAAATAAAATAGTTAATTTAATGGAAATATGCTGTATAGATTTAAAACAGATAAATTATTCACCAAAGAAAGAAATAGTTGGCGATTTTGCAAAGACGCAGTGGTGCAGAAAATTTTACATACCAACATGGAGTGAGAAAGAGATTGAGATTTCAATTCAAGAAAATATTACTACAAGTCTATTAGAAACATTGGAAAATAAGTTTGAGTTATGTGGTGGGATAGCAAGATGGATCTATAGCCAATCACTACTATAAGACATTAAGTTGGTTATCGCTGAAGCAACCTCATCATTCGGATCAAATAAGCTCTGTAATCAAACTAGTAACTTCTTAGGTGATGAATATACTCATAAATTAATTCATGTACATACCAATCTTGAAGAATCAAATGAAGGAAATGGTCCATATACACCGCTTCCTTCTGCTTTTTGGGTCCGAATATATTATAGATATATGTTTAGAGAAATTGAGGAATTATAAGGAACATCTTCGCAATTTTGTTGAAGGTGCAGGGAATATACTAGGAATGGAATTATCCATGGACAGTTATTCGAATTGGTATCACATTCAATTCTTTGTCAAGGAGGAACTCGTTTTTATAATGTTAACGAGACAAGAACAAGTATATTATCGGTACTTGCTGGATTTTTTAAAATTTTCCATAATCTAACCAATTTGTTCTGTACACTTTGCCAAACTCATCCAATTTCTAAAAATTTTGCAAGTATAGATAGTTATGTCGTTACAATAAGCTATTTCGGGTGTTAAGCAGGAAGGGCTAAGGGCAGTATAGGGAATCTTGGATCTTTCTCATAGAATTGACTTTTACTTTGTGTTACCAAAGAAGTATATATTTCATTTAGTACGAAAAAACAGAATTATGAGGGAAAGGGTTTGCATCGATAAATGGATAATGTAGATCAATATGCAATATGAATATGCATAGATCTTGGAGAGCATTTGTTTTAAGTTTTTGGTTACATAATCTTGCTATTTTACTATGTATGATAACAAAATGATAAATGATTGCTTTTAAATATCTCTTTTTTTTTCAACGAACGTATAGCAATTTATTTGATAAAATATTTCGTATAACAAAAATATGTTGCTGTCCACTAGATTTATTCCATGAGAATAGTTATTTGTACTATAAAAATTGAAAAATTGTTAATAAGAATTAATAAATAACGACAATAAATATCTTATACAAAATTTGATTAATCTGTTTGAAAAGATGGATTCTTTCTGGCAAGAAATCTGAGTCGTTGCCAAATGTATTTTCTTGTCCTGATGTAAGTAAGATAAAAGATAGTTCGATGATTGCATGAGTGTTGTGGGTTTAAAATGTTAAGACCAACTAAGAGAGCCTTGTCTCTTAATTGTGAAATTTTCGCGCTCAAATTATCTGTTATAAAGGATGAGTTAAGATCAGCGGCTAGTATGACGTTAATATACACTAAATTTGATTGTGCTTCGGTTCGGTATAATAGTTGATAATTGTTTGTGTTTTTTTTCAGAATTAAGAACGGAAGGAATTTTCATTCTAAACTGCTCCTTTTTAAGCCTGATCAGTTTGGATAACGCCGGAATTGACTCTCTTAGTGATGATTAATATAGTGATCAATTACCGTAAACTCTATTCAAATGAAAGGATCGGGGCATTCAATTCTATCATTCCATCCCATGAGAACTACTGTTTTGAAAATGTAGACTATCTTTGGATAGAATACTTTGTTAATTAAATATCTCGCATGTGCTATTAAGATTTTTTTTTTCTTGACACGATTTTTAAGATGTCCCTTATATTTTTAATTTTTTTAGTTAGTCTTTTCGTGTTTTTAGTGAGATCCATATACCTAGAGATACGGTCTTTTCATTGTTTCCTAGAGACGTACCGGTTGGGTGGTGGAGCTGAAGGATCATTAGCTCGCATTTTTTTGTAATTATAGTAATGATCCAGATTCTCGATTTTACTAATATCTTGAAAGAATATCCATAATTCTTTGTGATAAGTTTTGCATCTTCTATTACATTATTGAGTAAATGGATCGGATTACGAGTGGAATCTCCTTTAAGTCCATTCACAAAGAATTGTATTAAGCGTAAAAATCCTTCCCAGTTTAGTGGTTAACATCTTTGCTAATGTTTTCCCTAGTATGTCAAATAATGCGACTAGTCTTACATTTTCCATATTGAATATGAATTTATTCGGCTTCGGTATTGGAATTATGGTGGAGAATTTCCAATATTTGGGACAGAGCCTGCTTGTAATAAAATATATAAAAATTAATATGGCCCAACTATATTGACGGAAAGTCTATATAATTAATTCCAGATGTTCCTGCTGCATTTAGATATCTACCTATGTATCTCACGAAAGAGGTTCGTACGCGTCCTGATAATGATTGAAAAGTCGGTAATATCAATTGACTGTCATGTTTTGTGATGAATGATTGCGCTTCTTGAATTGATGTTCATAACTAGTGGTGACTTTTCTTTATGTTATCAGGATCCAAAAGTCGATAAATGTTCCTTAGCTGATTTGTATCAACCAATCTATCTATGACTATATTTTTTCAAGAACATTATTAATCCATTTCGATTGATCATTATCGTTATGGATTCTAGCATCATTTTTTCCTCTTTTTGCTTTAATTTAATTATAGTTTTGACATTAAAATCTATGGGTCTGAAAATTATCTAGTATAGTATTAAATTTTAGTTCTGTTATGCTTTTAATATTTGAATACCTTTGTTTTGTAATTTAAATGCATAAAAAGAATCTAACATTAAAAATTCGGTAATATTGCAAATATCTTATTACTGGAAATAAAATGAATAGAGTAGAGAGTTTAAAGGGAGAAATTTTTCGACATAAAGTGACCACTACTCTAAACTACCTAAATACTAATTTTTTCGCTATTTATATTCCGTTCCTATTTATGCTAAAATTTTTGCAAATATGTTTGTTTATCTATCTCCAACTAAAATCGATCATATGAAAGATTTTGTTTTTAATTACCGCTAACTTGCCATGAGATGATTTATTTTCAGACTTATTGTGAAATTTCAGATCAAAAATTAGAAACACTATTTCTGATTCACTCTTAGGCTGTTAGCCGGATTCATTTTTCCGGTTTTTTAGAATTAGGTTTAGGACTAGTTAAGTTTAGGGTAAGGGGATTGGGATTAGAATTAGGATTAGATGTTGAAAATGCGACTACAATGCTTATGTCTTGTGGACTTAGGGTTTTTTTTATATGTAAGGACTCTAATTGTCGCCATTAATTGTCACATCCATAATATTATATAACTATAAAAATTTATCCGTTATTTCTGTAAAAACTCCGTAAAAATGAGCCTTTCACGGATCCATTCACGGAAAATGTAAATAATTCGATAAATTAGGTTATTATTAATTCCGGAAATATGAGCCTTTTACGGAAAAAAAGACGGAATATAAAAAACGGATCGACTTTTTTTTACAGGGTATGTAACCCGGCTACCATTTTTTGGAGGCGACGCTAGGGTGGTTGGTTCCTAAAGCGAAGTTGTATCACGTGATAATAGTAAAAATATTTGATACGCATTGTCACACTCCTCTACTTTTCATTTTTATTAAGTATTCCGGTACTTACCCTATTTGTCATCCCTTATATGTCACATGAGTTCTGTTATGCCGGCCAAAACTACTCCGATCTCTGTAGAAGCTGGCTTTATCTAATAATTTTGAGGCGCAGTATTATATTTAATTTGACCGCATAAAAATTTTGTTTTAAATTGACTGCGGTCCGAAAATCAATCCATTTGTACGATTTGTGTAACAACACTTGGGTAAATCAATTATAAATTCGAAAAAGTAAGGATTTCAAGCAAACTTTAAATTTTACCTCAAAAATGTTAACTGAAACTTCTAATGACTATATATTACTCGGTATTGGTAATTCTTTAATAGACTTATTCGTATATAATAACGAAGAAGTTGAAAAATTAATTAAAAAATATGGACTTTTACCAAAACCAATTGATAAAGACTTTAATAAAATCAATGGATTGTACGTATAAACTAATATTACTTTTCTTTTAAAAAAAAAAATTAATTATTATCTGTTATTATATCTTAATTATATTAAATTTAAATCATTATTAGTTTAAATGAGGTTTCTAAATATCCTGATACATTAAAAGTTCCTGGTGGCACGGCACAAAATTCTCTCCGTGGAGCTCAAGTAGATATTTTATTCTAACTTTCTTATGTCCTCTTTATACTAATTTTATATCTTTCTTAAAATAAATAAATATAGAGATTACTTCCACCGAATTCAACGGTAATAATAGGATGTATAGGTAAAGATGAAATGGGAAAAATATTAAGAAGAGTATTAAATAATGATGGGGTAAGAACTGAATATACGGAAATTGATGATTACCCAACTGGTGTTAGTTCTTTTAGTAAATTATCTAACAACAAGTTAAGTGAACTAGTATTATTTTTTTCTTTTTTATTTTTTTAGTTTTTTGTTTCTCCTAATCCAAATTTTTTTTTTTAAATAAAAGTTATTTTGTGAGAAATAATAAAGGAGCTGCGACGCAATATAATTTAGAAGATTTGAAATCACCTTCAAAATGGAAATTTGTAGAAAATGCAAAATATATTTATGTTTGTGGATTTATTTTAAAAGAAAATTTTCATATTGTAAAAGAAATCTATAAACATGCTCTAGAAAATAATAAGGTACGTACGTTCGTGCATATAATACATGTAATATTAGAATTTTCTCTAATTCTAATTCTATTTATAAATACTTTTATATAGATTTATGCCACTAACTTAGGTTCAGTTAAATTAGTAACAAAATATAAATATCGAATGGATGAGATTTCTCCATATTGGGATATTATTTTTGGTAACGAATCTGAAGCGTTAGCATTTGCTGAAATGTCAAATTGGAATGTAAATATTCATATTGTTTATTTATTTATTTTGTTATGACTCTTTTCTAACTTTTTATTTAATGTGTAGACAACAGATATATTTGAGGTAACAAAAAAATTAGCTCAATTACCAAAACACTCTTCCAATTTCGTTCGTATGGCTTTAATAACAAGGGATGCAAGGTCCACTATTTATGCGGATCAAAATGGTACAATTAAAGAATATCCTATAATTCCAATAGCAGAAAATGATTTAATTGATGCTACAGGAGCTGGTGATTCATTTGTTGGAGGATTTTTAAGTCAATTTATTCAAGGTAAAAGTATTGATGAATGCATTATGGCAGGGCATAAATTAGCTAATTATATTATTAGACAAGTTGGTACTCAATATGATTCTTATGATTCTTTTGAACATAATGAAGTAAATTATTAGATTACGATTGATAATACGGTTTGTATTTTTGTAACAACATAAATTATTTTAAGATCAATAAATTGAAAATCATTTAAATATAATAAAAATCAAATTGTCTTCAATAATCAAATTTTCTTTCTTACAATAAAGCAAATAAAAAAAATGTTGATAAAATTCTCCTTAATTTGAGGTTCTTACTCTCCTGAATTAAAACTGAGATAATGAAGTATGTGAGGTAATTTGGTAATTGAAGTTATATTATCAATGAACTTTCAATGCGCTAAAGACTTTAAATGTTATCATGTCGAGCCCAAACATGTTCCTTTATAGCCGAATAATTGATAACTTTAGTAATTTAACAATCATATAGGACAAAAAAGACAAATTCCAGGGAGACAAATTATTCCGCTTAAATAATTCAACATTAGCTCAATCATCATTCCTATAAATTGAGACATTCAGGAACTTCATGAGTACCGTCTAGCACTGCATATAGTGCCCCGGGTCTTATACAAAAAATCTGGTTCAAAAATTGAATAATACCCGGGGTATTTTGTGAGAACTATATTTTACGCCCTTATATAATACCTGGTATACCAGAATTAAGCTTGAGTTACCAGAATTAAGGAGGGCACTAAACAAGAGTAAAATTTTTGTATCTAGTTAAATATCCGGGTCTTATAAAGTGGGGTACGCTCAAAGAGGAATACTATATGCAGTGCTAGCAATTGCGGTAAAAAGTGGCATTGTATGTTTCTGGTTTAGAATCGAGTAATAATTTGATAAGGGCGGACACGTCTATTATCCATTATTAAAGCTATTGTTTATATTTCTCAAAATATTTTTTTTGCTTAAATGAGTTGATGAAGTTTGTATAGAAGCTTTATATCACATTATTAATCAAATGAGTTTTTTTTTTTTCAAATGAAAAGCTTAATAAATTGATGGAAAGCCTATAGAATCATCTAGTGCGAGGCAAATACATTATTTATAATTCCGACCTTACTTATGGATGAAAATGTGAATTAATAATTATTTTGGTTTTATTGGATAAATTTATAACAATTATTTGAAAATGAAACTCAAATAAGAAGTGCTAATAATCAAAAAAAAATGATTTTTTTTATACGAAGCAATCTTCTACTTTAATCAGAATTTACTCGTTTTTCAAATTTTAAGAGATTGATAATTTGTTGTAGAAGTATTGACTTTAAGTCTTAGGCGATATTAGTTTAAATATAGACCCGGTTAACAATAATGTCCCTTCAACAATGGGCCTAATCATGTTTCTTAAGATGGCACTGCCAAGTTTGCATGCTTTATCCCATAAATTCCCCCAAAACGATTTCTTTTCTTCTTGATCTTAATATATAAAGATTGGTTTATTATAATTCATTACACTTAATAAAAGTTTTGAAAGCTATAAATAGGAAAAATATTTTTTAACTCACTTTCGGACCAATTATCTAGTTCTTTAAGACGACATTTATCATATTCATCTTTTGTTATCAACTTCTCGTCATAAGCTAACTTGAGGGTCCGAAGCCTGGAGATGAAATCTGTGTTACTTGCCATATCGTATTTTCTTTCTTTACGTATGATAATACTATTTTATGTAAATGAAATATTAAATGGATCCGTTTAGAATTAAAGGTATGATGAGACTCGATTTCATTAAAAGTACAAAGCGTTTTAACAATTATTTTATACGTACTTTCTACAATATACAAATATCGACACAAGTTTAAAGTATTTCTTCTAAATTAGTTTATTCAACATTCCATCTCAATTTTATAATGAAATTTTCTTTATAATTTACTCACATCTGCATCAAAACAAGACTCAAAAAGGATAACACCTATTTTGTAAATAGTTAATTTTATCGTCATTTTTTTACTTTTTCCTTTAAATTATATATTTACGTGTCTATACAATATATCCATACTATTCATTATCCACGACCATTGTATTGTAATAATGGTGTAGTTAACCGAAAAATTCAGCCGAAGGCAGTCAACAACACCCAGCCCGACTATTTACGGCTATATTTATGGCTAACTACGTAGTTAGCCGTAAATAACAAATATCACAATAATTTAAGGAGTATAATTAAATTGAATAAATTGAATACTAGTATAATTAAAATAAATTTTGTTTGAACATTTATTATAGCTTAATAAAGTATAAATGATTATAAAATTTTTATATACAGTATTTTACTATTGAGTGTTCATACACGTATCAGTCGTATCACGTGACTTTATTAAAAAATTATGTAAAAAAAAAAATTTAATAAATATAATTTTTAAAAAAAACATCCAATATGTGTATTTTTGTCTGTTCTGCAAGTTTACTTAAAAGCGTCAAAGTTGATTTTAAATGTCGATTTTGATTTTATTTAACAAATTTTTTTTTTTTCCTGATTTTTCGATTAAATTTAATTCTGTCCAACATTAAATGATCAGCATAGAAAATTTACTTTTTCGGAAACTCGCGTAAACAGGAAATCGTCTTTATTATTAGTCAAATGTTTAATTTAAAGTTAATAAATAAATTAATTAAATTTAATATATATAAATCATCACATTTTGATGTTGCCTCCTTTTCTTGCTAGTTCGCTTTGGTCTCCTGGAAAATTATATATGTATTTCTTGGCGTTTCTTGCGCTCCTGGTTGGATATTTCAGCTAACTACACTATTATTTTAAAAAAAAGTGTATTTAGACTAAAATATTCAGCTGAAAATAGTAGATGTTGAACCAATAAAATATTCAAGGTCAAACATGAATTTTTTTCGGCTGGTTGTTGTTAACCAAAAATTTATCGCGCCTTCGGCTGAATTTTTCGGATTATATCATTGTATAGTAATATTTATACTCTATAATGTTATCTATGGATAACTGAAATATAAATTATAATTATTATTATACAATTAAATTTGACAATTATACCCATTATACTGTACTGATTTACTACTGTACATAATAAGTATAATAGGATGACGCTAAAATCGATATTGAGTATAAAATTTATTATACTCAATTGTTTTAAAATGAGTATAATATCAACAGCTTAATTTTTAAATTTATTTTATTTACATCTCTTTTATTATATACTGTTTGTTATGTTTATAAAATAAATTTTTTGTTATACATACATCATTGCAGTAGATCACCATACTATTATGACCATCATGGTAATTATTTGCTCATAATCACATAAATACATGTATTTATATAAATAAAAAAAAATTATAAAAAATATTAAATAACGTCTCGTAAATATAAAACTAGAAATGGATCTTCGTGAAGAATTAAAAGAGAACAAACGTCAACTAGAGAACGGTGAAATCAATGAGAACGAATATAGCACACGCCGAAAGACATTATTAAACAAATGGACAAACGAGTCAAAGAAAACGGAGAAAATTAAACCTATTCGCGGTAAAATACCAAAAAAACTAACACTTTGTCACGTATATTACTAATTTTTCATAATATATTAGCTGTTAACAAACCAAAGGAAATGGATTTATACGAAATCCTCAAGTTAAAACCCAGCGCGACTAAAGATGAAATTGGTTCAAGCTATAGGAAACTTGCGAAGAAGTACCATCCTGACAAGAATGACGGCGTTGAAACCGAAGAGGTATAACACCAAATTTTCCTTAGCTCCCGTTCGTTATATAAAGTACTTGCATATTAACTTAATGTCAATGTAGTGGGGAAAAATCTCAAAAGCATACCAAATCCTCTCTGATGATAACAGCCGTACACTTTATGATAATTTCGGAACAATTAATAATTGTAATGTCTGAATTTTTAATAACAATTTCCTACTTCTCTTAATCTATCTAAATTTTATTTAATTCTATAGCCTTAGGAAGTAAAGCATCATTCAACTCACACGTAGGAGGAGAATTATGGCAATCCTACATTGGCAACTTAGAAATTGGCCTCTGGTTGCTTTCATTTATGGATAACAGCGAATTAGAAAATTTATTCTCAACTGGAGAAAAAGAGCGCCGTCATGCCATTCGCGTATCCAGCATTGTTCGTTATTTACAAAATAAATTATTTCGATCCCCAGAACAAGACGAATCATCACAATTTGAAAAGAGCCTCTGTGAAGAAGCTAAAAAACTTTCCTATGAACATAATGGTAAAGAGCTTCTATCCACTTTAGGCAAAATCTACATTGATGAAGCAGAAGCCTACCTTAAAAAATCTTCTACAGTAGAGAGTAATGATTTTATAGAGCGTTTGCTGTTATTTTTAAATATTTTCTTTGGATACTTAACGAGCCTAACTAAGAACAAACCAAATCTGGAAGAGGTAATGTAAAAGTCATAATTAAAAAAAAAAAATAAAATGTAACTTTTCATAGCTAAAATATACGCTTGATTATCTAGGTCAATAAATTAGTTTGGAAGCTTTCAAAGTCAGAAATATCTTCCATCGCTCGAGAAACCTGTGAAAAAGTTCTTCATGACAAGAATCGCAGTGAAGCTGAAAGTATTCAAATTGCCGAATATATGTGTATCCTGGGTAAAGTGTGGCTGGAAGAAAGCAAATTGTAGTTTTTTTCTAGCTTTATTCTTCAAATGATGTTGTATATTTCTGTTTATACATACATATATTTTTAAAATCGAGCAAATTCATCAGTTTAAGCAAAAATTAGTTAATATTAAGTGAAAATTATTATACAATAAACTCTTTCCATTATTTAAAGGTGTTATTATGCATGCCACCCGAGATGCCTACTTTTAACAGTTTTTATAATTTTTTAAATAATAACGTGTTATTTTCACCCCATGGCAAAAATAACGTCTACCAAGATTTAATAGGCTGCATAATAATTTTTTATAGTGCGAAGGGTAGCTTTGTTACTTATATCATACAGGAAAGTTTCTATATTTTAGTTCTGAATCCTATATCTATATCCCTTTAAAAAAATGAGACGAGTCAAAGGGAAAATTCTTATATAGGTAACATGAATAATTTTAAGTACCAATTTTATTTGTAAGCATTGTTTATGAAAAGTGAAAACTACATATAATCATATAATCTTTATACTGATTGATTAATTACTTATTTTACAAGTTAAAAAATTTTTTTTTATAAAATGTTTCCTCTTTGACGTTTTAACAACAATGTTTTAGTCCAAATATATTATTTAACAACGAAAAAATTTTTTTTTTTCTGTCTGCTTTGGTGATTGGTGAATTTTTTTTTATTTTAATACAGTCAGCCCTCTCTATAGCGAATTTTGATATAACGAATTTCACGATATAACGAATCTTTAGTGTGGTACGCATTTAGTCATATGAAAAAAAATTCGTTACACCGAATTTTACTAATAAAATGCATTATAACGTTGAACGAAGAAAAATTTATGATTTCACATATGTAAATGACCCTTTTTATAACGAACTGCTTTTAAAACGAATTTGTTTTTTAGTATAACGAAGATTTTTGCAAGATAAATTTTAATATAAAAGATAATTTGATGTTGCCTTCATGAAATTTTTCCCAAATAAGCAATTTTACCATTTTAATTCATTTATCAAAAGATGGATGATTTATGCTTTGAAATTTCTTTGCCTCCGTGATCTGACATTTTACAAATGTATTTGATTTTTCTATATTTTACCGCATTATACCAAATTTTTCTGCTATACCGAATAATTCGTATAGTGTTACGGTAATTAATTAAGGGACGTATAAAAATATAAATAATAATAATTAAATAAACTGAATAAATATAATAATGATATATATGTAAATATATCATATAAAATCAATATCTTTAATATAGTTAACAAATCAGCAACTATGTATCGGCGTAAATCGGCTCGTAACACCGGAAATCGACATGTACACAAATGTACTGAAATCTCCATACATTCATACAATATCGGAAATCACGTGCGCAAGAAATCGCGTAACAATAGCATTAGCGAATTTTCTCATAACGAAGGGCTGATCGGCCCGGACGCCTACTTCGTTATATCAAGGGCTGACTGTATCCTCAAATTCTTTAAACAATAAAATTTCTTGCTTGTACAAAAAGTAATCTTTTAAAAAAAATAAATAAATGGAACAACCATCATTCATTTATATTGTTAACTATCTCAGACAAACTCATAACTACACTATACACTCCTCTTATAAAGAAATTTGCAAAAAAAAAGCTTGATATCTGTCAGCGTGAAGAACGTGAACAAAACGGACAAAATAAACTCAGAAAGTTCTAAGAGGAAAGTGGTTCTCCTTTGTTCTCTTTATTAAATCTTAATAGTCGAATTTTCTTGAGATTCATTTTTTGAGATTATACAACCGGAAAAGTATATATTTGTTAGTTTTTTTTTTTGAAAAGCTTGGCTAATTTTTATTTTGTTTCATTCAAGTTCTTTTTCCTTATATTTATATTTATATATATAGATTTTTTTAGTAAATAATTTTAGAATTAGGTTTGTATTTTTTATTTTTGTAGTAATTTCAGAAAATTGAGTAATAAGTTTAATATGTTGAAAAGGACGGTTATCAATTATTAAAGAAAAGATATTGTGTTAATTAATTATATCAAAAACAAAACTAGCCATTGGACTGTTAATAGTCGAAATTTTTCAGTAGGAGCAAATGCAATTCCCAGTTGCACAAGACTAAAGATTTCCTGTTCTTGTTACAAAGATCATACCGTATAACGGGGGCCACACCGGGTATGATACAGATTTCAGAGGTTTTGACCTTATACCCCCCACCATTGCGTGAGTTTTTATTCACTGCGGCGGCCGGCGGATTTATGAAATTTGGCAAAAACCCTGCTGCGCCCTCGGGAATTAAAATTGACTTACAGAAACATTAAGCTTTTTTCCTAAAAAATGTCAAATATGACGCACCTTTAACACTGGAAAATTGGTTAGGTAACGGAAAAATTGGTAGACGCAAGATTTGGGGTACAAAAAAATTTTTTAGAGCTCATTTTTGACTGTTCACTAATAAATTTTGGAAATTTGGTGACTAAAAGACTGTCAAATATTTATTTAATTTGACATGACGGACAAATTTAGGGTATTTCATAAATCCGCCGTGATGTATTAGTAAAACCTATATAATAATTGGGTATTTATCATGCGTAATACCTAGGTATTTATTAAATTATTTTAAATAATAAAATCGGTAGAAAATGGGAGTTCTTTTTTGTAGGGTACTGTGCATAGGGGGGTACTGTGGCCGGTAGTATTCAACTAAATAATATAAAAAATTATTAGATATTTTGAAAGTAATAATAAGAATATTAATTTTTCTTTTACAACTCATCATTATCAGAATTTTTTTAACAATTTACCACAAAGAAACTCAAGCATTCAAATGTTTCACGTTCTACTTCCGTTAAAGAATTTTTTTTTTATTGAGATCTTTATAATAGCGCTTATATTTATAACCATCAGCAGGGCTAAGATGAGATATCCATGAACCCGCAAGCTAATCGTGGCTAAATATTGTAAAACTTATATGACTAATTACCTTTTTGATAGATGCAAGATGTTATTTACCATCAATAATTTTGCCCATTTCGGTAAATCGAAGTTGTAAAAATACGCATGTACTGTATATATTAATCACTGTTAGATTTCAAAATCGGGCCGGATCCTGCGGATCAGGTTCTTGGTCAGGATCAGAAGACTAGGCTGATTTTGTTAATAAAAATAATGTAACGTACAGCATCTATATCAAAATAATAATAATAACACCCATTTTAATTTTTTTTTTGGCCGGTATCACAGTCAAATTTTACGAATTATTGTATGTTTAGTACCATTTAATTTTTGGTTGAATAATTGAAAAAGCTAATAAAAATTAAGGTAAAATACATTATTTGTAATTTCTAACTTCCTCTACGGATGAAAAATGTTTAAATTTTGAATTAATTAATTGGTTTTATTTGGATTAATTTATAACAATTAATTAAAATGTAACTTAAATTAGAATTACTAATAATCAAAAAAGAAAAGAATTTTTCATATGTCCTACACATTGATGATTGTCGTATTTTCAAATAGAAGTGCATCCTTCAAGAGTCAAGACTTTCAAGGTGATATTAGTTTAGTAAGAATCAATAAATCAACAATGGGCTTAATCATGCTTTTTAAGACGCTATTGCCAGTTCTGCATGTTTTATCCCATAAATTTCTCCAAAATGATCTCTCTTCTTCTTGGTCTAATGTATAAATATAAGTCACAAAACTTAATGAAAGTTTGAAAACTACAAATAAGAAATATATATATATTTTTAAACTCACTATTGGACCAATCATCTAGTTCTTTAAGACGATATTCATCGTATTCATCCTTTGTCAACAACTCTTCTTCGTAAGATTTCTTAAGAACACGAAGTCTGGAGATGAGTTCTGTGTCGCTTGTCATACTGTATTTCCTTCTTTACGTATGATAAAATTTATTGTATGTGAGTAAAATAGATTTTTAGTCCATTAAATGAATCTGTTTGGTATTAAAGATACGAGCGAAACTCTGTTTCATAAAAAATTACAAAGCGTCAAGCAATTATCTCTCTACAGTATATATATAAATAGATTTCTTATCATTGAAAAAAATAAAATATATACGATACTTACAATACGTCAATTTATTGATGTCACCAACTATGTTCTAAGATATAACGCTAACCTAGCTAAGTTTGGGTATAATAAGTTTTGGGTATGGTCAATATATAAAATGTATAGTATATCCGATTAAACATCCAAATATTTGTACATACGCATGAAAATATAATAATATTTAGCTTTTCGATTAAAAGGATCAATGAAATTATAACGGAAAAGCTTTTGACATAATAATAAACACGAGATTCTTCATTGTGATATGATAAAAATTTACTTAATGTATCGTGAAAAAAGCAGTATGAATGTATGATACTACACATACTAAGTTAATGATTCATACAAATTTAAGTACTTTTTTAAAAGTAATATTATTTAAATTAGTTAATTCAGAATCTTAGTTTCCGTACCTATAGCATACAGAATACCAAAACTATCCAAAACCACGACAATCATTGAAAGTTTGCTGTTTGCAGAATATACTATAGTCATAGTATAAACCAAATAATCATAGTAATAATCACACAATAATTTTTATTTTATTCCAAATCTGGTTAATCATTATTTTTATTATTTGCTGTCCAGTATAAATGATGATTGCTTATAAAAACGTCGAAATAACATAGCTAAAAAACTAGAAAATGGATCTTCATGAAAAATTGAGAGAGAACAAACGTCATTTAGAGAGCGGTAAAATCAACGAGAACGAATATAGCAAACGCCGAAAGTCATTAATAAACGAATGGTCAAAGAAAACAAAGAAAGGCGAACTTATTCGCGGTAAAATAAACAAAAAAAAGTACTTACCAAACACCTTGTCACGTACATTGCTAATTTTTCATAATGCATTAGCTGTCAATAAACCAAGAGAAATGGATTTATATGAAATCCTTAATTTAAAACCCAACGCGACCAAAACTGAGATTAGCTCAAGCTATAGGAAACTTGCGATAAAGTACCATCCGGACAAGAATCACGGCTATGAAGCAGAAGAGGTATAACACCATACACCAAATTTTATCTCTGTTTATTACATATTTGCATATTAACTCAATGTTCTTAATGCAGTGGGGAAAAATCTCAAAAGCATACCAAATCCTCGCTGATGATAGTAGCCGTTTTATTTATGATTACTATGGAACAATAGATAATTGTAAAATCTGAATTTTTATTGATAATTTCCTACTTCTCTTAACCTATATATAATTTTATTTAATTCTATAGCTCTTGAAGATAAAGCATCATTCAACCCATACGTAGGAGGAGAATTATGGCAACCCTACATTGGCAACTTAGAAATTGGCTTTTGGTCGCTTTCATTTATTAACAATGAATTAAAAATTTTAGCCTCAACTGTACAGAAAAAGCGCCGACATGACAATCGCATGTCCAGCATTGTTCGTTATCTACAAGATAAATTATTTCGATTCCCAGAATTCCCAGAGCAAGACGATTCTTCACAATTTGAAATAAATCTCTATGAAGAAGCTAAAAAACTTTCCGCTGAACCTAATGGCAAAAAGCTTTTATTTACTTTAGGAAAAATCTACACCGATGAGGCAAAAACCTACCTAAATAAGTCTTCTACAGTATACAGTAAATATTTTAGCTCTCTTAAGGAGCGTTTGGAGTTTTTTATAAACTTTACCTTAGGATACTTAATGATTCGAACCAAGAATAATCCTGATCTGGAAGAGGTAATGTAAAAGCCATGTTATCTAAAAAGTTAAAATAAAACTTTTCGTAACTAAACATACGCTTGAGAATCTAGACCAATAAACTAGTTTGGAATCTTTCGAAGTCAGAAATATCTTCCATCGTCCGTGAAGCCTGTGAAAAAGTTCTTCATGACGAGAATCGCAGTGAAGTCGAAAGTTATCATCTTGCTAATTCTATGCTCCTCTTGGGTAAAACATGGTTGGAAGTAAGCGAATGGTAGCTTTTTTCTAATTTCATTCTAAACTGAATGATGAAATATTTCATCTTTAATTTATAATTTATTTATACATTTTAAAATTGAGCAAATGTAAACGTTAAGAGAAAATTAGTTAATATTAAGTGAAATTATTATGTAATAAATTCCTTGTCCTTAATAAATTCCGCGGTAACTTTAATAGACTACGTGAAATATTTGTCAATATACGGTTCTTTATAGTGTAAAGGGTAGATTTGCTACTATCATACAAAGTAGTTTTTCTATATTTTTAGTCTGAATTTTCAAAAATTCTTATATAGGTTGAAAACTATATATAATAAAAATTCTTGGAGTAAAAGTTCAGTATATAGTAGAGTTCGGTAAAGAAAAATTTTTTTTTTATATACCGACCTCTAAGTTTTTAGGGAAAGTTCGATATATCGAGAAAATCACGTGATTGATCCCAATTTTGGCCGGAATTAAGATGTTTTGGCATCAATTAATTTAGGCCAAAAAGTGGTTCTAATTCCGGCCGAAATTAATTAATTTCAGGCGAAATTGGCAAATCATGTGAATATGTTTTATAATAAGCGGTAAATCAATAGAAGTTTGGTATACGTTATATAAAGTTTATATGGTGTTCGGTGTATCAAGATTAGACTGTAATTTTAGCGTAGTTATTAAAAAGAAAATCAAATTTAGGTAGCCATCAAGAGAAAATATACCGCTTTGTTGCTGTTTGCATATGAGGTTGTACAATATGTATACTATATAATATGCGTATTTTTTAATTTACGCTTTTTATATAAATTACAAGATAAAATCTTTTTGACTTATTTAGATTTTAGACTGATCTGTGCGTTTTGAAAATATAAAAAAAAAATTATTTTTTTTATAAAATAACCCGCTTTTGCGCTTAACCAAATATTTTAACAACGAAAGAAAAATTTTCCTGCCTGCTTTTACGAATTTTTTTTTTTTTGAAATATTTTCTCAAATTCTTTAAAAATTACCTAAACAATAAGAACGTTTGAAGAAATCGATCGCAAAAAATAATTTGTAAAATAACTTTTAATAATAAAAAAATTGTTTTTACTTTGAAAAAAACTTCTTACTTGTACAAAATATGATCTTTAAAGAAAAAATAAATTTATTCATTTATATTGCTTTGATTATCTCAGTCAAACTCATCAATTTTTTTTTTTGCAAATTCCTTTATTTATACCTGTCAGCGTGAAGAACGTGGACAAACGGACAAAATAAACTAAGAAAAAGTTCTCACCATCCGAATTAAATCTTTCAAAAAATGCTCAAATTTTTCTTCTCAAACGTGGAGGAATAATGTTTTTATGATCGTAAATGTTAGCACAAAAGAAAAAATAACCTACTTTACAGTACAGAGTTCATCAGTTGGTTGTGTCGGAAAAGCAAACAAACTTGTTTATCCAAAGACTTTAAATTGGTTTTAAGAAAGAGGAAGAAATATATTTTTTTTTTGTAAAAATTTTCGTTTCAATGAGGAAAGTGATCCTCCTTTTGTTCTCTTCATTAAATATTAAGAGTCGAATTTTCTTGATATGAGATTGTACAGCCGGAAAGGTAAATAAATTCATATATTTGTTAGTTTTTATTTTGAAAAGCTTGGCTGATTTTTATTTGTTCTCATTCAAGTTCTTTTTCTTTATATTTTATATTTATTTTATTTATGTTGTGCGTCAGATGACGATTTGCGTCAGATATAGATTGATACCTGACGTGCAGTGATGAGAAATTCCGGTTTCCAGTGAAAATTTTACCGGAAACTGGAATTTGGAACATTGGAATTTTGATTCCAAATTGATTCCAATGGTGGAAATTTGATTCCGGTACTTTAAAAACCACTGTAATAAATCTGGAATACATGTTTCCAGATTCCAGATTTCAGAAAATACCAACACTGCTGACGTAACATAATTATAACAATTTTATATCACAAGTTACGCCTACTTAAACATTTAAATTTTCTAAACTTAATAAATTTTTTTTATTAATTAAGTTTATTAATTATATTAAAAAATATGTAATCTTAAACATTAAATTAATTTAAACTCAAATTCGTGGAGAAGCATTTCATTCAAAAGTATTAATAAATTACAAGTCTTTTCAAACAATAGGCATAAATTTTCATAATATATGTATCTTTTTGTCACATACAAGTTTACTTATGGAATAAAAAGTAGTTACATTAGTAAAAAAAAAAAGTTTATGAGTTATAAGAGACCTTTATCATGTGATTCAGGTAACGCATGTCAGCTGCATCTGACGCCAATCGTCATCTGACGCACAACATATATATTACTATTGCTGCAACGGGTGACAATATATCAAGGTTCAAGGTTACTATTTTTACAATTAATACGAAAAGGACGTTATGAACGTACAATAAAAATCCAACATATAGTAAATATGGCATAAGTTGTAACATATCTATTAAAACATGAGTCAATCTCTCGCTCACCTGCATAATCAAATGATCAAAAATCCTTATGAAAAAGCCAAATAATAACTTTCCAGCTTTATTTTTCTTTCTTTTCAAAGATATTGCGAATTATTAATAAATGTACTTTAGCCGAGTATGTAAGAATCAGCCACTTGATTTTGACGGTATACTTATGTAACCATGTAAGAGAGCCCAGATTTTTTAGCGGTGTTTTTTACTTTCTGATGAAATTAGAAATTTTCACTGCTGAAGCTCATTCGCATAACGCGAGAGTTATAAATATAAGTATATAATCCGGTATGGAAACTTAAAAAAGAAAAAGGAAAAGATCAACAAAAACATTTTCATAGTCTATCCTTTTTGGGATCATATTCAAAGAGCAATGAAAATTACGTAATTACGTAGTTCAACCAATGCTACAGCTGAAACTTTATTATCAATGTTTAAATATGAATTCCTTTTTAATACATATCATATAAAATCGTATAAAGCGAAAAAAAAGTCCGGAGATAATTAAAAATTTCCCCATTGCATCAAAATATTTCTTTTATGAAAAGAGTATTCGCTTTCTTCAACCGATTTTTAGATTGGATAAATAGAATTTTTCTCGGAGATATTTCCGCGTGAAATTTCTAAATTTAAAGTGTATCCGTAATAAAATTTACTATTATTATGTCATAATGCATGCGAAAAAAAAAATCAAATTTAAAGTGTATCCGAAATACAATTTTACTGTTATTATAATCATAATGCATGCGAAAAAAAAAAATATTTCATATAAATTGTATAAATTCATCTTTTATCAAAATATACGTTCACTTCATATATTAAATTTATCAAAAAGTAATAATAATACTTTTGATATTAAATATACCGGGTAAAGACAAAGAAACGTTAATAGAAGCTTTTTAATAAATAATACATAAGTATGTATAGAACGTGATTCTTCTTTTTTAAGAAGAAAAAATAATGACGTGTTTATGCATAGTGTTGATTTTTATGCACTAAGTCAACAAAACTTCAGCAATTAAATAAATATTAAAATAGGATTATTATTATTCTTTAAAGCGAAATGATCATCATGTTTATTTATTTATTTATTTATTTATTTTTTGATCATCATGTTTATTAGCTTATGCATAAATTTAAGATATGAAGAAGATCGGGGATATTGGTTTCAAACAGCGCTATAAATCTATTCATCTTTTAACATTTTAACATTTTATTAAGAGAACCATTAAATCCTAACTTATTTTCAACAACTATCAATGTTCATATTAACATTCACTCTAAATTTTAAACCAAGGGAAGTCGGAAATGTTGGATAGGAAATCGTGAAATTGTCTCTACTATAAAATCTTAATATTTTTTTGTATACAAAAACATGTATTATATAATTAAATTCAGTTAATATACTGTAAGTATTGAACTTTCTTATTCACATTTAAAAATATTAAACGAATACTGTATTGTGTTAATAAATCATATTTTACTATGGATTATACATATATTATGATTTGGATTAAAACTTTTGATTATTAATATGCTTTCCATTCTAAACGTCTGTTGCAATTACTAATATATTAAAATTAGTGACAAACGCCGACATTACATATTAAAATAAAATAGTCAATAATCGTAAATAAGAAATTTGGCTTAAATTTAAATTAAAAATTCGACTTTCCAATTTATTTAATTTATCTTTATTTATTTATACAAGTACAAATTATGTACTGTATTAAAAAGTTCAATCCAGAAGTTCAGTCTACAGCGATACAAATTCTAGTTTTACCATATACTACTTGGACATAATAAAGTAAGTGATATCTATCTTTTTTCCTTATAATCTTAAATATATAATTAATCAAATAAGTATCGATCTAGATGTTGTTTCAAATGAAATTTGAGATTTTCTTTTTGGTCGAATGTAATGGATAACTGTTCATATCCAACATTCTGTTCAATTTCAATACCGTAAATTGTTTTGTTTAAGAAATTAATAATTAAAGAAGGAGAAACTTTCTCACAAACTAATTGATAAATCCGATTGCAGCTTTGTCGTTTATAAAAGAAAATGTATTCATTTTCTTTGAAGCTAGTAATAGTATCAAATGAAATTTCTTTACACTTAATGCAATAATTATAAAGATCATTTGGCGGTTGATAAAAAAATGCGATATGATGATGAGGTGGCGGATTTACGATGGTCATATTTACTAATGGATGTGGGAATTGAGTCATCATCGCATAGGATGCAGGATTCTCATAATGTTGGTTTTGTGAATGAATGTTAGCATTTTCCACTGCCACGTAAGGAATATTCATACGCGAATCGATTGAGGCTTGCTCAAGATTAATTTGAGGTGCGATGTTGTTAGTCATGATAGTTTGAAAATTTTCAGAAAATTGATCTTTCGTATGATATGGGTTCATGTTTTTAGTTTAATTGTATTATAAAAAGAAAACAAATATTGTTATTTTAAGAAAATTTTGAACAATAATTTTTCTTAAAAGTCAAGATTGAAAAATAAATTGAGGGTATTTATATAAAATATTACGTAAATGATTATAAACATTAGTATGACATTGAATAGTTTATTGTATGTACAATATTTTAGAAACAAATTAAGTGGGCGTAAAAAATTTTGCTCCCTATTTCTTCCGTGCTATCTCTTTGGCGTTTTCCTTTTAAAGTTCAGTATCCTATCTATGATTTAACTAAACTTAGGGTTCATTAAAAACGGGTTCACGTTTAGAAAATCTGTGAGTTCACTCCTGTGGTATTATGCGATACATAAATTGGTCAGCTGTTGTTCGGAGTTCTTGTTAGGTTTTATGTTTATAGTCATGGGGTCGATTCTTGTCTGCATATAAACTTGGTTCTACATAATTGGTCGAACTTTGATAGCAAGTTTACTTGGTGTTTCATTATCTAAAGAACAATAGAAAATATTGAAGATCACACGTTTTCGTAAATATGAACGCCCATCATAATATTGCATAGTGTGAATTTTTAATCTTTCTTTTTTTATGTGAGCACAAAATGTTTATAGTTAAATAAATTAAAGAAAAAAAAGTTGATTATATAGAATTAATTTGGCTAAAAATGATATCCGGAATTGCTCTATAATTATTATTGCTGCCTCAAAATATAAACAAATATTTGCAAATTTGGCGTTAAATTCATAATTATGGAAAATAAAAAAGGTGCTGTACGGTCAGCTAAACTGTACTGTACGAAGTGAGAATTCACCAATCAGATTTTATTGTACGATAAATAAAAAAAATTTGAAAAGTATACAATGAGTTATGATTGGCTAAAATATTTTCGTACAGTACAGTTTAGCTGACCGTACAGTACAGTTTATCTATTTACCTCGTTATAACGAATAATTTTTTAAATTCTTCGCTACGAATTTGAGCTCAAATATCACAATTAATAACGAGATCAATAGAATTATAAGCTTGAACTGCCTTTTTATAGTTTGACATAAACTTTAAACCATGGGCTTTTTTACAATGATAACTTTCTGAGTAAAAGTTATTATTTATTTTAGTGGATAGACCCACAAATTAGTAAGATAATATTTCTATACTTGCTGAACAACTCAAGCTTCTTTCACACGTATTCTTTAATAAAAGTATTTATGAAAGTAAAACCAAACGCGTTTTAGAAACAATTCATGACTTCATAATCATTTATGCTAACCTTGTTGAAAATAAATATATAAATATATCTATATATCCTGAATAACTTTAAGTTTCTTTCACTTATTTTTCTTTAACAAAATATTAAATTATGCCCTGAAGTCAGAATTATCTCTGATGTTAGTCCAGTGTCGTAAAAATAATTTATTTGTAACATGAAATACTTCATAATATTTTTATCACGAAAATAAATATTTTTTCAATATTTATTTGCGTGATAATATTAAATATTTGGGTATCATTCTTGTATTTGTTCTTTCCCTTCTCTTTGTTACGGGTTCTCAATCACTGACTCCAAGACAAATTATACCAGTTTTGTACGTCACAGTCGTCACATGATATTATCACGCGCTTTTTCATATAGCACAACTATTAACATTTTTTAACAATAATTTTATTTGAAAAGTACGGCACTGTTATGCTATGTACATCATCTTCCACTTGCAGAAGAAAAACTAAAATTTTAACAGAGAAACTATTATTCCACGAATGGACTCATCATCGATTGAATTTCTGAATTTCTGTGAAACATTTATCTTATACATTACATACAGTACATACAATAAATTGGACCATAACCTCTGCTTGCATGTTTAAAAGAACGGGATGATAGGTGGTTGCTGGTCATTGGGCGTCCTGGCTTTGCCAGGTCTGCCTGAGGCCTTCCTGAGTGTTTCTCATCTGCTGACAGCTCTAAAGCCACATAAGTGATCGCCTTGGTAGTTAATATAATTATGGCCAGAATTATGTTTTAATTTTTGCATTTCCTAAAATGGATGATGACATGATAAAATCCCCTGAAATTTAAATGACGCAAGCGACGTCATTTTACAGCTGAAGTGATTGCTTTTCTTAGGCATTATCGTTATTCGCTACCAAAGCACTATAATTGCGTTGTGAAATCTCTACACAGACGAAAAATGGGTTTATTATAAAATTATGATAATGTCCACAACTTTATAATGATATTTTACACTTTGAATTCTGCATTCACTACTGCTGAAATTTTTAGATTTATTTAATAATAAAGACTTCATATAAAACAGAAAAGAATTTATTGTTGCTAGATTTATTTATTTTATTTTTACTTTTAATTCTGAAAGGAAGATACAAATAGAGTTCGATACCAAGCCGACAAGTATATACTTATAAATTTATTGTTGCTAGATAACGGTAAATAAATAAAGTTACAAAATTAAAATAAATCACATGAACGCTTAATCACGTGACTGCATAAATTAAACCCAACCGTTCTTGCTAATTTTACCACTTGTTAGTATATATTCTTTGTTTTCACCAGATTGAATTTAAGTTCCGCAAAAAACTTTCATCCGTCCAGGCGAATCTGGCGTCGTACTGTCCTCATTTGTAGTTTCTTTTTTCCAGATTTCATATTAGAATATTTAGAGTAAATTCGGATTTTTTATTCTATCTTTCCGATGTTGTTATAAAGAACTTATTAGTCCTGAACTTTAAATCATCCTATTCCTGCGTCTTGCAATGAGGCGTTGTGAAACATCAATTGCAAATACGTTATTAGATTTCTCAATTTATTTAAAGTTTAACGCTTAGTTTGTCACATATTTGCCTTTTTCATCGTTCCGCAAAGAAATTCGACTAGGAATACTTAAAGTACTGAGCTACGGATCTCCGTCTTTCTTTCGAGTTAGTAGGCTCCAGTCTCTACTCTCTAGGAAACCATCTTACCATATTGTATGTATATCTTAAGTGAGATGGCCCAAGTGCAACAGCCTACTTTTTACTGGGGTTTTGAATTTGGAAGTTAAAAGCAACTAATATGATTAAAGAGTGATAATACATATGATTCCTTGAAGCAGAATATAACCAAAAGCAATACTTGTTGCTCTGTTAATAACCTTAATTTGTGCGAATATCAGCCAATAATTCAAAAATAACCAGATTACAGCAAGAATTACAGTATTACCAGACTCTGTCATAAAAGGGATGTTTATCTTTTAAATTTTTTAAGAGCTCGACGAAATTACTTTTCAAGCAATTTTGAACGCTACGGCACAATTTGACCTTACGTTTACGTAAGTTTGTTTTTTGAGAAGTCATGAGCGACTTCTTTACCATGATCTCATAAAAGCACGTCCAAGGAAAGCCGAAGTATGTCGACAGTGTTTCAAAATTCAAATCCTTTGTATATTCTGCGGATTCTTATATCCACTGAAAAAAATTTTTTATGGAGATTTTTTTTTTAATATTTTCTTTCCTTCCATTTCCATAATATGTTGTCTATTTACTTTATTAAAGTGATCTAAAAACTCTCAGGAGACGTCTGGGAAATTCATTCACTTGTCATTTCCTAGTAGAGGATCCAAAAATTTATAATTCTTAAAAAATTCCATCTTTGTAATTTTACAATTTGTTGCATTAGTATAAGAAGATTTAAAAATTCTTCGAACCTACGAATAAAAATTTTATTACATTTAATGTGTTAATTAAACGACCCATTTTGAATAGAAACTATTACCTTCACTTCCAAATTTATTTTCTCGTTATGGATTTGCCTAACTTTGCGATTGTAAATTTCTAACCATTCTTTTGAAATTCCGTTTTTGTTTTGAAAGGTGTATCTTTTTAAAATTTGTGCTGTAACATTTGGGTTAATCATTGGTATCTATTTTTTCATTTGGAAATATCGTTTAACAAACATTTTATAATACGATAAAAAAAAAATAATAATAAAATTTGATCCTTATATATATATATACACAAAAAAATTTTGCCAGAAGAAAATCCCGTAAAATTTCCGGAAAATAAGGAATTCACGGTACTATTTTCATCCCTGATAATAAATAATGAAATAAATGAATTATAATAAATAATTCTTACATCATTTGCGTTACAATCATGAAACGGTTCCGTTCTCTAACACGTAAGAGGTAGAATTCTACAGCTACCTCACAGGTACTTAATTAAGCCTATAAAAAATTTTAGTGATAGTAATAAATAATAATAAATAGCATATAAAATCCAGATAATTTGGCTGAAATCAGTGTTTCCTTTCTCATGTTATCAATGTAAAATATATTATGATAAATTCTAAATACCAAAAATTTTTTTAACTCGTAAGCATTATTGATGTTACTTTGACGATCGATTATAATGTGAACGTTCGAAATAAAGTCCAAAAATTTTTCTCGAAAATAAAACGTAAATCACACATCTTTCAAAGATCAGTCGCGCCTTGATAGTCTAATTATACAAGGTAATAAATAAGTTATTAGAATATTCTTGTTTTCTTTAACAGAATAAATCACCCTAAAAGATAATGATTTTATATGGCTAAGCTGAATTAGGCGAATTAGGTGTGTTACTAATATAAAATTGATAACGAGTATAGTAATTCGGACGAAATATTCTTTAAATAATTTCAAAAATTAAATTCAAATCTATCGTTTTAACTAACAATCCTGAACGATCGCCGTTCCATTGGCCTTTGACAACTTTAGCACAGATGGAAAGTTATAATAAACGCTGCTTAATCTGTAGCAAGTATCAGCATTCAAATGATTCCAAAGATAGGATCGCAAATTTATCTTGGTACCAATTCGTAAATTGCAAACTTACTCATCTAATTTTTATCTGATCTTGGTGTTTGTTTTTCACATCTTTCGCATGGTATTATTCTGGATTTCCGATTTTACAGTAATCTCTTTAGGTTTGTTTTGGAAAATTTTCTTGACTAAATGTATAGCAGAACCCATTTAAGTTCTATGGTTTATATTATTACTTGAAGCTTGAAGGGGACGTTGAGACTTTACGTTATTATTATCCTTCGATAGTTTTTATTACTTTGTTGATACTATCTGTTATGATTAGATTTAAACCATACTTTTCGAGCTACGTTTTACAGTATATAATTTTCAGAAACGGATTACCACCATTAGGATTTGAAATTAAATCAAATTAAAATTAATTTCAAGGCGATTAGAATCCAATCGAAACTTAATTTTCATTTTTCGGTTTTGAGATGCTTAATGTAAAGATAAATTTAAATTTTCGATCAATTAGCTTAAATAATTTAGATTTCCTCCTTTAAATGGAAACTCAAATTTTGACTTCCAATATCTAATCCACTGTAATTAAAGATATTGGAAATACCGGCTCAGCCATTGTTAAAGTAAAAAAATCTGCACATTTTACTTATTACCTTAAAAAGATTTTATAGATCGAACATTTACGTCAAACCTGAAAGTTTAATAAGTGTTATTATTTAAAAAAATAGATAGAAAGAATAGAAAAGAACATCTGACATATAATTTATTTAATATATTCGTATTTCTCAATGTTTTTATTATAGAACGAAACATATTTTTGCTAATTTTATTCGATATAATTGATTTTTTAATATGTTAGATAAATATCCAATAATCTTTTTTTACAATATTGTTAGGAAAATATGCTGATTTCAGTTATAAGATTTACCGATAAGAAAACGTTTTTTAAATTAATTTAACGAAAAAACGTTGCCATAGTGTTTTCATTTCTTTTTCATTGGTTGATATTTTAAACAGTCTTAGATCAGGTATTAATATATAAGATGTTTTCTATTTTACTGTACAGTTGATTTCTCAAGCAATCAAATATTTTAAAGAATACTAAATAATAGCTGACATTTGCTGAGAGATTGGCTGCATGATGCGGCATTTATAAATTAACGCTCGTGGCTTTCCTTGCAGAATTAGATCAAATATGTAAAATACCCCATATAATATAACGCGTAAAATGAGAATTTCCATTCTGACAGTACTAGAAGGATTTAATACATAAAAATTTTAAATTTGATTTATATGCAGATTATATAAAATTAAATAAATCTACATATTACAAATTTGATATATTAAGACGTGTATTTTAAGTGGGTATTCTCAAAAGGGGAGTAGCTTAAGCGGTTCGATCCGGTAGCAGTGTATATTATTAAAGAGTTTATGCAGGAGGAAAAACAAACCTTACGCCAAAGTTTTTTTTTTTTGATACGGTATTTTTGCATATTTATTTATACGGCGCTAACTACAACGACAATTATTATGCCGTTGAACTTGCATCTTTATTTTTCGTATAAACAAACAAAACTATTTGTTTTCCTTATAGAAAACATTGTAAAATATCAAAGATCTGGAGTTTCCCAGAGTTAACGACATCAATTTCACAAAAAAAAATTTTTTTTGTAATTTCAAAAAAAAGTGAAAAAATTATAAATCTAAATTATTTCTGTATTTATTTTACTGAATATGCTTAATATAATTTTACCATAGTAAAAAGTTGGGTGCTTTTCTTTTTTTTTGAAAAAAATATCAATAATAAACTGTGTTAATAAGCAAAACAGACCCCTTGTAACACATGCCACGAAGTTATTTTTTTGGCCAGTATTTCATTTATGGGATCCTTATTCTGAGTTAGTGTTTCCTTCATATTAAAATATTTTATAAACTAAATTAGGAACTGAATCAAATAATCAATTCGCGGCTTCCCGAAAATATTATTATGCAAATTTTATGCAAACTAAATTTCGGGAGTTTCCGTGTTACACAATGTTTATAGTTCAAAGAAATAAAATGTTTTATTATTGATTTCTCAATTCTAAAGCCGCAAATACTTGCCGGAATTTATGACATTTGCTATAAAGGACCACAATACCTTCCTTTATCACATATATTGTGGTAAATCTGAGTTAACCAACACTTTCTCTACCACGTGATTTTTGTGGCGCATCAGCCTCTTTGCTTTTTGTGTAACATTTATCTTTGAAAATTTTAATTGGAAGTTTTTTCTCTTCTCGCACTTTTAAAATACAAAAATATAAAGAAAATTAAATTTTCATACTATAAACTTTAAATTATAAAAAACATTGATTTCATGATTTTAAAATTTTATGTTTTTTAATTTAATAAAAAAATTAAATTATTTACTTTCTATAAAACAATAAAAATACACTTCATTGCACTTAAATAATATAAAAACGCGTGTCACCTAATGGATATAATAAATAAGTAACTCGATAAATGAGTAATGCTATACTTGTTAAGCAACTTTATTTAGTCTTCAAAGAACAGTTTGCTTTGACAAAAGTACCAAAATTATCTTCGTATAAGGAAGATAAATAATTATTTAAGCTCGAAATTTTCAGCTTTTATAAACATTTGTCTGACATTAAAAAAGAAAGAGAGAAAAAAGAGAGAGTTTCGAAGGTTATAAAATCACTGCTTTTTTTTTTAAAAAAAAAAATTAGTAACGCATTTTAAATCAAATAGATTACATAATTTTCAAAAATACATAGGAAATAAAATTAGCCCTATAACTAATATATATATATATATACTGTATATATAACCAATCAAATTATCTAATAATAAATAATATCTAATTTGTTAAAATTACTGCTATTAAACGTAAATAAACATGTGGCACAAAATCACATGGGCAGAAAAGTGACACCAGTACTGTTATGCATACATTACCGGATGACATTTTTACCCACGTTATTATATATTTGTTTTAACTAAATATTTCGCAATTCTCCCTTTTCATTTTTCTTTTTTTTTTATGCCAAACAAAAGCTTATAAGAAAGTTAAATACAATGTGTGACAAAAAAACCAGAAAATTATTCACGTAATAATATACGCTCAAAAATAAATTCAATTTACATTCAAATATTGATAAGAAAACCAATTAACTTAAGTATTGCGGCCCATTTAGGACTCTAGTGTGAGAAGATTAACTATAAATGTTGGCTTTTAAAGAAAAATTTGACATGAAATTCATAAATTAAAAAATAGATGCAAATTCACTAGAAATTTCTCAAATTTTATCAAGATAAATGGGAAAAATACGAATAAAAAAAATTCTTGAACAATATAAAGTATTTTATGAAAAAAATATAATTTTGCTCCAAAATAGATTATAGAAAAATTACTAAAATGAATTCCAATATTAATTTATTATTGATAAAATCTATGGGTTTTGTTTGCAACACACTGTATTATTAAGTTTAAACCAAAATTTATTTATTAGACTATCCGGAGACAAGTTAAGTTGCTAATAGGTATGAGCTACTTAAATATTTATTTTACTGAATTTGCCTGCATATGTGGGATATAGTCATTTTTCACATTGTTTCTTAAAACGCATTACGAGTAACGCGTTTATACATTTTTTTTAGACAATATCTTCAATATTTAATCAATCAATAAATAATAATAAAAGAAATTACTTTTTATTTTTTTTATTTTTTTTTTTTATCTAATAACTGATAAAGCCAATATTTTTAATTATTGGTTTAAGGTGGGAATGAAATTATAATGTTATAATATAACAAATAATATTTATATTAACAAATTATAGTAAATAATATATGATGTTTATCAAAATATATTCAAAATTTAAAAGCATGAAAGTAAATATTATTTTATAAATTTAAAAAGTACGAAAATTTGATTTTTAGGTACGGTGTGAAAAAAATTTTCTAAGAAAAATGTTACACAGCGGCTTATGCGCCACAAAATCACGTGGGGTGAAAAATATTGTTTAGACGCGTTTTCTTGTACGGAAATTATTTATTTTGGCAAAAATAAACAAATAACTTGACTTTTGTCAAATAAACAAAGCTGTTCAGCAGGTATGGAACTACTCAGATATTAGTTTTTATTAAACTAATTTGCATATTCATAAAACTATACTCATTTTTTGAACATTTCAATACAGGCACTTTATGGCGTAATTTAAGTACTTTGAGTGAATAAAACTAGCTTTTATCAAAGAAGTAAAGTTGTTCAATAGGCATGGAACTATACAAATATTAATTTTCATGATATTTGAGTAAATATTATGGACCTATTATTATTTTTTGCAATAAATTTACTGTACGTATATACGGTTTATTTTACAAAATAATTTCTGCACTTTAAATTGTTTAGAAGGTGAAAATACATAGGTGCTGGCTTTTATTAAATTAACTGAACTTTATTTGGATTAATTAGTTTAATATCTATTTATTAAAATTTTAATAAACAATATAACTATAAAGCACTTTATTGATTTAAAATGGTAAAAATTAAAAAATGTTAAAATTTTAAGTCTTTGATATTTGAAAACAATTTTTTTATGATTGATTGTACCACATTTTGAATTTAAGAAAGGGGAATATGTTAAATTCGTTAAGGATCCCCGTTGATGTTACCGGATACAACAGATGACATCGGCTTTATTTGTTTTAATTTTTCGGGATTTCCCTGTTATTGTTATATCCAAAGAGAAAGTACTTAACGAGCTTGAATTATAAGGATACAAGTATCAGTACAAAGCATATAATGCTTTAATAATTTAACCCGTTAAATTTTTTCAAGATTCATAAATCCTGAGAATGGAGCAAGAAAACAAAGAGAAAGAAATTCCAGAGTGCTATACGAGTTATACGATATAAGCAAGAGACTCCTATCAACTGCTATAACTAATTACCAAGTTAAATTTTAAATTAAATTGTTACTAACTTGTCGCGTAATTGTATTATTCTAGTCACATAAGAGCAATGAATATTAAAGGATGCAATTAAGGGAAGAATCCAGGAGCGTAAAGAAGAAAGACAAAAAAAGGAGCGTATATATATATAGATTCCATCAAGTAGGGACGAGCCGCGATATACTGTCAGATGGCTGCCAATTTTTTTAAAAATGGAGAACACTGTAATTTTTGACAATAAAATTGAATCATATTCAATAATTCATTTGGGTCATAAGTTTTTAATAAGAGATTTACCGAAGGTTTTTTTTTTCTTATTTCAACTTTAGGTGGATGTCATTTAATTTGTAAAGTTTAAAGCTTACTTATTCACTATTACAGAATTAAGATTTCTTTTAATTACTGAAATGGAAATTATGTAACGGCCCTCCCCTAGAAAGGGTACCCCCAGAAATATTGTATATAATATTATAATAATAATTTCTAAGATTATGAGGGTCGTTGAAAATCAAGTGAGTCAATCATAATTTGGGAATACTTTCTTTCTTGATTACGCCTAAAAATAACAAACCTTATAATTTTAAAAGTTTTTGTTCTTATTGAATAGAATATGTAGTCTATACTCATTACTTATTATAGTTATTCGTTAATAAGAATAATGATGCGTTACACATCAAATGTAAATTACATTCATTGAAACACTACACTATATATGTAAATAAGTTTCAATTAATTTAATATCACAAAAATAAAGGTTGATGGATATAATAAATAATTTTTTATTATGGCTATAAATTATTAACGCCCATGATGGCTAAAATATCCTGCGGATTTGTTTTTCATTATCTCAATAAAGGTTTGTTTCCTATTTTTTCCGAACAAATGATACAATTTTTTTTGTCTTACGCAGTAATTCACTTATCTTTTATGATTAGAGTTTGTTGCAATAGTCAAATATTGGCGAGTTTAGTATAAACAATTATTTTGTTTTTCCTTTCGCTTTGCCGAATAATTGTCATTTGGTTTCATACGTCTAGTCTAACAAATAAGCCAAATTTCTAAATCTAAAATTCGTAATACGATAATTTTGTTCCTAGTTATCTTAATAATATCATTTGTTACACGCACGAATTTAACGGTATTCATAATAGAGAAATTAATTTTAACAATGACAAGTTATGAATAAATCACAAGGAATATTAAGTGAAAAATCTTTAACGGTGTTATTTTAAACTGACCGCTTGGTTTTTGTATTGAATTAGTGTAACACACAATAATGATATTTATGATTCGTCGATTACGGAATGTATTCCAAGTTTAGCTAATGATCTGCAAAATATTATTATGTGCTCCTTGATCGGAGTCACGAATTATATTTTTTTTTTATTTTATGCATAAATAATATAAATAATTTATTGTAATTTAAATAACAAATTTGTCATTTATCACCTTAGAAGGAACTTAAATTTTGTCATAAATATGCTGTATATGATTATATATGATAAATGAATATATTTCAGAATTTTATTTCAGAAGTACTGTATGTATGTATGCAATAGCGCATAGAGGATGTAATATGTATTTATTGGATCTGAACAAAAAAGCTAATTTTTAATTATAATAGCATCTTTCATCCATTTTGTTTTATTATGGATATTGAGTCGATCTATTTAACATATATAGAAATCGAATATACTCCGATTAAGTCTGACGCCTAATAGGATGGTGCTCGGATACGAACTTAAAAAAAAAATATTTCGGTTTCTCCGATGAATGATATGCTATATTTGGAACTTTATACGTAATAAATGACGCTCCAATAATGCACAAAATATGTACAATGAAGTGTAATATTATCGCTAACTAAAACTTCTTTCCGATTTATTTTAATGCGCCATGATATTGTTTCACACAATAGTTATAAGAAATGTTTAATCCACTATTTAATATTAATAAATCAATAGGCTTTGTCTATTTTGTATTAAAGCATTGTACATTTACCATGTTGCTTAATATCCAATAGTGGGTGGACACAAACTAGCTACCAATTGTTGGAAGACAAATAAACCCCTTTTTTGTGACATAAACAAGATATTATGTATCGAAAAATTTTGATTGTATAGTAGGAATAAAGATAGTCGGGAAAAATCTAAAACGCCTTCTCGGGTTTCACGATTGTTAATAACCCGATTTGATTTATTCAATTTTTAACATATGCTTAAAAATATTAAATGAAAGTAAAAACAATTTGATACCCCGCATTATAAAAAAAAATAGGGGCATCGTACAACTCTAACAGAATATTCTCGGCGGGTTTCAAATAAATATAACCGACCAACCAGAATTGCGCTTAATATAGCAACAATAATAATTAGATTGGATTGGCTCTGAAAAGGGAGTTTCTTTTCAGTAAGAGACCTTGAATTTAATATACTGTAACACCCGTTATGGTTTGAAGAGCTCTCGAAAAACGGAATGGATAAATAGAGTAAAAAAACTATGCTATAGCTGCGATGCGGATAAGTTGACTAGATTCAACTCGAGATTTATTTTCCATCTTCTGTTTCATATGTCCTTTTATATCCCGTGATAATCGAAGTAAACATGATCTTCTTACGGGGGAGCAAAAGTATTAAATAAGAGTAACAAATAATTTCTTAATAATAGTTTTCGTAACTTTTATTCAAGAATTATTGTCTCAACAACAATCAAACTCTTGCCAACTTTATTATTGAAATGACATGTCCTAAATAAAAACTTACGATGAACTAATATTTAACAAATCTCATTACTGTGAATAAAACGAACAAAAGTGACGTTAGTTTATCAATTTTGAGTGCTATCATAAAAAAGCACATACATTTATTTGGCCAAATTACTGATGATTTTTTTTGTCGCGCATAATTGTCTTCACGTTAGAAAAATGAATTACGAGATCAAAAGCTATAACTAATTGAACCATAAACTTGAAATATGAATTAGTTTATAGAAAACAACAAAATGAAACCCATTAAACCCCTTGGGTTGTTGAATATATCAGTTTGGTAAACTACACAATTATAGAAATAAGGAAAAAGAATTATTTTTCAGTAAATATTTCTTTTATATTAGTGGTGTTGATGAGATTTCGTAAGATATTACACAATATTAATCATAATGATTGTTCAATCTCTGAATAATTCTGAATAAATATACTTAAAACGGCAAAATAACAAAGAACTTCATTCTAACCAACAGATATAAAGAGATTATACAGAAAGTATAGTAAATAAATAATATGCAATCAAAAAGATAATAAAATGAATACAAAATCAATTTGTAGAATTTAAGTTTGCATTAGTAA
Source organism: Rhizophagus irregularis (assembly GCF_026210795.1). Classification (NCBI taxonomy): domain Eukaryota; kingdom Fungi; phylum Glomeromycota; class Glomeromycetes; order Glomerales; family Glomeraceae; genus Rhizophagus; species Rhizophagus irregularis. The sequence continues at coordinate 952,989 of NC_089444.1, read as the reverse complement.
AAATAAATCTTATATTGTGTGACTTCAATAGTAAATTCTTTTTATAGGCCTGCTATTTTATCATTCAAACATTTCAACGCATCTTATTTAATCTAATTAATCCAAATAAAGTTAGAAATAATCTTTATTTACGCAGAACCTCTTTGAGTAATGCTTATTATAAATTTCTGATAAAGATTTCATAACTCACATGATTTGTTTGAACTTAAAATGTAATGGTTTAATAACTTCCTTTTTTTCATATCTATTTCCCTTAAATTGAATTCTGGAGTCTGGACAAAATAAATTAAATGCCGTATACGCCAACTTTGCATAATAAGTCCATCTGCAATAAAATTCGAGAAAAACAATACTAATCAAATATCTTCATTGTTCTGAACTTTTAAGTAAATAAAAGAAAGTTATAGTTGTGTTATTTTAGAAATTTCAATAAGTAAAAAGAATTCTCCCGCGAACGCCAAGTAAATTTTCTCCATCAATAATTACTTACTTTGTAAATTATGAAAGCTATGATAATCGTTAACGCGAAATTTTAATCAACATGCATATATTATGCGTTCAAAAATTTTGTTGAATGGGAATTAATTTGGCTAAAAAGCAGCTCCGATATTTCCACAATCTATAAAATTATAGCCTCAGATGCAAATAAAAATTGCCAAAAATTGGCGTTAAATGGCAATTTTATCATAATTTTGGAAACGAAAAAGGTTTGGACAGCCTGACAAACATTACCAATTAATTTTAATATATCGGATTTTGGTAAAAAAAATAAAGTTGCATGATGATAAATGATTATTCAAAGTTTGTTGGTTTTCTAATGCTCTTGAAATTTTCGCGAGAACCGCTTGTATATATTTCACTCAATAAAAATTTTAGTTATAAATAAGATCTCAACTTTTCATTTTCCATTATATATTATATTATATTTTTCATAATTCATTTTCCTACAATAACCTTATTTAATTTATTCTTGAGAAATCACAAATATGACGGAATTACGCGTATTTCAGTATTCTTTTCAGTCGGAAACATTAAAAGTATTAGAAAAAAGAAAACGAGAATCAAACCCTTTCTTTTTGTTTCGTAATGATATGAGGGAAAAGGCACAGAAAAAATTAAAAATGACTGAATTAAGCAAAATGGCTTCTGATTCATGGAAACTCTTGTCAGAAGAAGATAAAGCCAAATGGAAGAGGCGTTACGAGATTAATCGAGATATACAACAACAAAGTAAGAAAGACAAGGAAAACAAGGAAATTGTTGATGAGAGTGATCTTGTTGACAAAAAAGATCCTGTTGAAGAAACCACCACCGATGGCGATGATCCTGTCGTAAAAGTGGAAAATATCTAATAATATATACGTATCATAATTATAATTAATCATATTAATTATATCGAATATTCAATTTATCGTTAAATTTCGACTATAACGACTATAAGTAAGGCTTTTACATGATAAATATGAACAAATATGAGTATAATTTAAGAAATAAATAAGTTTCCAATCGTACATAGAATCGTTTTTTTTTTAAAAAAAATTTCGTTTTGGCGTTCGCGGTACTATTAATTTCTTTTCGTTAATCTAAGTTATTTGTAATTCACGAAAATATATGATTAAGATATTATTTCGATATTTTATTAAATCAGAGCAAGTTGCACTTAATAAAGAACTTAACTTAATTCGTTTGTGGCAAACGTTCTTCAAATTATTATCCTTTTTATATGTTGTCCCTGATAATATAGTATCTGGTGCCGATAGTCAACATTCCCAATTTTTAATAGCAATCGGTCCCAGGTATTAACTTTTTAGTTTCTTCTGACTAATTATTCAAATAAATAAAGAGTTAGATAAAATACCCAATTACGAACGATATTAACATGCATTGAATGCATTCCAAAGAGTAGAAACAATACACTCACTATTTTCTGAATCTGTTCATACATATTAATCACTATTACCAAATCGTATTGGAATATATCCAGTATTAAGAGAATATATATCCTAGGAATGTGGCGATATTTATATCCAACCTAGAATGACATCGAATCTTAATGGTCTATGTCCTGAAATTATTAAAGACAATTTAAACACTTCACGCAAAAAATATTGACAGCAGGGTATTATGATCATACGTACTTTTAAAATTCGTATTGTTCGAAGTAGTTTTAAGAAAATTTAGCTATTTCCGCCGATTAAAATTTCTTCTTTCTAGGAGAAAAATAAGTAGAATGAGTTTAGGTATCAATGTACGAGTGGAAAAACCTTAACGACTCAGTTTACTTGCTTTTGAATTTATTCGACTGTTATATATATGTATATATATATCAAGATAAAGGTGGATTCACTTCATTCTCATAATGCATATTTTGATGCATTTAGAGCTTCGATTGCATTTAGAACAAAGAACAATTCATTTCAGTTGCTCATTTATTAAATTAAATACGCGAAATATGCATGTAGAATTAAAGACAAAGAATAATGGTAATAAATTATTCATAAATTTTACATATTAATATGTTATAGAATACAATTTTCATATTAAAGAATATTTCCCATGAACCCATGAAATAGTACAAAATTGTACAAAGGCGGTCATTCGGCGTTTTAAAAAGAGTAAATAGAAAATGTTACTGATTTTCAATGTATTAAATATATTAGTAATTGGTGCCGAATATACTGTATCGCCAAGTTTATAATGTCGGCCCGAATTATATGGCACAACGGCGTTTAGAATTGCATAAATTAAAAACTTTAATCCAAATCATAATAATATATGTGACATAATTCATGATAAAATATTATTTATTGACACAATATTCGGTTAATGTTTATAAAGTTATGTATGAAATCCAGGACTTCGTTTTAATGATTTTTTAAATGTGAATAAGAAGTTCAGTTATTATGTAAGCCGGATTTAATTATATTTTTGATGCTTCTTTATCATCATCAACCTAGAGGTCAAGTTCTTCGTGTTTGATTGAAAAGTTGTTTCTTATCTTCATCTTCGTCAATATATTGATGCATGTTTGCCTATAAAAAAATTCTGGATAAAATTCCGATAAATGATCATTTTTCTGGTTTTTATTCTGAAGAAACTCAGACAACGTGATCATTTTTCTGGAAATTTTTTTAGGGTTGAAATATATCATTTTAATGAATAAGAAGATGCAAAAGTATGTGAATAGTATTACATTCATAGATGATCTTATGTACCAAGAGTATTGCGTCCACATTCTTCCATAACCACTATCATAGAAACTAGCACGAAACTCTTCCATTGTTCTGTTGAGAGTTTGGCCAAGGATTCCAACGATCACATTCCTTGGAATCTCGGATAGAAATATAATAAATATAAGAAAATATACTACAATTTTTGGCGCAGTAAATCTTGTGACTGCGTAACCTGTAAAAAAATGTCACGAAATGGCCGGCATTACGCAACATTACTGAAATTTAAGTGTGGGGAAGTAAAATCTACTTGCATTTTAGGGGATTGGGTGACTCCCATAAATTACCTCAGAAAAGCAACGTCACAGTTCCATTATACTCCAAAAGTCTTCACGGAAGTCAAATACTCGGCATTATTATCTTGCCACTATCAATTTCCCTATAAAAAATTTTTCAGAAAAATGATCACGTGTCTGAGGTTCTTCGGAATAATTTTTTCCAGAATTTTTTTTATAGGGTTTTGTGGAGAACTTCTCTTCGTCGTATACGGCTTCAAATTCATATAGATCATCGAACAGTTGTTTTTCTACTTCGATGAACAAGGGTTTCCGGAATTTTATGTTATCCATTTTATTAATCTCATTTCTTCAAATGGGCGACAAAATATTTTGACTGTATAAGATAGTAAAGCAGACACTAGAGTTTATAGATTTTTGTATACAAAATTAAAATTTTAATTTCGTTTGATTCGCTTAATACAAATTAAATGTAATGTCTTAAATTTGTAAGTCCGGCACGATTTCCGATTACCGTCTATCCAACATTTCCAACATTCTGGAAGTTAGTTGGTTTGGAATTTAGAGTGAATGTTAATATATGTGAACAATAGATGTCGAAAATAAGTTAGGATTCAATAGTTCTCTTAATGAAATGTTAAAATGTTAAAAGATGAATAGATTTATAACACTGTCTGAAAATCAATATCCTCCGTTAAACCATCAATTTTTAAATTGAACAATAAATTTATTCCGATCTTTTTTTTTTTTGTTTATATATGTCTTAAATTTATGCATAAACTAATAAACATGATGATCATTTAGCTTTATAGAATAATCCTATTTTAATATTTATTTAATCCTAACTGCTAAAGTTTTGTTTATTCATGCAGCACTGTGCATAATACGATATTATTGTTTCTTAAAAAAAAAAGAATCACGTTCTATACATACTCATGTATTAGTTATTAAAAAGATTTATTAACGTTTCTTTGTCCTTACCTAAAGTTTTTAGAAATAGTAGTAATAGAAGTGCAGGTTTCAAGAGATAAGTTATTTCTTTGTCTTTGACAACGACAACAAATTTAGAGCTCTTAAAATTTTTTTCATGTGATATTTATAATTGTACTACTAAATGCTCTGCTCTATATAGTTAATTTTTTTATTAGATAAGTTTGGAAATCGCCTAAACTTAAAATGGAAGTTCGGCTCCTAATATTTCACATTAAAACATTAAAACAGGGGGGTTTAAATTAGTAAAAAACAGGGGATTAATTAGTAAAAAAACAGGGGTTTAAATTCAGGGGGTTTGAATTTTTTTTTTCTCGAAAAATACTTATCGATATTCTAATATAGAACTTGTTTTTGAAAGCTAATTTTACATCGAAATTTCTAAAATAACAAAACAATACGTCACACAATCGTAAAATTGTGATTGATAATAATTTGGACGCCGTATTATTTTGCAAATATTTAACCAAGTTTTTTGGTACTTCCAACCTATTTTAGTTTGGTTTATTAGTGACAACTGAAATATTTACTCATAGTTCGTGAGAGATGGTACCAAGTACTCACAATGGCTTAAGTCTTAAATACTAATTAAACCTTTTTTAGATGTCATTCTAAAATTCTAAAAATATTTATATTTTGATAAGACAACGCCAAGATCGGATAACAAGTGTGCTTTTTCACTTATGATAATCTAGGGCTCATCTTTTAAATTTGCTATTGATGGCAATGAAAAAATGTACTACAACCAATTAAACATAGAACTAGAACTAAACAATCAACAAATTTCTTATTTTATAATTATAGTGAGTTCTTGTTAATAATAATATATTGTTTAGCATTTTACTAATAAATCCTCCTAGTATTTATATTGTGTACTATAAGGTAACTATTCTATAAAATAATGCAAATAATCAAATGTGTTATTTGATTAAATAGGTGATTTCTTTGTCTTTCCTTAAATGTATCAAATGAAGTGAGAAGTAAGAATTTTATTCCATGTCTGGAACCAACATATATTGCATGTGTCGTATGTTTGCCCTGCAGTTATTACAAGACTAACTAATAATATAATTTGCACATCTTTACTTTTTTGAATCAATTTTAAATGATGCTTCGGATATCAAGTTCGGCTAAATTATGTAATTCTTGCAGGAATTAAAAGAGCACATCAATTTTTTCGCGCGAAGAATTTTCAATGTAGTACAATATGTAATTAATAGTATTGCTTCAATTTTAAAGCCTTATTAAAAACAACTGGGATCAAGCTTTTGAAGAACACGACGAGTATACATAACGCAAAAACTGGGCGGATATACTTGCCGATCATTTGTCGAGGACCTGGTCGTTTGATCGCGTGTTCGCGCATAACTCTGCATAACTTTGGCCAAACTTGTCGGGCGAAATCATCCGTCAGAAATCGTGCCGTAACCGATCATATATAACAAAACGACGATTTTCTTTATCGCCATTTTCAAAATGATGTACGCAGTTAAATTTGAATAAAAAAAACCGAAAACCGGATGAAGACCGGACGAAATATGGACAAAAAACGGATGAAAACCGGGCGAATATTGGTATTCGAATATACAATCACAAATAAACTGCGTACACCATTTTGAAAACGGCGATAAATAACTTGGTAATTTAAATATATTTAATATTATTTTAACAAAATTACATCAAATAAAAGTAATTAGTATGTTATATAGTATGAAAAAAAAGATTAACAATTTTATTTATTTATTTTACCTAAATAATTTACAATTGATTTCCCATGCCAAAATTTTAATAATTATAATATCATTTAACCTAAAGCTTTAACATACGAAATTATTATAGCTAAATTTTATTGGTTAAAAATTTTGAATTGTGATATGAAACCCGAATTTATAGTTTTGTAGTAAAAATAATATAGTGAAATCTGTTCCATAATACAGGTTTGTCATTATCGGAGTATTTAATGAATTAAATATGAAATTAATAAGTATCATAAAATTTATTGAATTTAATGCCATTAAATTGTGCCACAAAATTTAAATAAATTTTTGCTGCGAAATTAATGATAAGAAATTTAATAAATAATGTTAAATCACTATAAGTTTTCAATAATATTTCGATTTTTGCAATATATATATATATATATCACATTTTGGAATAATGTTAGCTTTGTGTTTAAATGATCTGTAGACCATTAAGACCTTTTCTTATGTCTTGTCGTGTGTCATTTGAATCTATTCAATTATTAATTAAGTGACTGAAATGGTAAATCGGAGCATTCAATTGTCTAATGAAAAATCTATTTTACTTATATAAAATGTTTATTTTTTTTAATTGGGACGCTAGTATTTTTGAATTTCACAACTTTGAACACCTGATAGACTATCACTTGACTAAATCCCTATGAAAAATAGAATATACAAAAAATACTTAATTATAAAATATATTTAAAATCTACTTAAAATTGTGTACTTAAAGTATATTTTAAAGTATATAATATTTTAAAGTATATAATAAATAATAAATTGAGTAAAAATCTACATTTGCCCAAAAAACAATTCTCTAACAAAAAACTCATTTCCCACCTGCATAGTAATTTTATGTGCATTATTAGAAAGTATGATTTAATAAACAAAAAACAAAATGAAAATTTTATATAGTCACAATACCCACGAATATTTATAAAAGTATTTTGATAGTTTTGTCAATTTTTTTTATACTTTTCAAAAATCAAAATATATAATTAATTCACATTTATCTAATTGTACACACAATATAGAAACTTTTACACTCAAACTGATTATAAACAAGTACTTTCATTTTTACACGAAAAAAATCCGAGAGATATTATTAATATTACTAAAGATTATTTTGGCTTAAAAGAAGAATCATTGTATAGTAAACCTCGCTCACACCTTATGTAATACTTTGTGTAATAAAAATACCGATAAATTGATAAATTAAAGTGGGCCAGAACTAAGATAATAAAAATTTGACATAATTTTGAATATATATAATAGTCATTGGGTAGGGGGGTTGAAATATCACCGAACTGCGAAGCAGTTCGGATGATATTCAACAACCATACCTAATAACTGTGTTGTTATTTGACTTAATGATAGCCAGTTATTTGATTATTGATGTCATTCTTTGCACTAGAAATTCAAGAAAGAAACAAGTACAATGATAAATTATAATGCCGCCGAATTAAAATTTCTTTCTGAATTTATTTATTATTAAATACGTGATTGCGGTCATTAATATGTTAATGTTTCACACTAACAATTACGATAAATACTTTTAGTTTAAAAAAATCAAGACCGGGCTTAAAAATAAATCCATTTTGCCTGATAGGACACGAGCAGTTTGGGAAATTAGGTGCATTTGTTATATTATTTATTATCCAATATTAGTAAAAATTGATGCGTTTATGATCACTTTACGCATTTAAATTCTTTATTAAGGAAAATTTAATTGATATAATTTAATGGGAAAATGTCATTGGCGACCCGTATCAGTGCGACCCTAAATCATTTGATCAAATTTGATTGGCTAACTAATATTTACAATTACGTCAGCCTTCAGTTATTTGTTATTATTTTCCCCCTTTTTTCGTTATTCTTTTTCCCTCCTTTTTTTGTTTCCTTTTCTCTTTATTTTCGCTTTACTTGTTTTATTTTTTGACTTTTTTTTCATTTTATTTCCCTTTTCTCTTTTTTGATTTTATTTTCCTTTCTTTTTTTCCTTCTTTTTCATTTTTTTTGGTATGTTTTTTCGTTCTTTCTTGCTATTTTTTGTTTTTCTTTTTTTATAGGTCTTTAGGTTCTTACAGTTTTACAATTAAGGTACGTCCTTTTTTTTCTTGCCTTTGTTTTTTAATTTGTTCTTTACTGACTCTCTATGCTGTTCTTTAACTCCTTCCTTTTCAACATTATGTGACGCGTTTTACTCTTAACTTCACAGGTTTTGTTATTATTTGTTCTTTAACTCACTTGTTTATAAGTTTCATTTTTTAACCTTATTATAGGCTTTTTTTCGCGTTGAGTATTTTTTCTTTTTTATTCTTTAGGTTCTTGTTTTCATTATTCTTTACTAACTATATTTTCTTTACTTTATGCCACTCTTTGACTTCGCAGGCTTTATTTTTCAATGTCATTGGTTTTGTTCTTTGATTTCATGAGTTTCATTATCATTTAATTCTTCAACTTTCTTCGTGGGTTTTGTTCTTCATCTCGATTTTGTTTTTTACTCTGTTGTTGTCATTTTTTTTTGTGTATCAAAATTACTAGTTCTGTTAAAACTAAAATATAAATTTTACAATGTTTCTCTATTAGTAAACTTTAATAATTGATTTTTAACCATACAGTATATCATTATTTTATTGCGTAAATCAAAAACTTTTTGCGAATTAAAGTGTTGCGAATTTTTTAACGAAAATAAAAAAAGTTGTCCAATCAAATTATAGTATAAAATCACGTGATTAGGGTCGCCATGTCGCCATAAACTAACGCCCTAAATTAATTATTTACTTTTTTTTCTTTAATAAATTAAATTTTTATGTTTGGTTATTTGACAGGTTAAATACATTTAAAAGATAGTTTGTTTATTTGACAGGAAGAGTTTTAAAGATGTGTAAATATGTCTATATGTGTATTGTTTCAATAATTACACTAAAGTAAAACCTTCCTATGAATTAGTATTTAACAAATCTCGTTATTGTGGCCCTATAAAAAAAATTCTGTAAAACTCCGATAAATGATCATTTTTCTAGGGTTTATTCCGAAGAAACTCAGACACGTGATCATTTTCTGAAAAATTTTTTATAGGGTGAATAAACGAACATTAGTTATCAATTGGAGCGGTATCAAAATAACTTGACCTAATTACTGATTATATTTTTTATCGTGCATGATAGTCTTAATATTAGAAATATTTAGAAAATGAGCAGCAGATCAGCCGAGGACATCTGTCGCCTAATAGGACGGTACTCGGATACGAACTTAAAAAAAAAAATTCATTTCGGTTTTTTCCGATGAATATTATGCTATATTTAGAACTTTATGTAATAAATGACAGTCCACTAATGCACAAAATAAATACAATAAAATATAATGCTAAAATCTCTTTCCGATTTATTTAAATGCGCATTAATTTGTTGTCGCTATTGTTTCACACGAATTAATCTAATAGTTACAAAAAAAATATTAAGTTAAAGGGATCTTCCAAAAAGGAGGACTTGTGGGCTGTATTGACCCGGCGATATGTTTTATTGATTTTTTAGTTCAAAAACAAAAAAATAATTAAATAAAATAAAAATTAGTATCAAAATATTAAATTTGAAAATTGAATTAATAGGTGAACGCTACATTCATTAAACCTATGGCAAATCTTGATTTTAATATGATGCCAGCTGTAGGCATAAACATAATGGTGCCACTCAAACTGTTAAAAATGAATCTGTTCTTGACTTTCACGTGGAATAAAATCTTGGAGTTAGTGAACCAAAGGATTTTTGGTTTGAGATGAGACACTATCCAAATATTAATTATTTGGCATCAAACGATGAGGTCTACAATGGCAATTTTAACAGGCCTACTCTATTATCAAGGATCCATCGTAGTTACTTCAGGGATAACATATAAAAAGGAAAATAATTTAAAGAACATTTGTCACAAACGAATTAAGTTAAGTTCTTTATTAAGTACAACTTGCTTTGATTTAATAAAAAATATCGAAATAATATCTCATATATTTTTGTGAATTACAAATAACTTGGATTAACGAAAAGAAATTAATAGTACCGCGAACGCCAAAACGAATTTTTTTAAAAAACCCGATTCTATGTACGATTGGAAACTTATTTATTTCTTAAATTATACTCATATTTGTTCATATTTATCATGTAAAAGCCTTACTTATAGTCGTTATAGTCAAAATTTATTAACGATAAATTGAATATTCAATATAATTAATACTGTATGATTAATTATAATTATGATACATATACAGTATATTATTAGATATTTTTCCATTTTTACGACGGGATCATCGCCATCAATGGTGGTTTCTTCAACAGGATCTTTTTCAGTTTGTCAACAAGATCACTCTCATCAACAATTTCCTTGTTTTCCTTGTCTTTCTTACTTTGTTGTAGATCTCGATTAATCTCGTAACGCCTCTTTCATTTGGCTTTATTTTCTTCTGACAAGAGTTTCCATGAATCAGAAGCCGTTTTGCTTAATTCAGTCATTTTTAATTTTTTCTGTGCCTTTTCCCTCATATCATTACGAAACAAAAAAAAAGGGTTTGATTCTCGTTTTCTTTTTCTAATACTTTTAATGTTTCCGACTGAAAAGAATACTGCGCATAATTCCGCCATATTTGTGATTTCTCAAGAATAAATTAAATAAGGTTATTGTAGGAAAATGAATTATGAAAATATAATATATATTGGAAAATGAAATATATTACAAGCAGTTCTCGCGAAAATTTCAAGAGCATTAGAAAACCAACAAACTTTGAATAATCATTTATCATCATGCAACTTTATTTTTTTTACCAAAATCCGATATATTAAAATTTTAATTGGTAATGTTCCAAACCATTTAAGGGTGGAGTATGTGTCAATCATTTTTTATATGTATTGGATGTATTGGATGGTTAAATTTTTTGCCAATCATTTGTTATGCACGTAGCAGTCGTAGCAGTCGTAGCATTCGTAGCATTCGTAGCAAATATCAATAACCAATAAAATTCAAGATTGCCTATTCGCAAACTTATATATTCATATTCGCAACTTCATACGAAAGTTTTTTAAAAAATTTTTTAATAATTAAATTTTTTTAAAATTCTAAAATGAAGCTTGGGATTGTTTTACAAAAGTTATAAAATACATAAATTATTGTTACTATGTAAAAAAAATTTTAGCATGTCGATTAATATAAAATTATCACGTGATATACTGCCCTTAACGCCAATTTTTGGGGCTATAATTTTGTAGATTGTGGAGAATATCGGAGCTGCTTTTTAGCCAAATTAATTCCCATTCAACAAAATTTTTGAACGCATAATATCTGCATGTTGATTAAAATTTTCGCGTTAACGATTATCATAGCTTTCATAATTACAAAGTAAGTAATTATTGATGAAGAAAATTTACCTGGCGTTCGCGGGAGAATTCTTTTTACTTATTGAAATTTCTAAAATAACACTACTATAACTTTCTTTTATTTACTCAATAGTTCAGAACAATGAAAATATTTGATTAGTATTGTTTTCTCGAATTTTATTGCCAGATGGACTTATAGTGTGTAACAAAAAAAACCGGAATATCACTCATGTAATAAAAATGCGTATTATACGCTCAAAATAAATCTGATTTTCTTTGTGTAAATTGGAAAATAAACCTATGACCAAGATCTATATTATGATAACTTTAAAGTTATAATTGCTTCATTATTTTTTGAAAAATTTCGCTGTAAATATTTACAGGTAACAGAAAATATAATAAAAAAATAAATTAAGATTACAAAGCATTTGAATATTGAATTTAAATTAAAACATTTAAATATTATTAAGAATAACTAATGTAAAAAACGTTGATACCAAAAAATCAGCAGTATAGAAACATTTATGGTAGAATGATGAGAAATTTACTCTTCAAAATTCCTCAATTTCGGTATATAGTAAAAAAGCTAAAAAATTATTCAAATTACAAAAATGCGTGTAGTTCGCTCAAAATAAGTCCAATTTTTATCATTTAAAATGCAAAATAAACTTGAATATCAGGGCTATATTTTGACATCTTTCATGATCATAATGCTTTTTTACTTCTCGAGAAAATTAACTACAAGTGTTGGTTTTTGAAGAAAAAATATAATGTGTAATTTGTGAATTTATAATGAATACAAAGTCATTGAAAATTTCTCAAATATTATCAAGACCAATAGAAAAATCTAAATTAAAAAATTTTTTTTTGACTATCTGCTGCATTTTATGCAAAGATATACATTAATTTTAAATTAGTTATAAAAAGTTTTAATCTAAAAAAAATTATAATCAGTTCTTATAAGCTTAATTATAAAAAAATTACTGCATTAAACACCATTTTAATTTACTATTGATAAGATCTACAGGTTTTCAGCTTTTCGAATACATATAATTTGGTGCGATCATCATGGCGGTACAGAATTTTTTAATTCCGATTTTTTCTGTTACACTGCAAAGTTGGCGTGCATTAATTTATTTTGTCCAGACTCCAGAAATTGAAATAGATATGAAAAAAAGGAAGTTATTAAGCTATTACATTTTAAGTTCAAACAGATCATGTGAGTAATGCAGAAATTTATAATAAGCATTACTAAGAGGTTCTGCGTAAATAAAGATTTACTTCTAACTTTATTTGGATTAATTAAGTTGTGTCTGATTAAATAAGATGCGTTGAAATGTTTGAATAAAAAGAATTTACTATTGAAGTCACACAATATAAGATTTATTTTTACTAATGCAAACTTAAATTCTACAAATTGATTTTGTATTCATTTTATTATCTTTTTGATTGCATGTTATTTATTTACTAAACTTTTTTGAATAATCTCTTTATTTCTGTTGGTTAAAATGTTATTTTGCTGTTTTAAGTATATTTATTCAGAATTATTCAGAGATTGAACAATCATTATGATTTAATATTGTGAAATCTCATCAACACCACCAATATAAAAGAAATATTTAATGAAAAAAAATTCTTTTTCCTTATTTCTAAAATTGTGCAGTTCTATCAATCTGACATTCAAATAATCAAGGAATTTGGTTAGAGCAACAACCAACCAATTAGAACTATGGCGTTTCCATTTAATAGGTATTGATTAGTATCTAATCAGCCCTGTCGTTGAAGAAGAATTTTTTTCAGTAAGGGACACATAATGTCTGTTATAGCTCCGTCAGGAAGTGAAATGGATACACGACATGACACGCTTAATTATACTAGAAATTATATTCTCTTTATGGAAGTGCAAAAGTCAAAAATGACTTATAAAAAAGCACATTTATTAGCCAAATTCCTGATTAATATTTTTGTCGCGCATAATTTTCTTAACGCTAGAAAAATGAATTACTATTTATAATAATATCGAATATTTCAAGAATACTTGTTAAAATTATACAACACCCCTCTTTTTCATTTTTTAAAAAAAATTATTCGTATTTTTAATTCCATGATTTTAAGACTCTATCTCATGAGTTGCTTTGATAAAATAACATAAATTTCTTACCAAAGGAATATTTAGTATACGGCGTGTACCACTATTGTTGTACACCAGTATAATAGCCGACGGACTTCATCGTCAATTTTATTCTAAAAATAATATGCAAATGTATCAAATGTATCAAAGAAAATTTCAAATGAGTGAAAGAGTATTCCGAAACGCAAAGAAACTTGCTATTTTAGATGTGAATGTTATCCTGAATTCAGGATACGCGATTTTTTGAGAATTTTTTAATTTAGTCATATTAAATCAGTTCCATTATTCTTCACAGAATATTAGGCGTTAACTTTAAAAAAAAAAGAAAGTCAACTAACTATTTTGATAATATTATCACCGGTGATGGTACTCCGTGAACTATGGATATAATTGTGTCCTTGATCAAAAGCATGTTTCACTGATGAGATATTATTATTACGTGACAGATAATTAATTAATGGGAGTAAAATTTTACGCCTATTTTTATTTGTTTTACGAAATATTTTAAGTACATACGCAGTAATCAGTTATTAGTACATTATTTATATAAAGAGCCCTCAATCCATTTTTTTTAATAAAAAATTTGATAGAAATTTCAAATTATTAAGTTTTCTTGAAAATCAAGCACACCGTAAGTAAACTTCACGTTAAACATTTCGAGCAACCTATTCGTTAAATTGCATTACGAAATCGTATATAAACTCGCATTATATTTAAGTTTTAAATATGAACTCAAATTATTCAAATAACCAATTTTTTGGTTCTGATAACAACCTCTCATTCCAAATGAATCCTGAGCAAGCGGCAGCTGGTTCACTTCCTTATATGGATGTGCAGAATACTAGCATCAATCCAAGACAAATCTCCTGCTCTGTAAATTCTTCTATCGTACAAGACAATCTTGTGATTAACCAACTCGTTCATCCTATTAAATTTATTTATCGGCCACCAAATGATATTTATATCTATCATATCAAATGTGAAGAAATCTCAATTCAATTATTAAATGAAATTAGTAGTAACGTATCCAACATTAACTTCAATCAAAATGAATACTTCTTCTTTTATCAACAACAAAATGATAATCGAACTTATAAAGTGGTTTGTGAAATAGTCTCTCCCTCTTTTATTATTAATTTTTTAAATAAAACTATTTATGGAATTGAAATTGAACAAAATATTGGCGAAGAATTGATCTTCAAATTTGATCAAAAGGAAAATCTCAAATTTTATTTAACACAATATCTAAATCGTTTTTCATTTAATTAAATTTTAAAATTAAATTATCTATTAGTATGATTATAACGTTAAGTTTAAAATATAGTGAAATTAAGATTATTACCTTAACAAATCGATAATATGATCATTGAATTCATTACGAATTATAGAATATGTTATTAAGCGATTTATATGTTGAAATACTATTGATAGCTACTTTTAAAATTTAACTCGGTAGTTTATTTAAGTTTAAATGATATACTATTTTATCTAATAAAATCAATTAACTCTTTTTATAAAATCAATTTTCTATATTGATTATTTCAAAAATAATTTTAACATTGACGGTATTACTAATATAAGTCTTTCCGTTTGATAAGTAAATCATATAACTCATTATTTCGCGCTGTTTTATTTGAATTTTGATTCTTTAGTTTCGACTATTAATTTCTTATATACCAATCTTGAATTAAGATTTGCATTCAATCAGGAAAAAACTCTAAAATATTGATTAATACAGATTAAGTCACTATTTGAACCACTAGACAAACAAATATTTATAAATTATACGTCTAAGATCATCTCTTTTATAGTTTTATAGTTAGTGATTAAAATGATCATTATACATTGGCAGCTTTTGTATGGTTTACCAAGGACCCCGAAATAGGCTTAACTATTAGCTGTGAGGTAATATATTTTCACTGGAAATATAAAGAGATTACACGAATTTTTTTAATTTTAATTTTTGCAATTTTGCAATTTAGTTATTTACCAAATAAGTATGGCATGAAGTCAATCAGTGACGTCGACCCTATAAAAAATTTTTCAGAAAAATGATCACGTGCCCGAGTCAGGATTTTTTTTGTAGGGCAATTGTAAATCATGTGAAATTAATATTTCAGATCAAATCAGTTGTGCTTAACCCATGAAGGGCGGGCCACGAGCGTTATTAATTGAATAATTAATCAATGTACAGTATTTACGCTTCTTATTTCTCTATTCTCCATGTAATTAACTATAACAACTACTTTCAAATACAATTTAATCAACGTTTGAGAGTTGAGACTTATGGTATTAGTTTATTTTACTTATTCTAATGACGACATAATATAATGTTGATACAACAAACTTACCTACGAAATTACTAATTTTTTTTTTGCTGTAATCTAAACTAAATTGAAAATTTTATAGAAAGTTTTTAATTATCGAGAGACCAAGATCTTCGTTATAAATAGCGTATTTTAAAAATTTTTTACATTCACTAATTTATGTTGTTATTTACGGAGAGGTCAAAATTTGCCGATAATAATAACTTCTTGCACCACTAAATTAATTTAGATTATTAGTCAAAAAGAAATGATTCAAAGATTCATTGAAAGTAAAAAGAAGACTTTTTACTCTAACCATTTAGGCAGCAAATTAATTATCCAAAATCAAGCCAAAATCTATCTTGTAATAAGTAAGAATATAGTATTTATTATTAATTAAACATGAATTATTCAATTTTTGGTTCTAAAACTTTCAAACTACTATTCCTACTAGTTTTCTCAAACGAAATCAGCCCGAACATGATGGTGATGCAAAAATATCATAAGATCATCTTGATATGTTTATAGAGTATCAACATAAGTCCATCAAGAAGACTCGTACAATATCAAGATTTATACATTTGTTAAATATCAACCAAAAACAATTTTATCATTGATTCATTGATTAACACTTTCATCTCATGTCAATTACCAAACGAATGATCTTACTAATTATCATATTAGAAATGTCTTTTATCAATGACAAAACAATAATAATTGAATTTGTTAAGTGATTTGTGAAATATTCTCTCTCTTGAATATTGGACGAATAAATTAACTGATCTTCCATGATCGGTAAAATCTGTCAAATTTCTCTTTTTTTTTTGTAATTCCATTTAAAGTTTTGGGAAGTGCAACTGAATGATAAGACAATGAAAGTAGATACATCAGTTTAAATTTGTTTAATTTGTCTGTCATTAATAATTCCTTAATGTGACTGAATTATTGAGGAAGAAAAATTTTATGATAAAGATCTTATACAGTAGAACCACAAAAATATATGTTAAGGGAGATTGAAGAGATGATGAAAGACATTCAACAGTTGATACCGTTAGCACCACCTACAAATTTGACTATTACAATCTCTCAAGAAGAAATTGAATCATACAACAACTCTGCAAGGTTATCACCTATTAAATCTGAACCAACCATACCGGTTATTCAAGAAGGTAAAAAAGAGGGTAAGAAACATGAAATAGAAAGCACAGATGGAGGAAGCAGTTAACCATCTAAGAAAGGGAATAGCAAGAAAAGGAAAAACGAAAAGAGATTAGAAATAGGGACGCCAAAAGTTCGGTTATAACCGATTATATCCGGTTTTTACCGGTTCGGTTATCGGTTCAGTTTCAGTCCAAGACCGACCGGTTAACCGTCAGTTTTATATATATAAAAACCGATCAAAAAACCGATCGGTTAATTGTAAATTTTTAATATATTCTGAAAAAAAAAATGATTTTGTTTATTGAGAATACCACTAAAAACTATGGTTTTAGTGTTTCTATGTATATTCTCATTTTTGAAATTATCGAATTTACGCGTTGATCACGTGATTTTTCGTTCTCTGAAAAAATCACAACGTCGGCGTTATTGTTGTAAAAAAATTACGTAAATTTAAAGAATATTATTCAAAAAACTATAGTTATAGTTGATACTTTATGGCATTATTTTATTCGATTTTGCAGTATTTTTGCAATCGGTTTTGTAGTTCAGTTTTATCGATCAGTTTTGCGGTCGGTTCGGTTTTGCTTGAAAACTGCAGTTTTAAAACCGAAACCGAACCGAACCGACCGTTGGCATCCCTAATTAGAAATATACAGTGATAATAGTCCTTTAGTTAGTTTTTTTTTCATTATTAATGGAGTTAGTTATACTGTATTTTATACGACTATGTATTTCTTGTTTATATTTGTTGTTCTCTTTGAATTACAGTATTAATAAAGAAATGCGTTACTAACAAAAAAAAAACCTCAAAAATTTATAGAGATTACTCGCCATATATGATGTTCAGAATTAAATAATCGTACAAATTTCACTTTCCTACCTTGACAATATTTACTGACAGGGTCATGGTATTGCTTATCAGAGTTTAAAAAAATTTAATAAAATTATTATATATTTTTTTTTTGTAAAAAAAATCCACTCATCTTTATTTCCGTCTTAGTAGATGTCATTTAATTTGTAAGGTTTTGATTTCTGGGTTCACCAATTATCTATTTTATGATTATGTTTTCGTTATTCGTTAATTACCGAAATGGGAATTATATAACGGCCTCTCTCCTAGAATACTATATATCTATATTAAATAGTTATTGGATAGGTGTATCTATATCGGTCACAGGACCGATATGTTATCGTTCCAACGTTTTTGATTAAATAAGTTTTATTTAACTTTCTATAAATTTCATTTTTATGCTATTTTTAATCCATTTTTTTAAGCTTTTCCTACAAATATTCATTATATCAATCATGTGTTATTGCTATTAAAAAATCTGCATAACTATATTTATTATTAATTATTTTTGTGTAACCATAATGTTTAGACTAAATACTGTTGCATAGTCACGTTATTTGCCATTATCGGGTTGTAACTAAATATCAAATGACCCACAGATTTTATTTTATTTTATTTTTTTTTAAACTTTAATCTTTATTAATATTGTGATAATTATATAAAACAACCTATCACAATTTAGACGCAATGCATCTGCTAATAAAGTAACTGACAAAATTTTCACGAAAAATACAAACACATAAACAAAACCATCTACGAAAATAAAATAACAAAATAAACTATCTACCAAAAATTAAATATAATTCTTAATTTCGATTTAACCTATTTTTAACCAAAATTTATGCTAATATTGTTCAACACTATCATAATCCTTAACGACCTACTTACCATCCTTTCTTACTTTTTTTCTTAGATTTCCCATTTTTCCCATTTTTCCCACCTTTTTTATTTTTTTTCCTCCCCGATTTACCTGTTCTTTAACTACTACCTTTGGCTCACTAATATCTGATTCACTGTCATCCTCAGTACCATCACTACTAACCATCCCTCTACTCAATTCATCCTTATTACCCCGCTTTTGTCCAATTTTTTCGTCCACGGCCATTACTTCTTTTTTGATTTTAGGCGGCAGACGTGATGAACAAACTTGATTTATCTTATTATACGTTTCTATTTCTTCTTGAGACACTGATACCTCTTCGGAATGTCTACCTATCCTTAAGCTCCCGTTTGTATCTTTCATCTTTTCGTTGATCACGTGATCTTTCACGTCCAAGCTCTTGCCCAAAATATCACCTGATGTTAAAGTACCACTCCTATTCTTTCTCTTAGCATTAGCTTTTTGTATTTCTTGGAACAGAACTTCAGTCTGTCTATCTTTATTTACATTGCTAACACCAAAATCTATATTGTCTAACTTAACGCCCATCATACTAGCTATTTCGTTTGCGGTTCTAATAACGTTCTCTTTAAACATTTCTTTCTCTTTAACCTGATCCTCAATTGCCTTATTAACAATTTCTTCCATATCTTTTTCAGTGTACTTAAATTTCGAAACAATCTCTTTATCCCATTCTTCTTTTTCCTTGATCGATTCCTCTACCTTTTTGTCTACTGTAAGTTGCAAATCCTTTTCCGTATATTTGTACAATTCCATCATGTCCTTAACGTCCTTTTCCGTATACTTATATTTACCATAATCCACGAAGTCCTGAGTCCATTCACGCTTCTTAATCAAATGGTCAATTGCTTTCGCAACACTCTTTTCCATATCCTCTTCCGTATACTTAAGTTTGGAAACCCTTTCATTAAACATCTTTGCTACTCTATCTTCCAAATCCTGTTCTGTATACTTAAACTTAGCCAACCTCTCTATCTCCAATTCTTTTGCCTTATTCTTGAACTTAGCATAACTCTCTTTAATCAATTCTTTCTCCTTTTCCTGATCTTCAATTGCTTTCGCCACCATCTCTCTCACATCTTGTTCTGTATACCTGGCCTTAACCAAATTCTCTTCTTTATCATGATTATCCAAAACCATTCACTTCCGTCCCTGACTCTCACGTGACTTGACGTACCGCTCCCACTTGAAATAAAATAATTAAAATTCTTTTTCTTTTGTGGAAACATCCAAGCTCCAAACCCTCAGTTACTGCCTGTTCTAACTTATTCTCATTCGCAAAATAAACATATATAAACTTCTTCCCTTTAATTAAAATAACCTTCCCATAAAACCAATCTCCTTGTCCTTTATAAGATTGCAAAATCTCTTCCTCTGTCAAATTCCATAATTCTTCCTTAACTTCTTTATACACTGTATACTTAAATCTTTCTCTGATCTCTGAAAACTTCATATACTCCGGAAACCATCTAAACAAATACATCTTGTCACCTATCTGTATATTAATGCTATGTCTGCTTCTCCAATCGGCATTTTCTTGGTCTAATTTTAAATGAATACACAATTTAACCGACTTGTACTTAAACTGATTCTTAATTGAAATCGTTTTGACCAAACCCAAATTCCTGAAAACTTTAATAATTTCTTCTTCTTTCCACCGTGCTGGAACGTCATACACAAGTATCTCGATCGGCGTCACCTGATATAATGACGCATCAATTTTTTCGATCGGCAGCTGATCAACCTGAATTACATTGGCACTTTTTTTCCGATTAACGCTATTCCTTTTTCTGTAATTTTTTGTGTCTGACTTGACCTTTTTAAGTTCTATCCTCATTGATTCAACCTCTTTAGATACTTTCCTAATTTTATCATTTTTCTCCAATATTATTTGTTCCTTTCTTTCAACCTCTTTTACCTTATTAAATACCTCACGTGATAATTCTTTGTTCGCTGCTGCACCTCCCGCAGCCAATTTCGAAGCTCCAAAATTTCCCTTGAAAGTCTCTTCATTTCATCTCTATAAACCTCGTAAGAAGTACTTGCGCACTTTAATATTATATCTTTTATATGTGTTTTTGTGCGTAGAACATCTTGTCTAATATCCTCTAAAAAGTTTCCTTCCACTCTATTGTATTCTTCCCACAGATTTTACATTGGGTTAACGGCTAGTAATATTATAATAATTTTAAGATTATGAAGCCATGAAGGTCATTGAGAAATCAAATGGGTCAATCATAATTTGGGAATACTCATTTTCTTGATTATGCTTGAAAAATAACAAACCTCATAATATAAATTTTTTAAAAGTTCGGTATTGAATAAAATATATAGTCTATACTAATTACTTGTTATAGTTATAATAATGACGCGTTACACATCAAATGTAAATGTTAAGTCTTACATTCATTAAAGCATTACACTGTATATAGTAAATAAGTTTAAATTAATTTAATATTCAAGATTTGAAGGATAAAACAAGTAATGATAATACGCCCATGGCTAAAAAGAAGCCTGCGGATTTCATTATCTCAATGAAGTTTTTGTTCCTATTCTTTCCGAAAAGAGTTTGTTGCAATAAAAATATTGGCGAGTTTAGTATAAACAATTATTTTGTTTTTCCTTTCGCTTTGCCGAATAATTGTCATTTGGTTTCATACGTCTAGTCTAACAAATAAGCCAAATTTCTAAATCTAAAATTCGTAATACGATAATTTTGTTCCTAGTTATCTTAATAATACCATGTGTTACACGCACGAATTTAACGGTATTCATAATAGAGAAATTAATTTTAACAATGACAAGTTATGAATAAATCACAAGGAATATTAAGGGAAAAATCTTTAACGGTGTTATTTTAAACTGACCGCTTGGTTTTTGTATTGAATTAGTGTAACACACAATAATGATATTTATGATTCGTCGATTACGGAATGTATTCCAAGTTTAGCTAATGATCTGCAAAATATTATTATGTGCTCCTTGATCGGAGTCACGAATTATAATATATTTTTTTATTTTATGCATTAATAAAATAAATAATTTATTGTAATTTAAAATAACAAATTTGTCATTTATCACCTTAGAAACATAAATTTTGCTATAAATATGTTGTATATGAGTATATATGATAAATGAATATATTTCGGAATTTTATTTCAGAAGTATGTATGCATACAATAGCGCATAGAGGATGTAATATGTATTTATTGGATCTGAATAAGAAAGTCAATTTTTAATTATAATAGCATCTTTCATCAATTTTGTTTTATTATGGATATTGAGTCTATTCTATTTAACATATATAGAAATCGAATATACTCCGATTAAGTCTGGCGCCTAATGGACACAAACTTAAAAAAAAAGAATTATTTCGGGTTTTCCTATAAATATTATGCTATATTTGGAACTTTAAAAAATGACAGCACA
This sequence comes from Rhizophagus irregularis, assembly GCF_026210795.1. NCBI lineage: Eukaryota > Fungi > Glomeromycota > Glomeromycetes > Glomerales > Glomeraceae > Rhizophagus > Rhizophagus irregularis. The sequence continues at coordinate 930,650 of NC_089444.1, read as the reverse complement.
CAATAAAATAACATATCGCTGAACTAAAAATTTTCAGATCTATTTTAATGCGTTATTAATTTTTTATCGTTATTATTTTGCATGAATTTATTTAATAGTTATAATAAATGCCTATTTTTAAACCACTGCTTAATATTGGATCAATAGGCTTTAGAAATTTGTAATAAAGCTTTGTACCATATTGCTTTAGTATCCAATAGTGTAAAATAGGTGATACAAACTATCTACCAGACAGATAGACCCCTTTTTTGTAACATAAACATGATAGTACGTATCAAAAAATTTTGAATATATAGTAAATATGGAATAAAGATCATAGTTGAGAAAGATCTAAAACGCCTTCTCGGGTTTCACGATTGTTTAAAAGTAAAAACAATTTCTTATTAACTTATAAGGCAATTTTAATTTCACAAATAACAATGATCGACAAAAGTATCCCCCCGGGACTTTCAAATAAATATAAATTTATTCGTTTGCATGCATCATTATGAAAAATAGGGGCATCGTAAAATTATATCAGGATACTTGCAATCGAAAAATATCATAAATTTCTTACCAAAATGAACTAGTGTATGGACCAAAAGAATGTCAGTGTATACCGTGTACTACTAATGTTGTACATCAGCATAATAGCCGACGGACTCTTCAATTTTATTTTACAAATAACATGCAAATGTATCAAAAAGGAATTTTCCAATGGATGAAAGAGTATTTCGAAACGCCAAGAAAATTGTTATTTTATTTTAGTAAATAGATATGAATGGTACGACTCAAGAAACGCGATTTATTTAATCTTTTTTTTTAATTTAATCATACTATTCGTCCATCGATGATTAAGTTTGATTAATTTGGCTAAAAATCAGTTCCGTTATTCCGAACCAGTGTTACGAACCATTCATTTTTTCTAATTTATGAGCGTAATTTCATTGATGTTAAACAATAAGATGATTCAATTGGAATTAGGGTGAAGGACAAAAGGAGTATCTGAAATTTTGACTTTATTAAAAAAGGGTACTTCATCAATAATACTGATAGTAATTGGTGGTTCTGCGGACATAAAATAAAATGGTTGATCACATGATAATATCAATAGGGAGCAAATTTACGCCAATTTTTATTTGTTTCACGAATATTTTAAGATTCATATGTATTAATAATGCATTATTTATATAAAGAGCTCTAAATCAGTTTCAATCCTTTTTTTTTAATAAAAAACTTGATAGAAATTTCAAATTAAGCTTTAAGGAAATTAAGTACACTGTAATTTATTTGTACAAACTTCAAATTTTAAAAGTATTATCGGTCCTTTTCGAATAACCTATATAAGTTTATTTTAAGTTTAGTAAATATGAACTCAAATTATTCAAATAACCAATTTTTTAGTTCTAATAACAACCTCTCATTTCAAATGAATACTGAGCAAGCGGCAGCTGGTTCACGTATGAATATTCCTTATATGGGTGTGCAGAATGCTAGCCATTTATCAAACCAATATTACGACAACCCGGGACAAATCTCCTTAAATTCTATCGTACAAGATAATTTTGTGATTAACCAACTCGTTCATCCCGTTACATTTATTTATCAGCCACCAAATGATATCTACATTTATCATATCAAATGTAAAGAAATCTCAATCCAATTACTAAATGAAATTAGTAGTAACGTATCCAACATTAACTTCAATCAAAATGAATACTACTTCTTTTATCAACAACTAAATGATAATCGAATTTATCAAGTGGTTTGTGAAATAGTTTCTCCCTCTTTTATTATTAATTTTTTAAATAAAACTATTTATGGAATTGAAATTGAACAAAATATTGGCGAAGAATTGATCTTCAAATTTGATCAAAAGGAAAATCTCAAATTTTATTTAACACAATATCTAAATAGATCTTCATTGAATTAATTTTATATTTTAAAATTAAATTATGGTATAATTATTTTAGCCAAACATTAAGTTTAAATATAGTAAAAATAAGATTATTACCCAATCGAATCGATAATATGATCATTGAATTATATATATATATATATATATATATATCATTACGAATTATAGAATATGTTATTAAGCGATTTATATGTTGAAATACTATTGATAGCTACTTTTAACTCGTAGTTTATTTAAGTTTAAATGATATCCAATTTTGTCTAATAAATCATTTATCTTTTTTTTATATTCTTTGAATTTTTTTATATTTTTTTTATGAGATAATTAATAAATAAATAAATTAAACAACAAAGAATATTTAGACAAATGGACATTTTTATAAAAAGAGAGATCAACTTTTATGCATTGAAAAAAATTATTTACTAGCAGTCACCTGTTGCTTCACACTGGGAACAATGGTCTTAAACTAAATCATTTTACGAAAAATCGTAATATGTCATAATTCTATGAAAAATTTTTGCTACACGTTACACAATTCAAATTAATTTATACAGGGCAATCTAATAAATATCCACCAAATTTTAAATGCGATTCAATGTCAATTAGGAGAATTATTATTAGTCATAGCTGATTAATCTGATGATTAAAAAGATCATTTTTATAATACGTAAATATAAAAGGTAGAGTAATTGTTAAGAAAAAATAGAAAAATAATAATAAAATAGTTGTACCAATTAATTGAAAATTTTTCGGGTTATGCTCAATATTCGATTTATTATTGGTTCGATCATTTATACATACAGTATATATATATTTTTTCAAATAGGTTTAGGTTAAATAGGTTCAATTTTTTAATATAAGTTAACCAAATTTTGACTAATTCCTGCATAAGTGCATTTTCCTGCGCCATTGCAAAATCACGTGACAATACAGGCGGCGTTCTATTTAAGGCTATTTAAAGACTTACTAATATTATTCGTGGGAATAAAATTTCTCGTGATTAACAATATAAGATAATTTCTTTATTATTGTACTATAAGAGCTATAAAAGCTTTAAAATAACCAAAATACAAAGAAACCTAAATGTATCATGATATCATAAAAATTTTTCTTTCTTTCCAAATAATTGAGGATCATATTATATTTTTCCCAACAGTTATTACATATGAAGTTTTGGGCGTAAATTTCTAAATGTGACTGATAGCCGAACATTATCTATGCTTCATAGATGCACTTTATTGATTTGGTTACGTAGGATAATATTATAATTTAATAATTAGATCAAATAAATAAATCAAAATACGTTCTTATTTTATCGCTTTTATAAGGGCAATAACGAACTTTTTTAATATATTTGAAACGTTGATTAAATAACCTTTTAATGAGATAATAGAATTTCTTTTTGATTTTCTCATGTTATTAAATAAATATAATCATATAAATATATTATTTATTTAGATCAAAGAAAATCTGGTTTTTTTTTACCCGAATATATTAAAAGTGGCGTGTTAAATTAATATATTATAAATACTGGTCAAAATAACGCGCCGTTATTTGTTAATCCTAAAAAATATTAGATCAAAAATGAAAAAAGGGTCTAACTTTATTTATAATATTTATTGAATCTTATCATCATATCAGTTAGTTATCAGGAATTCTTTTTTGGAAATGATTGTTTAAATGACTTCTTAAATAATATCTCCTTTGTGTTTGAAACACTTATTTTACTTATTTTACATCTAAATACAGAACAATGTGTTATGTACTGCAAAAAAAGAATTATAATATACTAGGTAACAGGAACTGTTGGAGCGCCTGAAGCGTTATATTCACATGACTATCTAAAAAAATATATCACTAAAAAATGTGCTTAACTAAAAAATGTATATATTAGTATTTAAGTTAAAAAATGTATAGTTTAAATAATGCATCGCTAAAGTTATACTTAAAAAAGTGTAAATGTAGTTAAATTTGTGACCACGTTGTAAATTTTCGATTTATTTCCATGGTATCGCAACACAATTTTTATTTTACAACAGAAAATATTAGTTGAACAATTTGGTATCATATGGCTGCATAGAGATTAACCTTAGTTCTTCGGCCATTCTCTCGTAATCTCTTAGTTTTAATACACTGGAGTCTTTCAAATGAAAATGGTCTAAAAAGAATATTTTGGAGAGCACAGCGTATTTAATGATGTTCAACAGTTTCATTTTATCTGGATTTACGTTTACGAAGTGTTGATAGGTTTGTCATCTGTTCGCTTGTTTTACTATTTTATTGATTTATTGAATTGTTTTTATGGTTTTTATCAATTTTTTTTGAATGTACAATTTATAGACTGACACTTTAAAAGCAACGGTTTATTAGCAAAAAAAATATATATATAAATGTCTCACTGTATAACTTGTGCGAAAAGTCAAGAGGATCTCTTCGTAAACCAATTACAAAAAATGGATATAAAATATAAGAAAGCTTTTCTACACGTCTATGTTTTCTAAATATTGGACAGCTGACTTACTAATACCAAAGTGTTTAGCAATGAGCCGAGTTGTCAGGCCTTCTAAATTTTTTTTTTCAATTATTTGCCATCTAATATGTAATGAAAGAATTGATTTTGACATGATAGCACAAAATAATTGTTTGTAAAATTGAATTTGTTTATTTATTTTTATTTATTTCATCATTGATCATTTAGTATAAATCTCGAATCACGTAACAATCCGACACACGTCCCAAATCTTATAGAAACAGCTGTAATGGCTGTGTAAGAATTATCAGCTTAACGGATTATCTGCTCAACCGTTATACAAGAATTATCGGCTCAACGGCTGTAAAAGAATTAATAAAGTAATAGACTTATCCAGTTTCGTTCTACTGTACAATGTTCTCTCAAAGTGGGTTGTGTAATCTCCCGCCGCAGTCAAGTAAAAAATTGGTTACGAAAAAAAAAATATGAACTTATTTAATTATATTATTTTATTTATTCAAATTATCATGACAATAACTTTCTTTTTTTAGCAAATAATTGTTTTTTTAATATACTGTAAATACCCAACGAATACAGTTTAAATATCAATCGTTAATTACAATATATACATCATATTATTATTATATCACATATTCACATATTAATAATATTATTTTATAATATTTCAATTTTATTTTATTTTATATACATAATTGAAAATTTTTATTGAATAAAAAAAATTTTCGGAATTCGAAATACTTTTAAATTTCTAAATAAAATGTGTCAGAATTACTCTCAATTGAATGCAATACAACTAATTTTTATATTGTTTTTATTGAATTAAATAACTCGTGAACTTTGGGAGAAATCGGTGAAAAAAAGTGTGGGTAATTGTGGCTAGTATCTTACTTTGTAATAATTCGAGTTTGGTTTAATTATGAATTTTTTTTTTATGAAATCTTTTTCAAATGAAACGTAATAAAAAATATTCAAATCTTTATTAGGGAATAATAAATAAGTAAATAATAATTGTGAACAAAGAAATTTATTTTAATAATTTATTTATATTAAAATGTTTTTTTTTTCTCCCCGATCTTATTCTCTTATCAAAATGCACGATTAACAAACTTTGTACATACCTTGTTTTCATTATTTGAACGGAATTAAGCCTTTTGAACATATTTCGTTAAATTCATCTTTTTAAAAAAGAATATTTTTAAATTCTTTTTATTGTTATTCTTGCGTTATCGCAAAGTTTCTCATCACAAGTCTATTTAAAGGGAATTATAGCTCATATGACATGGCTAAATACGCGCTGGCCCTATAAAAAAGGAACGTTCACTGTATATATGTAAAATAGTCACTTACAATTGTTACTAATCAGAACATAATTTAGGCTCCTTTTATATGTAGTTTAAACATAATCTAACTGTAAAATATATGGTAAATGAGACCAATTTGAACAATATATGATCATAATTTTATCCATTTTATATTCAAAGATATTAGTAATGACAATTTTATATTCATAATTGATAAATCATTTATACATTATTCGTAAACTATTTATTCAACAAATGTTTATTAAATGTATGTAATATATTGTGATTTCATTTATATAATAAATTAATACAAATGTTAAATTCACTATGTATAAATATGTATGCAAAGTATTAAAATACCAACTGAATTATTTATTATAACGTCGTTTTTTGATAGATTTGACAACACCTTCAATCGAGCGAATTTCAAACAGTTGATTCAGCCTTTTTTCGAGTTGATCTGCGAAGTGTAGTTAGCTGCAGTACTTTTTATTTCTATTCAACGTAAAAAACAATTGCTAATAATTAAACTAAGCTAACATACACACTGAAGGTTTCTTTCATTTTTTTCATTGGAATCATCTTCAATTTGTTGATCTTCAGCAGATTCTTCTGAATCAGTATCAGCTGGTTGATCTTCCTGAGCACGTGTTATATTATCAATTGGTTGTTTTTCAGTAAATACGTTAGAAACATTAATTTGTCGACTTTTAGTAGTTTTATTTTGCTGAAACATTGATTTTCGTCTACCACAATATTATAAAATGGAGCTAATAAATGTATTTTGGTATACATACGCATTGGAAAGAGTAGGTTCTTCTTGAGCACGAGTTTTATGATTTTTACCTAATAAATTAATATATTAATTAGGATGCTAATGTTAATATAAAATGCCAAAAAAACTTAGACATGAAATACTTTACCTTTTACTTCATTATTGTTTTTTACATGACTGAAGTTTATTTTGCGATGCATGAGATATACTAAGGCAGTCACCAATACAGTCTGGAAAATGAGCTCGAGGGTTAAATTTTTAAATTTACGTATAATACTCAAGATGTTTATATTGAACTCCAGCAGGAATATGGCGCTCAACAAGATCATAAAAGGCGGTCTAAAAATATAATAATCATAATTATCAAATGACCTATTTACTTTATATTAATAAATAATATTTACCCTATAACTTTCATATACACTTTTATTCATATTCAATTTTGAATATAATTTTGCGAATTGACTTGGTCCGACAGGAGGTTTTGGAATTGGCGCGATAGACAACTGACTATTATTTTCTTTGTTAACTATGCTATGCTTGTCATCTGAGAAATGTATATACTGTTTTAGAAGTGTTAATAGCATTCAAAATAATTATACCTCTATATTGTCTGGTTCTTATTCAGAACTTGACAGTTCTAAGCTAGATTTTTTGTATTTTTTGGATTCTTTTTTGGTTGGCCCGTTGGTACATATTTTTTACATTAGTTCTTATGAACATTTTTACTATAGTATTATCAGAAGTAGGTTTTGAAGTAATATTATTACCTTACCCATTTCTTTCATATTTGTTTCATCTTTTAATTTTTTATTTTTGCTTCCAAAGCAGCAACACGTGCTAAAATTGATGATAATAATTTTTCATCCACTTTTTTTGTAGTATAGTCATCATCATTGAACTTTGGGGAAGCTAAGATTTGAGAATCTTCAGCAGTCTTCATTATTTTCGGGAGCTGGTGATGGCTTCTTGACAATAGATTTGACAACATTTTTTCTTTTTCTGGTCATGTTTATAAATTTGAAAGTTAACGGCTAAGTGGATTTTAAAAAACAAATCATGATTTAAACTTTATAATTAGACTAATTAGACTTAAAATAAACTTCATTACGAATACTCATTTGGATTTTGTAGTACAAATTAGGATTAGTAATCATTAGTAATGTACAAATTATTCATATCTTTATTGTAGTGTAAATAAGTATTAGTAGTATATATGAAATTCCCACGAAATAATTTTGATAAATAAATAAAGGAATAATTTAACAAGTTCTTTGAAGTTTATATTATTAAAAAAATCACATACAATGTCAACCCAAGAATCAAATAAAATGAACAAAACTTTTTGCACCTGTTCAAAATGCTGTGAAAATGATACTGAAAATGGAATTGGAAAATTAATTAATTAATTTCAAAATCCACACGAGCCAGAGACTAGGGATTGGAATCGATTCAACTAAAATCGATTTAATCGAAAATCGAATCGTATCTAATAGAATCGATTAATCGAATATAAAACCGAATCCCAATAAATCGAATTTTTATATTTTGGCGCGGCAAATATAATCTTGCTGTTTCTATAACCACGCCACAATGATAAAAAATCTCAGAATTAACATAAAAAATTGAAAAAATTCAACAATTGTGATGGCTTTTTGACCAATAATAATTGGATATTGGACAATTAGACAATTGAGAATTTAATCAAACATTATCCAATCGAGTTAATTGTGGCTAATGTTTAATTAATTAAAAAAAATTTTTTTATTAATTGATAATTTCGAGTTCAGGGCCTGGATCATCTTTTGGCCAGAATTAAATATAATTCTATAATGCGGGCCAATAATGTCTACTGCATATTTGTACATATATTTTTTATTATAATGATAACAAATTTTGACTTTTTATATAATAATTACTTTAGTTAATAAATTTTTCGGGGGGTTTTTATTCAGTGCAAAAATAAAATCATTTTACTTTTTAATCAAAATTTTAAAATTTTTCAATTGAGATTATTTTAATGTTTTAGTTAAAATCCACCTAAAATTTTGTGCCGCCGGGATCATCGAAAGCGGTTACATCACGAAAATGTTTAAAAAATGATTTTTTTTGTTAAATTACTGAGAAACGATTAATCGATTCTTAAATCGATTCTCGGGTTTCGATTTTCGATTGAATCGATTCCAATTCCTAAGCCAGACACCGTAAAAAAAGAATTGGAAAATCCATTACCAGTATATTCACTGGGCTAAAAATGTTAAAGAGGATGATGTAGGACTCTTGTCATTTTTAAGATTTGGTGCACATGAATTTATTGATGCTTGTGCAATTGATCACTGCGTAGGATTCTTAGAGTATATTATATTATAGATAAAGAGGAGAAAATTTAGATTTTTTTTTCTTAGAGGGTGAATTTACGTAAAATATACCAATTATTAATTATTTTCTATATTTATTTACATTTTATGTACATATTTTCGTAATGATGAACATTTATCGTACATTTGTGTATTTAAAAATGGACAATTGTAAAATTATTGTTTAACAAATAGTAAACGAGCTAGACATTATATGGTTAAAAAAATGCCATATATATTTATGTACAATGCATTTTTATAGGATGGTTACTATAACGTAGGAAAAAAATCTTTTTATTTGGATCGTTGTGTAATGCAAAAAACACCACATATTTGTTATATTATACATTATCATTATCGCCGTTTTTAAAATGGTGTGAGCAGTTTATTTGTGATATATTCGAATATCAACATTTGTCCGGTTTTCATCCAGTATTCGTCCGGTATATGTCTTCTTATTCAAATATAACTATATAACTGCATACACCATTTTGAAAACGGCAATAATCTATCTTTATTATATTACTAGGTAAATTTAATTATAATTTAAGATAGATTACATAGTTTCATATTAATATTAAGTGATAGTTTTTTTTAGATAGATTTTTAGATATATTGTTTAGTTATAGGGTTATCGATATGCTATTATTGATACCTCTAAGTATTTATATAATTATGTAATCTTTGATTAAAATAATCAATATAATGCATTACTAATTTTTTTTTTTGTTTGATTTTGGACATGAAACATTAATAATAAATGTACAGCCAATTTTTTTCACAGTAGTGCTTTTAGTGAAACATGTACGATGACGGACAACTCCTCCCTCACGATCTACATGATCTTTAATGACCAGAACCCTTGTCATTTAGCCCAATCATTTATAAAACTTCGCAATCTTCCATAATTGAAATTTCTTTTTTGAATATAATAGCACATGTTCATCCTTATCAGACAAGATCGCCTCATCACAAACATCATTACAATTTTCTACAAAAAAAATGTAATAAAATAAAAAGAAGGGTTAGAAATGATTACCATTGTAACCTGAAATTATCTATCCTAATCCTTAACTCTAAACCTACTCTAACCCTAAGCCACTCCAAACCAACACTACTATAATGATAACGCACCTAACCTAAACCAATCTTCTTACACTAACCCTAAGCTGCTCCAAAGCCAAATACCACTCTAAAGCCAACATTATTTTGCCAACATTATCTGTTATTCTACCTAATTACATGCCTTGAGCAAATTCTGAAAGATGAATAATTTGAATTCTTTTTCTTCTATAAGGTAGGTTTGCACGAAAGGGAAAAATAAATGAAATTATTTATGGGTTTTACGTTCAATATTAAAGAAAGAAAAAAATAAAAATATTCAAATGAAAGAGGGCGAGCAAACGTGGGAAATACTGATTGACGATAATCAAAAAAGTTTTATGAAGTATACATCACGTGTCTACCATATTGAATTACGTAATTCACGTGACAAACAGCATCGATAAATAATAATTTCTTTTTTTTAACCTTATCTAATTTTTATTTAAAAATTATAATTGATCGAAATAGGTTTCATGATACCATAATAATAATATTTATGCGACTTATTCGTAAAAATGAAACATTATTGCAAAGAACTTTAAATAATTTACTCTAGCCATTTGACACTCCTGCAAGTACAAATCTCAATCGCGCCATTTTAGGGATCTACATAAAACAAATAAAACCGGTTATAAATTATGCCGAATCTCAAAAAAAGGGTTTAAAAAATTTTCTTTGTTATTTTTCAAATTAGTGTATCCCATAAATATTGCCTCTAAAAATCATCGATTTCCAAAAATTTGCGATTATAGACACAATTTTTTTAGGGTAGTTTCCTTGTTAAAAACGTTAGGTGTTACACAATATTTCAAAATTTGTTTATACCCTAGAAAATCACCAAATTCTAATGTAAGAATCAATGGATGAGAGTATTCCGAAACGCCAAGAAAATTCTATTTTATTTTAATAGATAGATATGAATGGTATCCTGTTGTATCATATTACACGACTCAAGATACGCGATTTTATTTCTTTTTTAATTTAACCTTATTATTTGTCCATCAATTATGAAGTTTGATTAATTTGACTAAAAATCAGTTCCATTATTCTTCACAGAATTTCTTAAACACAGATAAATAATATAAACAATATTAGGCGCCAACTTTAAAAAAAAAGGAAGTCAACTAACTATTTTGATAATATTATCACCGGTGACAGTACTCCGTGAACTATGGAAATAATTGTATCTTAAAAAGCTTGATCAAAAGCCTAGAAGAATGCTTCACTGATGAGATATTACGTAACAGATAATTAATGGGGAGCGCCTATTTTTATTTGTTTCATCAAACATTTTAAGATGCATACGCAGTAATCAGTTATTATATATAAATAAAGAGCCCTCGATCCATTTTTTAATAAAAAATTCGATAGAAACTTCAAATTATTAGGTTTTCTTGAAAATTAGGCACACCGTAATTAAACTTCACGTTAAACATCGTTAAATTGCATTACGTACGAAATCGTATATAAACTCGGCATTATATATTTAAGTTTAAATATGAACTCAAATTATTCTAATAACCAATTTTTTGGTTCTGATAACAACCTCTCATTCCAAATGAATCCTGCAGCTGGTTCACGTATGAATATTCCTTATATGGATGTGCAGAATACTAGCATCCATTTATCAAACCAATATTACGACAATCCAGGACAAATCTCTGTAAATTCTTCTATTGTACAAGGCAATTGCGTTCATCCTATTAAATTTATTTATAGCCCACCAAATGATATCTACATCTATCATATAAAATGTAAAGAAATCTCAATCCAATTATTAAATGAAATTAGTAATAACGTATCCAACATTAACTTCAATCAAAATGAATACTTCTTCTTTTATCAACAACAAAATGATAATCGAACTTATCAAGTGGTTTGTGAAATAGTTTCTCCCTCTTTTATTATTAATTTTTTAAATAAAACTATTTATGGAATTGAAATTGAACAAAATATTGGCGAAGAATTGATCTTCAAATTTGATCAAAAGGAAAACCTCAAATTTTATTTAACACAATATCTAAATAGATTTTCATTATAGTCAAAATAAGATTTATTACCTTATCGAATCGACAAAAATTTTTTGATTTCTAAATAGAATATATTATGTTAATTTATTTATAGGTATTATGTTCGAATTCATTACGAAATATAGAATATGTTATTAAGAGAATTATATATTGAAATATTGATAGCTACTTTTAACATTTAACTCAGTAGTTTATTTAAATTTAAATGATATCCGTTTTTATTTAATAAAATCAATTGTCTTTTTTTATATAAAATAAATTATCTATATAGTAGAGAAAACATTACTACTACCTTTGAAATATTATTTCAAAAATAATTTTTATCACGGTATTGCTTAGGGTACGCTCGGCTCGCCATGAGTTCAACTTAAACTTAAAATTCCTTAACAGTTAATCATAAGTTAAATGTAACTGAAATTACTTTCATACAAATTACGAATTTCATTTATGCTTATTTCGAGTTCTTTGTACCATTACGGTGGCGTGAAAGACCAAATGGTTAGTGTAATATACGCCATAAGCATAATGAGAAATTTGAGATGCTCGTAAATAAATATTTTATATTGATCTTTAAATAACGAAATAATGAATTAAAGATCTATCAATAAAGAAAGTTGTTATAATATAATATAAATGCTGTTATTATTAAGCATTTATTCGTATTGTATTCAGTTGTTTGCTGTATTACAAATGCATGACTCAAAACTTTCAAAAAAAAAAATAATTGTAAAGTAAAATGAAATTAATATAACCGCTAACACTCCAGTAACTCATTGAAATTACATACCAGAATAGACGATCATATTAATATCTTTAATCTAAAGACTCAAACGATATTTATTCATAATATTGTGCCATTTTTATCTGAATTATATCAATTTAAAGTTCTATTCTAATGAATCTACAATCCCATAAAAAAATTCTGGAAAAAACTCCGATAAATGATTGTTTTTAGTTTTTATTCCGAAGAAACTCAGACACGTGATCATTTTTCTGAAAAATTTTTTATGGGGAATAATTTTATGTGAATAATTCCGCATTTCTGTATTTCTGTAAACTAAGCAAGTCAAAATTTCAGGGAATTGAGGTTTTAAATTATACGAATATGCTACTTTACGGAAAATACGGAAAAGACATGAAAACATAACTTCTTTCAGGGTTTTTAAGACAAGGCAAAAAATGTGAGTCGAATGCGTTATTTTATTCCATATACAGTATTATGTGTTGAGATGACAAAAAAGCACTGAAAAATAGAAAAATAACTTAGTAAAATAACTTAACAGATTTGGAAATTGTCAGATGAAAATTAAATACAAAGAAACTTTAACATTATTAATTTTCTAAATGTTTTTTCCTTTTTGGATTTTTATTATTAAATCTTTTTCTCGGGTTCTGATTATTATTTTTTTAAATCAAACGATCTCATTGAGAACATTGGTCAGGAATTGATTGAACTTTACGTTCCGTCAATTAGAAAGTAATCCTAAAAATAATATTCAACTTTACCTAATTAGTTCAAATAATAATAAATGATTAATTACTATATCAAAAATAATAATGTGTAAATGAGATTTATTATAATTTCCTTGTCTGTTTAGTGATTTTAATCGGAATTGATTTTAGTTTTTTCTTTTGCATATGCGAGTTTCTATTATAAAACTTCGCAACAAACTTAGATATTATTTATTCTATGACAATATAATAATGTAGGCGTAAAATATTTTATTGGAGCAACATGCATATACATTTTTTATTATATATTTAATATCAAACTTTATTTATTTACTTAAAGGAATAAAAATTTTTGCTAGAGTCTAACTAATTTGAGAAGTTTATAGAAATTTATTACCATATTGAGGAAACTTAGATTTTGCGTAACCTACTTTATTAAGTAAGTGCATGAATTTTCTTATAAAATTTTTTTTTTTTTGAAACCAATTATATTCATTCATTTGTTATTATTTACGGAGTCAGAGGTTATAACAATATTTGATTATATTAGTATATATATTGACCTGAATGATAACTTGTACTACTTGAACAATTTTTAGATTAATCACGAATCATAAAAAGAAAATGATTCAAAGAATCATTGAATAAAATAATAAGACAAAAAGAAATCTTTTGCTTAAGCTGTTTTGGTAATTAATTATCCAATATTCAATTTACATATATGTAAAACCCCTGAATTTGAACAACCCCTTTTTTTCAAGAAAATTTATTAGAAATCTTAAATTCTAAAATTATCTTACAAACAAGTAAAAGTATAATCATTTGTAAACATAAGCATGAACTCAAAATATTCAATTTTTTGTTTCTGAGACTTCAAACTACTATTATTAATTTCACATCTCCGTCAAACAAACCCCGAGCAAGTGATCAGCAAAGACAATATTATTGTCGATCAACTCATTTATCCATGGAGTTTTTTATCAACCGCCAAATGATCATTTTATTATATTGACATTAAATATAAAGAAATTTTATTTATAATTACTAGGTATTACACGAATTTACATTGACTTCAACCAAAATGAATATGACAAAATAATGGTAATCGAATTTATCAAGTGGTTTATGAGATAGTCTCTCTCTCTTAAATTACAAATTTTAAATATAGCATTGAAATAAACTGAATATTTGGAAATGAGCAGTGCTGTAAATCTAATATTAATTCATTATTACTAAATTTACTAGATAGAAAATTAAGATCGATTACCTTATTTTTTTGGGATTACTTCATTTTTAAATATATTAATTTTCAATTTTTTTTATCTGTTGCATTTATTTTTTCTATCAACTGAACTCTATTAAGCGTCCAAATGAATTATTTACTTTGATCAAGATCTTTAAAATTGGAAAATAAATTAGAGTATTATAATAATGATAACTTTATCGTTAAATATAATTGGAGGAAAATAATTTATACTTTCCCGTTATAGAAATAACTCTATGTTAAATCAAGTCTTCTGGTTGGATTCCGCTATATAATGATCGTGCTGATCATGATTTGCAATAGGTACATTTCATTCGAAATTCATTTCACCGAAATCAATTTCGCCGAAGCCATTTTGCCGAAAGGAGGTTCACCGAAGGGACATTTCACTGGATGGAAATTTTATCAAGTGGACATTGAATCCTTTCCCTAAATCATCCATTTCGCTGAAATATACTTTGCCGAATCCCATTTCCCTGAAGCTATTCTGCTTAAATGGACATGCTGTTGAAAATAGTCATGGTGAGTGTGAAATTTTAATTTCTTTTTTTATATTAATTTTCGAATTATCTATACATTTTTTCATAAAAAAAATTCCAATTAGCCAGGACGGATATAACCGATTTATCATATTAAGAGAAATTTGTGTAACTATAATCAAGTTACTTTAACCGTTAACTATACAAATTTTTTGTCATGTGCTTTACTAGTTTTAACATTAATTTTCTCTTTGCATATAAATGAAATTTAGGGTTCCGTCCAAAATCCCGAAACTCAAAATCCCGAAATTCAAAATCCTGACGCGTCAAAATCCCGAAAATATATTTTTATTGTACTGTATATATTAGATTTAAATTAATTAGATGTACAAATATAGATTAGGGGATGGAAAGATGGCATAATCGGCATATATATAGCAGAGTAGTCGGAAATTTTAACAAGAATTTTTGTTAAAGTCTTGATTAGTAGGATTAAATTACTAGTATTACAGAGCGACTTTCGGGCAGCATTAAAGCTTAATGTGGGCCAATTATTCTGGATTTTGTACCTGTCGGGATTTTGGCCATTTGGGATGTCGTACCATACCCGTTTGTTTAACAATTAAGAACTATCAAAATAATTAAAACTATAATAAATTATACAAATAAAATAATGAAAAAGGATTTTTTTAGAGTAATCTTAATGCTCACCAGAGGTAAAATTCACCTGGAGTAATATTTTACTATATCACGTGATTTATATTAAAATTTAAAATTTTTTTCGTTTCTGAAAAATTTTCATGGCATTGTGAAACTCTTTCCCCTTTTTTTACATTTTGTTAATTTTCCGCAGTTATTTTTGCGCTAGTTAGTTTTTTTTCAGTTTCGACTTGAAACGCTAAAGGGGAAGAGGCCCAAGAGGGCGCCTCTGGTTGTATACGAGGTTTTTAGTTAGTATTTTACCTACACCCAAAGGAATATGACTTCTTCAAATCCTATAGTAATAGACTGGTCTTCATCATCACACTCGTTTATTCGCATAGATGACCCTTCATTTTCACAACATATTTCATATTATCCAATTCCGGATATTGATTCTCAAGCTTTTCCGAATAATAATCAGGAGGACTATCCAATAAAAGATTTTTCTTCTATATCTCCCATTTCTTTAACGACGACTCCACCTAATGTCGATAATTCTTTTCTCATTTCTTTCAAGAAATTTCACGTGACCAAAATACACAAAGCCGGTTATAACAAGATTTACGAATTTAGACGTTCAAAAAGTTTCTTTTTTGAGATTGTTGATCACCATCTGGACACCAATCAACTTCATTTACGGATACACACAAATGATTATCTCATGTCAACTATTCCTATTAAGTATCATTCCACAAGTGCACTACCAAACGCCAAATATCAAATTAGCAAAGGTCTTCAGCATTTTTTTTCCTCACAAAAAGTTATTCCACGTCGTATTCAAAAAAAATATTTTGATATGATACGCAATAAATTATTAGATAGAATCATGTTTATCAAGTCACGTGAGAGTAAAATCAACAATAAGAATACAACAACGAAAACTTTTTTTAATTTCTCGTACAAAAGATATAGATTTCATTTTGGTATCTTTATCCCTTACGACTATAAGATTGAGGCAAAAGGTTTATCTATTCCACCTCGACTTTGTGAGGTCCCTTGTCCTATAGTAATGTCTAATAATAGATATGGATGTGGCTTACATTTTTTTCACAAATACCCAGCTGCAATAGCTTTTGTACGAAACGAACATGGTGATTTTACATTTAAAAATCAACATCAAGATAAACAGTTCCACGCTAATTTGACATTTGACCGATGAATAAAAAAAGAATCGAAATCGATATTCTCTTCAAGAACGGGCATCTCTTATAACTCAAGATATATTGTCTGCAATTCAAATCGTAAATTCAGCCCTGGCCGTACTCACATTTATCACAAACTTATGAATAACTTCCAACTAACCCCAAGTCCTAATCGGAGGACAGCTAAAAAGCAGCAAATTAGATTCGAACGATCTTGTCGTCGTATCTTATCACAAGAAGTTACTAAACCAGACGCTGTTTCCAGTACATCAACGAAACTGGCCGCGGCTAAAAAAGGACGCTTCCTCTTTTTACCATCTCAAAAATTTACGACTCCTCTCAAACACTTACGTTATAAGAAGACTGTTGATACCCCTAAACAAAAGGATTATAATTTCACTATTCCACATTATTTCGGTATTAATACGAATACGCCTAACTGATCAAGGGCTACAAATAATATTTCTTCTGCTATAGCTATGACTTCACCTTCGGTGCCTATTGGTGAAATATTATATACAGTTTCTCCTTATAATCCTATTCCGGACATGTTTATTCCTATCAAATATCGCGATATCATACCGCCTGATCCTATTTATGATAATTTTGGTTCCTTTATTGCCCCTGGGTCTAGGGAATGGTTTACTTATATGTATCAATTGGATTTAGATACCCGTGATGAACGCCTTAGCAAAGCAGATGATGCTAAATTTATTGCTAGAATTGATGAACTTACTGCTGATGGTGACGCTTCTAGAGCTCATTATCAACAGTATCTAGAAGAACGTTCAAAGGAAATAACCGAACTTATAATACAAGAAGATATTAGAATTCATGATTTAGCCATATATCACGGTACTAGTTCTAAACACGTCAAATATCGACAACGTCAGGCGAGTGATTTAACCAGGTGGAGCAATTCCTATCATAATTGTATGATGAATCCCCAACGTCCTACCTCTTCCAACAAAAAGAAAAAGAAAAAGAAGAAACTCTTACAATCGGAAATGGATTCTTTTCTCATTAACTACCCTAACGTGTCATCTCCTCTTAGTTTAAAGTGTGACACCACACGATCAGTGTTTGATTATAAGGATAATATACTCCCTACCGAGCCATACACATCGGACGACACCAAAGAACTTGAATACCATCCTTCGAAACGTAATGATCGCACTTTTGATAATAACTCGAGTTCCTACAACATACCTAAACGCTCTCGCCTAGATACTCCTCTAGCTCTCGATTCCGAGCAGGCGGGGTCGTTCAAATAATTTTATTAGTTTTCTTATATTTAAAACTTTAGATTAGTGTTTCGTTATTTTGGAATCATTTTTATATATAGACGTTGTCTATTTCTTATTTCTTTTCTTTTTTTTAAACTTACAATGATAGTATATACAATAAGAATAGTGTTTACCATTCCACCTATGACAGTATTTACAGGTGGTGGCTTAGGCCAAAAGAAAAATACGGATCAACTAACTTTTCTTTTTTTAGATTAGCTTTTTCAATTGTTCCCATTTGATTTTTTAGCGTAGTCCTACTTTATCAAATAGTACAGATCGAAGAGTGGGGTCCCATAGGGGACGATGAACAAAGGTCTATACACATATATTAGTTTTAAGTATTTTTGAACTCTTTCTTCTTCTATTTGTAATAGCCTGGGTTTTAACACTCTTTTAGTAATAAAATAAATAAATAAATAAATTTTCATGGCATTGTATAATAAAAAATATAATAAAAGTACAATATAAATGAATAAAAACGTGTATAATTTTCTCCTCATTTTATTATAATTATTGAGTAAAAAATGATCAAGTTTTATTAGAAGTAATGAATTACAAGAAAAACGTGCGGAAACACTTCATTTTTTCCCAAACATCCCACCAGGTCTAATAGTTGAAATAATATTTATACTAATTGATAATTTAATTGCTTAATTAGAGCGAACGCGAAATCGTACAATGTTGCAATGCATTCTATTAGGGGTTAAAAAAGCTATATAAAGAACCGTTGTACTAATCAAATACTCCAACAAACCTATATATGCACTACATTTTATAGTAACTTCGCATTTACTCTCTTACGTTTGGACATTTCCGGTTTTTTGCATACCAAACATCTTCGTTGTGATTTTGATGTTACTCCACTATCACCAGTTTCTTGTATGTTAACGTGGATTTGGAAGTATTTTTGAATAACATACTAACTTAGAAATTCTTTTCTTCTTGAATTTTTAATTTTTATTATTGATTTTCATTTCGTCTTTTGAACTTGGGAAAACATATTTTTATTTACTAATAAATAAATATCCTTTCAAAGAGGGAGAAGAATAAGATATCTAGTTAAAAAGTTCGTAAATCTTTTTTTTTTTTCAACAAACCAAATTCTGCATACCAGCCGGTTGCAGTGATATAATAAATCATGCACGTAAAGGTGCGGGTTGGTCCATACACTACCATTTTTGGTGAATGACAATTCGGCGAAAGAGTCCTTCAGCAAATGTCCGGACATTCAACGAAATGGCTATTCGGTAAAATGACACTTCAGAGAAATTTCACTTCAGCAATGCAAAATGGCTTTGGTGAAATGGGTTTCAGCGAAGTAGACTTCGATGAAAGTTTCGGATACCCAATAAGTCAATCAAGTCATGGCTGCTGAAAGTCATCATTAAATCTGAATATTTCTCCATGAGAACCCTTTTTTCCATTTTGTTACTCAACAAATTCTTGACAATTACGGGACATTATTTATATAGAAATCTTATTGTAATTTTTTTCTTATACTCGGAAAAGTTCTATAAATGATATTATTAACAGATCGGGAATCCGCAATGATTCCATAATATCTCGCAAATTGTTGATAATTTTAAGATGAAATTTTAATACATTATTTGTTCATTATTACAAATTTTGTATGTGTAAATTTTAAAATATTCTTTTTGATATTTTATGTTTCATATTAATTTTGAATTGATTTACGTGCACGTGCATCGATATCGATGGATTTAAAAATCTTTCGGAAATTATCATCGGCTCAAGCGGAAAGAACCAGAATTATTCTCTAGATAAGAAACACGTTCTCGTCTTTTGTATGATATCTATTTAATCCATGCATATCTAATAATCTCATTATTATATAATTATGGTTGATAACTACAGTAGGACCCAGAAATATATATAAAAGAGTCAGGTTTGAGTTTGCGTATTTTGAACTAAAAAAATCATGAAAATCTTACCTTTTTTAGATAATTTTTGATAATTCCAGTCAGAATTTTATTTCCCATTATAGTAACCGACTGGCATTATCATAATTCCGGCCCTGAAAAAATGCGTACAGCTCATAGTAAAAAATTTTTTTCATCACCTGACCCCTATATATATATTTCTGGGTCCTACTACTTGAATATTTCACTTGATTTTCAATGCTTCAATTTTTCCTAGTCCAATTATCCCACTTAAAACATTCCGAAGTATAACTAAGACTATATATCTTAGGTTATACGGTTTGATATATTTTATTATATTCGGATGATGGTTATCGATCCCTAGAAATCAAAATCGAATTTTAGATTAAAACCTTTTTTAAAATTTTATTTCGGGTCAAATCCGGATAAAAACCGGATATCCGGAAAAATAAAATTATCCGACTATTTATTAGTAGCTCGTGACATTTTGTAGTACTACCTAATCACGTGATCTTATTGCTTGTTCCAATAAAACGATTGAAATATATGTAGTGCAACACATATCCCATTTGATTAATTAGCGTAGTCCTACTTTATCAAATAGAATTGATCGAAGGGTGAGGTTCCGTAGGGAATGAAGAACAAAGTTCTATACACACATATTAGGTTTAAGCTTTTTCTTTGAAATTTTTTCTTCTTTTATTTGTAATAGTCTGGGTTCTACCACTCTTTTAGTAATAAAATAAATAAAGTAGTGCAACACATATTTGGGACTTTTATAATCATATCACAACTGTGTGCACGCGATATTATATATATCAGATATATATATTTGAGAAGTTTTAATCATAAGGTGACATCGTGTATGCCTTTGAGTGGCTTTGACAATTCTGACATTCAACAAAAGTATTAAATTAAGTATGATATAATGATAGATTCTCTTACCGAGCGTAATTATAAGTCCCTATCAATCACGAGAAAAATTTAGTAATTGGTTAATCACGCGTATGACAATATCATCTAATCTAAAAGATTATCAGCCAAGAAAAAGCAATGAAAAAGGCTTTTTACAAGATATGATGTCAAGTTGACACGGATCGTACATGAAATTAATTTTACGCCAAATAAACAACTTTGACCATTTATAATCTTAAATAAAAAGCTGTAATTCTAGAAAATAGTCGGAGCTGGCTTTTCCAGCTTTAATTTAGAAAAAAAAAGAGTTCTTGTGCTTTTGTAATAGCGAACAAATGAATCTATTAATATTTATGGAAATAAAATATTAAATCAGCTTGGCGTTTTAGAAGGGTATTTTTTCTCATTGAACTTTTTCTAAAATGAATAAACAACTTTCATCTATTATTGAAATACGTACCGATTCATTAATAGATTGTTACATCATATAATTCTTTGTTTACCTAATATTGTTCTTTAAATATAGAACTCGTATTTAAGTCATTAACTTACCAATTAAAGAATTTAAGGTTTTGTCAAACTTATGCTAACCTGTAGTGAACGACTGAACGCATCCAATGAGGAATTATATCCGAGGATATGAGATCTTATCCATCAAAGAAATATTTCATAATAAAGTACGAATTATTGTTGTTGCACAAAAAAAGAAGAATTATGAAAACAAAGTCAATTTTTTTTTTCCAACGAATGATTAAATGATATAAAATAAACTTTAATTTAAAATAACAAAAGTGGGCGTAAAAAGATCAGCTTCCTGATTTCTCGTCTTTGATTTTATGTAATAATCTTCGAATCTCTTCTCGGAATCTCTTTTTCTTTGATTGATCAGATTATTTAGTAATAGAAGAATAATGGTTTACTTTTATGTTTAATAAAAGAATAAATAAAAAGAAAATCCAAATATATATGAATAATAAATCTAAATAAATAAATAAAATTTATTCAACTTAAATACGCTATAAGCTGATGATAGTATAATGAAATAATATAAATCAATAAGGAAATAATCAATAGAATATAATAAATAAGTATATTTTAAAGTACATATAATGAAATGGTCTGGGTCAATGCTTAAATATCAATTAAAATAATGTACGAATTAACCAGCTTTATCAATAGGTAACTAATTATTTACCTAGAAAGGAAAATTAATAAGGAAGTTACCTTATCCATTAATATATTAGCGTAGTTTGCCCGCCTCAGTTGATCACAAATACGTGACGTTACAACTTGATTTTTAAAGAAAAAAAGTTTTTTAGGAATTTTGAAAGTGTAGATCAAGAAGATTTTGATTTTTCTTTTTCAATATATATGGTCTATAAAAGCGCAAAATCTGTAGCAATATAAACTTATCGGGAATTGAAATAACCATTATTGTTTAGTTTAAACTTAAAATTCAATCAGAAAGTCTGCCTGCTTCAATTTTATTCGCGAAAAAAGAATTCGTCCATTTAATTCGAACTTTTATAAAAACAAATATAAATATTATCTGAAACAATTGGATATATTATACTTTGTGAATTACAATTTACTGAGTAGAAAGCTGTGAAAGGAGGATGAAAGAAAAACTTTTTAAACGCCAAAATAATTTTATTCATAAGTATGAATGGTTATAATGCTATTGCATATGATTCAGCCAAAACTAAAAAATAATTTTATGCAATACACTCATTCGTTATTAATCTGTAAAAATAAAAGGTCTTGTTTGTTTGCTTATTCACACAATGACAACAAAGTACTATGATAATGCTCTTTTTTGGTTATTTTCTATAATTCTATAATTGTATTAAAGTTTTATTACTAAGGCTTTATATTTATATAATGACTTGTTTGATTAACAAGTAAAAATAATATAACAAATATAAAAAATTTTTATAAATATCAAGTTAAGAACATCAGAGATCCTCGATTCCTTTTTTATACAATTAAGCATTTATAATTTTGTTCTTGAGAATTAATGAAAAATTACGCGTAAATACAATATTCTCTTCAGTCGGAAACGTTAAAGGTGTCAGAAGAGGTTTTGTCAAAACACATCCTTTTTTATTCAACATGGGAGGCCAACCGATATGACTGCATTATTTCTTCCGATTCATGAAAAATGAGAATGATTACAAGATTAATTAAATATTACTATCATATAACCGATAGTTTGAAACTGCAATCAGCTTTAAAGCGGGGAATTCACGAGGTATGAAAGAGAACAACGTGCGATTATAATATAAATGATTAAGTTTTCATTACAAAGTGAATTATATTATCTAGATATTCTATGGAAATCAGTCATTGAAATTTATGAATTTAACACAAAGATTAAGGTAATAAATAGGTTTATTTATTAGTACCTATTTTAGTTTCATGTCTCTCATTCTCATTAATAATTAATGTCATTTATTTTAGGGGCTATTTCTTTTGCATTTTCACTGGTATATTACTCTTTATTACATCTATTACTCCTCTCATCTTCCCTCTGTTTTCCTCTCTTTACTCTGATTTGATCATATTTTGGTTATATCTTTATGTAACAGATGTAGTAATAGATAGTTACGGATGTGTATATATGCGGGGGATAGATACTTTTATTGGTAAAGTTTTTGCTATTCATCTTAAAATTTTTTTCATGAATCAGAAATCTTTCTTTTACTTAGTCATTATCATAGTTTTTGTACTTTCTTTCATGTAATAATTGTGGGATAGAGAGAGGTAGATTTTGATTTCACTTCTTCTAATACTTTTAATGTTTCCGATTGAAAAGAATACTGAAATACATCGTAATTATAATTATTCTCAAGAATAAATTTTAATAATAAAGTTTAATTGTAATAAAAAGATGATGAAAATTGTAATTTTGAAATGTTATTCTGAAGAGATAAACAAAAAACGCATATTTATATTCGGAATGTTTTATTGAATAACACTATATTAATTATTACAAATCTGCCGCTCTGGCAGGTATATTTCATGTGTCGGTAAATATTAGGTAAAGTGGTGCATTGTTTTTTCGCGCCAAATCTCTTTCATTCCATTTCTTCTTTTTTTTATCCCGCATTTTCTTTTTTAAAAAAAGAAATTTCAAGTCATGGTATTAACAAAAAAGTACGCACGTTCTAGTAATGTTAATTAATAGTGGATGTTTTGTCGTATATTAAAAAGAAAGGATCTGCAATATAAAAATTATAGGCAAATTGGCTTAAAAAAAAAAAAAAAATTGAACATTTTTTTTTTTATAGTCTCACATTTGCGAAAATAGTATGAATGAAAGAATTGAAGTCAATAAAATTTACTAATAAAGATTTATAAAAGAAATTTTTTTTTTTCTTGCACGAATAATTGGATTAATACATTATCAACTTTTTAACAATTAACCTGCATACTATATAGAGTTTCAATAAACATATGTAAGGGTCCATAATAACGCCTACTTAAAAGTTCCATGTGAAGATCTAATTTTTTTTTCAATAAAAAAATAAAAAAAAAAATAATTGGATGCTTCAAATTTAGTCTTCTTTTCAATAGAACTATAAAGCAGTGCTGAAACATTATTTATGCTCCGGACTGGGAATTTTTGCAGTACTGTAATTGTCTGGGTTACTTCAAGTTTTCGTTGCATGAGATATAGATCCCGCCATTAAGATAGTGAAATGAAACAATACATTTTCAATAAAGAAACAAACCCCGACTCGTCTGTAATTATTATATGAGCATTGATGTAAAAAAAAAAAAAGAAAAAAAAAAGAAAAAAATTTTATAATCTAATTTTCATGGGTTACTGATTCATTAAAAGTTCATTCAAATAATAATTTGAATAACAAATCGTTTTCATATCTGCCTCGGGCCGGGCCCGAATATATAAAATGTAAAATAAAATAAGATCGACAACAATTCAATTTTTTTTTTTTTGCATTATTTTTTTTTTAAAAAAAAAAAAAATAATGATCGTAACGTAAGCCAAATTAGTAATTAACAAAGAAAATAATTTCTTGCCGTAATAGAATGGTTTATTTGCGTAATAAAGAAGATTTATTTTTGAATTAATATCAATTAATTAAACGAACTTTTTGACGTCAATTAAATTAATTCATGAATTAAGAGAGAAATTAAAAATATATTCCAATAATGAAACCAATAACAGATTCTAAATGAATGAATATTAAATTACTAATTTCTGCGTAAGTACGAAATTGTTATTGAGCAACTATACGATTAATGGCATTTAATTTAAATGTCAGTTATTAATTATTAACTAATTTGGCGATAGACCACAGAAATATTAAAAAAACGAGGTGCAATTAGATGATATCTTTAAGATTTAAAAACAGATTTAGGAAATTACAACGATTACAGCTATTTTGACAAGTTTTTGAAGTTTGTAAACTTGGCTGACTTCATAAGCATAATCATATGAAATCAAATGCTCATAGTATTTTACAAAAAACCTGTTTTGAGTGAATGATACCCGAGGGGTATTTTGTGCGACAAAGAGATATTGTGCATGGTTAATTATGTCGCTAGAATTACAACATTTTAAGAATCTATAGACAATTAAATTGTATCTGGGTATTTGATATATTACACAGAAATTAGCTGACGACTTTGACCTCTCTTATTTGGATATATAGTAATCATAATTTTCTGTATTAAATAACAAGTCTGCAGGTAGAATTCACAAAATAAAAGTCTATAAATAAGACAACTAGTCAGAAAGTTTAAGATAATGGTTCGACTGAAGCTATAGTACCGCAATTCGACAAATGTTTAAATTTGAAATTGACTGAAATTTAATTCTAACCGGAATCAAAATAATCACGTGCAATGCATGATTATAGTTAAAGTCCATAATTTTTGCGTTTATGTCTTTGTTGTTCAAGAGTACATATAATATCCGTTGCTTTTTATATACCTCACGGCTCACGATATTTTGTTATTTCGATACATAACTCCAATTGATGATAATCAGATGCTGCATGTGTTTGTTGATATTTTCCATCCCACCCAAGTAATTAAAAGAAGAAACTCTCTCTTTTATTTGTTGTTGGTAAAAGATGATATACAAAGATCATTGGAAAAAAAATACGAACGTTCTGAATCGCAGTCACAGGTTTTCAGTCGTGTTAACTGAGGTTAGTATATTTAATAATTACAATATAATTATATATAGTTAGTAGGTAGTTAGCTTTTTGAGCGTAATTTAATTAATTTATTAGTTCGTAGAGTGTGATTATTCGACATCACGAGTCGCCAAGATTATTCTAAACATCGAGACGCCCATATGATAGATATTCAGCCATATAGCATTTTACCGCAAACACGCTCTGCAGATTTACCTTTGGTTATCAAAGATATCACCTCTATACAAACAGTTTCCAGGATCCATCTCTATATGATTGAAGTTATTAAGGACAAACAGTGACATCAGAACATTTGTTTAATTAATATTCGTTAATGCTACAAGAAGATAAATTTTAAAATATTAAAATACTTAGTTGTTCAGGATTTGTTTGAGATGAGTTTGACTCTCCGGTATATAACCAATAGGTTAGTAAAAGTAGTTATTTTGTTTATTTTTTTTATGAAACTAATATAATTTTTCTAAATCAGAATTATACATTTTTAAGTGTTTTGAGAATTATGAAAGTAGTAAACAGTTGTATATGATCGGTCTTAAAGAGACACATAAAAGTTATATTAGGTACAAGGCAGTAAATTCTCAGCATAAATTAATTTATTTTTTTCTATTTGGGTGAGTAGGTTTCAGTTGGAGAGAATATGAATGTTGAATTTTATTACATTTTACGATTTCTGAAAAAAATGAGAAGCGTATTATTTACTTCATTAATTCGTTATGTAAAAAAATGCAGTAAATATAGTAAAAATTTACTTTATAGGTATGTCATAATGCTCAACAATTTTTCTTGTTTTAACTAAATATAATACTATATTATAAACGAAAAATCTATAATATTTAATGCAAGACGAGGAATCAGCGCCAGGGACAACTTTATGTTTCACATATATTTTTTTTATTTTTAATTCACAAAATGAATCGAGTTTCACCACATACTAGAACCGAAAGTAGTTTGCTAAACTGATAACCAAAACACGACTGTTCCTTGCGGAAACAGGGTGTTGCCACCTTGATTGGAAAAATAAAGAAGAACAGGGGGGAGATGAACTACCTCCTGGACAGATTATGTTTCACATATATTGAATGAAAAGGGGCGAAAGTTTACTTTATTAAAATCACGTGATATAAAGTAATAATAAGAAAAAATAGTGCATACAGAAGGGCTGCTAAAATTATTTTCACCAGCTTTAAATACTGTAAGCCAGCCTTTTTTTTTGGCTAGTACTCATAATGGTCATATAGAAAATACTATTTCAAGGTTTAACATTACAATTTTAGATTTAACGGTTTAAGATTATTGTACGACTCTATTTACTTTAGATCCGTAAGTTACTAACCCGTTAAAGTTCGTTAATAGCCTAATGTTTATGTCATATGGGTAATGATCTTCTATTATAATTAAGATTAATACGCCACAAATGTTTGTCTCTTGGCAGTTGGCAGTTATCTGCAGTTGATCCACTTTATTTAGATCGGATCACCTGATGTACAAATTTTTTTTTTTTTGTTATATAAACGCTTTTAATTTTTATCCCGATATATTTTTTGGTACTAGTCTTTTAGTTCGCATATATTATTTTATAGAAATAATTACTTTAGTTTAATTAACTTGTAATAATATTACATTAAATACGTTAAATATGACTTCTTATGTTGGTTTCGTCTTTCAAAAAATCAAAAGTAAGGAGTTCCGGGATTATCTCATGAGGTAATGGTCCAATAATTATTTTAAAAATTGTATGAATAAAATTTATATTTGTATTGATTTTAATTTTTTTTTTATTTTTTTTAGCACGGTAATTATTTATACATTTTAATATTGAAGTGCGATCGTGATGTTTAATTATTATTATGACTCTATGACTAACTTTCAATTATGTTCTTTAATTCAATTAATGAAGCATTTCTGGGGACCGGGTATGTCTTTATGTTTTCAAATTTCATTTAATATATTTTTCACTGATCGTACTGAAATTTTGAATAGTTGCGAACTGGGGACTTCCTTTAGCTGCTATAGCTGATTCTCGAAAAGATCCTGAAATTATATCACCAAAAATGACAATCGGTACTTATAATTGAAGTTTATTTATTTATTTATTTATTTGTGATCATTATCATCATCGTTCGATTTACTAATTTTAATTGTTTATTTTTATTTTTATTTTATTTTTATTTTTCTTAAAGCTATGCTTATATATTCCGCTACATTTATGCGTTTCGCTGTTAAAGTAAGACCTGCTAACCCATTACTGTTTGCATGTCATTTCACAAATGAAGGTGCACAATTATTACAAGGGTATCGTTATTTAGATTATTATCAGTACGTAATTATAATTTCAATCGTTTTATTTTGTATTTTATTTTTTATATTGAAATGATGCTAATATATAATTTTCTAATTAGTTTTGGAGGGAAAGAAAAAAAATTAAAACAATTAGAAGAAAGTAAAAAAGCACCATCACCTGTTACTTTATAAAAATCATAGAACTATGGTTTTGAATTTTTTTTTAAAGAAGGGCATGTTTTTATTAGTGGCGTGAACGAATTTTTTTTAATAATAATAAATCTGATGAATAAGGAAGTAGTATTAATGTTTATTAATTTTATTAATGTTTTGAATCAATCAAATTGATTTAAAATGTAATTTATATTTATATTTATTATAAATTACTTTTTTTTTTTTACTGAACGGATTTAATAAAAATTATATTTACAAGTATTTAATAATTTTTCATATTCCATATCGTCTAGTAGTTATATATATATTTTTGAAATCACATGAAAGTCTGCAAACAATGGTTGGGAGCTGAAATGTTAAAATCTTCAATTGTTTAGCGCAATGTACTGTACTGAGTTTGAAAGAATAACTAGCGATTGATCTTGATCATGTGAAATATTACTCATTGTATAGTGAAACACTGCTGATTCTTTGATGACTAAAAAAATGGTAAAAAAACTATTGGTCTTATCTATGATTTAATAATGGTCTTGTCGCATTTGCATGTGAAAAAAAAAAATTGAAACAAATAGGGTATGCATCACATGATTCTTAATACTGATATGTCAATTCCGGCTAGCACTATACTACTTCGAATCCAGGTGCTAACAAAACTAAGTTGATTAAAGGTCGGAAGAGTTTTCATGCAATTAGTACTAATGTTAGTTTATTTTTTCTTCCCCTAATAATAATACTTTAAAGCTTGCCAGTATTCTTGGGTCGGTTTCGTTTAGGTTTAATGAATACTGTATAATCGAGTAGGTTGTACTGACGTCGATTCTGAAGCCAGGCGCATTACATAAGACTGATATAGCCTCTAATTAGATCTTCTTCCCTTATTTACTTAGTTTAGATGGTTATGTTAGTTGGGCTCTGATAATTTTTGTTTGCCGCAAATCACCGTAATATGTACTATCATTGACTTGAAAAACTAGACCGCTGATACATTTTTTAACCGTTTTTCTTTGAATTGAATTTTGGCCTGCATTGATTGTTATTTATGTTGCTTCTTCATACTAAACTTTTTAATACATCCAAGAGGTTCTAACACTTTCATCACTAAATCTCTTGCCGGCACGTCATATATCAATATTTCACGTGACTCAGAACAAAAATAATTTCGAATCCTGTAGAAATTCGACGATCTGTAAAATACCACGAATTTCAATGCGAACCAAATGTATAATTTATATCATCATTTAATGATAAAATATTAATATTTAAATATTTAATATCTAAAAAAGACGAGGAATTCCAACTTACTCTGTCTATATAAAAGTTATACGATTATTTTAGTCAATACTACAAAACTGTATCCTACTTTTTTATGTGGTTATATGATTTAGATCAATAAACACGTTAGAGCTCATAATTGACTTGCGATTGGCTCATATAACTTTATAGAAGCTTCAATAGATAAGCTTATTATATGAATTTTAATAGGTAATGAAAATAAAGTCGTGTCAATAACTCATTATTAAAAGAATTGTTATGGAAGACATTTGATAATTTGTAAAATTATGTTTTAACATTAATGGCGAATATAAAGGATATTTAGATTTAAAGAAATTTTCAACTTGTTGATCAATGGGGATTTTATTATTGTTATAAAAATTTCATATTTACACTTGGACTCAATAATTTAAACTTAAAACTGATTGATTATTAATGCGAATACCTATCCGGAATGAAAAATATTATACATGATGTTATTATACCTAAAAAAAGCAGATAATATTTTGACTGTAAATCCGTCTGTCCTGCTCCTTTATCCATCTGTCTAGCCAAATAATCTTTTTGTATTTTATTTTCTTCTCTCCTTCGTTTTTTCTAACTTCCTCAAAATAGTCTCTAACATGTTCTCAACAGCACTCTCTCATAGGGGGTAGTCCGCTTAGATTGTGAATATCAGTCAAAAGAATCTTATATTGCGTAAAGTGGTGTATCCATTCTCAATGGATGTAACAAAGACTCCTAAGGTATGTATGGTGACTATGGTCCTTGTTATACCTATGAAAATATAATTTAGTAATGAAAACACTACATTGAAATATTCAAAAGAGTTGGCTCCTTCAAATTCTCTGATTTCGTTTATTCCCACTTTTGCGGTGGTATAATTCTTACACTGAACCAAGAGGATATGTTCTTTTAATGGAGCAAAAATATCGATGCCATTATCTCCATACGAGCCCCTATAACAAGTAAAATAAAAATAAGTAAACATCATTACCATGAGGATGCAATAACCTGAGATCGGTTTCAAGTTACTACAAACCATACACCCTATTCACCACAACCATAAAAGCTTTCGAATAATAAGGCTAAGCAGAGAAGGACGTTCACTAAACTATTACCCGACAAATAATCTATAGGGCACGAAGCGCTTCCAGTTCTCTGCCGCCTTATTACCTAGTGGCAGCGTAACTTCAGGTATATATGACTATCAATCTTAAGAGATATAATATAACTCACCTAGTACGAGAAACACATAATTTCATTGATTTTAATTTATTATAAACGCAACTTTCGAACTGAGAACTGTTTTCTACTGAAGAGGCCATTGTTAATAAGTGAAAGCGAATATAAAAAAGTGAGTCTTTAAACATAATACACAAAAACGCGACACAAAACATATTTACTTTTATTCTGAGTTTGAAAGCAGAAGCGTATTTTGCCCTCATGAGTCATGACTATGTACTTATGTGTTTGAAGTTTGATTTTATACTTAAATAAACTATAAATAGCTCGTGACTGATTTAATAGTGTGATCGTGAGAGTCTATATAGTAAAACACTTATCTTTAGGCAATAGCGTGCTGTTTTCGATTGAGGCCATTTGATCATCGGTCAGATTGTGCCACTTCATACTATACAATAAGTATATAGTAAATAATAATCCTAATTTTGCTTATTACCCTCACTTTTAATAAAAATTCTTATTAAAAATTATTTATATATTGAAATTTATATTAAAATAGAAAAATAATTTATAATTTAAATAAATTTTATTAAGAAACTATCCAAAAATGATCGTTTAAATTTTATAATAACAACGCATGTTACTAAAAAAAAAAAAATTATTATTTTGTTTTACGAGACATAACATTTCTTATTATATTCATAGGACGTTCGACCGGTATGTAGCTTTGGGATTAATTCGAAATTAATTTTTTATTAAAATAACATAGGATGTAAAACGTGGATCAACATTTTCTTTACACCAAATTTAATTCATTTTGCAACAAACAAATTGGAATTTTTTTTTTTTAAAAAAAATAATTCCAAGTATTTATCTCCACTACAATAAATAAAGCACAAAAATATGAATGCATTATATCATTATTAATACGCAATAAATATACAATTACCGGTATCAAGCAACAAATTAAATGAAATACATACTAACGATAGCAAGATTAAGCATAAAAGGGAAAATTATCACCGAAATGTTTAATTAAACATTCAGCTTTGAATTTTAGTAAATTGCATAAATATCACAACATTGCATAACTCAAAAACTACAATTCCGAATCTGATAATGTAAGTTTTTACCTGATTCCGCGATGACTGAGCGCCCTGTATATTATGAAGTTTGTTGTAAAGATGGTCATCGGTCCTAAAAGACCGTGGTCCTACTGTCTTATACCTTAAAAAGACAGACCGGTCCGTCTTGGTGTAGGACTGCGGTCTTTCAGTCCTGTAAAAAGACCTTTGCAAATAAAAAATTTTAAAATCATTTATTATATGAAGACCTGGTCAGTCGGTCCTACTGCGCCACAAAAAAATGCAAGTCCGGTCCTACAAGCCCTGGGACCGTAGAACCGATGACCATCCTTAGTTTGTTGTAGTATCATCTTGGTGGTGATTGATTGGAATTGTGTAAAAAAGTTCGGTGATTTAATTCCATGATAATATAAAATTGTGATAAGATAAAAACTTTAACAGTTAAGAAAAAACTCAATAAATTCGCGTAAATAATAATTTAAACGAATGACAAGTAATTGCATTTATAGCAGCATGCATTTTACTCTGAAAAAAAAAACATGTAAATTTATTTAAGTCATATGCTGTGCGTTGCGCTGTTATTAAACATTCGAATATAACACTTTGTTAATTAATTTTGACAATATACAACGAATGTATTTATTCATTTACACTAATAAATAAAAAAGATAAATCTCTGATATTCAGTTCCAATGCATCCATAGTCAACTCATAGTCATACTACAATTTAATCTCATTATACTGTACATAATGAGGTTTATTTTATATTTTCAAACACATACACTTTAAATATTCATTTGTTTGTAAACACTACTCGTGTGCTATGCTAAAAAGAAGAGAGGTTGTCGACTTATTTAATTTTGTTTACGCAATCAAATATTTTCGACAATTCTTTTCGCATTATATATATACTGACTAACTGGCAATCATTTTATTATCGTAATTTATCAAATACATCCAGCGCTGAACTTTTTTTCTTCCTTGACTCATTAATAACTTTAATTTGAGAGTACCCTTCGGGAGTGATTTATAGAAAAAAATTAACGTTTCAGATAATTTTCACTTTTTAGTAACGATTATGTGAGATTGGACATTAACTGAATTATACAGGCGTCTATTTAAAATTATCTATTTATTATGAATTAGTAATTTTGCATATGAAAAAATTTCTTACAAATTATGGAATGTTTATAGATTTGACGTTTGATAAGTAATTTTTTTTTAAGGTTAACCAAATTTCATGGTTATACAGTACATTGGGATAATACCAGCATTAATTCCTGACCGGTATATTATCCAGTAAGGAATGATCTGCAGTTATAACTAGCGAGCTTTTTTAAAATTAATAGGTTATAACGAATTTTATAATTGAAAATTCGCTATAAAAAGGTTCTCTCTATGATTGGCATATTCTTAGTTATAACGAATTTAGAATTTTTTATATGGAACATAAAATTTGCTATAAAATGGGTGAACTGTACATGATTTTTTTTTTTTGACTCATCCTACGCATCTTTTGTAGTTTTCCCATTTGATATTTTCTCTAGGTCTTCGCTCATGTCATTGCAGAGTTACAGTCTGGCATATTCAACGGTTTAATTCATCACTTATATATGTTAAACTTTATTATACAAGGGACGTATTATGTAATTTAAGGATATAATTTATAATTGTTCTAAGAATACATGCGATTTGGTGCGATTTTAATTCCGGCTAGAATTCATAATTCCGGCAAAATATAATAAAATCAGTGTATGTAGATCAGTGTAACATTAAATATTAATGCTAAGCCACCCAAAAAAAAAATCGTTCGATCCTATATGAAAAATAACAAAATAATCAAAAATAAAAGTATTATAAAGTACCAATTCAACTATTTAGGCTTCTTTTAATATCCAACTTTATAAAAATACCTTTATAAGTAAAAACTAAGAAAGTTAGAACAAAATTTTCTTTAAAAAAAAAATCAAAAGAAATAAAAATGGATAAAATAACTAAAAAATAAAAGAAAAAACTCTGATTATAGCCATATTTTACTCATAATTATGACATACCTTAGTTAAATAGTTGTTACTTATGGTAGATGGGTTGGACCAGTTTTTATTTAAGTTTTTTTTCTTAATCTTAAAGCAGAATCTTATAATATAATTTTGCAATTTCGAAAGAAAATCGTCGACATATACATCTAGTTCAGTCGGATTAAAAATCATAGTAGGGGAAAACGCGTTTTTTTATTAAATTATTTTTGATTTGTGTAATTTTTTGATCCAATCAGTTACTGCTGATATTTCACCTGATATATACTGTAACTCGTGTATGCCGATCAGTTTAAAGAACTAATAACCGCCCACATGATTTACAACTTAATTTGGAAGATTTTTGATACATGTTGTCGCACAACGTATTCTTGGAAATGTTTTGCCGAATGTTGTACGTAATAGCTCCAAAAATGGTAAATTTGCCGAAAAAAGCATTATAATAATTAATTTGGGTTCATTAAATTAAATTTAAATGTTGCTTTTAATAAAATGTCATCAGAAAATAACCATGAGAAATGTAGTGAAAATTGTACAGATATTTGTAAAAGATACAAAACAAAAGAAAATATTGTAAGTTGGACCAGTGGAAATGAAGAAATCGACAAATTCGTTCGAAGTATAAACTTGAAAATTGATAAAAATTCACCTGATATAATATTTGAATGGATACCATATAATCAATTTAGTAACATGAAAGAAATATTTAAAGATACAATATATTTAGCAAAATGGAAGAATGGCCCATTATATATTTGTAATAATGAATTTATAAGGAAATCTGATACAATTGTTACTTTAAAATATTTGCCTTATTCACAAAATGAATTTCTAAATAAGGTATAAAATTTCCATTTAAAATGCATAATATGTTTTGTGTTAAAATAAAAATAATAATAATGATTATTTAATTTTTTTATGTTCAAATTTAAAAGGTTGAAGTATGTTTGAAAAATTTAAATAATGCTTATAAAATATATGGAATATCTCAAAATCCAGATACAAATAATTATATTATTGTTCTTGAGGATGAATACAAAAAATATTGTATAAATTGTGATAAAATATATACAAATTTATATTATAAATGGTGTAAACCATGTCAAATAAATTATTTTAAAAAAAGTAGTGGAAATGAAAATATTGATAATTTCATACAAAAAATGCAATTACAAATTATAAACCCGACTGATATAGTATTAGAATGGATACCATATGATCAGGTTTGTGAGATTAAAGAAATAGGAAATGGAGTATTTTCAGCAATATGGAAAGTTGGTCCATTATTCTGGAAAGACAAAGAATATATAAGAGAACCAAATAAGAAAGTTGCTTTTCGATATTTGGAAAATATAACTGAAGAATCTTTAATTGAGGTATGAAATTTCTTTCAAATTTAGATTTTTGTTAATATATAGTAATTTATTTTTATATTCAATAGTATAAAAAAGATTCATTGAAATTTGGCATTGAGACTTATGGAATATCTCAAGATCCAAGTATAGAGGCTTATATTATTATTCTTCAAGATAAATATTGTAAACAATGTGGTAATATATATACAGATAGTTACCATAAATGGTGCAAAGAATGCCAAATTAATCATTTTAAAGAAAATTTTGCAAATTGGACTAGTGAAAATAAAGATATTGATGAATTGATTCAAGAAAAGCAATTAAAAATTGATGAATATGATGACATAGTATTTGAATGGGTGCCTTACAATCACTTTAATAACATTAAAGAAATAGATAAAAGTGGTTTTGCTGTAGTATATTCAGCAAAATGGAGGAATGGTCCATTATGTTATAATGTTGACAGAATAAAATATACAAGGGATTTGAATAAAACAATTGCTTTAAAATGTTCTCATAATTCACAAAATACTAATAATAAATTCCTAGATGAGGTATGAAATTCATGATTTATGTATATCTTTATAATAATACATCAATTATTTATTTTTATTCATTTTAATAGGTTAAGAAATGTTTAAGTAATAATTTTAAAATGTATGGAATAACTCAAAATTCTAATACAAAAGATTATATGATAATTTTTCATAGTAAGTATTTTGAAAAAGGGTTTTGTGTAAAATGCAATAATAAATATACAAATTCTAATAATAAATGGTGTCAACAATGCCAAATAAAGTACTTAAAAGAAAATCTTAACTGGACCAGTGGAAATGAAATAGTTGATAATTTTATTCAAGAAATGCAATTAAAAATCAAATCTCCATCTGACAAAATATTTGAATGGATACCATACAATCAGTTTAATAATATTAAAGAAATTGATAATGACAGATTTTCTAAAATATATTCAGCTAAATGGAAGAATGGTTTATTATATTGGGATAATGGCAGTATGAAATATATAAGAAAATTAGGTATTAAAGTTACTTTAAAATCTTTTTATAATTTACAAAATGTTAATCAATTTCTAAATGAGGTATGATATTTCTCTAAAAATTAATTTAAATATTTTGTAACATAATAATGATTTTTTTTTCTAATGCATAATACTAGGTCAAAATATATTTAAAAGATGACATCAAAGATGCTATT
Source organism: Rhizophagus irregularis (assembly GCF_026210795.1). Lineage (NCBI taxonomy): Eukaryota > Fungi > Glomeromycota > Glomeromycetes > Glomerales > Glomeraceae > Rhizophagus > Rhizophagus irregularis. The sequence goes on along the minus strand of NC_089444.1, from coordinate 893,760 downwards.
ACTAATATTACAATATATGGAATATCTCAAAATCTAATTAATGGAGAATATGTTATGGTTTTTCATAATGAATGTTGTGTAAAATGTGGCGAATTATATACAAACACAACTTATAATTGGTGTAAACCATGTCAAATAAAAAATTTAGAAGAAAATTTTACGAATTGGACCAGTGGAAATAAAGAAATTGATAAGTTTATTCAAAATGAGCAATCAAAAATTGGTGACTTGAATGATATGATATTTGAATGGATACCATACAACCAGTTTAATGATTTCATAAAAATAGATAATGATAAGTTTGTCACAATATATTCAGCAAAATGGAAGGATGGTCCATTATGTTGGAATAATAGAAAGTATATAAGAAAATTACATGCAACAATTGCCTTAAAATGTTTACATAATGCACAAAATATTAATCATGTTCTTAATGAGGTATAAATATTTCCATAAATTCAGTCAATGATTAACAATTATTGATAATTATTTTCTTACTTTATTTGTAGGTTAAACCTGATTTGGAAATACATGGAATATCTCAGAATCCTGATACAAAAAATTATATTATAGTCTTACAAAATGAATATTGTAAAAGATGTGACAAAATATATACGGATATACAGCATAAATGGTGCAAACCATGTCAAATAGAGTACTTAGTAAACCTTACAAATTGGACAAGTGGAAATGAAAAAATTGATAATTTTGTTAAAGAAATACAGTTAAAAATTAAGAAATTATCTGATATAATATTTGAATGGATACCATACAACCAGTTTAATAATTTCATAAAAATAGATGATGATGAGTGTGTCATAATATATTCAGCAAAGTGGAACGATGGTCCATTATATTGGAATACTAACAATAAGGAATATCTAAGAAAATCAGATACAAAAGTTACTTTAAAATATTCACAATTTATAATTGATGAGGTATGAAATTTTTTCAAAAATTAATATGGTTGTTTTATAATATAATAATATAATATTTTTTTTTAACAATTAATAGGTTGAAACATATTTAACAAATAATCATGATGATATTAATGATACATACATTGATACAATATATGGAATATCTCAAAATCCAGATACAAAAGAATATATTGTGGTTTTTCGTGAAGAATGTTGTGCAAAATGTAATAAAGTTTACATAAATACATGGAATAAATGGTGTGGAACGTGTCAAAAAAGTCGTTTAGAAAGAAACTTTGTAAATTGGACAAGTAATAATAAAAGTATTGATAATTTAATTCAAGAAATGCAATTAAAACTTGATGATCCATCTGATATAATATTTGAATGGATACCATACAATCAGTTTAGTGATATTAAAGAGATAAACAAGAGTAGCTTTGCCACAATATATACATCAATATGGAAGGATGGCCCATTTTACTGGAATAATATGATGTATAAAAGAGATTCAAATAAAACAGTTACTTTAAAATGCTTAAATGATTTACAGAACAATACTGGTGAATTTCTAAATAAAAAGGTAAATCTCTGAATTAATTTAATTGCTTTTATAATATTAGTAGTTAATTTTTTATGTTTTAATAGGTTAAAGAATATTCAATAAAAAGTCACTATTGTAATAATATATATGGAATATCTCGAAATGAAAAGTACAATGTTATAGTTCTTCAAGATAATTACTACAAAAATCATTGTTTAAAATGCGATGAAATATATACAAGCACTTATTATAAATGGTGTAAACCATGCCAAATGAAAAGTTTTACAAATTCTACAAGTAAAAATAAAGAAATTGATGATTATGTTCAGGAAATGCAATTAAGAATTAATAGTGATTCATGGGATGTTAATTCATGGGATAAAGTGTTTGAATGGATACCATACAATCAATTTCATAATATTAATAAAGTAGTAGATGAAGATGAATTTACTTTAGTATATTCAGCAAAATGGATAAATGGTCCATTATATTATAACATTAACCAAAACAAATATATGAGGAGTTCAGAAAAAACTGTTGCTTTAAAATGTTTAAAATGTTTAAATAATTCCCAAAATATCACTAATGAACTTATAGATAAGGTGTGAAATTTCTTCTGTTCTTCGGCTCTAACACTTCAATTAATATTTTTTCTTTAATGGTTTTTTTTTACATTACAAACTAGGTTAAAACATATTCATTTAATTTATATGGTATTCTTGAAATATATGGAATATCTCATAATCCTATTGCAAATGAATATGTAATGGTTCTTCACAATAAATATTTTGAAAAAGAGTTTGAAAAATATTGTGTAAAATGTGGAAATAATTATACAGATATACAATATAAGTGGTGTAAGCCATGTCAGTTAGATTCTTTAAAAAAAAATCCCACAAATTGGATTAGCAGAAATGAAAAAATTAATAATTTCATTCAAGAAATGGTATCAAAAATTAATGACTTACTTGATATAGTATTTGAGTGGATACCATATGATCAATTTGATAATGTTAATGAAATAGATAAAGGTGGTTTTGCTACAGTATATTCAGCAATATGGAAAAATGGTCCATCATTTTATAATCCTAATAAAAAGAAATATCTAAGACATTCAAATAAAACAGTTGCTTTAAAACGTTTATATAACTCACATGATATTACTAATGAATTTCTAAACGAGGTATGGATTACTTTTAAAATTTTAATTATTTTTTGATGATATACTGTAATAATTGTTTTTAATGATTTAATAGATCAAAGAATATTCAATAGATAGGCATAGTAATAATATCCTTAGAATCTATGGTTTATCTCAAGATCCAGTTACAAAAGAATATATTATTGTTCTTGAATATGCGGAAGGTGGAAATTTTAATAGTTGGGTAAATAAAAATGGCGAAAAATTTTCCTGGTTATTTAAAATAAATACATTACTTAATATTAGTAATGGTCTTAAAATGATTCATCAAAAACATATAGTTCATCGTGATCTTCATACAGGAAATATATTATTTTTTACAAAAAATATAAATATTTTTAGTAATAGCATAATATATATTTCTGACATGGGATTATGTGGTGAAGTTGGCAAAATAGACAAATCATGCATTTATGGAGTAATGCCTTATGTAGCTCCTGAAGTATTAAGAGGAAGGCCTTATACTCAAGCAGCAGATATATATAGTTTTGGTATGATTATGTATTTTGCAGCAACTGGAAGACAACCTTTTGCTGATTGTGCTCATGATGAGCTATTAGCACTAGATATATGTCAAGGAAGTAGACCTAAAATCGATGAGTTAGAAGCACCAAAATGTTACATTGATTTAATGAAAATATGTTGGGATCCAAATCCAAAAAATAGAAAAAAATCTGATGAAACGTATGAACAGATTTTAATGTTTCGTAAGTCATACAGAGGAGAAATTTTTGATACAGAAAAAGGAATTTCCAAGGAGCAATTTAATAAGTCATATAAAGGAGAAATTTTAGGTACAGACGATCATGATGAAATTGAAAAGCAATTTAAAAAAGCAGAAGAATACAGAAAAGATAATCTTTTATCTAATAAAAATAGTCGATCACATACTACTCATCCAAAGGCTGTTTATACATCTCGATTACTTAATTCTTTTACAAAAAATCTCCCAAAATATGAAGATACTGAATGTTTAGATTGTAAGATTGTAGTATAGAAAATTGTCGTTTATCGCTATAGCGACATATCGCTAGTCTATACAGATCATGTGATTTATCGATTCATCATATTATTTATTGATTTAAACTCGTAAATTGCTTTTTCTAAACTATATTTAGATTACGAAAAAAGATTATCATTATTTTTTTCTCACCTCTCTTTTTTAGTTTACCAACAATTTTAAACTTTCATTAATAGTGACTAATTTATTCTTATTTATTAAACATTTTACTCTTAAAAACTTTCTTTTTACTCTTTTGTTATTTCTATTGGTAAATATGTGGATGAAGAAAGTGGATACAAAAGTTCTAATAATGGTATGTTGATAATAAGGGTTAGTATTGGTGTTGGTATCATGTTAGGGTTAAGATTATGGTTAGGTTAAGAATTAGGAATTAGGGTTTGAGTTTAGGGTTTGGTTTAGGGTTAGTTTATTTATAGTTTATAAGTCTAACTCTTCTTTTTTTTAGTTATTTGTAGGGTTAGTTTGTTTAGTGTTTATAAGTATCTAACTCTTCTTTTTTTTAGTTATTTGTGGTGGCCAAATAATTTTATTTAATGAACATGATACTGTATCTTTATATTTATTAAAGACCTTTACATTATAGAAGGATGTAAACAATCTTTGAGTGAATGGACATAGAGTCAAGGTTTTAGATTAGTATTTTTCATTAATGGTCATTTATTTGTGATCATATTTGAATTCATAATTCATCCTCCACCAGAGATACTTCTACCAAAAAATTAAATTGTCCTTTTTTTGTTAATGCATTTTATTAAAGAATAAAAATCCACAAGGCTTTGTATTTATAAACAAGTCATAACCATCCTTTAATAAATCAATGACTGAAGATGCAAAAAGATTTACACCTGAAATGATTTATGATATTAGATTATAACCATTCACCGTACAGTACATTTGGTGTGGCAACTCATCTATTTAAATGATCTATATTCTGCAATTAAAAAATTTTGTCCAAGTAGTAAATCTTTATCAAACAATGCAGCCCAAATACCAAACTGGTCTGACCAATAAAAAGAGATGGATCCTCAATGGATTGTAGTTCATAGTTGGGATGAAAATAATACTTTGATTTATTTATTCTGGATGTTACCAATTCAAATAGGAAATCAGATTCATTATTCTGATTGTATCTTTAATAATGTAACTCATAAAACCAACCATCATGGCATGGCATTATTATTGTTTTTTAGATTTGATAATCATTAAAGTATTTTACTTGCCTAAGCTCTTCTACTTGATAAAGTCTTGAATCACATATATGGATGTTCAAACAGATAATAGAATCAGCCAGTATATAACCAATAATTATTATTACAGATGCTGATCAAGCTGTAGATGCTGCTGTTTGACAAGTTTTTCCATTAATATATCCTGTTCATTATACTTATTATATCACCCAAAATATTCATAAGAATCTCAGGAAGCTATTAAATGATAATCATTATCAAAGTTTTCTAATATCATTTTATAATTGCCAGAATTGTTTTGTTGAAGAAATTTTTCAGAAATGATTTGGCAAGCTAATTGATAGTTTTCTCAAAGATAATTGCAAATCAAAAATATATTGGATTCTTTACAGATACTTGAAATCTATAAACAATGTTATTTCAAAATCATTTGATATAATATTACAACAACATTGAATGACATCAAAACAATATTGAAATAACATCAAAACGACATTGAAACTATATTGAATGATATTATAATAAGTTAATAACATCAAAATGATACAGATGCCTACAATAATTTACCAGATTTTTTAAAATTACTTAGTAATTTATAGTAAACTTAGCATTTTTTAAGATATATAAAAGTTTGTCAAAATTTAATATATTGTAATCAATTTTTTTTTTTATTTAAAACTAATCAATTGTAGCTTTTAAAAATATAATTAAAGATATAATTTATATTGAAATTCCAAAAGTTATTTAAATATAATTAATATGTAATCTGATTATAAAAAGTTGTTATGCTTAACATCCATAATTTTTTTTATATTTTAAAACTATTTAACTATTTATTTTGATATTTAAAAATTATGATATTTAGCTAAATTTTGAATGAAATTTGTTGGAAACTTAGACTTTTTATGCAATTTTGCAATTTTAAGATCAAGTATTTTAAAAAAATCTGGTAAATTACTGTAGGCCTCTGTATTGTTAAGTTTAACTTAAATATGTTATTTTAATATTATTTCAATATTATTTTGCTTTGATATGCAGTATTATTATTTCTTTTTTTTTTAATCTTTTATCAGTATTACAAAAAATTACGATGTAATCAATCACAATTTTGATGCAACAGCATCACATCAATAAAAGCATTCACACTAAAATATAAAAACTAATTCTAATTATTTCTTGTTAGAAAATATGTAACATCAACTAGGATTATTTAAACTATATATGACACTCAACTACAAATGATTATAACAAAATAAAGGCAGGGTACAATAACCTGCCCAAACTACAGATTTACATTAGTAGCAAATCCTGAAAGAGTCTAATCTCAATGTGGAATTATATTGGGATACATAAGTGGCCCATTAGAATAACAACTGAAATTTGGCAGCAAAACTAAACACAACACCTACTTCATCATCCTATGATAATCCTATTCCACTATTACTTTGCTAACAACTTAACATGGTTTGTATATAATGTACTGTAATTTTTAATTTTACAATACATTTAAAAAATTTTAAGATACTCATTATTGGTCTTGTAGGGACATAGTGCAATAGTTAGTGTAACATCAATTGTAATATTAATTTATTCATGTATATTTAATATAAATTATAGCAAATTATTGTAAAATATATTGTAAAATTTAATTATAAAATAAATTGTAAATTTAATTTGTATTGTAACTTTAATTATAAAATACATTTCCTCTCATTGGTATTTAAAAAAAAGAAAAAAAGCAAAACATTAATAAAACGTTTTGCCAAAAAAAAATCATTTCATCAAAATCTTGCTAAAAGAATTAAATTCAAAAAAAATATATTCCTGATTTCCTTTTCCATGTGCCCAGACACGTCTAAAAAAAAAATTTAAAACTTCAATATATGTTTCATTATAATAAATAAACTAAGACGAAAAAAAAACTTACTATAACAAAATCTTACGCATCTAAAGAGACTCAAAGAAATATCTATAAAAAAAGAACTATTAATATCTGTTTGTTAAATTAAAGGAAAATTTTGAAAACTTACGAAATGTCACATCCAGGAGACCAAAAAGCTGTCTAAAAAAGAAAAAGAAATAAGTAACCATTTTTAAAAGATGGAATAAAGAAATTTAAAAAAAAAATAATACTTCACCAAAGTCCCGCATCTAAAGAGCTGAAGAATCGCCTAAAAGAAGAAAAATTGAAGCATTAGGAAATGTTTTGTTAAATAAATGTTTTATCCAAGAATAATTCAAAAAAATCTCTACCCTACCGAATTGTTACGTGTCCAAAGACTCAGTCATCAAAAAAAAAAAAAATTGAAACATTAGTATATATTTCGTTGAAATATATAACAACAGTATAGATACTTCTGATTTCTCACCGAATCTCACGTGTCTGAAGGGCGAAATGAAGCCAAAATCTAGAAAAAGAAAAATTAGTATCAAAGACATAGAAGGAAACTATTAGTAATTAAGACAAAAAGATAAAATAAGAATAGAATACACCCACCCAGAAATTGACAAAACCTAAAAAAGAAACACAAAAGAGCCACCAAAACCTAAAAGTAAAAAGAAATCGAAGCATACACCTACAAAAAAAAGAAAGGAGAAAGTTAATAGTAAAGACAAAAGATATAAGAAAGACCAGAAGAAATGACACTTGCTTCCATTTCCAGGGAGAATCGGCAAACCCTAAAAGAAGAGAAAACTGAGAAAAATGAATTATTAATAAAGTTCGTTAAAGTAAAATAATCAAAAAAAAACTAAGAATTACCATGCTGAAATCCCATTTCCAAAGAGACCTTAGAGAAACGCCTAGATGAAGAAAGTAAATGGACTGTTAGAAAATGTTCATTAAAACAAAAACAATTAAGGAAAAAAAATTTAACTAGCTTACCGAAATTTCACGTCCAAAGAGACAGAAAGAACCACCTAAAAAAAAAACTGAAATATTAGAAAACGTTTCATTAAAATAGATAAGAAAAAAAAATTAAGAAAAACAACTATTAGAAATCATTCGTTAAAATGAAACAATTAAAAAAAAAAGACAAACTTACCAGAAATTTGCACCTAAGGAGGGAAACGCTTAAGATTTTTTCAACAAAAAATGTGAGAGAAGCAGGAAAAGAGAAAGAAAAGAGAATAGTAAAGGGAAGAGGGAGGAAAGGAAAAGGAAAGAACAAGGGAGAGACAAAAGAAGAATACGAAGGGAAGTGAAAGGGTGAACAAAGGAAAAGGGAAGAATGAAAAAAAAGTAAAAAAAAAGTTTAAAAGAAAGAAAGTTTAAAAAGAAAAAAAAAAGTTTAAAAAAAGTTAGTTGATCAAAGTCATCAAACTGCGGATTATATCACATGCACGTAATATATAAATAGGGCCATAGGGGTTTATTTTACGTATATATTAATGGTGAGGGTATTTCAAAACCTTTTCACGTCGATCTCTTGACCAAAATACAGCTAACGAACTTTACATAGAAAAATATTTTTTCAATAGATAAACACATAAATTTTATTAAATTTTTGAACTCTCCGACGTGAAAAGCATATAACAACATGGCAGAAAATACTCGCTCCAAAAGTAATAAACGATCAAGCCAGAAAACACAATTTGAGAACTATACTAATAATCTATCAGACAAAGAAATGGTCGCAGAAACTTATAAAGCTAAAGAAAAAGCTTCGTCGTTGTCTCAAGCAACGAAAAAATTAAAAAAAGCTGAAGCCTCTTCTTCACTATCGTCTCCAAATAACAATGATAATAATATGATCATAGACGATAAAAACGAAATGGAACACCCAATTTCTTCTGAACCTAACGTCTCATCACGTGACGCATCTACAAACGTTTCGCAAACACCAATCACTAATAGCCAAGATGCAATGGACACAGATCTACCAGAAAACAATTCAGATAAAGGAATTACACAAGGATCTGCAGATACACAAATTACATCTGATACAAACAATGATGTAAACTCACATAACTTAGAAATTTTTAAGGAATATAACTCACGTTCAGACAGTCAATATATATTATTTTTCATGAGAGACCAATTTGATAAAGAAAAATCAAACAACGAAATTCTCAATGACCTAAAAAATGCATTTTTAATGGAAAAGGACGTAATCGAATACAAAATCAACAAAAAAGCCACAATTGAATTTTACACTATTCTTATTGGTACAGAAGAAACGTTCAACAAAATTAAAGATAAACCTGTACCATTGTTGAACAATACTGCGCCAAAAATTTATTCCCGCGATGCTATAGACAACCTGATTAATCACGATATTAACAATTTAAGAGCACGCTCAGTCAATCTTTTAAACGTGCCAATCAACTATGATATAAATCTTTTAATCAAACATATAGCTAACTTTACCAGCAGCGCCATTGACAGTTATAAAGAATTTATCCCAATAGACGCATTACCAACCGCAATTTACCATCTAGAATCAAATACAATCTTAGATCGCCTACATATAAAAAAGTTACGCTTACATTCAATAAACCAAATGCAGTAGAATACTTATTATCACAACACAAATGGGGCATTTTAATAGAAAACTTTCTCATTAGAATTGTACCTATAGACGAACAACAACATAATTTTAAAAATAGAACAACCCCTACGTATGTAGTTACAGGGATCCCCTCAATGCTAACGTGTTGAATTTAATTCCTTTAACAGACCATCTAAACGCACGATCCATTGAATTTCTCCCTACTAAACCAGTATCACTACACAAAGTAGCTAATATATATTGTAATATTGATGATGATAATCACGTACAATATTCTAAATTCGACACAAATTTTCAAGGATTCCAATTACATATTTACCCTGCCCAGAAATTTAACCTAAATGACACATGTGGCTACTGTGGCAAGGAAAATCACAACGTCTATGATTGTAGTGAAACAGATTACACAATTATCCCACATAATAAAGAAAGAAAATATAGGAAAAAATTCTTGAAAAGACAAAACTCCTATACTCTTAACGATAATGTTAAATTATCTTATGATCAAATCAAACCATTAATGTTTTCACAACGCAACCGTCCTAATCCACATGGTCGTCATAACACAAGACCACCACCCAACCAGGGTTACCAAACTAAAGCACCTAATAATTCTACTTTTACTCCTCGTGATAAACGCCATAATCGTGGTCCCGCATCTCGTTCCACGTTTATTCCAGATAATGATATGAATAACTGGGATGTTAATCCAAATAACGCTAATGCCAACAAACCCACAATCAAAGGTAAACAAAGGGCATCAGACAACTCTAACAACGATGAACTGCTTAATAGAATCGTTCATTTAGAAACAATTATTAAAGATCTCAGCTCAGAAATAATGGGATTAAAAATCACAGATAAACAGCATAAAAAAGACATTATTTTCTTGAAGGAACAAGAAACGCGACATGCGAACAATATGGAAAAACTCAATCAACATTTAACAACGATCAATGAAAATATGGCTAAACAAGCCGCTACAATTAGTGGTGTGCCAAAAATAGTAACCTTCCTAGAAAACCTGGAACAAAATGGATTCTTCTCACAATTTAACGATAACAACCAAGCGTATGGATCAAACAACTACAGTTATCCTCCTCATGATGAATTCGTCACTGAAGAACACCTGCAAGAAGAATATAATGATTCACAGAGCGGATACGAATCATCTAGCACAGTTGAAACTCATAACGTATTCCTGGATACGGACTATACGCCCTCAAGACCCACAGGAGGTTATCCCACTATCACTTCTTCCATTAGTAATAAATTTGGTAATATGCTAGGCTTAGGCCACAGGCAACAATAGTAGATTATAATCTACCATATAACGAGTAATATCTCTCAAACTATCAGGGTGGACTAATGATGGACAACAAATTTAACAAATTGGTTACGAAAGTTCGAAATATAACTTCGAACATATCTTCTTCTTTTAATAATAAACAAAAAAACCAATAAAAACCACAAAAAAATATTAAAAACCAAGAAAAAATCACAAAAAAAGATTCATTTATTAACAACAATGATACACATTTTAATCAAAATTTAGATAATATAGATGATTCTTCACATAATTCAGGCGTTCCCGATTGTTTTGATTGGATACACGATATCAAACAATTTACATTTGCTAGCCATAATATTCAAGGAGGCTCAAAAAAGAAATGAACAGAAATTATCGAAATGATGGCTCATCATTGTATAGACTTTTTACATATATGTGAAACTAATGAACGAGATAATACACAGGCAATCTCGATAAATCGGATCCTCGATAAACCGGATTTGGCACTATTTCGGATTTTTCTTCTGGAACCAAATCATCTATATTAAAACAGTCTTGATATATCGGACTTTATTAGTAAAATCTTGATATTTCGTAAATCGGATTTTATTCTAGATCAACTATAGTTAAAAAATCTTGATATGACGTATTAATTTTTTCGGAGTCCGAAATAATTATGTCAATCATTTATTAATTAGGCAAACAATTTTTCTCACTGTTTTTTTTTCAAAATATACTTTAGCATGAGAGAAAACAAAGATACGAATAATAAAAAGAAGAAATCTTTAACATTAGCTCAAAAGAAAGAACTCTGCGAAAAACAGAGATCAAAAACTTAGTGGTGTTCAATTAGCAGCACAATATGGAATTTCCACTAGCACAGTTTCCGATATTTTAAAAAGATCAGAACATTGGCTTTCCATTGATACCACTTTACCAAATGCAAATAATTTTCGTGAAAAATCTAGTGTTTATCCACAACTAGAAGAAGTAATGAGCATTTGGGTTGATCAACAAATTTCAAGAAATTTAACTATAAATGGGCCTATTATCCAACAAAAAGCAGTAGAGTGTGCTAACTTACTTGATATCACCAACTTTTCAGCATCTGCAGGATGGTTAAGCAACTTTAAACAGAGAAATAATTTGCATACATATAAAAAAAAAGGAGAAGCTGGCAGTGCTCCTATTGATGAACTTCCACAAATGAGAGCTGAATTACGAGAAATTCTTCAAGCATATGAACTAAAAGATATCTGGAACTGTGATGAAACTGCTCTTTTTTGGCGTTTAGAACCATCCAAAACAATAGCACATGATCCTGTACTTGGTAAAAAACGTCCTAAAGAACGTGTTAGTATTTTGGCAACTTGTAATGCTTCTGGTGATGAAAGATTGCCTTTAGTTTTTATTCATAAATATGAAACACCACGTGCATTAAAGGGAATTGAAAAAAGATCTCTCCCTGTTTGGTATTATTGGAACTCTAAAGCTTGGATGCAAAGAAGTATTTTCAAACATTATCTTGAAAGATTAAATTCCAAAATGCTTAGAGAAAATCGGCATATTATTTTACTAATAGATAATGCTAGATGTCATGAATCTGAGAACATCAATAGTCTTTCAAATGTTAAGGTTCATTTTTTACCACCAAATACAACATCATTTCTTCAACCATTAGATCAAGGCATTATTTATAGTTTAAAAGCACAATATCGCAAATTGCTATGTCAAAATCGTATTCAAGCTTATGATTTTTATGAAGAGGGAGACCCCATTCCACCCCCAATTGATATTTTTGATTCAATCAATTTAATTGCTGATGCCTGGAAAAAAGTATCTAAAAAAACAATTCTTAACAGTTGGGCTAAAGCTGGAATCCTTCCCAATAATAATATGGAAGATTCTGAATGTTCAGACAATTCCGATTATGAAGAAGATAATATTGGACATGAATTACAATCATTAATTGATGAGTTAGGATTCGTAGATCCTTTAGCTGTGAATGACTATATTAATATTGATAATAGAGCATCTGCTGAAGAGGAATTATCATTACAAGAAATTGTTGACGTTGTAAAGGGAACAAATGAAAGGGAAATTGAAGAGGAAGAGGAGCAAGATGAAATCTCTACAATAGTTGCGTTAAATAGCATTGAAAATGTAATTAAATATATTCAACAAAAAGATTTAGAAATTGGTAATTTAGAAATGAAAAATTTAATTAAATTGAAAAAAAGGATCTTTTTTGATAATATAAATGAAAAAAGGCAAAGTAAACTAAATGAATATTTTGATTTTAATGTATGACAGATAGTTCTTTTATAATAATAAAATTATATTCATTTTTGAATAAAATTTTGAAAATTTTGAACGAAAAATCACGTGATTTCTTGGTATTTCGGATTTTTCATATATTTTTATATAAATCCGGTTTGGCGAGATTTTTTCGATATATCGGATGTCTTGATATATCGGATATTTTTACTGGAACCAACTGATCCGATTTATCGAGATTGCCTGTGTAATTTTAGTTTAGCACAATCCAAAGCCCATATTAGATATGTCTCACCTAGTCCAAAAGATGACTCTCCTTACAAAACATTTTATATTATTAACAACCCGAATGAAAATAAAACGGGAGAGGGATCAACATTAATAATGACACAACAACTACATAACCACTTAGAAAGTATGACCATCAAGATCAAAGGAAGATATATATACACTACTTTCAATTTCAAAAACAAAACAAAAATTTTTATCCATTCAATTTATTTACCACACCTTGAACTTAAACACAAAACACTTTACAAAGATATTATTATAGAATTATATTCAACGCTTTCCAAACAACCGACAAAGCAAAATCACGTGACTCTATTATTAGGAGATTTTAATATACGAGATCTCAATCAAAAGAAAATTTCTGTAAAAAGAACTCTGTTTTCAAAACAATATATAGAAGACCATTCAACAGATTCAAATATTATGCACTTAATATTACAACATTTCAACTTAATTAATTTAGCTGACAAGTTTGGATTATCTACTGCACCGACACATATCCCGTCAGATTCTAATAAACAACTGAGCGTTATTGATTACATATTTGGATCTAAAAATTTATGTAATAAAACTTTAAACTTTAAGATTCTTAACATGGTAGACGATGAATTTAATGATTATAACTCTGACCACAACCTTTTAATGGTATCGATAGATCACCCTAATGAATACATCAGAGTACATAGTAACAATAACTACTCAAAACTAAGAGCTAGCTCCTCAAACGACAACGATCACTACAATATTAAAGACTTAAATACAGATCAATGGAATAGATTCCAAATGCTGTTGAACAACTGTGCTTATCCCATATATGAAGAATCAGATAGAATTGGTGACCCACAACAATTTATTAATTTACGTATGAATCAAATAGATCGAGATATTAAGGAAGCTCTAGCTAAAGTAGATATTAAAACTTATCAACCTTCGATTCCAAGAAGAAATGATTTTCCTTTACATATCAGACAACAATATAATCAGTTATATCAACTTAGATCCCTTACCGTTTATATGAACGACAAAAAACAAATAATAGATAATCACTCAGTAATTGAACGGATTAATTCGAATTTGAATAAAATATCATGTGACCAAATAGATATGAACAAAATTTCTTTTATATTTCGAAAATTTTGGAGGAGAAAAAGGAAATGGCTCATAAAACTTTCCAAAATTCATAACCTAAACATAGTCGATTCACTACCACACAATTTAGAAAATATAACTGAAATCGATATTATCATATCCATTATTCAACAATTGGAAAAGCATATTAAAGGTTCTTTGATAAAGGATCGCTCACAATGGGATAAAGATCAAATCAACAAATTTATTAATAGACGAGATGATGATATAAAAAATAATAACAAACGGATGTTAAACTCTATATTAGAATGACATCCTAGAAAGATTACGCTTGATCGAATCAAATATCAAGATAATGACGAAATTAAGTACTCGAACGACCCGATCATAATTACTAAAATCACTAATGAACATTTTAAAAATATTGGTTTATCGAATACAAGTAATCAAAAATATAACAAAGATAACGGTTTTGATCAATACTGGCAAGAATTTTATACTCCCAAGCATAATATTCCTTTAGAAGAATCTAATTCTTTAGAATCTCCTATCACAATAATTGAAATGGAAGATGTTATAAGAACGTTACCCAACAATAAAGTGCCCGGGGTATCAAAGATCACTTATGAAATTATTAAAAAATTGCCTAATAATTTTCTCAAGGAAATCCTTTATTTATATAACTTTTCATTAAAATATGAAGTAATTCCCAACAGCTGGCTCAAAGCTCTCCTTTACCCGATACCAAAACCTCAATGGTGGGATAATGACATCAAACATACAAGACCTATTGTATTATTGGAAGCAATTAGGAAACTACTCA
This sequence comes from Rhizophagus irregularis, assembly GCF_026210795.1. Lineage (NCBI taxonomy): Eukaryota > Fungi > Glomeromycota > Glomeromycetes > Glomerales > Glomeraceae > Rhizophagus > Rhizophagus irregularis. Next base: position 878,602 of record NC_089444.1, on the reverse strand, counting down.
CGAAAATTATTAACAACCGCCTTAATAAATATTTGAGTTTCAATAACATCTTACAACACAATAACAGAGCTGGGGTGCAATATTCATCGTGTATGGAAATTATATTTAACATACAAGCCTCGATTACTGCAGCAAAAACTTTACACAAACCGTTATATATATTAATTCAAGACTTATCGAAAGCATATGATCGCGTCGATATTCTGTTACTAGAACAAGCTTTGTTGCGAATTTGTATTCCCTCTTCCGTTATTAATTTTATCATTAATTTATTTACCAATAGAAGTAATCAAGTCATTTTTAGTGATTGGATCGGAGATCCATATGATGTCGAAATTGGTATTGATCAAGGAGAATCAATTTGTCCTCTCTTATGGGTAATATATTACGACCCCATGTTCGAAGCAATCAATTCCTCCTTTTTTCCTGGTATTAATTATAAAACACAAATTACAAGAAAATGTTATTTTCCTAAATTACAAGATTTCGATAATAATGATATAATCGAAGAAACGCTATCACACAAAGTACTTGGTTACTTAGACGATACAACCTGGTTAGCGGAAAACATCGAAGATCTGGAAAACAATTTAATGATTGCTAATAATTTCTACGAACTTGCCAATATTCATATCAACAAGGATAAATCCTTTATATTAGTTAATAGATATGCTAGGAAAAGCTCCTCACGTATTATAGCAGCTAATCCACCTTATATCGACATTAACTTTAGATCAAAGATCAAAGTACCTGTACTTAATAGAAATCAAAGTACGCGTATCTTAGGAGTATATTTTAACGCGGATGATGGTCGTCAAACAAGTATCAAAAAAATTTTTAATATGATTAATTACGTTACCATGTTAATTAGAAAGAAAAAACTTACACATGATCACGTGATCTATGTGATCAACCGCGTAATTATTCCTAGAATCGAATATATTTCACAAAATTTTATTTTAACACCCAACCAGTGTAACAAAATTAATATTTCCCTTCAGTCTACTTTTAAACATTCTTTAAATTTACCCAAAAATTTATATAATTCAGTATTACACTGTAATATTTATCCTAATATTGTCAATTTTTTTGATCATCAATTGAAAGTTCAATCATCGTTACTAGTCGCCCAAGCAAATTATCCTCATACTTCAAATACTCTAAAATTTTTATTTTTACTTACACAACAAAAATTTTGGCTTCCGAATTCTCCTATTAATTTTTTTAATCTTTTTGATAAACCTTTAAAATATTTTTCACGAATAGAATCTTTACTAACTTTTTTCAAATTTTATAATCTTTCTATTTCCACTAATTTTACTTTTAATGTTAAAGGTGGTAATTATCCGATATCACATTTTATAATTGATCCGAAATATTTAATGAGTCATATAGATAGTTTAAAGAACAAAGGGATAATGTTCTTAGATCATATCATCACGAAAGATTACGCTTTTCTCCATGATTATAATACGATCAAGAAATCTTTACAACATAAAGGTGGTAAAATCCCTCGGTGGTATACTTTCTTACAAGACCATATCACCATCAATAATTATAGGTTGAACGTTGAATTAACGCTACCAGTAATCCAAAATCCTACTGCGGCTAGACCTTCTACTCCGCCAACTTCACAAGAAATTATATATCATACAAAACGACTACAAAAATGGGTGATGGCATGGATACCAATGAAATCGGCTTTAGTTTATGGAAAACTTTTAACTACTACTCATTATCCAAATTGCATTCCAGTATCGTATATAGAACATTGGATTTACAAAGATTTATCTTCCATAGTTAGAAACGATACCCCCCGATCGTTACCTACCATGATCGTTCAATGCCCAGGATGTGACCAACACTTTAGCTATTATGTGGGTGATTTATGACCTAAATGTATTTTACAAATCAAACATTAAGACTTGTTACTTGTAGAAACACTCAGTAAACAAAAAAAATTGAATTTAACGAACGTCAATAATAGAGATGTAAACTCATTTCAACTACTCAAGTATAGTCACCCTAGTTATCGTATTTCAGCATACAATGACTACTTGATACAAAATAAAAAAATTCCTCCATACATAGATCTTCCTATCGCTCCTCCAGCTCCAAATCAACCATATAATCCCAACGATAATCTAATTAGTAGTTTAATTTTACAAGATTCTATAATTTCTGATCTTAAAAATTTAGCGTTGATGCTCAGTGATTTTACAATACTCCAATTTTACACCGATGGCTCATATCAGAATAATAGTACCGGTAATGAACCACCTATGGGCTATGGATGGATATTAGCTAACCATTTAAATGACAACATTTTCTACTCAGGATCATTAAAATTTTTTCCGTCGTCAACCAAAGCCGAAACAATGGCCATTCTAACAGCGCTCATAGTATGTCCCCCTAATTGTATAGTAGAAATATATACAGATTCACAAGCGGCAATAGATGCTTTTCATAAATCAAAAAATTTACACTCAATTTCACCATGACGCTTTAACAAGATAAACAATAATATCTTATGGTCAACGATCCACCATATAATCAAAAAATTATCTATTAAAGTTTCCTTCTTTAAGGTAAAAGCACATTCAGGCGACCATTACAATGATTCTGCAGATACATTAGCCAAAGCTGGGAGGCTTATTCTAACCCCAACTACCATTAATCATGAACATTTACCATCACAAACACTTACCTTGGAATGGAATGAAGATCATATCCAACACCCCTCTTTATCTTTTGTCAAAGACGCTACAAAAAATAATCTTATAGATTGGTCCCTATCATCGAAATGGTTCAACTTTAATGGATGGAATGATAGTACTAGTGAGAAACACACCAAAGACCTAAAATGGAAAATTTGTTGTTCTACACTTTCCTTGCCAACTTTAGACATTTTAAATAGAAATTACCCACTTTTGATTAATAATAACATTACTTGTTTATTTTGTGACTCTGATCCTGAAAGCAATCACCACCTCTGGACGTGTAAGAGTACCAGAGAAATCATAAAGGAGTGTTTTATTATAATGGGCAACAATTTGATAGACCTTCTTAACAAGCACGCCGAAAAATCATTACTATTGATTGATGATAGCGTTAAATTTTCCAAAACCTTCTGATGGGCCTATCGTGAATCGTGATGAAGAATTACATCCTGTTGCGATCCTTCTACTTAAATCTTTTATTACCAACGATATCATTGGTATATTCCGTTCACACTTTAACTCACTAAAATCCATAATCAAACTATTATTACCCTTTATCCATGAATGTAGTATTTTATTTAAAATGAATATATGGAAAAAAAGGAACGATAAGTGGAAAATTCAACGTGACCTGTTAGGATTAACTAAAAAATCTTTTAAAGACTATCATCAAACATACCGTCACAACCCTTCAGCACAACCTTCATCACGAAACAGACAAAGAAACATTCGAGATTTCAATTATATTAATCCCTTTAACAGTTTTCGTAATTTTAAATTATCAAAAGATTTTCTTTATATTTTATTTTCTTCTTCTAATTTTTTACATAGTGGTCCTTTTTTTACGCATTTAGAAGTGAATGACGAAATTACCTATAATTCTCCTTTATCTATAGATGCTTGTTTATTTTATAATGTATACTAGTTTTGCCACATCTAATTCTTATATCAGATATTTTAATTCCATAGTTTTTTTCTTATTATTGTAGATAATAGTTAGTTCTTTATTTTTTTCTTTTTTCCTTCTACCTGCTCCTTCATCGGTCGTGTTGTTGGAGTAGTCTATGGTATATAATAATTAGTTAGGGTCTGCCCCTCGGGATAGATGATGGACTAAATGTTGGGCGCAATTCTTGTAATTAATGCTCTCTTAGAATAGTCCTTCCAACTTTACATAAAATAAATAAAGTATATATTAATGGTAATTAGATTATGTTATAAATAATTAATTGTGAAATTCATTATACAATATTTTGTACAATATATACATAAGTAAAATCTTGTGAAACATTGTAAAAAATTATAAGACTCATTGAAAAATGTATCAGAATTATATATTTTACAATTGATTATAAATAAATTAATATTAAAAATGGATTGTTAGAAATATTGTACTATATATTTTCAGATTTAAAATACCTTGTACAAGGCTCGTACAAGGATCACACTATGCATTATGAAAATTTAGCATTGTTAGCAAAGTAGTAGTAGTGCTCACATTTATTTGTACTATGGCTTCCATTAGAGCTATTCAGCTTGAGATTTTGTGTTTGCTTTGTGGTTGTATTTTGGTTACTCAATACTTTCTCTGTTTTTTATCATTATTGATTGTACTGCTGCTTTAGATATCTATAAAATCAAAAAACAATTAATTAGTATAGTTAGCTCAAAATAGGAAATATTATAAAAAATAAAATAATTAACATGTACAAGTATCAGTATCATTCTGTTATTCATGATTAGTATATTCTGGAGAAACTGGTGTAATAAGCTCTTGAGAATATGGCGTAATATTCTAGGGAATCTGTTGTGATATCTTCTGGAGTATCTGCTATAGAGTTATAACCCATATTATTATCCTTAGAATTTGACATATTATCATGGTTTAGATGTTATTATATTTGAACTAATATATAATTCATTTATTTCTTTAATAATTTTTCTCAGATTAGTTTCATTTTGCCATAAGTTGAATTCCTTCTGCTCTCTCTTATACTAAAGAATTAATGTTACAATTCATTTAAAATTTAAAATTTTAAGATATTTACTGAAATTATTAACATATCATCAGATCATCCCTCTTTGAGCCATATTATCAATTGTTTTTGGAAATCAATAATTTTTCTTGTTAAACTAGAAGAATGAAATATTAGATTAAATAGCAACTATAGAATTTAAAAATTTTACTCTTTGCTAATCTTATCAATCATGTTATTAAGAAGGCCTGCATCAATATCCTTATACATTGTAGTATTAGCAATTTCAGTTAGATGTTTTTTATATATATGTCTCATTGCTTCATATTTTCAAAGTATTATGTTTTAAAAGCATTAATGTGTAATGCAAGTAAAAATTACCAAAAAATTAAATATTTTACCATATATCCATTCTATATTCTCATAATAATTATAACCTTTATCATATTTTGGAATAGGGTATTGGAAAATTTTTATTTACTTGTTACATTGTTACAAAGGTGCTAGGATGAAGACCATTCAGTAGATTCTTTTCTAGGTATAATTGTTTTTTTTACAATTAATCTTATGTTTACAAATTTCTTTAATTGAAGATTGTTTGGGTTTTTCATCTGATTGTTCAACAGCTTCAAATGTCTTTTGTTTTTCACTATTTTGTTTTTTGTTATCCTTAGAAGTTTGTTCTTTTAGTAGTTTAAGTTGTTTTTCAAGTTTTGCAATTTTGGTCAAAGTATTTTTTTCTAGTATCTGTAGAAAAGTTTGAAGAATCATTATCTGATAATAAGTTGAACTGTTGAAGGATTTTTTGTTTCATAATATATATTTTACATAAATTTTATGGAAACAGTATTCTTTCATTTGTATACAAAAGAGAACATAAAAAGAGTAAAAATGTGGGAAAATGTGGCTAAGTTTAAATAGTTTAATAATGCTCACAAAGTAAACAGTGATTACTAAATAATTACATCAATGATTTATGATTTATAATATTATACAATTATTAAATCCTAATTTTTATATCTTATTTCTATATTTACTATTGACTAGTATAGCATATATAAGTTTAAATAAAAAACTGAAAAAGAAAAAAAATACTTTATAGAATGAAATTGTTAATCTTATAGTTTATATCCAAATGGATATAAAAAGTTTCAAAAGCAACAAGAACATGCCATGGAATGAAAGATAAAGAGCAATCTGAACAAACAATTAATAATTTTGATCAATACAGAGATTTCAATGATTTTGATGAAGATTTTAATCAACAATCTATAAATGACAACTGACGTTGATCAAGAAATAGATAATACCATTAGTAGTGAATGTACTTCATCAAAAATGATTCTAGTTCATAAGCGATTCTACTGCTTATAACTGTAATTTATTAATTAGTGTAATTATTCCTGGACCTAATGCACCATTTGATCTCAATTCTTTTTTATATATAAATACTAATAAAATGAATTAAAATCTCTTAAAGGTATATTATTTATTAATGATATTTATAATTTTAATTAAATAATAATCTTATTTATTATAGAATGTATAGAATGCTATGATGGTTTTAAAAAAGAAACTTTTACCTTATGATGTTCAGTAGTTTCTTGGTCAGGTGATACACCTGCTCTTGCAAAGTTGAATTATAACATAATGTTAAAAACTTAAGTAATTATAAGTATTTTAAACCTAGTTAATTTTTCTTGTAAACTTTGAATAAAATTGGGATATAAAAGAAATTCATACATTATTGACATTTTTTCTTCCTTTTTTTTGCTGAATTTTTGTAGTCTTACTGAGAAAAAAAGTTTGATAAGTCCAGACTAATACCACCAATGTAAGCAAAGCTCGTGTGTAACCCACTAGAAAACTTATTGCGTAACCAAATAAATTCCTCCCAGACTACCGAAGGGTGGAAAGAAGGGAAATCGAAAAACTAAAAAAAATGAAATAAGAAATAAAAGCATTATCCTAAGGTGCTCTGACCTGGTTTTCTCCCAATATCTAATGAATTTTATGAAAGCATCTGCCCTATAAAAAAATTGGGATACGTTTTTTATAAAGTTTTTATACGATTTTTTTCCTTAGAAATAACGTATCATAATAGGATACGGAAAAATGCACAATTCCGTATCACTAAAAATATGGTTTGGATACGGAATTTGCACGGAATTCATATGGAATTTACATGATTTGATCACTGATTTTATCACGAAATTTATACGATTTGGTCACTGAATTTACTATTTGTATTACAGTTTACTATAATTATATTTACATAAATCTAATTTTACTTTATTAAATTAAATAAAAAATAAAAAATAAACAAAATACAAATACATTATGAAAATTCCCTCCTTATTAAAACCACCTATTGCAACCAAAATTATCTATAAGTTCAGGTTCATTTGGAGTCAAACAACCTAAAAAAACAAAAAAAAGAAACATAAGAATGTCTAGCTTAATTGGAAACAAAACCCCCCCCTTCATATAGTATCTGCAATCGTCCAAGTCACCAAAGGTCAGCATTCCTACAAAAAAAGAAAGAGAACTCCAGAATGTCTGACCTACATAAATGAAAAGAATTATGAAGCATCTGATGAAAAAGAAACCAAAACAACAAAATAAATCCAAAACTGACCTACAAAAAAAGAAGACTCTGAAGCAACAAACTGAAACAACCTACAAAAAGAAAAGAATCTAAACCCAACTTACAAAAAAAAAAAGAAAATTTGAACTGACCTAAAAAAAGAAAAAAATCCTAAACAATCCTACAAAAAGGAAAGGACTTCCAAACTGATCTACAAAAAAGAAAAAAGAAACTGAATCTTCTCACAAAAAAAAATCTGCTGGCCTATGAAATAAAAAAAGGGATATATAAATAAAAAAGAAAGGGGAATAAAAAATAAATCAAAAAAAAATATTTTTTTAAAAAGAGGGTAACGAAGTTAGGAAAGTTAAAAAAAATTTTTTTTTTTAAAGGGAGGACGTCAAAGTTAGAAAAATAAAAATTTTTTTATAAAGAAGAAATAGAAATAGAAAGAAGAAAATTTTTTTTTAAAAAAAGAAGAGTGGGAATAGTGGGAATAAAAGAATAAAATCAAAAAAAATTTTTTTTTTAAGGGAGTGATGAAAAAAAAATTTTTTTTTAAAGGAAAGTGATGAAAAAAAAAATTTTTAAAGTGAGGTACGAAAAAAAAAATTTTTTTTTAAAAGGGGGGTGATGAAAAAAGAAGAAAAATTTAGAAAAAATAACAAAAATAAGACAAGAGAAAAGAGAAGGAAGGGAAAGACAGAAAAGAAGATCGGAAGATCAAACTCATCAAAGTAAAGGGTTTATATAAAAAACAAAAAACGTATCATAACAAAACAATAAACAATCACGTGATCTCGTGTTATGATACGAGATTTTTGTAAAATTATTTTCTAAAAATATTAAGTTTATAAATTCCGTATACATTCCGTATGATTAATTTTTTCCGTATACATTTCTTATACATTAGTTTTTTTAAAAAATGTTCAAAAATGAATTGCTTATTAAATATACGGAATTTGTATACGGAATCTATAGAAACGTACATAAAATGTATACAAAATGTTTCCTTTCCGTATACATATTTCTTATAGGGCTGCGAAAGATACCTTTGTTTCCTTACGAGAGTGTTTGCTCTTAGATTAGTCTCTTGAATCTGAGTTTTTGAAAATTTCTTCTTTTCACGACTAACATAACAGGATGCTAACTTTACATTATGCCCACATGACATGCAAAATCTTCTTGTGAGTTTAAATAAATCTTTTAGTGTCATCTGATGACAAACTTCTAATTTTGGTCTTATAAAATCTTTGTTGGTCAAGTTGAGAGTAGCTAAAAGAATATCTGAAGTAATATCTTTATGTTATATGGATTCGCATGGTCACGCTTACGTTACTTGCGATCCTTGAGCTTCCAATACCAAATATTCATAACATAATCTCTGCTAGCGCAGTAAGCACTTTATCTTGGGACAAAGATGCTGGTATGTCGTACACAGTCAGGGTACGGACTCGAACCTTACATAAAAAAGTAACAAACAATACAGCGCAAATGAGCCAATAATGCGCAGATCCTTCCTTTTTTGGATAATGCCAGGCGGCATTGCAATTCTGGCCTTGATGATTCGTAGAGCTAATACGGCAGATCGTGTCCTTGTATAACATCATCAGTTTAATATGCAGTAATGATAGTCCCGTTAAATTCCGTTGATCTTCATTGCTTTGAAATGTTATTGGTTCCATTGGCGTTACTGTAATCACTTATTATTGGCACCTATAATTTTGTCATTCTGAAAGTTGCATCTCGAATTCCCAATGATTCATCAATTATAATCAATTATGATTACGCCTATTCTCGTATTCTCGGGCTGTAATTTTTCCGGTTTTGTATTTATTGGCGTAAATTTACTAATCGAAATTTTTTTAGTTTAAGAATTTCAAAATAATATTAAGGCTTAAACCATGCAAAATGGAAAATTTAGAAAAAAATTCTAGAAGTTGGACCAGTGGGAACAATAAAATTGATGGTTTTATTCGAGAAATGCAATTAGAAATTAATGACCCAAGTGATACTATATTTAAATGGGTGCCATATAATCAGTTTAGTAACATTAAAAAGATTGGTAATGGTGATTTTGCAATAGCAAAATGGAAGTGTAACCAGAACGATGTGACTGTTAATTTAAAATATTTAAATAACTCACAAAGTATCACAACCTATGAATTACGTAATGAGGTATGAATTCTTTTATGTAAATTCTAATTTTTAAAATACTTTTTTTTCAAGAGAATAACTGCAATTAACCAGGGAGAAAATTAACTGATAGGTAGAATTACATAATTCCTAGTCAAGCATCAAAACTGAATTGTACCAGAATTAACATAATTCCTTACCCAGTTGATTTCCCCCGGTTAAGATTAGCAACACTCCTTTTTAATACATTAATACTTTTTTGGTTTAATTAATACTAGGCTAGACAATACTCAATTAGAAGTAGTAGTAATTACTACAATATTTGTAAAATATACGGAGTATCTCAAAATCCTTATACAAAAGATTATATTTTTGTTCTTCAAGATGGATATTGTAAAGGATGTGGTGAAAAGTATGAAAAAATATTCTATAAATGGTGTAAATCATGCCAAATAAAATACTTAAAAGAAAATTTCAAAAATTGGACTAGTGAAAATGAAAAAATTGATGAATTTATTCAAGAAATGCAATTAAAAATTAATAACCCAAAAGATATAATATTTGAATGGATATCATATGATCAATTTAGTGATATTAAGAAAATAAGCAATATAATATATTCAGCATTATGGAATGATGGCCAATTGAAATATAATCGAAACAAAAAAGAATGGACAAGAGTACAAGTTGAAATTAACTTGAAGCTATTTAATTCACAAAATACAGTTGACGAATTTCTAAATAAGGTATGAAAATTTTATATACAATTTAAGTAATTGTTATTTCAAATATTAATTTTGTCATTAATATAGGTTGTAGAATATAAAAATGATAATTTTAAGATATATGGAATATCTCAAAATCCTGATACAAAGAATTATATTTTTGTTCTTCAAGATAGATATTGTGAAGAGTGTGGTGAAAAGTACACAGAAATATTGTATAAATGGTGCAATCCATGTCAAATAAAAAATTTAAAAGAAAATTTCAAAAATTGGACCAGTGGAAATGAAAAAATTGATAATTTTATTCAAGAAATGCAATTGAAAATAAATAACCCAAAAGATATAATATTTGAATGGATATCATATAACCAATTTAGTGATATTAAGAAAATAAGCAATACAATATATTCAGCATTATGGAATAATGACCAATTGAAACATGATCGAAACAAAAAAGAGTGGATAAGAGTACAAGTTGAGATTAATTTGAAACTATTTAATTCACAAAATACAATTGATGAATTTCTTAATAAGGTATGAAAATTTTAAATACAATTTAAGTAATTGTTATTTTAAATATTAATCTTGTCATTAAAATAGGTTGTAGAATACAAAAATGACAATTTTAAAATATATGGAATATCTCAAAATCTTGATACTAAGGATTATATATTGGTTCTTCAAACTGGATACCATTGTGATGAATGTGGTGAAAAGAATACAGAAACATCGTATAAATGGTGCAAACCATGTCAAATAAAAAATTTAAAAGAAAATTTCAAAAATTGGACTAGTGGAAATGAAAAAATTGATAATTTTATTCAAGAAATGCAATTAAAAATAAATAACCCAAAAGATATAATATTTGAATGGATATCATATGATCAATTTAGTGATATTAAGGAAACAAATATCACAATATATTCAGCATTATGGAATGATGGCAAATTGAAATATGATCAGAACAAAAAAGAATGGATAAGAGTACAAGTTGAGATTAATTTGAACCATGTAATTCACAAATTACAATTGATGAATTTCTTAATAAGGTATAAATTTTAAATATAATTTAAGTAAATATTATTTTTAATATTAATTTTGTTATTAAAATAGGTTTTAGAATATAAAAGTGATAATAATTTTGAAGTATATGGAATATCTCAGAATCCTGATACAAATGATTATATATTGGTTCTTCAAGATGGATACTATTGCAAAGAATGTGTTGAAAAGTATACAAATATAATCCTTAAATGGTGCAAATCATGTCAAATAAAAAATTTAAATGAAAGTTTAAAAATTGGGCTAGTAGAAATGAAAAAACTGATATTAATTTTATTCAAGAAATGTTAAAAGTAAATCGTTCACGTGATATAATATTCGAATGGATATTATATAATCAATTTAGTGTTATTAAGGAAATAAGTAATACAATATATTTAGCATTATGGAATGATAGCCAATTGAAATATGATCGAAACAAAAAAGAATGGACAAGAGTACAAGTTGAAATTAACTTGAAGCTATTTAATTCACAAAATACAGTTGACGAATTTCTTAATAAGGTATGAAGATTTTATATACAATTTAAGTAATTGTTATTTTAAATATTAATTTTGTCATTAATATAGGTTGTTGAATATAAAAATTATAATTTTAAAATATATGGTATATCTCAAAATCCTGATACAAAGGATTATATATTAATTCTTCAAACTGGATACCATTGTGATGAATGCGGTGAAAAGTATACAGTAATATCGTATAAATGGTGTAAACCATGCCAAATAAAAAATTTAAAAGAAAATTTCAAAAATTGGACTAGTGGAAATGAAAAAATTGATAATTTTATTCAAGAAATGCAATTAAAAGTAAATCGTCCACGTGATATAATATTTGAATGTATATCATATAATCAATTTAGTGATATTAAGGAAATAAGTAATACAATATATTTAGCATTATGGAATGATGGCCAATTGAAATATGATCAGAACAGAAAAGAATGGATAAGAGTGCAAGTTGAGATTAATTTGAAACTATTTAATTCACAAAATACAGATGATGAATTTCTTAATAAGGTATAAAAATTTTGAATACAATTTAAGTAAATATTATTTAAATATTAATTTTATTATTAAATAGGTTGTGGAATATAAAAATAATGATAATGTTGAAATATATGGAATATCTCAAAATCCATATACAAAGGATTATATATTAGTTCTTCAAACTGGATTCCATTGTGAAAAGTGTGGTGAAAAGTATACGGATACATGGTATAAATGGTGCAAACCATGTCAAATAAAGAATTCAAAAGAAAATTTTAAAAATTGGACTAGTGGAAATGAAAAAATTGATAATTTTATTCAAGAAATGCAATTAAAAGTAAATCATCCACGTGATACAATATTTGAATGGATATCATATAACCAATTTATTGATATTAAGGAAATAAGTAATACAATATATTTAGCATTATGGAATGATGGCCAATTGGAATATGATCAGAACAAAAAAGAGTGGACAAGAGTACAAGTTGAGATTAATTTGAAACTATTTAATTCACAAAATATAATTGATGAATTTCTTAATAAGGTATGAATGGTTTAAATACAATTAAAATAATTATTATTTTGATATTAATTTTGCTATTAATATAGTTAAAAGCATGTAAAAATGAATTGTATGGAATATCTCAAAATTCTGATACAAAAGATTATATTTTAGTTTTTCAATGTGGATACTATTGTAAAGAATGTGGCGAAAAGTACACAGAAATATGGGATAAATGGTGTAAGCCATGTCAAATAAAGTATCTAAAGGAAACTTTTATAAAGTGGACTAGTGAAAATGAAAAAATTGATAATTTTATTCAAGAAATGCAATTAAAAGTAAATCATTCATATGATATAATATTTGAATGGATACCTTATAATCAGTTTAGCAGTATTAAAAAAATAAGTAACTCAATATATTCAGCATTATGGAAAACTGGACCATTGAAATATGATCAGAATAAAAAGGAACGGACAAGAGTCCAAATTGAGGTTAACTTAAAATTATATAATTTACAAAATACAATTGATGAATTTCTTAATAAGGTATGAAAAATTTAAGAATAATTTAAATAGTACATATTACTTAGTTATTAATTATTTTGCTATTAAATAGGTTAGAGTATATGAAAGTGATAAAAATTTTGAAATATATGGAATATCCCAAAATCCTGACACAAAGGATTATATTTTGATTCTTGAAGATGGACATTGTAGATGTAGTGAGATGTATACAGATATAAGGTATAAATGGTGTAAACCATGTCAAATAAAGAATTTAAAAGAAAATTTCAGAAATTGGACTAGTGAAGATGAAAAAATTGATAATTTTATTCAAGAAATGCAATTAAAAATCAATTACCCAAAAGATATAATATTTGAATGGATACCATATGATCAGTTTAGTGATGCTAAGAAAATAAGCAATGCAGTTTATTCAGCATTATGGAAAGATAGTCCATTGAAATATAATCAGAATAAAAAAGAGTGGGTAAGAATACAATTTAAAGAAGTTATTTTAAAACTATGTAATTCACAGTATATGATTGATGAATTTCTTAATAAGGTATGAACGTTTTAAATATACTAATCTATATATATCTTAAATATTAATTTTTTCTATTAAAATAGATTAAAGTATATGAAAATGATAAAATTTTTGAAATATATAGAATATCTCAAGATTCAGATACAAAAGATTATATTATGGTTCTTCAAAAGAAATATGACAGAAGGTACTGTGAAAAATGCATTGAAAAGATAGAACATAAATGGTGTAAACTATGTCAAATAAAATATTTAGAAGAAAATTTCAAAAATTGGACCAGTAAAAATGAAATAATTGATAATTTTATTCAAGAAATGCAATTGAAAGTCAATAACCCAAAAGATTCAGTATTTGAATGGATATCATATGATCAATCTAATAATATTAAAATAATAAATAAAACTGTATATTCAGCATTATGGAAAGATGGCCCACTGAAATATAATTTGAGTGAAAAGAAGTGGGCAAGAGTACAAGCTAAAGAAGTTACTTTGAAACTATGTGATTCACAAAATATAATTAATAATTTTCTGAATAAGGTATGAAAGTTTTAAGTATAATTTAGATAAATACAATTTTTAATATTAATTTTGTTATTAAACAGATTATAGTATATAGAAGTGATGAAAATTTTGAAATATATGGAATATCTCAAAATCCTGATACAAAAGATTATGTCTTGGTTTCTCAAGATGGATATTGTGAAGAATGTGATGAGAAATATACAGAAATACAGAATAAATGGTGCAAGTCATGTCAAATAAAGAATTTAAAAGAAAATTTTAAAAATTGGACTAGTGGAAATGAAAAAACTGATAATTTTATTCAAGAAATGCAATTAAAAGTAAATTGTTCAAGTGATATAATATTTGAATGGATATCATATGATCAATTTAGTAGTATTAAGGAAGTAAACAATACAATATATTCAGCATTATGGAATGATGGCCCATTGGAATATGAGTCAAATAAAAAGAAATGGGTAAGAGTGCAAACTAGCAAAGAAGTTACTTTGAAATTATGTAACTCAAAAAATACGATTAATGGTTTTCTAAATAAGGTATGATTTTACGAAAGTTTCTAATTTCTATAAATCTAACTTAATACTCTTTTAATGTAATTAAAATTGTTTAGGTGAAAATATACAATAACTATTTCAAAATACATGGAATAACTCAAAAGCCCGATTCCAAAGATTATGTTATGGTTCTTAAGAATAATCATAAAGGATATGTTGGAAGTTATTGTGAGATATGTATCGAAGAATATACAGACATAAAATGTAAATGGTGTAAATCATGTCAAATTGATTATTTAAGAAAAAATTTTACAAATTGGAGTGGGAATGAAAAAATTGATGAATTTATTCAAGCAATGCAATTAAAAATTAATAACCCAAATGTTATAGTATTTGAATGGATACCGTATAATCAATTTAAGGCTATTAAAATAATAGGTAAAGGTGGATTTGCTACAGTATATTCAGCGAAATGGAAAAATGGTCCATTGCATTATGATAAAGAATGGAAAAGAGGGCCGTATAAAAAAGTTGCTTTAAAATTGTTAAATAAATCACATGATATAATTGACGAAATTTTAAAAGAGGTATGTGATTATGTTATATCATGTTATTAAATATATGACTTATAAGTATATTAACAACTAAGCTCTTATCTTGGTAGATTAAAGCATATTCAATGAATAAATGTGGTAGTAACATTGTTAAAATATATGGAATATCTCAAGATCTGAAAACAAAGAATTATATTATAGTTCTTCAATATGCAGAAGGTGGAAATTTTAATGATTGGATAAATAAATGTTATAAACATTTTGACTGGAATAATAAATTACGAACACTATATAATATTATTATTGGTTTAAATGAAATTCATCAAAAACAGATGGTTCATCGTGATTTTCACACAGGAAATATATTATTTGAATATGGATATGTTAACCGATATAATGATACGTATATTTCAGATATGGGATTATGTGGAGAAATTGGTAGTGTAGACAAATCCAAAATTTACGGAGTAATGCCTTACGTAGCTCCAGAAGTGTTAAGAGGAAAATCTTACACCAAAGCAGCAGATATATACAGTTTTGGTATGATTATGTATTTTGTAGCAACCGGAAGACAACCTTTCTTTGATCATGCTCATGATAAAGTATTGGCATTAGGTATATGTAATGGAATCAGACCTAAATTAAATGAATTAGAAGCACCAAAATGTTACGTTGAATTAATGGAAAGGTGTTGGGATTCGGTTCCAGACAATAGACCAAATGCTATTGAAATAGAAAATATTATTTACTCGTATAATTTTGGTTTAAACAGTGAAATTAAAAAGCAATTTAAAGAAGCAGAAGAATACAGAAAAGTAAATATTTCATCTATTTCATCTATTGAAATTAACCAATCAACAACACATCCACAAGCTAGTAATATATCTCGATTATTAAACCCTTTTACAAAAGACCTTTCGAAATGCGATAATAATGATGATCATTCCGAATGTTTAGACTGTTCAATTGCTGATTAAACTGATTTCAATGTACATTATACTATAGATTTCATTTAGTTAAGTTTTATCCTAATTTATTTTGATATAGACTAAGAACTGTGTTCGTGTCCTTTTTTTTTAAAAAAAATAGTAAATTTCTTTATTATATTTTTTTTTCGGTTGATTACTATGACCAATATATAGTAAATATGGGCTATTAAAAATAAAAAAAAAATTTACACTCTTATTATCTATATATTATTTTAGTATATTTATTGGATAATTACATGTTTTAGTTCAACACTGATTTATAGAGTATATGTAAAAATTGTTTTTTTACATCAATAAAATCAGTTTGTAATTGAGCAAAATCATCAAAATTAATATTTCGAAATGTTACGTTAAATGGTGTAATTATGTTGACCTTAATTAGTAATTTTTATAAAAATTTAATTTTACGTTTTGTAACAAGTAAATTTAATTTTGTTGGGATCGTTGTCCCACTAGGACCCAAAAATATATATATAGGGGTCAGGTGATGAAAAAAATTTTTTACTATGAGCTGTACGCATTTTTTCAGGGCCGGAATTATGATAATGTCAGTCGGTAACTATAATAGGAAATAAAATTCTGACTGGCATTATCAAAAATTATCTAAAAAAGGAGAGATTTTCATGATTTTTGTTAGTTCAAAATACGCAAACTCAAACCTGAATTTATATATATTTCTGGGTCCTGATCCACTGCTTTTGTATTTTCTATATATATATATATATATATATATATATATAAATAATTAAAAATAAAGAAATAGAATCAATTTTTTTAAATTTTTAATTAATGGTATTGCGAAACGTAAGAGTGCAATGTAACCAACATTTTGTAACGTTTGCCTATAATGTACCATTTTATAATAACAATATTTATTTAAAACGATAGGGAAATTTCCACTGACCATAAGGAAATTTCACTTCTTCCTTACAAAAATATAAAAAAAAATTGAATACGTACAATGATAATGACAAAATCTATCATAGCTTTATTAAGCATTTTAATGTTTTATGTCTTGCAAGTAGTATTTGCACAAAATTATATTTTAAAGGGTGGGTCTTATTACAACAAAAAAAAAAGCAGCAGTAAAAGTTAATAACACTGGATTTTATCCCGATCTTATTGTTCGTGATGGACAAAGTGTTGTTTGGTGTATGTATTAATTTGTCTTTTACTAATATTATATTTTCATATTTTTCATGAATAACAAAATTAAATCTTGTACTTTAGTGTGGGAAGAAGTTGGAGATCATACAGTTACAAACAATGCAGGATCTTTTGGAGATTGTAATGATAACCCAAGTCATAAGTTTTTGACCGAAGCATAAGCGTAGTGCAGTAGGACACCTTCATTTCATGTATTTAAACTGTTTCCAGAGAGTGCTGATACATGACATAATTTAATTTTTACAGATCCAAATAATTTTACAAAACAACTTCGCCCAAATGCCATGCATGACATAATTTAATTTTTATTTCTTTATATTAACGATAGATGAAAATGGGCTTTATGAAGGTGACGTAATCAATGCGGACCGTTCAAATACGACTCATCAAACAACGTATTTTATTATAAATGCATTAGCGAAAACAAAATATATCGATTAATTTAACAAAAAAACTTTTCATTAATACTTAGTTGTTATGGTGGCATGTTTGGTATTATTAAAATTATTAAAAAGAAAAGGCAATAACAAAATAAGCAGTAATTATATTATTATATGCCATTTTATTGTAATTAAATTTATTTTGTTTGTATGATGATTTTTTTTTTTGGATTCGTCATGATAATAAAATGTACGAAATTTCGAAAAATAATGTAATCTACTAATTTTACGTTCGTTCACTAGTTAATTAAATTACCGTAAACCCTATTTTTAAAAACGAAAGTTGTGATAAAAATGCCGATAGATCGTTGCGTAGGTTTTCTAGAAAGTAGAAAATCTTTACTATATTATTAATAAGAAGGTTGATAATTTAATGTATTATACAAATAATGCGTTTATTTAAATAATATTTATTCATACTCACCTCTCATAATGTTTGTAAAATTCTAATGAATTTTATCTAAATCATTACTCGTAAGGGTGAATTGTAGACATTTTTGAACAGCTTGAACAAATTTCTCCCATCCTTTTAAATATCTATATTTTATTATTTTAAAATTTCTACAATTATAAACAAAAAAAATACTATAACTTACTTAGCTAGTAATTTATTCAATAAAAACGGAATAGCACTTATATGTTTCAGAAGAAGAATAAATATAATCACTGCGAAACTAGTACAAATTTAGTATATATATTGCATATATATTAAAATTACAAAATCTTTTTTTCCGTATAAAATTAATTATTAAGATTCATATTGGAATATCATATATTAAATCATTAAACCGACAAAAAAAAAAATAGAACAATCTAATATGATAAATTTGAATTAAAAGTTAATAAACAAAAAGTTTCTTAAGAATTTAAATTATTCGATTTAAATTAAAATGAGTCCAAATCACATTTCTGTTCCTCACTAATAATTCTCTTGTAGTACAATACTATATGTCTAAAATCTTTTTTATGAGCCACATTGATATCCTTAAATATTATGAATCAATGATACATTTTGCTAATAATGAGTATGTATGACTTAATAAAAATTAAGAATATAAAATGCTTGCGAAAAAAAAAAAAAATTACAAACAGTTGTTTACTTGATAAAATAAAACTTCAACAACTTTTCTCTCTTTATACCTCTCTTTCTTTCTTAACAACGGTATAACCTTTCTCTTTCTTTTTTTTTCTTTCTTTCTTATTCAAGATGACGCAAAAAAGGAAGTTAATAGACTCAGTAAAGTTAGCAGACTCAGAAAATTCAGCATCAAAAAGGAAGAAATTTACCAATTCAGGAAATTCGAGGAAGAAATTTGGTAAAAAACTTTCCTTATAATTGATAAGATATAACATATATATAACTCTTTTTAACTCTTTATTTTTTTTTTTTATAGATATTAATAATATAGATTTCAGCCGTACTTACAGCCTTGAGGAGTTTGAACTCATCAAAAACCACATTAAGAATAATCATCCCAACTTTGAGCTTGTAGGTGGAAAACTAGTTTCTATTCCATATTCTCCTATTGTATATGAAGCTATTGTACATGAAATCTCTAGACAGCTTGGTAATTGGAATATTAATAATGCCAAGAATGGTGTTGTAACCACATCTAAAGGAGGTTTTGATTTTAATGTTTCTGGTAGTCAGAAAATTCGAGCATTAGACATTACTTTTACATCTGCCAATATTTATCGTTCGCTTGATGAAGAACAACTTTGGTCTTTTAATGGGCAACCTTTTACCCCTTTATTTGTTGTTGAAGTTGCAAATCTCAAGAAAAAAGAAGTAGAAAAAGAAATTGATACCAGATTCAAGAAGGAATATTTTGCAAGTGGTACATCCGTGGAGTTAGGATGGTTATTTGATCCATTGAATCGCATAATCTGGGTTTACAAAAGAAATAAGAATGGTGAACCTTATCGTCGATCACAACCATGGGAAAATTTGGAAGGTGGTAAAATTTTACCAGGTTTTACTTTAGAATTGTGGCCTATTAATGATATCGTTGCACAGGTAAATATAATATACGTTATAATAGTTATCGTTGTTGTTAAATATCTCATTTTTAAAATTTCATTATTTTTTAGGAAATAGATTATGAAGAAGATAGTGATGATGATGATGATGATGAAAAAGTATGCCCTTACTGCAAGGCAATTATTAAGGACGCCTCTCAAATGGTTAAACATATACAAAATAAACATAATTGATGAGTGGTACCGAAAATCACCTACGTGTACACCGAGGAGAAAATACCCATGTATTTTGGAAAGATCAGTAAAGAAATGAAAAATACCCATGTATTTTGTAAAGATCAGTAAAAAAATTTTATTTGAAATAATGAAAAGATTTTAAATATGATTATCATGTATTATGCATTTATAGGATTTATATGTATATTTATAGGATTTATGTTATAACTATTCACTTTAATATTTTTATAATATTACTGTTCTTTTAATATTTTTTATATTTAGGTTTAGAATAACTATAAGCTTTTTATGGCTTAGCAAACAGATGCTTTTAAATGGTTGCTTAATATTATATGAAATAAATAATGATTTTGTCAGTTTATCCTCCTGTGTTTTATGAATAGTAGGTGAAAAGTGCATTTTGTAAAAGAAAATTGAGTGCACCTAGCTGAACCTCTAGGTCTATAAAGATCTAAGTTTTATGGTCATAACCGTGATACGGTCACTGTAGGATATCATGATTTTCATGGCACAGCCGCGAAAATTGCGTACTTCAGGCGAAATTTGCATTGTACATCATTTTAATCCAATAGTTTTGAACACGTGATGCACATAAAAAGGACACGAGGGTGCTGAATGATTGGCTGTCATAGTGCCACTGCGTGGCACAATGACCACAATCATTCAATATCCGAGTAGATTATGAAATCAGTTATGAAAGATACGTATATTATCATTATTATTATGTATGTTGTGTCCCAGATATCATTCTTATTTATTTATTTTAACAATTATAAATCCAATACTACTGTAATGAGTATTATCTGCGAAGGGTCTAAAAGTTAAGCGCAGAGCTTGAAATTTTACCGAACCGAAAGAAAAGTGCTGGTCGGAATTACAATTAGTTTCGGCTGGCAAACAACCCTAGCGTCGCCAGCAAAAAATGGTATCTGAAGATCCCGCCTTTCTTATTCTTGGCTTTTTGGCCTTTGAATGATTAGTTCCTCCTGAAGATTTAATTTAAGGCTTTAGAAACAGGCACAGTTTGTTCTTGTGATTCAACTGTGACGAGTGTGACGTGGTACTTATTTTGTAGAGTAGTTAGTTAAGCCTAGGATTTAGGGTAAGTATTCTTTAATATTATATGTGACCCGACAGAATAAATCCGGATACCATATGATTATTGGTTGTAAGAACAGATCAGTTATTTTTCCATAATTGTTTACAGTAGTAATTTTTTGAAACCGAAGTTCAATTTTGCCTCAGTTCAATTTATAAGTTGCACTAAGTACTGTTTACTATCATCACATCTTATTATTTTAGCCTGGAACGTATTTACAAGGGACGCCAGTTCTCATAAGAGGTTGTTTATTATTAATTACGATAAGAACTTATATATTTTTACAATTTTTTTTTTTATAAAAAAAAAAATGAAAAAAAAAATTATTATCTTAGAAAATTAAATAACCTTAAAAAAAATAAAACCTTAAGAAAAAAAAAACCTTCCGCTATTTAAATAATTTTATGTAAAAAGAAAAAAAAAACATTATATATCAAATATAATTTGTAAAAAAATTATAATTTACTACTTTTTGTCTGTTCTCTCTCTTCAAGATTAATATTATCATTTAAATCATTGTTATTACGATGTACTAATAAAAATTTTTCATTTCGTATGTATTGAATCAAGTTGCTTATTCCTCCAATACTAATGGCTAGAAACAAAAAAATTATATTAGAAGGGATTTCAATAACTTGATATCATTATTCTTTTTTAAAAAAAAAATTATTACCTGAAAGACTTAAGGCGTTAAGCAAAATAATATAATTAATCTATAAAATTAAAGAAAAAATTCAATATTTTTTTTTTTTTGCTCCCAAATTCTTGTATATATAAAAAAAAAAGGATTACCTTTAATAATTTGAAAATATCTGATAATAAGAGAGGAATATATTGAAAGATGAAGACCAAAATATAGGCCATTACTTTCTTTAAAATTTTTTTCTCGATATTATTATGTCGCTGTATATCTGCTTCTGAATTTTCGATGGGTGAATCTTCTCTTACATTATGAATCAATTTTAATACGTGCATATAACAAAATACAATAGTAATTAATGTGAGAAGAATTGTGACCAACAAGAACGTTGATATCAATGAATTATCATATTCATTAATTCCGCACCTTAAAAAAATGAGATATACAGTTCAGTAAATACATGACGGATGACGTGCTTATAGAATAACCGTGTAACATAATTATTTATGCAACTTACCAATACACTTGAGAACCAAAGTCATGCACGGAAATTAGAGGAATAATGAATGATATAAGACAGATTGGAGACCAAACTTTATAATCATATCTTCCCCATGAAAAATAATACTCTTGTACGACTCTCAACCAAGTTGTGATAGAAAGGCTTCCAACCTATTAGAATATGTGAAATATATATATATATATATATATTGTGAAATAAAAAATGATTAAAAAAAAATTAGAAAATTGATCTGATCACATTATGATGCACTTTTGGCCAGAATTAAAATTCAAATAAAACACTGGCCGGCATTACATCATAATTTCACCACCCGTCACTACTGATGATATTTAGCAGTACCAAAAATTTAAATTTTAATTTAATTTCTTACCAATAACATATTTAACAGAGTGAAAGCGGTATTAAAAAATCCAAGAATTTCACAATATGGTGATGGCCATAAAATATCTTCTTCTTTTGTTGCATTTGATAACGCCGATGCATTCGAAGCAGTATATGACTATAAGAAGGTATACAATTAGTTTTTTTCTAAAAAAAAAAAAAAAAAAAAATTGATGCGAATATTATTTACTCACGAAATCAATTAAGATTATTATTGAGAACAAAAAATCTAAATATCATAAAGATAAAAGTTAAATATTATATATTTACACGTATATCATATATTACACAAATAAATTATTTAATATTTACCCGTAATTGCTATGTAAAATGGAAATCTAACCGATAATAAAGTAATTTTATCATAATCAAATTTCCATCGTAAATACGTGCCTTTAAGTTTATTTTTCTGGTTGTCAATTTTTACCGCAAATAATAATTAAGATCAAATTCAAATTAAACAAATTACTTACGGTAAAATATATAAAGACTTCCAAGCAAATTCAATGCGTTCAAGGTTAAAGGAATAATCGTCACGACATAAAAATCGGACTTAGAACCAAGAGAATTTTCGTCCGGCGAACTATACGCATGACTTAATGGTACCGTAAGAAGTAACGACGAAATTAAAGTAATAAAACTAAAACGAATTGAATTTGATAAAGAAATCATTTTTTATAAACGAGATAAATTTGATGAGTAAAGTATATGGAATTAATGTGGCGCGATTATAAGAGCAATTACAGTTTTAAAAAAAAAATTTAAGAGAATGTATATATTAAATCGAAAAGTATCGCACGAAAAGAGCTGAAAGGACCCGCGCTAAAATCCAAAATTTCTTTAAACTACTTACTTTTATATATCTGAAGTAGATGTAAAATGTCTGCATGTACTTCTTTCTTTGATTAATTAAAGAAAAAAACTAGACTATTTAATCGTTGTGTGACATTTTTTTTGTTTTTATTTGTGTTTTTAATAACTTACCTCAACATTATGTAATGAAATATTTGGATGAACCGATACGTTTTATGCACGTTAGATACGAGTTTCATTCATTTATGCAATTTTTTAATTCACCACAAAACCGAAGGTTGCATAAATAAAAACTGTATAATCGAAGGGGTTCATAATAATTAAATTAAATGATTAACGAAAAAAAAAAATAAAAATAAAAATTGATTTTTATTTGGGAATTAGAATAAAATTTTTTTTTTTTAATTTACACATGTGGCAATGTGGCACGGACATTTTAGTAAGAAATGTCGGTAAAAAGTATTTATTTGGTAGCACCTCAGCTTATTTGGTTCTATTGTTCTTTCGTTCTATAAAGAATTTTCGGTACCACCAAAAAATTTTTTTATTGTAAAAATGATTATTAGATTAAAAGATCTCAAACAGATAATTCTTACCTCTAAACTTAGTGTTTATTCATGCGTAGTACAATCATCTTTCAATGATAAAGTTTCGGTAAGTTTCGAGATTATTTTTTTTATTATATCTAAAGTTCACGAATATTTTTTTTCTTCTAAAATGATCGTCAAAGTACTGAATATCACATGATATCGATAGTCGCTGGATAATGAAACGCAAAATAAACATTTATATTAAACCATTACCTTTTAATTTACTATATTTAAAAAAGAGGAAGTTACATTAATTGCTTTTAATTAGTTATAAATCTAGACGGAGCGAATTTATCTACATATATAGAAAAGGCAGGTCTCGGCCTCTTGCGCTGAATGACCATGGCTGTGTTGATTCTTTAATAGTAGTTCTAGGCGCTTAGCGCTTAATGCAGGTAAAAATTAATATAACGTGTGTAGATCCCAGTTACCCTTTTGATTTTCAAATAAAATTTTGACATTCGGATTATCCGGAAAAAAAAAAAAAACTTTCCTTCTGAAAAAAAAATTTAACCGGCCGATCAAGTTTACTAAATAAAGAAATGGGACTTTTTTAAAATACTTTTTCTAAACAATTAAAAAGTACGCTACTTTTTATTGTTCTCTGTTCGTCAAAAATCAAAGATAAACTAAACCAAAAAAATGTTGTAGCACCAAATCTAACTGATGACTCAGGAAAATTCATGTTGTGTACATCTTTAAATTTTTAATTTAAACAAAATTGAATTTCAGGACGTAACGCATAAAAAATTTTTTTATGATAAGTATAAAATTATCATCCCCTATTTTTTTTTTTTTTTTACCTGTAATAAAATCATCTGATCAACAAATATAAAAAAAATCAATCTTTTTCGTACAAAGAATTATTTATTTTTAGGATGCTTTAAACATTTATAATATAATATATGCAAAATTCTTGTAAACAATCATTTGATAATATTTATTTGTAATAATAAATATTTATTACATAAATTTAATAATGTTATTTTGGTCATTTATCGAATAGTGAGTTGCATTTTTAACATAATATATGCATAAAAAAAAAAATTTTTTTTTTATAAGAAAATATATATATATTATATTGTTATAAAATACATGTTATACAAATACATGTTATATATAAATATAAACCTTTTTTTTAAAAACCTTTTTTAATTAAAAATTCATTTATATTAAATGATTATTTTGGATCATTATCATATTATCATTGAAACTTGTGCTACTAAAAAAAAACTGATTTTGAACGATAAAAATTTCGCCAAGACTTCTTTATAATCTCAATTTAACACACTTTTTAATTTATTCATGCAAAAAGTTTTAAGTGTTTCAAATATATCTGCACAATGAATTCTTCGTGATTTTTAAATTTAACCATTTTCGCTCCATGTACTTAATTAATATTTTTATTTGCATTAAAATGTAAAAGTTGTTCAAAGAAAAAATTATTTAATATTATAAAATTTTTAATTTTGATACTAGATTATGATACGTCGATAATTTAATAAAGGAAAGTTAGTAAAAAAAAGCATAATAGGACATTTTAATTTTTTTTTTCCTGCTAATTTAAGGACTAAATATTTTTTACATAATAACCATTGTTTATAATTGAAATCATTGAATGAAAGTAATTTGATTGGTTTCAAAATTTATTCATCGCACCACCAATACAAATACTTACCAATTCATGTATTACAATAAAAATTATTAAAGCGTTTTCAATATTTACCCATTCACTAAGTCGTGCAACTAGTTCAAGTCATTCTGTCATCATTGAACCTTACAAAAAAAAAATAATAAATAAAAAATAAAAAAGATAGTTTTGATTGGTTTTGACTAATAATTAATAACAATTAATGGTTGGATTTTATTGTCGTCATCTCCTTTGAAAAATTGAATCAAAATAAAGATATCTTAAAAACATATCGTGTTCATCTGTAAATTATTACGTTCAAGTCGTTCAATTGTCTCAGGATCACGTGATGGCGGGAACGTATTGTCTCCTATAAATAGAAATACGCGACGGATAAGCACAATCATTCGTCCGGAAACTCCTCGTTTAACAATTTTTTTTCGTTTAAACAAAACCTGTATCTATGTCAACGGAAAACAAGCCCCTTATACTAGCAGAAGAAATAAAAAAGTATGACACTAAGACTCTTAACGAATTTTTTAAAGGAACAGTAATTAAGTCTTATTGATACTTTTTTACTATGGTCTATGGAAAAAACTTTAGGAAAAGTTTATTCAGAAACAAATATTGCGAAAACTTTACTGCAACTGTATGGAAATAAATCTAGATTAAGTATAGTCGTCATCTATTTTAACTCGTGAATGTTAAATCAGATCACCGTTATGACCATCAAAAATTACCATCAGCACTTTCTCATTAACACTACAATATGTGTGTTACAATCGTTACCTGGACTGTTTGTGCAACTTACTGGCTAAATATGAATATTGAGAGTTGATCATCAAACCTTTGATATACACTGGATTCAGAAGCGAATTTAAGCTTATTCTTTGCTAGGTTACGAGTTGTCCATTCTTGTTAAAACAACTTGATCAAAATACGGCAAATAAAGCAAAATTGTTACAGAATCAACTGAAGTTCAGTTTAAATTGTTTCTAAATAGAAGGTGATAGATAAGCTTGTATGTAATTATATCTCTCGATGCTGTCGAGGATGGGAGGATGTAGCTTCTTTGCGTTTTATATTTCTATTTCCAAATATCATAAAAAAGTTACTAATCATTAGTTCACTTTTGCCTTTTGCTTATTGCGCTTTTCAAAATTGTACTACCCCATAGATCATCTGATAAAAAATTATTAGATTACAAGACGATTACCGAACAAAAATTGAACAATGTTGTCCTGTAATCGTCCTGTAATCATAATCACTCAGTAATCACAACGTACACAGAATTCTGAAACTGCGATAAATTTTCCTTTTAAGAATTTTAAGAATGGATGAGATTGCAAAGTCTCATTTAACTTTAAGTGAGCTGCTAAACTAAAGTGATTCAAAGTTGATGCCATATTATTAAAAAATATTGTAATTATTCGCTTATTATTTTTATTTCTACCGATTTTTCAGACGAACATTAAGACGTTAATGACGTTAAAGAAATAAGCAGTTTCAAACTATGAAAAGTCCTTTTAAGTCCATGTTAGAGGTGACTTATATTCAAAAGATGACAAAGTAAAATTATGCTAATGAATTAAACTTTGTCAAGTTTTCTTTCACTTTTATTACTTTTAATACATGGTAGTTATAAAGAAGATTTTACATGTACTGTATGTTCGTAAATAAAATTGTATTGTTAATTCATTTATAAAGTTAAAATAGAAGAAATTTTAAATTCACTCATTTTATTTTGTTTTTGAACTTTTTGAACAAATTAAAGAAATAAAAAAATTTCCGTTCAAATTAAATGAACAAAAATATGAATTAAAGAAAATAAGTATAAGCATTTAAACAATTTAATACTAAATATAAAGAATCGATTATTCATTATATTTTACAGTCTAAAGCTTCAGACTTATCGTCATCAAATTCTGGAAGTTCATCGGTAAAAGAGTTAAGTAATCGGGCTATAAAAATTGCTTGTGGATGGGTATCTGATTGATTATCTTCTTCGAATGAAAGATATTCTATTCTGTATTCTTCCGCTTTTTTGAATTGATCATCAATTTCATTACTATCATACTTCTCAATTTTATCAGATGGCTGAATTAATTGCTCCTTAATATTACCAGCATCAGTCTCGTTATCATATGTTCCTGTATCAATAATTTTTCCTCTATATGACTTACGAAATTGTAAAATTGATTCGTATAGTGTTAAAGAATTTGGTCTATTTTCTGGATTTGAATCCCAACACCTTTTCATTAAATCAATATAACATTTTGGTACTTCTTGCTCATTAATTTCAGGTCTAATTTCATTGCATATATCTAATGCTAGAAGCTTATCGTGAGCACACTTAGTAAATGGTTGTTTTCCAGTTGCTACAAAATACATAATCATACCAAAGCTATATATGTCTGCTGCTTGAGTATAAGGTTTTCTTCTTAATACTTCAGGGGCTACATAAGGCATAACTCCATAAATATTTGATTTGTCTATATTATCAACTTCTCCACATAATCCCATATCAGAAATTGATATTATATTATCATCGAAGATATTTATGTTATTCACAAATAATAATATATTCCCTGTATGTAAATCACGATGAACTCTCTGTTTTTGATGAATCTCTTTAAGTCCATTACTGATATTAAGTAACGTATTTATTTTAGCTAACCAAGAAAAATATTTATAATTTTTGTTTAACCAATTATTAAGATTTCCGCCTTCTGCATAATCAAGAATTATAATAAATTCTTTTGTATCCGGATTTTGGGATAAACCATATATCTTAACAATATTATTACCATGGTTATCTATTGAATATTCTTTAATCTATTAAAACAAAAAAATAATTACTATAAATTAATGGCGAAATTTATAAGGAAAATGTCGTACCTCATTTAAAAACTCATTAGTAATATTTTGGGAATTATGTAAGCATTTTAAAGCAACCATTTTATCTAAAATTCTCGTATATTTGCTTTTATCAACACAATAATTTAACGGACCACCTTTCCATGTTGCTGAATATATAGTGGCAAAACCACCTTTACCTATTTCTTTGATGTTAAGAAATTGATTATATGGTATCCACTCCGATATTACATCCAATCGACCGTTAGCCTCTAATTGCCTTTGTTGAATAAAATTATCAATTACATCATTTTCACTAGACCAATTAATAAAATTATTTTTTAAATAATTTATTTGGCATTGTTTGCACCATTGATCATCCACATTTGTATAAACATTGTTACATTTTTTACAATATTCTCCATATTTATCTTGCCAAACTAAAATATAATCATTTGTATCTGGATTTTGAGATATTCCATATACTGTAAAATTGATTGAATGTGCCTTAACCTATTCAAATATAATAATAAATTAATATATTATATTAAATGATTTAATTCATAGTAAAACTTCATACCTCATTTAAAAATCCATCAATATTTTGTAGATTATATAAATGTTTTAAAATAACTTTCATATCTGGTTCTCTTGTATATATTTTAAGCAAACTTCCCCAATATAATGGACCACTGTTCCATTTAGCTGAATATAATACTGTAGAAAAGTCATCACTATCTATCTCTTTAATATCACAAAATTGATTGTATGGTATCCACTCAAATACTACGTCAAGTGGATCATTAATTCCTAATTGCTTTTCTTGAATAAAATCATCAATTTTTTCGTTTCCACTGGTCCAGTTAGTCAAAGTTTCTCTTAAATTATTTATTTGGCATTGTTTACACCATCTATTTTTTACTTCTGTATAAGTATTGTTACAGTTTATACAATAATCTTTATCTAAGAAAGCTATAATATAATCTTTTGTAACGGGATTTTGGGATATTCCATATAATATAAAATTTGTTAAATATTCTTGAACCTATTAAGTATAAATAAATTATTAATATACTATAAAATGATTAAGTTCATATAAGTTCATATAAAAAATTTCATACCTCAGTTAGAAATTCATCAATACTTTGTGAATTATGTGAACATTTTAAAGAAACTTCTTCATATTGATGTTTTTTGTATTCTTTACTATTCTCATCCCAACGTAATGGACCATTCTTCCATTTCGCCAAATATATTGTAGAAAAGTTATTTTCATCTATCTTTTTAATGTCAAAAAATAGATCGTATGATATCCATTCAAATATTATATCCAATGGATTATTAATCCTTAATTGCCTTTTTTGGATAAAATCATTAATTTTCTCGTTTCCACTCGTCCAATAAGTAAAATTTTTTCTTAAATGATTTATTTGACATTGTTTACACCATCTATTATTTACGTCCGTATAAACTTTATTACATTTTATACAATATTTTCCATATTCATCATATAAAACTAAAATATAATCTTTTGTATCTGGGCTTTGAGATATTCCATATACTTTGAAGTTGATAGAATATGCTTTAACCTATTAAATATAAATAGATAAATTACATTAGTATCAAAAAATAATTCAAGTTAATATAAAATATCCATACTTCATTTAAAAATTCATCAACATTTTGTAAATTATGTAAATATTTCAGAGTAACTTCTTTTTTTTGTAGTCTTATATACTTTTTATCTAGACGATGTCCCCAGTATAATGGACCGTCCTTCCATTTTGCTGAACATACTGTAGAAGAATCATCTTTATTTACTTCGTTAATGTTGAGAAATTGATTAGATGGTATCCACTCAAAAATTATTTCTGATGAGTCATTAATATTTAATTGCTTTTCTTGAATAAAGTCATCAATTTCTTCATTTTTACTGGTCCAATTAATAAAATTTTCCTTCAAATTTTCTATT
Organism: Rhizophagus irregularis; assembly: GCF_026210795.1. NCBI lineage: Eukaryota > Fungi > Glomeromycota > Glomeromycetes > Glomerales > Glomeraceae > Rhizophagus > Rhizophagus irregularis. The sequence continues at coordinate 847,963 of NC_089444.1, read as the reverse complement.
TGACATGATTTACACCATTTAGAATATATACTTGGATATATGTTGTTACATTTAATACAACATTTTGTACAATAATCTTTAAGACTTAAAGCCATAATATAATCTTTTGTATCTGGATTTTGAGACATTCCATATATTTTGAAATTAATCAAATATTCTTTAACCTAATTATTATAAAATAAAATTATTATTATAGTTAAAAATGATTTAACTTTAATTCCTAATTAAAATTTTAATAAGTGGTTACTGTAAGTTCATTAAGAAAATGTTCATACCTCATTTAGAAATTCATCAATATCTTTTAAATTATGTAAAAATTTTAAAGCAATTACTTTATTTGATGAAAATCTTACATATTTTTGATCTAAGTAATATAATGGACCATTCTTCCATTTTGCTGAATATGTTGTAGAAAAATCATTTTTATTCACTTTATTAATGTCAAAAAACTGATCGTATGCTATCCACTCAAATATTATGTCTGATGAGTTATTTCCTAATTGCCTTTCTTGGATAAAATTATCAATTTTTTCATTTCCACTGGTCCAATTAGAAAAATTATTTCTTAAATAATTAATTTGACATTGTTTACACCATTCTTTACCTACATCTGTATAAACTTTATTACATTTTATACAATATTTACCATATTCATTTTCTAAAATTAAAATATATTCATTTGTATTCGGATTTTGAGATATTCCATATACTTTGAAATTAATAGAATATTCTTTAACCTATCAAATATAAATAAATAAATTATTTGTTATGTTAAAGTGATTCAAGTTCATAGAAATATTACATACTTCATTTAGAAATTCATCAATACTTTGTAAATTATGTGTATATTTTATAGTAATTTCTTTACCATGAGGGGTTCTTATATATTTTTTTTCATGATAATGATCCCAATATAATGGACCATTCTTCCATCTTGCTAAATATATCGTAGAAGAGTTATCATTGTATACTTCATTAATATCAAAAAATTGATCGTATGGTATCCATTCAAATATTATATCTGACGGATTATTGATTTCTAGTTGTTTTTCTTGAATAAATTTATCAATTTTTTCGTTACCACTGGTAAAAATTTCTTTTATATCTTTTATTTGACAGAATTTACACCATTTATAATTTGTGTCTGTGTATATTTCATGACATTTTTTACATTTATTGTATGATGTCTTGTTATATGACATTTTGTCAATACAAATTAAAAAAGTTTTCTAGGGTCGATTCAAATTTATTGATGTTGATTATCGTACGAATTTGGTTTTCGTAAGAATATAGGTCAGGTAAGATTGACATAAATTTAATATTAGCTATGGTTAGCATTATCCTAAAAAGGAATTAATGAATTTTCTTGGCAAAAAAAAAAATAATGGATTTTATGACATAAATAAAATAAATGGGTCAGGAGAGATCGGCACAAATTTAATATTAGTTTAGTTAGGTTCATCCAAATAAGTAAAAAATGAACTTTTCTTGGCAAAATGCTAAACCAACCAAAAATAATAATTTTATGATATACATTAATAAGATATAGTATAAATGGGTCAGGAGAAATCGGCGCAAATTTAATATTAGTTGTGGTTAGTTTTATTCAAAAGGGAAAAAATGAATTTTCTTGGCAAATACTAAACTAACCAAAAATAATATTGATATGATACAGCCAATAAGATATGGTATAAATGGGTCAGACGAGATCAACACGGTCAGCATTATTCCAAAAGGGAAAAAATGACAAATTTACAAGCATGCTGAATTTATATATTTTAATAAAAAAAAAATATAAATAATCTTAAATGTGACTATATAAAGGATGTGATTAAATAAAAGTTTTTATATAGTCTTTTATACGAGTGAATTTTTTTCAAAGGCGTGAATATAAATTATTATATAAAGAAAATTTTGAAATGTGATTATATGGGTATGACTATACAGAGGCCTGACTAACTCTTTTTTTTTTATGGAACATAAAAAGTTTAGTAGTTATCAAAAGTTATGATTGTTAAATTGTAAAAGTTCAAACAAGTTATATATAAAAATGTATAACAATTTAACCAAATATGACGATAAGATAGGTGGGCCATCCTTACCAATTAGAATACAGCATTGATCAATAATTGTATATAAATATAAATGTTTTTTTTCACATTGTTTCTTCTAATGAAATTTAATCATTTTTTACTTAATAACTATGATAAAACATTCATTAGAAAGAGAAAAATTTTTTACATGTTATTAATTGATTATTTATGTATTTTAGTATATAAAAATGTAAAGAATATTTTAAATTACTTTTAAATTTTAAGATTTTTCATGTAAATCGAAATCACGAAATCGAAATCACGTGATCAGGTAATTTTCACCCGGTGAGCGTTTAAATTTTCCAAAAAATAAATATTATTATAGAATCGTGGTAACTAATAGAGCAGAAATGACCGCAAATAAAATGAAAATTATATTTTTTTTTGTTAGTATTAATCCATCAGAATAAAAAAATCCATCAATTAACCGGAAATGTATTGGTTTAAGATCGGTTATCGTAGTCAGGAAGGTCAATCAAATTTCCTTAATTATGATATGATAAATACAAAATAGATCAAACGCAAGAATATTACATTTTCAATATTACACAATTCAAATTATTTATACAGGGTAATCTAAATATGGCAAAAATTTTTTAATTAGATAGATATATATTTTTGTTTTAATATTTAGATTTTTTTTTTGATCTTTTTCAAACTGATTTTTTTTAAAATTTTTTTCCCTTAATATATAATCTATTTAATGATAATTTTTTCTTAGTTGTTTTTTTTTCTCATTATTTGGCGTGTATAAATTATTTCAATTATCAATAAATTTATTAACTCAATTATAGTTAAATAATATTTATTATGAATTCAAATGTCATAGAAATGAACAAGATCAAAATAAATCACATTTCATATATTTTACATTTTGTAGTCCTAACTCCCCTTTAACTTGTTATATTATTAAAACCCTTCCAGGTTCTTCGCATAGTTTGACAATCTTATGTCTTTTCATTTTCTCTAATTACTTAAAATTTGAACGAACATTTTCTAACTATAAATATTGTTTGGGTTTATTAAGTGACTCTTCTTTTAAATATAAGTTTATAAAAAAAAAATTATGGTGAAGAAAAGAAAAAATTTTAAATAACGTAATTGATCCAAAACCACATGTAACCGGCATGTGTGTAACCGGCAAGTAAATCCGGCTACCAGGCGATGCTAGAGTCATTGTCCCGAAATCATGATATTAATTTGATTTTTTATAATTGTGTATTTGAAAAATTATTTTTCTTTATTAAAATTGAATAAAAAAATAAATAAACACTCAAAGTTTGAAATATCAAAAATAATCCTTTAGACATGCTTATTATAAAAGGAGTAAATAATTTTATTTTATATATATTTTGGATTTTTTTTTAAAATTCGCGACGATCGAGCCAATCAGAATTTAAAAGCCACAAAATCACGTGGTGTTCTTATTCATATGAGACTGGTGATTGGACACCTGTTGTGGTTCAAAGTAAATTTAATAAAAATATTTATGATAATTAAATAGACTCAAAATTAGAGATGGGAGCTGCTCGTTCGGCTCTATTTCAATCAGTTCCACATTGGACTTCATTAAAAAAATGTGATGATCATTCAATAAAACGTCTAATTTTACAATTTTTGGAGTTTCGGTTCGGTTCAATTTTTTAAAAGTTAATAAATAAATTTTGACATAAATTTTCTTTTCTTTTTTATTTGTTTTAGAAGAATATGTATTTCTCTTATTTAAAACAAAATTTTAGCTTATATAAATTCGGAATTCGACTAGATTTAGGATCGGTTCAAAAACTGCTCGAGATCGCATGATTCGAGCTGACCTGATTAATTTTAGCAGAAATATAGCTTTGAAATGCACAAAACAATACATAACTGCTGAGTCATAATACAATTATCACTGAGCTATACATAACGTTATGGGTTTGCTAAAAGAAGCCAATGTGTCGCAGGAGTAAGAAGGAATTGAATGAAATTATTTGAGACGAAAGCTCAGGACAACACTAACTAAAGTATAAAATATTATGGCTGCACAAGTAACTTTTCTTACAGGCTTTCCAAAGACCTTATTTGTATTATGGAAGAAAAATAACAAAGTTCTGGCAAGCTTTGCTAAGTGTAATAATTATTTTTTTTTGGTATTGCATATCTTGTATAACTAACAATAGGTGTAAACTAAAGGTTATACTTTATTATTGGACTTTATTGAACTTCAATTCCAAACTTAAGAAATAACAAGAACTAACTCTTTAACAACTGAAAGGAAAATACAAGAGTTATTTATACAAAAGTTACTACATATAAAGATATAATAGATATAATTAATATAACTAATATAATAAGTATAAAAAATAAATCAATTATATTAAATAAATTAAATATAACAAATATAACAAATATAATAAAAATAATAGGCTATACAGCTTGGCACAGTAAATCTTAATTTTCACATTGATCATTTTGGTGCAGCACGACTAGTGCCTCGACCCGTATCCGGATCAATCCGGATTGATCCGGATTTTTTTTTTTTCAGATATCCGGATTTTCACGGTTTTCATCCGGATTATAAACCGGATGAAAAATATCCGGTTTGACCCAGAATCCAGATGAAATTATTATTATTTTTTTTTTATTAATAATAATTTTGCTGATCCATAAAGATCTATATCTAAATGATATTATGGCTAATTATTTTTGCGCCTAATACCAATTTTTTTATTAAAATTTATTAAATTTATATTCGTTATATTAAACTTTTTAATACAGTAAGTTTAAGAAGATTTTTCAATTATAATTTATTTATTGAAGTTTGTATCAGATTTGTTTATTTAAATTTATACATTAACAAATAACAAATAATTTTAGATTTCACATTCAAACGTTCAAAAGAAAAAAAACTTTATATTATTTTTGTTACAACAAAATAATAATTATTGTTTTAAATAAAAAATTGTTCAATATTATAAATTTATATAATTATACCAACTTTTTTTAAAAATTAAAACTAGTGTTATATAATTTGATTCAAATAATTCTTTAATTTTTGAAAGAAGAAACAAATCCTTAAAAAATTGCCTTACTAACCCAACACATCTATTTATAGTAATCTTTAGCTGTATATAAAAATATCTTGTTTAAAATTTCATAATTAGTTAATTTACAAAGAAATGTTAAACAATAGTCTGAGACAATGCTGAAATAATAAGAAATTGTTTTAAATAAAAGTATTTAATGAAATTGGAATTATGTAAATTTCGTGGTCTTGGATAATTTTGGCCAATTTGTAATTCTGGCCGGCGTTATGAATTCTGGCCAGAATTATTGCCGATCATTTGTAAATCCAATCCAGTTTCCGGTTTCTATCCGGATTATCTGATCCGGATTCAAAATCCGGGTCAATCCGGATATAATCTGGATTTTTTTTTTGTGTAATCCGGATGACGGTTTTCATCCGGGTCAAAGCACTATGCACGACAGCATGTTGTAGTAATACAATGACCCAAAAAAATTTTTTATCGTAACTTCTACTTTTGGTTAAAATATTTCTTTTTAGTAGCTCATTCATGATAATTGAATAAGAAAAAAAATTTTTTTTGTCAAAAAATTTGTACAAAGAAAATTAAAAAAAAAAAATAATTTTTTTTTCAGTAAATCAAAATAACAAATGGAAACGGAATTTAGTAAATTAAATATTTCAGATAATGATACTGATACAATGAGCACCAAAAATTGTTTGTATTGCAATATACCTTTTACTGAAAAATTGTGGTGTAAAGAATGTATTAATTCTTTAGAAAACTTAGCAGAAAATGGTAATATAGAAGCAATGTTTAATTTAGCCACATGTTATAAAAGTGGAGAAGGAACAGAAAAAAATTTAGAAAAAGCCTTTTATTGGTATCAAAAAGCAGCAGAAAATGGTGAAGAAAATGCAATGTTTAATTCAGCTATATGTTATGAAGATGGAATAGGAACAGAAAAGAATTTAGAAAAAGCCTTTTATTTGTATCAAAAAGCAGCAGAAAATGATTATATTATTGCAATGAATAGTTTAGCCATATGTTATGAAGATGGAATGGGAACAGAAAAGAATTTAGAAAAAGCCTTTCATTGGTATCAAAAAGCAGCAGAAAATAATTATATTATTGCAATGAATAGTTTAGCCATATGTTATGAAGATGGAATAGGAACAGAAAAGAATTTAGAAAAAGCCTTTCATTGGTATCAAAAAGCAGCAGAAAATGGTCATATTGGAGCAATGAATAATTTAGCCATATGTTATAAAAGTGGAGAAGGAATAGAAAAGAATTTAGAAAAAGCCTTTCATTGGTATCAAAAAGCAGCAGAAAATGGTGAAGAAAATGCAATGTTTAATTTAGCTATACGCTATTATTATGGAGAAGGAACAGAAAAGAATTTAGAAAAAGCCTTTCATTGGTATCAAAAAGCAGCAGAAAATGGTCATATTATTGCAATGTATAATTTGGCCATATGTTATGAAAATGGAGAAGGAATAGAAAAGAATTTAGAAAAAGCCTTTTATTGGTATCAAAAAGCAGCAGTAAATGATCATATTAATGCAATGTTTAATTTAGCCGGCAGCCACTATGATGGAGAAGGAATAGAAAAGAATTTAGAAAAAGCATTTCATTGGTATCAAAAAGCAGCAGAAAATGGTCATATTGGAGCAATGAATAATTTAGCCATATGTTATAAAAGTGGAGAAGGAATAGAAAAGAATTTAGAAAAAGCCTTTCATTGGTATCAAAAAGCAGCAGAAAATGGTGAAGAAAATGCAATGTTTAATTTAGCTATACGCTATTATTATGGAGAAGGAACAGAAAAGAATTTAGAAAAAGCCTTTCATTGGTATCAAAAAGCAGCAGAAAATAATTATATTATTGCAATGAATAGTTTAGCCATATGTTATGAAGATGGAATAGGAACAGAAAAGAATTTAGAAAAAGCCTTTCATTGGTATCAAAAAGCAGCAGAAAATGGTCATATTATTGCAATGTATAATTTGGCCATATGTTATGAAAATGGAGAAGGAATAGAAAAGAATTTAGAAAAAGCCTTTTATTGGTATCAAAAAGCAGCAGTAAATGATTATATTAATGCAATGTTTAATTTAGCCGGCAGCCACTATGATGGAGAAGGAATAGAAAAGAATTTAGAAAAAGCATTTCATTGGTATCAAAAAGCAGCAGAAAATGGTCATATTGGAGCAATGAATAATTTAGCCATATGTTATAAAAGTGGAGAAGGAATAGAAAAGAATTTAGAAAAAGCCTTTCATTGGTATCAAAAAGCAGCAGAAAATGGTGAAGAAAATGCAATGTTTAATTTAGCTATACGCTATTATTATGGAGAAGGAACAGAAAAGAATTTAGAAAAAGCCTTTCATTGGTATCAAAAAGCAGCAGAAAATAATTATATTATTGCAATGAATAGTTTAGCCATATGTTATGAAGATGGAATAGGAACAGAAAAGAATTTAGAAAAAGCCTTTTATTTGTATCACAAAGCAGCAGAAAAAGGTTATATTGTTGCAATGAATAGTTTAGCTATATGTTATGAAGATGGAATAGGAACAGAAAAGAATTTGGAAAAAGCCTTTCATTGGTATCAAAAAGCAGCAGAAAATGGTCATATTATTGCAATGTATAATTTAGCCATATGTTATGAAAATGGAAAAGGAATAGAAAAGAATTTAGAAAAAGCCTTTTATTGGTATCAAAAAGCAGCAGTAAATGATTATACTAATGCAATGTTTAATTTAGCCGGCAGCCACTATGATGGAGAAGGAATAGAAAAGAATCTAGAAAAAGCATTTCATTGGTATCAAAAAGCAGCAGAAAATGGTCATATTGGAGCAATGAATAATTTAGCCATATGTTATAAAAGTGGAGAAGGAATAGAAAAGAATTTAGAAAAAGCCTTTCATTGGTATCAAAAAGCAGCAGAAAATGGTGAAGAAAATGCAATGTTTAATTTAGCTATACGCTATTATTATGGAGAAGGAACAGAAAAGAATTTAGAAAAAGCCTTTCATTGGTATCAAAAAGCAGCAGAAAATGGTGAAAAAAAAGCAATGAATAGTTTAGCTATACACTATTATTATGGAGAAGGAATAGAAAAGAATTTAGAAAAAGCTTTTCATTGGTATCAAAAAGCAGCAGAAAATGGTGAAAAAGAAGCAATGCATAGTTTAGCCATATGTTATAAAAATGGAGAAAGAACAGAAAAGATTTTAGAAAAAGCCTTTCATTGGTATCAAAAAGCAGCAGAAAATGGTCATACTGGAGGAATGAATAATTTAGCTTTATGTTATGAAAATGGAGAAGGAACAGAAAAGAATTTAGAAAAAGCCTTTCATTGGTATCAAAAAGCAGCAGAAAATGATCATATTATTGCAATGAATAATTTAGCCATATGTTATGAAAATGGAGAAGGAACAGAAAAGAATTTAGAAAAAGCCTTTCATTGGTATCAAAAAGCAGCAGAAAATGATTATACTAAGTCAATGTTTAATTTAGCCAATAGTTACTATAATGGAGAAGGAATAGAAAAGAATTTAGAAAAAGCCTTTCATTGGTGTCAAAAAGCAGCAAAAAATGGTGATGAAAAGGCAATGTATAATTTAGTCGACCACTATTATAATGGAGAAGGAACAGAAAAGAATTTAGAAAAGGCCTTTTATTGGTATCAAAAAGGAGTAGAAAATAACAAAGTGAATCCTAAGAATGAAGTAGTTGGATTATGTGATGAATGCAAGCAAAAATATACTGATTACCAGTGGTGTCAACAATGTAATACTAAACGATTTCAACAAAATTTTTTAAAGTGGGCTAGTAAAAATGAATTTATTGATAAATTTATTCAGGAAACACAACTAAATGCTAAAAGTAGTTATGAAATATTAGAGTGGATACCTTATAATAAATTGTCAAGTATTAATTATTATGATAAAGGAGGATTTAGTGAAATTCATAAAGCTATCTGGTCAGATGGACCTATTTATGGTTGGAATTTTGATAAACAACAATGGAATAGACAAACATGTTATGAGGTTGTTCTTAAAACACTTAATAATTCATCAAGTTTAAATAATAGATTTCTGGATGAGGTATAGTATTTGTATATAATGGTAAATTTTATTTACTTTTGCAAAAATTTAATGATTTTTTTATCATTTATGTAGTGGAAATATTATTATAGTTGTCAGAAAAAATCATTTTCAAAATTTATTCAGTTCTTAGGTATTACTCAAGATCCAAATAATTTAAATTATATAATAGTAATGAGTTATGCAAAAAAAGGAAGTTTGAGAAAATGTTTATCTGATATAATTAAATTCAAATGGCAAGATAAGTTACAATTATTGAAAAAAATTATATTAGGACTTAAAGTAATTCATGAATCAAATTTAACTCATGGTGATTTTCATGATGGTAATATTTTAATGTCAGATAATTACAATGAGATATTTATTATTGATTTAGGATTATGCAAACCTATAAGTGATTTACAAGATTCTGATAATAAAGTTAATGAAATTTATGGAGTTTTACCCTACATGGCGCCTGAAATATTAAGAAAAAAACCCTATATTCCAGCAAGTGATATTTATAGCTTTTCAATGATAATGTGGGAATTTACATCAGGCATTCCTCCATTTAACCATGAAGCACATGATCATCACTTTATCTTAAGTGTTTATGAAGGGAAACGTCCTAAAATCATGGAAAATACTCCAAAATGCTATATAGATTTAATGAAAAAATGTTGGGATTTAAGTCCTTCCAATAGACCAACCATAATAATGCTTGAAAATATTATATCTGGATGGATTAGATGTATTAATAAATATTATGAAATAAACAAAGATGAAAATTATGAATGTTTTGTATCTGATATTGATAATCAACTAAAAAATGATATGAAAGAATTTGTAGAAGCAAACAAAGCTTTAGTACAAGAAAAAGCAAGCACTTCTATCATACAATATCATCCACAAGCATATTTTACAAGTCGCAAACTTACTTCAGTTCAAGCAGAGTCTCAGGGTTTTGATTGTATGATTGAAGATTAATAATTTTATTATTTATATATTCTTCATTTGTTATTATCAATGATTACATAGAAAGCATTATTATGTTGTACTTTTTCAGTTTTACTATAAAGTAATAAGATTAAATATTATTGAATACAAGTAATACAAGTATGATAATTATTGAAATAATGTTTATTTATACTTTTATTTGTTTAAAAAATTTATCTAAATTCATACTTTTGAAAATTTACTAATATTCTTTTCTTAGATTAATATCATAATCAATATTTCTCATAAATTATAATAGCAACTGAACATCTAAAATATTGAAATTGTATAATGCTAACCTTTCTGATACAACTTAGTTATTACTCTTATTTAATTGATGAGATTGATAAATTATTTATATTGTAAACAAAGAGATTAATAGTGAAGCAATGATTATAGATCAAATTTTCTAGATCTCTATATACAGTAGCATTCAAATTTTTAGTTTCTGCTGGAAATACATCAAAAACTGTATAATTATTGGCTAAATTATAATATCATGCATTTTTATAAAATTATTAAATACTTATATTTTATATTTCTTAAATAAATAGACACTTTTTGTAGTCCCTATAAAAAAGATAATTTGAATATATTATTATGGGCCATATCCAACATAAAACTTAAAAAATTCTAATTTTTGATACTTATTTAAGTATTACAATATAATATTAACACCTAGTTTCTTAACAGCAACTAAATAAACTAATAAATATCAAAGAAAAAAGCCATACATTCTTACTTATTCATATTTTATAGTATTCATAATTTTATATTTATTATATATCATGCTGGGAAGTAAGTAATTTATATGCTTTTTTTTATTTCAATTTATACCAAGTTTTAATATTTAAAATCCGGTTTGTTCAAATATGTAATAATGCAAAAAATCAATTTCCATTTCATCATTAAATACATATATTTTAAAAATTTATAAAAGAATTTATTTTTTATCTTTTTGTATAATTTATTTAAGAAGTCAAACCATTTGTAACTTAATCAATCAAAAAAATGTATATTGTACAATCTCATGCAAATTATAATATATTAAAAAGGAAAGCCTTTTAGAAAAGATATCTAGAAAAAATAAAGTTCTAAACATAACTAAAATTTTGCGTAATAAGTGAATTTGAAATGTCCTTTGATTATTATTATTGAGCGATATAAAGAAATGATTATTTATTCTTCAAAAAAACAATAAAAAGCAATGAGGATAAATTTAATCTTTCGATTAGTATCAAATATTCTATCATAAATGATGATAAAAAGGTTAACAATATAGATTCATCTAGATTAGATTTTGATAAAATATTAAAAAATGTAATTAATGTTAAGAAATTGTCATCCTCTTTTAAAATAATTTTAAAAATTCAGTCTTCATTTAAACAATGATTTTTATAATACATTTTCATTGTGAAAAGTTCAAAGAGTATATACTGTATATAGTTTTATAATTTTTATTAACTACTTTTGTAATACAGCAATAAATTTATATCATCGCATTAAATAATGTTAATAGAATTCTGAATTACAAGAATGATTCATCATATAATTATAATTATTATAGTAAATTATTTTTGCGTTAAATAAGAATACCAAATGTTGTCAATATAACGATATCATCGTTATTAAATAATGAACTTGCAACTAGTTTATGATCATTGCTGATACTAATATATTTTTTGTCAGGATAATGAAAATTTTCAATTCTCATGTTAATTAATTTCCTTTTTTGAAAACTTCCAGTTTAATTTTACCATCACCAACACGTATATCCCATTTAATTAAATTTTCAGTTGATTCAGTTGATTCTTTATCATTTGTTGTGGCTTTTTGAAATAATGTAGACAGAGTATTATCCATAATTCCATATATAGATTAAATGAATGAACATTTAAGTATTCATCACATTTAACAATTTTGTTATTTTTTTTATTTAATTCATCAGAATTTTCGGATGAAAAGTTCATTTTTGACATCTTTTCGTAAAGTTTAGATTTCCAAACAAGTCCATTTCGAATTCCAAACACAAACTTTGTTTGATCATCAGTTTATTTGATTAATTCGTGATTCGCATAACAATTAGAGAAAATTTACGAAATTACTATTCAATTTAGGGGAAAAAATAAAAAAGTTATTTGCGATTATATCATTTTACAGTGATTCAATTTCGATGAACATTTTTTTGTCGTGTAGCTCTCTACGCCTTCTATAAAATAAAAAAAAGATCGTCAAAATTGGACCAATAGAATGTGAGATAATCGCAAAATCAATTTTTTCTGGAGCATGTCAGATTCGAAATTTGGAATCCGATATGCCCCAGGAAAAATTGATTTTGCGATTATCTCACATTTTATTGGTCCAATTTCGAGATCTTTTTTTTATTTTATAGAAGGCGTAGAGAGCTACATGACATAAAACTTTCATCGAGATTGAATCACTGAATCATGAGATAATCGCAAAAAACGTTTTTATTTTCTCTTCCCAAATTTGAATAGTAATTTTCTCCGATTGTTACGTGAATCACAAATTAAACATATTTTCGTATTTATTGTTCCAGCAATATTTGATTTCTTTATCTGAGGTATAATAGAATAAAGAAGGTAAAAGAAATAAACCAGTATGATTCATAAAATTGTATAGTTGAATATCTAAATAAAAAATAATGATTTAATATGAGTAATAATTAAAGTATAAATAAAATTTTTTAAAAATGGTTACCATTATTTATATCCAAAGAAGCAATAGTAATTCCAATTCGATTGAATAAATGATGATTTTATCATTAATTTTTAGAAAAATAAACTTTTTATTACTAAATATTCTGATATTTTTTTTTCAAACTAAAAAAATAAATAGTATTTATTTATTTAACTATAATTTAACATTGATTGGTTTGAAAATAAATTTTATAATATTTATTACCTTATTCTTATTCTTATTATTATCAAATATTTTTACACCTTTCATAGTATCGATACTCCATTCACAGGTAAACTTTATCATATTTTGTTATACTAATTAATTCATAATTTTAGGTATCCTGTAAAATCTCTTACATTCCCATTTGTTATTTTAGTTTGTGTGGAACAAATCCAAATAATTTTATGTTTTTCATTAATAATATTATTTACAACTACACTATATAGAATAAATTCACCTTTTAAATTAAAGGTACAATAGTATGGAACAACTTTTATATTGAAACTTCTTTTACAGAAATATATTAATAGTCAAAACCTCGTGACCAAATCGTGACTAAATGGCATACTAAATTAGTAATAGTTTCATTACGATCTAGTAAATCATTAATCTGTATATAGCCTATATGCAGTTACTGCGCATTAAGACGATCGATGATGATAATGATGACCAGAAAAAAAATTTATTATCAAAGTTGTTAGATATTAGTAAACAAATTGTAAATATATTTATGGCACTTTGTAAATATATAGTAAATAATAGTAAATAAATCGTAAATATATTATAAAGAATTATTAAACGTTTTTTTAAAAATTAGTAAATGCAATGATAATTATTTTTTTATGTTTCAATGCTAATCACATAAAATTAATCTAATACCTCACAGCGAAGCATTAACTAACATTAAAATGACTTTGAAGAAGTATATATTTCTCATATAATAATTATTCCCTAAATCATGTCCACTATTATTACATTTATCGTTGTAACAACAATGAACAAAATATAAAGTACTACTTATATCAACTACGCTCATAGAACATATCTGTCACGTATCTTGAAGTCTATAAACCAGACATCCTAATTTCATTAAACCAGTAATTTTAAACCTATTGATGACAATAAAGGCGAAATGTTAATCATTTCTTTCATGGCTAAAAATTGATCGTATAATTGCAAAAGTTTCTCCATCATCGGTGACTATGGTAACAACTTTGATTCTTTAATAGAAAAAAAATTAAAGTTTCGAAATTAGTTAGAAACTTCAAAACTTACCGTCCATCCAATAAAAGTCCAAAGGGAAACCTACAAAAAAATAAAGAAATGATTAGTAAGCCTATTCTTTAATAATAAAAATAAATAAAGTTTCGAAGAAAGACACTTTAAAACTTACCATCCTCAGGAATAGCTAATTCAAAGGTAAACCCTACAAAAAAAAGAAGGAAACAGTTAGTAAACCTGTTCCCTTAAAAAAAACACTGAAAGTAACATTACCTTCGAAATTTCTCTGTGGGTTGGATTGACTGAAGTCCCTACAAAAAGTAAAAAATGTTAATAAAACATTTCTTTTAAAAAATATTAAAAATAAGTTTTACAATAATACATATGAAACTCAATATGATTCAGACCAAATTTTATGAAAAGTAAATAGGGAAGTATTAATAAAACATTTCTTTTTTTAAAAAAAAAATTAAAGAGAAATTCTGAAAATTTTTTTTGAAATTTACCATTAATTAAAAAATATAAAAAAGTTAATAAAACATTTTTTTTTAAGTTTAGAATTGTATTTGAAAACTTATGATTCTGTTCCATAATCCAAAAATTGGGTAAGATTCCTAAAAAAAAAAAGTTAGAAACATTAGAAACGTTTTTTTTAATAAATTTTTGAAACAAATTCGTAAACTTACCAACCGGATCTCTAAAAAAAAGAAAATAACGAAACATTAGCAAATGTTTCATTGAAGAAATAAATTATCAAAAAAAGATTTTCAATTCCTCACCTAAATCACATGTCCCGAAGAGCTAACTGTCTAAAAAAATGAAAGAACGAAATGTTAGCAATGTTTCATTAAAAAAATAGTATTAGAAAAAAAAATCCACCTACCAAAATCCACATTTGTCCAAAGCCGTATAAGCTACAAAATGCAAAACACGAAATGTTAGTTAATGTTTCGTTACATAAAAATCAAAAAAAAGAATAATTTTGGACATTACGAATTATGTCCCTTTGAAATAGGTGTTTTGGACATACGAAAAAAATAACAAAAATGTTAACAAAATGTTTCATTAAGATAAATTTGAAAAAAATTAAAGAAACCCTCCTCGCCAAAGTTCCCATGTATCCAAGAGCCAAAGAACTAACCGTCCAAAAAAAGAAAAAAAGAATTAGTAGCCATTTTTTAAAAGATAAAATAAATAAAAAAAAATTACACAACTTACCAGAATACCATATCCAAGAACTGAGAAGTCATCTAAAAAGTATAAATAAGGGGGAAGAGGAAAAAGAATGGGAAAAGGGGAAGACGAAAGTGTGGAAATAGGATAGGATGAAAGTGTGGGAAAGAGTGAAGTTAAAAAAAGTTTAATTGATCGTTCAATTATTATAGTATTACGTGATTCACGTAACTTAAATACTTAAAATTTAATACTTAAAATAGCTTAACAGTTAAATTAATAGCTTAATAAATTAATAGCTTAAATTAAATATGCGTTTAAATTAATAGTAGTATCTTTATGATTTTACTGATAATAAATTTTACTATTAATTTTTATCACTTACTATAATTTTTACTACATAATAATAGAATTTTATATTATTAATTTTTATGCTTTTATTATTAACATAATTATAAAAAAATAATTAAGTTAAAAAAGGTATTTATATCATGTGTGTTATGGCGATTGAATTAAGTTTTGAGCTAAAACTCTTTAAAGATTTTGATCAAAGCCAAAACTTTTTAATTTTTTTTTTAATTTTCTTTTAAAAGTTTTGGTCATACTATTGAAACTTCTTTTTAAATTTTTTTTTGAAAAGTTTTGAGGTTTAACTTTTTTTTAGTTTCAAAATTTCAAAAAATTTTTTTGACGCAAGATTTTGGTATGTGTAATTTTTTTTTATTTTTATCCTTCTTTAAATGAACATTATTAACATTTTACATTTTTTTTAGGCGGTTATTTAGGTTTCTTTGGATGTGAAATTTTAATAAGTGCAAATTTTCTACTTTTTTTTCTTTACTCTGTCTTCTAATGAACATTTACTGAAAGTTTGTTCTCTTTCTTTTTATTAGACAGTTGGGTTCTTTGGCTCTTTGTACATGAATTTCAGTAAGTTTTTCTTTGTTTTTTTTTAAAATACTTTTAACAAAACGGTTATTAATATTTTATTTTTTTTTTAGGCGGATCTATAATGTCTATGAGGATTATATGAAGGTTGATTTAAGCTAAAATGGAATTATTTAAATTTCTCTTGCACAATCCTCGCAGAGTTGGTCTTCAAGCTTTATCAGGAATCTAAAAAAACATCTCTGCTAAGTAGAGTGAGGCCATGACACTGAGTTACTGCTCAAGGTATTGATTGAATTAAAGACAAGCACCTTGTATACAGTACCTTTGAACTATTATTCAAGTTCAAATCTATTTTTCAATACATCAAGTATGACCTACTAGGTGATGGTACAGACACTAGTGTCATGGGATCTTAGTGAGAAATCAGTTAATTCATTTCTCTTAACAAAATGTTTCCTAATATTTCATTTATCCTTTTTTTAGATGGTTGTTTTTTTAGACACATGAAAATCCAGTGAGTGGGTTTTCTTTGAATCAACTTATTATTTTAGCAAAATGTCCCTTAACATTCAACCCTTTCTTTTTTAGGCGAATCTGGATCTGAAATTAAGCATAATTACAACTTTAATACGGCAATTTCATAATTTTGAGTCGTAATCTGAAATTAGGTAGTAATCCAAGTTGTAATCCAAAATGCCGTAATTATTACTTACAGTGACCAACCTTAATGGAGAACATCAGATCAATCAGGTGATACCATTGTCCAAATCAGGTTCTCACTTTATTATAGTTGTGTCACCAGGGGCGCTATGTCAACGGAAATTTAGTACGTTGATCGCTTAAAAATCCGTGGCTATCCAATTATAACAAGAGGAACATTAGATAATGTATTTGCAACATCAGCAGTTATATTTTTTATAGAATTTATGTAATATCTATAATCCTATATATATCCAATATAAATTTTTTATATAAATTTTTATAAGTCTATATCACACACATACATTTTATTTGCTTTTTATTTAAATATAGAAATATTATAAATATTTTATATAAAATTTGTGCAAATATAAAACTATTTAAATATAAGTTTATTTGTAATTTATAGTCGAATAAATAATATGCAAATATTAAATATAAAATTATATAGATATAGAATTACTTAAATATAAGTTTATTTGTAATTTATAGTTAAATAAAAATTATGCAAGTATTTTATATACTAACTATATATGTATATAATTAGATACATATTTTATATAAAATTTTCATATAAATTTGTATAGGTTTAAAAAATATTTATATGTTTTATTTAATTTTCAAATGAGTATAAAATTATAATAATTACCTAAATATAATATATATAATTTGCATCAATAGATAACATATATAACTGTTTTAAAGATTTACAAACTAAAGCTTAACAAAATCACGATAAATCTTATTTGGAAAATTTTGTTCATCAGATTGATCATCATCAGAAAAGGTTTGATCATCATCTTCAGAAAAGATAGGAATTGCCATTTCGTTTATATTTGTTGCTAAAACTGAATGTTCAATAATAGGAACAGATAAGTCATCAAATGCAATTCTAGTATTTTCGTCACTTTCATTTGATTCTTCACCATCATCACCATCATTACGGTTATAAACATCATCCCTCTTTGAAAATAATTGATCTGAAGAAATTTCGTTTGAAGACTCTTCATCTGAACTTGATTCATGTTCACTACTACTTATTTCATAATTGAATTTGTGGCTTTGTCGATGATTATAATAACTTGTTGAACGATTAAAAGTTTTAAAGCAAATATTACATGTCCACATTTTAAAAATTGAGATACCCTTTCAATCAAAAATGATGATATAAAAAATAGTGTATCATAATGATTTTAAAAAATTTAAAATATTTAGGCTACAATGAATATAATATGAAAAGGGGATGAAGTACTGTAATGTTACACTTGTAAAAACTAATTATTATTAATGTGATGTGTAATTACGAAATGAAAATCAATTGGATGAGAGATTGCCAGTGTAAATTCAACCAAAATTCTTTGAATATTTTTATCTAATTAATGATGTTCCGATGTGAAGTAATTATGAAATACCATTAAATATATTATCAATAATAATAATTTTATAAAATGAAACTTGTGAAAAATGAAAATAATATATTTACCAGTATTAGTTTGTATTATGATTATATGTTTATATATCCGTCATTATAAATTATGCGATTAATAATGTGACGATCATTATCATTAATCATCATTTTATATAAATAGTTTAAATAGTTTAAATAATTTAAACTAATTTTAACTTTTTTCTTTTTCATGTTCTTTTCATCTTTCCATTTTTTCATTGTTTTATTAATTATTTAGCTATGAAGTCTATGAGAAATCTTAGATCAAAGCGTAAAATAAATGACCAGCAAGATATTGAAGCTGTAAGTACTACAACATTTATGAATTTTACATGGTACAAAATAACCACATTTTTTTTATTTAGATTATTGATGGCTTTGAAGTAAATACGAACTCTACACCAAGTAATGGAAAGAAAAAACGAAAAACTACTACACAGAAAGTTAAATCACTTGTTACAAAACCTACAATCAATAAAACTTCAGTTGGTAATAATTCGAGGCCATCTACTACAAATGATACCACTTTATATATCTGATGATAACTTGTCTCCATTCACTTTAAATGTTACGCCTATTACTGCTTTAACTAATGGTAATATTTCACTGGTCAGAATAGTCCATTTCGGCAAAATTTTAAATTGCCGAATGTTGGACGAAATTTGGTCTGACCTTAGCCGATCAGTACCAAAAAAATCGGCAACTAATTTTATAGGCGATTTGCACCGTAACGCCTGCCACTCGCAATTAGAAATTGGCAAAGTTTCGGAATTAGTTAAAAAAATCGGCTGTACATATCAATAAAATTCGAACCTGCCATGCAAATGAAATTCGTCATAAACAATCGACTATTCGTCTAAAAATCGATATTGATTTAAATTGCCGATTTGCAAAAATAAATAAAATCGACCATAATAATTTTGACGAAATTTAGCAAATTTAAGTTTTAAAACAGCGATTTTATTTCGATTGATTTACCAATTATTTTAATTAAATCGCAAAAATTTCCTACAAAAATAGTAAAAATTTCCTACGAAAATAATACGAAAATAATACTAAAATAATAAAAATTTCCTACGAAAATAATACGAAAATAATACTAAAATAATAAAAATTTCCTACGAAAATAATATGAAAATAATACTAAAATAATAAAATTTCCTACGAAAATAATACGAAAATAATACTAAAATAATAAAAATTTCCTACAAAAATAATATGAAAATAATACTAAAATAATAAAAATTTCCTACGAAAATAATATGAAAATAATACGAAAATAATAAAAATTTCCTATGAAAATAATACGAAAATGATAAAAAAATCCAATCCACAATTCCACAAAAAAACCCATAATTTTCAAAAAAAAAATCCAAAAAAAAACTGACGAATCAATCTAAAATTCGAAAAAGTTAGTATAACAAAAACTCAAAACAAAAATTAAAGTACAAATTTATACCATTTTTCTGTTTCATCTTCCGTTTCCGGCGATTCTTCCACTCCAATTGGTTCCGATTCTTCCATTCCCGTTGGTTCCGAATCTTCTATTACCTCTATTTCGTCCATCTCCGCCGACATTTCTGCATCTTCCGCCATTATTAGATTATCCATCGTTTAAATCGGCATCTCCGGCTCAGAAAAGTCGGTATCGGCCGGCGTATTCTGCTCCACATAGGTCCAATTTGGAGCACCTCGTGGATGACGAGAGATGATATTATATATCTCATCGTCATAATTTCGCGTTCGTATCAGTTGTGCAGATTGAAGAGAGAAAGCGTGTTGGTCCAAGATATTTCGTAATAAATCTATTAACTATTATTAGAAAAAAAATCAATCCTATTACGAAAAAAATAAAACAAATAAAAAATAAAAAATAAAAATATGACAAATAAGTTATCGAACCTCTTCAGATCTCCAAGACGGATTATAAACATTGATATGTCTTTTACCGTCTGGTTGCTCCTCATCCGATTCAGAATACTCTGGAGAGTGATATCAGTTGTCGCTTAAAACATTCAAAAGTTCTTTTCGATCATAATTCTCCAGTTTTTCGTCATTTTTGTCGAAAAGTGATTTTGCGCCTTTAACTCGTCGTGCTTTTTTCTATATTTAAAGTTTTGACGAATGATGAGATTTTTTTTTTTGAAATAATAAAGAAATTATTTACCTCATTTAACCGATTGTTTCGATGTAGACGACGATTATCTTTGTCTAAAGTGCCGCGTTGTTTATATAACAAACGCACTCTGCGATGTTTATGTAAAGCGGCAAGCCAAGACTTGACTTGCCTGTATCGTGGAGTATACCTTGGCTTCATCGCTTCAATTAATCGAGGTATAATCTGTCGAAGAATTTCATCATTCGACTCACTGCTAAACTTTTCATCGTATATTAATTCTAGTTCAATCGGAAAAGTTTTTAGAATCGTCTTCATCTCGGCCTAAATTGAACAAAATATCAGTTTAGCGAGCGTTAAAGCATACATTGAAAGAGGAATTTTGGACGAACCCTAGCTTCTTCTTCATCTACTTCCATTTCATCTTCAGAATCGCGCACAAGATTTTTTCCTTTCCTACGCTTTGTTGGTCGTTGATCCTCTTCAAATTCGATATCTTGAAGGTCAGATGAATGTCGGTGATGCAAGCCGTCGTTTTCCTGACTAAGTATATTGTTATACGATTGTAATTGGCCAACATCTAGCCATAGGTCACGCAACTCGCCATTTGCATTATCGAGTTGCCGATTTAATTCGTCGATTCTTCCCCGTAAGTAGGCATTTTCTTCTCGGAGATCATACGTTTCTAAAAAAACGTTAAAGTCGACCAGAACTCTAAAATGAATACAAAAGTCAATTGTAGCTCACCATTTACATCTCTAGTCCAATTACTACTATAAGGTTCACGTATAATTGGCGTTGATTCTCTCCTATATGGTTCGGTGATGCGTACATTGCTCCTATACGGTTCGGCAGTGCGTACATTGCTCCTATATGGTTCAGTGGTGCGTGTAATGGGCGTTAATTCCCTATGTATATTGCTCCTATACGGTTTGCCTGTGCGTATAATGGGCGTTAATTCCCTATGTACATTGCTCCTATATGGTTCAGCTGTGCGTGTAATGGGCGTTAATTTCCTATGTACGGTTATATTACGAATCGGTGGTACCATCCTGCTTTGTTGCGAGTACAAGCTGGATGGTACCACTAAGCGAAATGGCCCATTATCTTCTGAAGCTTCTGGTATCGACGTTTGTTTTTGAGTTTTGGTAGAACCGGAACCGGAAGCTGCAGATTCCTGTATCGATGTTTGTTTTTGAGTTTTGGTAGAACTGGAACCGGAAGCTGCGGATTCCTGTATCGACGTTTGTTTTTGAGTTTTGGTAGTACCGGAACTGGAAGCTGCGGATTGTTGTTTCGACGCTTATTTTTGAGTTTTGGTAGTACTGGAACCGGAAGCTGCGGATTCCTGTTTTGACGCTTGTTTTTGAGTTTTGGTAGAACTGGAACCGGAAGCTGCGGATTCCTGTATCGACGTTTGTTTTTGAGTTTTGGTAGAAACGGAACCGGAAGTTGCGGATTGTTGTTTCGACGCTTGTTTTTGAGTTTTGGTAGAACCAGAACCGGAAGCTGCGGATTGTTGTTTCGATATTGACATTTGTTTGGGAGAATCGGAACTTACAAATTCCTGTGAAGAAGTTTGTTTGTGAGACTCTTGATGACTTTTTTTGACACTTTTTTTTCCAGATCGTTTCATTCTTTATAGAGATTTTAATAAACAGAAGAATAGTAAAATTAGTAAATAAAGTAGAACTTTCTTTCAAAATGACGAAAAATATTGTTCGATTTATATAAAAGTTGATCAATATAAAAATGTATTGCAGATTTTATAAAAATTACGAGAATTGTTTATCGAAAAAATAAAATTATTTTTGCGAAAAAAATTCGATTGATGGAGCTTTATAAATTCAAAATAAGCTTTCCTGGGAAAAAGTTTATTTGATAAAAATAAAACTGAAATTTGATTTATAAGTTAATTAATCGTTAAAAAAAGTCTAATCGAAATTAAACTTTTATTAAATCAATTACTAAAGGATCAATTTAACCGAAATATTCAAATTAATTAAAAAAATTTCTCATGATTGAAAATTTAATTAAATCGACTAAATCAAAATCTCAAAATTAAACTTTTATTAAATCAATTGCTAACGGATCAATTTAACCAAAATTTTCAAATTATAAAAATTTCTCATGATTGAAAATTTAATTAAATCGACTAAATCAAAATCTCGAAATTAAACTTTTATTAAATCAATTGCTAACGGATCAATTTAACCGAAATTTTCAAATTAAAAAAATTTCTCATGATTGAAAATTTAATTAAATCGACTAAATCAAAATCTCGAAATTAAACTTTTATTAAATCAATTGCTAACGGATCAATTTAACCAAAATTTTCAAATTAAAAAAATTTCTCATGATTGAAAATTTAATTAAATCGACTAAATCAAAATCTCGAAATTAAACTTTTATTAAATCAATTGCTAACGGATCAATTTAACCGAAATTTTCAAATTAAAAAAAAATTTCATAAAATTTTAATTTTCAAGAGAAAAATTGACTTCATTTGTCAAAATTTCGTTAAATTTTAAAGTACATATTAATTATAACCGATTCTTTATCAAATTTTATAAAACATGACGAGAAGAAGATCGATTAATCAAATTATGGGTTCGGAAAGGATAGCAAACCGACTATCTTCTAGAAGGTTTAGCAAAAAAAGAACCAAAGTCCCTTGTTATTGTGACAAATGTAATGGAAAACTGGTTGTAACACGAACCAAAATGCTTCACGAAGTGGCGGAAAACACAACTGACTCGAATCTTAATAGTGGTTTGGCTTCATTGTTACTAATTAATCAAGAAGAGGATTCGACAATAACTTCGTTAGAAGAAAATCCGATAAATGAAGATATTTTGATATCTCCATTAAATGAAGAAATTTCGGTAATAACTCCTTTTGAAGAAGATTCGACAACAATTCCATTAAATGAAAAAGATAATTCGACAACTCCAGAATACAACGAAAACGAATATATTTTTTTACCTCGAAGCCGTACAAGAAGCTACGCAAATCGCCCACAAATTATGCTCGAACATTCAGGAACAGAAGATTTGAGCAATTCTGATTATGAACAACATACTGATACTTCTTCTTCTGATGGCAATGAGTCAGATGATGGAACTTTTGCCGATACTTTTGAAAATTATTCACCGCCAGATTTTAAGTCATATCAAGAGGAAGAAAAAACGACAATAGATGATAAATTTTCATGGATTTTATTGTGGATAATGACCTTTCGAAAAAAGTTCAATCTTCCTGAAATAGCGACCGAATCTCAACTAAAATTCATGAAAATAGTGTTAAAAGAAATCGGTGGAGATATTTACGATAGTTTTCCTGACTCTCTATATCTGGCAAGAATTCAACTTGGCCTGAAAGATCGTTTCCATAGTTTCGTGCCATGTCCGAAATGTCATGAATTATATAATAAGACAGACATGGACGAAATTCAAAAAAATGACAGTATCGGTATCATAAGATGCAGTCACGTCGAATTTCCAAATTCTGCGTCTCGAAGGACGAAATCGTGTCAAACGGTCTTGGCTGAGAGAGAGGTTAAAAAGCCAGAATTAATATATCCGTTTGTACCGATTTATCAACAATTGGAAGCTCTATATCGTCGGCCTCACTTTGAATGGTTACTTCGACATTGGTCAAATCGTCGACAATTCGATAACATACTGACCGATATATATGATGGTCAAATCTGGAAAACATTCAGAGAAACTGACGATGAAAATTCAGCCAAATTTTTCCGACCAGAAGTAGCCGATTCACATCTAGGACTAATGATAAACCTTGATTGGTTCCAGCCCTACGATGGTACATTTTATAGTATCAGGGCAATTTACGCGGCTATCTGTAATTTACCCCGTGACATTCGGTTCAAGCGCGAAAATTTGCTGGTTCTCGGTCTACTACCAGGACCGAACGAAGTAAGCTTGCACAAGATTAATCATTATATTGCGCCTATTGTCAATGAATTAGAGTTACTATGGAGTGGAATAACTTTAAATCGAACATTTGAGTGCCAAAACGGGAAAAATATTTGTGCGGCTTTAGTACTAATTTCGTGCGATATCCCTGCTGCTCGGAAAATATGCGGGCATATTTCAGCTTTGGTTTCTTGCCATCGGTGTATGAAACGAGCAAATTATGAAGACCACCAACATAATTTTGCAGGTATGGAGGATATGGAGAATTGGTTCATTACTCGCGATTTGACCGAACATCGTCAGAATGCTCTTGCATGGCGAAGTTAGGACCCTGAAGAATACATATACAACTCAGATCCAGACCCAAAATTTTAATATAACTTTATACGCCTAATTTTATTAGAAGCTTTATACAAAATCATCACATAAGTTCAAATTTTATTATAAATTATACAATTATAAATCTGAGTTTATATAAAAAAAAAATTTTTAAAGAAAAATTTCAAATAAATTTTATTGAAAATTTTAATAAATATTATTAAAAACTATTTAAAAATTCTAACAAATACTTAAAAAATTTTTTTTAAAAAAAATTATTAAAAAAAATTATTAAAAAATAACTTAAATAAAATTTTTAAACAAAATTGCATGTTAAAATTTTAAATACCCGATAGATATTGATGCCCAATATGTATAATATAGTAAGTTTTATGCAAAAATTTGGGTGTATACTACAAAATAAAAGAAAATACATTTTGTTATATATCTCACCACCCAGTGATCGTAAAAAGATGAAACACAGCTCGTTGGATTCGTCTTGACAAGACGAATCGAATGGTAGTAGTTTCGTGTTTCTAGGTGTGATAGATAATGAGCTATACCACACATCGGCACTTTGTATTTTCGTCTACTGTGCATTTTTACATTTTATCACATAACTCGGCATCTATCGCGCCTAGAAATATGAAACTACCACCATTCGACTCATCGTATTGAGACGAATCTAATAAGCTGTGTTTCATTTCTCTATGATCACTGGATGCTGAGATATATAATAAAATGTATTTTTTTTTTAATTTTGTAAATGAATTTTAAAAAAATTTCTTCATTTTTATTAAAAAAATGTCTTTAAACGAACCCTTAAAAACTTCTTAAACAAAAAACAATTTCTATTAAAAAATATTTCAAGTGTTTTTTAAAACAAATAAAAAAACTCTTTATTAAAAAATATCTTAAAAATTTCTTAAACAAAAAATAAAAAAAAACTTTAAAAAATTTTAAACATATATAAAAAAAAATTCTAATATCCGTTATACAAAATGAAAATCTTACTTATTGTAAAAATCATTATTGTTATACAAATAAAAATCTGACTTTTTGCGTAACTGCTATTTGGTTATACAATTTCAAACATATGACTTATTAAGAAATTACATAGTAAGTTTATACAAAATTGGATCCCAGTATTATATGTATTCTTCGGGGTCCTGCGAAGTTGCAATTCCACCAATTCATGAAAGAATTTCGTTAGTGAAAAAGGGGTTAAGTGGTCGGAGTTACTTCGATTGCCGTACTTTGACCCAATTCGTTTTATTATTGTAGATCCAATGCACTGCTTATTCTTAGGAATTGCGAGGTGGATAATAAAGAGGATTTGGATCGACGAGGGTGTTTTAACCCCGAACGATCTAAAGAAGATTCAAGAAAAAATGAATCAATTCAAAATACCGGCTGATTTGGGACGAATTCCTGGAAATATTGAGCGCGGAGAAGGGTTTTCGAACTATACAGCCGATCAGTGGCGAATTTTCTTTATGATCTACGCAACTACCTCATTGTGGGAACATTTACCGTCAAAAGATCGAAAAATCTTGACACATTTCGTTAGAGTTTGTTCTATTTTAGTAAGCCGAATTTTAGAAATTGAATTAATGGAAGAAGCTCATGAGAGGCTAATTAAAATAATTAAGCTTATTGAAGTACACTATGGAAGAGTAAAAATTACGCCTAATCTTCACCTTTCGCTCCATTTGTGCGATTGTTCGAATGATTTTGGTCCATTATATGCATTTTGGTGTTTTTCATTTGAGCGTATGAATGGAATACTCGGTAAGATATTCTTTTTTTTACTTTTTTTACTTTATTCGGATGTTTACATTGTTAGTCTTATTTTTAATAATTTTTAAGGCTCGTTGCCAACAAGTAATAGACAAATTGAACCGGAAATAATGCGTCGGATAATGAATGATAATCGAATTGGAGATATCATTAGTTCTGACATTCAAACGAAAGGTTTAGAATTGCTTGAAGATCGACCCACAACTGGTTCAATATCGGCTGCGGACCAATTTTCTTCAGATGAACTAGAGCGGTTTTGGCTAAATGCTAAAAACATACAGGAATCGACTATTACTGGATGCGAGCCATTTCCTGGAGAAATGCTGAAGCCTAGTTCCGAAGCAATAATGACCGAATCAATGCTCGAACTGATGGTTGCTTTTTATAATGCTTCTTATATCGAAATGTACAAGTTTCGCAAACCAGCAGATGAAATTATCCAAGATTCTATAACAATTCGAGTAAAGATAAATCAATTTGGAAGATGCCGAATTGGTTCCGAAGTATTTGGCTCCGCAATGTCAGTTCGAAATACAAAAAGCTCGTATGTCCTAGCCAAATTTATAACTAGTGATGGGAAAGTCGACAGTTATCCTGGACAAATTCAATACTTCTTCAAACATACAGTCGACTTGCCAAATGGACAAATGGAACATAATTTGGCATATATTCGTTAGTATCGACCAGCTAGTACGAGTGAAAGTTGATATTATTTTCATATTGATGATGAAGACGAGAGCTGTAACGTCGAGTTGTGGAAATCTGAATTTTATGATGAAAGCCGCGATTGTATTATTCCTGTACATAATATCCTTTGTCGATTTATACCATCAAAATATCGAATTTCTACTCGGAGTAATGCTATTGAATATTTGGCGATTAATCCAATTAATCGCAAACTCCAAATTCGTTAATAATTAAGTGTTTTTAGTAAAAATCGGCCGAATTATTATTATTTTTTTTAAAAAAAAAAAATTTCATAATTACTTGTCGAGAGACACGTTGTCACCCCCGTCTGCCACCCGGCGGTAAACAAAGTTCCCTGCTTTAACGTATATTCGTTTTTCACGAAACATTAATATTCTCGCTTGGTTTAGTTTTATTACTACTTAACTTTCAAATTGCGATAGCTCTCGCCACGATATTTCATCCTTTCCCTTCTTTCAAATTTACGATAGTCCTCTTTACGAAAGTTTATATTTAATTCATTTCATAATTCTTGTTATGACATTAAATTCACCATGTATTTGTCCAATTAAAATTAATTAAGCGAACATTACAATAAAGTTTAGGGCGAACCTATTACCTTTAAAATAACATTACGCTTTACTAACAATTAATTAAACAAAATTACTTTTTCATCATAAGAAAATAGTAACAAAAACAATCGAAACAATTAATTTCCATATAAAAGGTATTTTATTTATTCTTCATAAAATTCACAACTAACTAATTTACTTAAAGTTTTACATCGTATCTGACGACTGTGGAATTCACCTCCCATTCCGCTCCTATTTAAACCAACTTTCTTATTCTTTCTTTTCTTACTTCTTATTTCTTTCTAATATTTTATATGTTATCTTTTATGCGCTATCTTATATGCTATTTTATATGTTATCTTTTCTAATATGTTATACTATTTTAGTATGCTATCTTTTCTTTAAAATAATCTTTCGCATATTATGTTGTAAAGATATAATCCATCTTTTGTGGCTGTGCTATCTTTTCTTTAAAATAAAATAATCTTTCAAATATTATATCGTAAAGATCCATCTTTTGTGGCTGTGCTATCTTTTCTTTAAAATAAAATAATCTTTCAAATATTGTATCGCAAAGATCCATCTTTTGTGGCTGTGCTATCTTTTCTTTAAAATAAAATAATCTTTCAAATATTGTATCGCAAAGATCCATCTTTTGTGGCTGTGCTATCTTTTCTACTGCGTCTCGTCAGCTATTCTTCTACTGCGGCTGCAGTTCATCAATATTTTACATGTTCCTATTTTTTTTTGTTCCTTTAATTCGCTATCCTTCCTTTTTATATGATTTATCATTTGTGGCTTATGATTACTCCTCCTAATTGTTCCTATTGTTGAACTTGATAAACTGGTTGCTAAGCCACATCGATCAACTCCCCACTTGATCTATTGGTTCTCCGTTAATCATTTAATAAACATTACATCATGTAGATCATTCCTTCTCCTAAAAGTTTATCCTTTCCGGTTAATTTTATCCCATCATGTGACTTTCTATCGTTTGATCTTTTATTCCATATTATTCCTCCATATTATGCGATTACTCCAGTATCTATGGCTACAACGTTTATTAGACGAAATTTCATTTTTACGAAATTTTTACGAAATTTCCAAATAAAGATTCTTTTGTAGTATTTTTATTATAATTTCTTGACGAAAGACGAGTTGAAATTCATTTTTACAATTAAAATTTTTCGTTAATGATTATGCACTGAATATAAACAATGTAAACAAGTATAAATTCGAATTAAAAAAGAACATATTTTTTTGATTTTTTCCATTTGGCAAAAATGTGTCGATTTATATGACCAATCGGCAAAATTTTACTGAACGATCTCAAGTAACCATTTTTCGTATAACAATCGGTATAAGTCGATTTTTCACCAAAAGACTGAACGAGGTTTCGTTTAACAATCAGTATCAGTCGATTTGTGATTGATTTTACCGATTTTTACCATTGGTCAAAAAATGTGACGAATCACATGACCAATCGGCAAAATTTATGCCGAAAGCTCTTAACGGTCGAAAGTTTTGATTTCGACCAGTGTTTATAAATAAGTTATTTTCAAAAATCCAAAAATTACACTCAATACATCATTATTAACAGATAATACAATTGATACTATGGATAATCTATTAAAAAACTCACCCAATAAAATTGTGTCTCAAGTACCAATTACCATTGAAGATGAAAGTAACAATATCTCTCGCTTACCATTGATTGACATCGAAAATTCAAGTCAAATACTTACTAATGCTACCAATCAAAATTCTGATGGTATGTTTTGATTTTATTAAATATTATTAACAACTTAATAATTACTAGTATTCAATGATTTTCTTGATAATTTAATTTTTAATATAGTTATTGAAAGCCAAATGAAAAAGCTTTTTGATCTTCATAAACAAATGTACGATCATACCATAGCTATGTTTCAGAAGCAAGAAAAAACTACGAATCAAATGCAATCACAATCAAACAAATTAAATCTATAGTCAAAAAACTGGAATGTGTTATAGAAGGAAAGAAAAAGTCTGAGTGGTGGGAGTTCATCTGTAATATGTGTTTTTATTTCATATTTTTAATTTTATTTATATAGCAATATGTGGAAGATGGAGTTAAAGAAATAATAAATGAATGTCTATACCTGAAAGCGGAATCTCTTTCATTACATATAAAGAAGCATCTAAAGATAATGGCTCCTGAAAAAATGGAAAAATATGAACAAACTACTAAATGGAATATATTATGGTGAAGAATTGAAGAAAAGGTGATTGTTAAATAATTTTTTTATTTATTTGTACTTCTCATAATATTTTATATACTAATAATCATATATTTAAATTAGGTTGGATCATATTGTTGTTCATATCGTGAAAGTTTATTTGGAACAATACGTAGACATACATGGTCATGCTTAAAAGGTCAATTGGAAAAAGTTGATACGTCTACTAGTTAGGCAGATCTTGCCAAATGGAAATCAAATGATAAAGTTCGATGGTGGTTTGAAAATCTAGAGACATGTATTGATGAAGAAGATGAGTCACTACTTTCCCAAATTGTTGCCAAAGTGTTCAGTAAAAATGCAACCAAAAATAATGCTTTTGTGATAAAAGCATGTATTCAAAATATGTTAGATCCTGAACATGTAAAAATCGAAATGGATGAAGGTTACATAATTACAAAATTAAACCAATATGCAGTTAAGTATATTTTAATTTAATATTAATACAATATTTTTATATAATATATAACTAGGGTAATCAAGTACAAGTTAGTGAGCTTTTAAATATTATACTTTATTTAGTTATAATAAAAATATTATGAATAATGATATAAAGCATTATATTTTTGTTGTAATCAATTTAATTCTAGTAATTTCTCATTATTTAATTTAATTGCATTTGAATAAAAGATTGAATTTTATAATACAAATATTATAAATATAATGATTGTAAAGAATCATATTTTTTTTGAAGTCTATCTAATTCTAGTAACATGTCATTATCTACTTTAATTGCATTTGGATCAAAAGATCGAATTTCCAAATTTTGCCAAGATTTAGCACGACTCATAGCTACATAAGCTTGTCCATTAGCAAACATTTGTTCATCTAATGATATAGTTGCATGGGGAAGTGTAAGGCCTTGTGTCTTATGTACAGTTAATGCAAATGCATTCTGAAGCGGAAATTGTATACGTTGTGCTGGTGCTCCATTTATATTAAAATAAGTAGTAATTTTTTCTACTACTACTTGATTTATTCCAGAATTTATAGGAAATACTACTTCTATGTGATTTTCATCTATTAATTTAGTTATAATACCAATTGATCCATTGCAAAGTTCTTCTTTAAATAATTTATTAGTCAAGAACATTACTTTTGCACCTTCTCTTATTATTAGTTCAGATGGCAGGTTGGTATAATGTCTAAATTGTTTATCATATTCTTTTGGTTCACATTCTATATTATTAATGTAATCAACAGCTACTGATATTAATCCAGAAGTATTTTCATCAGAAGTAGGCAAAAATCCACAAATTAGGTTATTAATTGTATCAGCTTCATTACGAAATCCACAAATGTAAGTAGTATCAATTGATGTAATACTATTTTCATAAGATGATACTTTTTCATTAATTAGGTTTATTGTTTGTGAACTTAATTTTCCTACTCGCATTTCTTGTAATGCATCGTAAAATGATATATCTTCATGTTGCCTATGAGAGGTAGTGAGAAAAAGTGGAAAAAATTCAAGCCATTCCTGAGCAAAAAAGACTTGTTTACCATTAACAGGTGGGAGTTGAGCAATATCTCCAACAAGTAAGGTTTGAATACCACCAAAAGGTGCTGAATTTTTGTGGATTTTTGCAAATAATAAACTAATAAATGATAAAAGTGGTGCTGATACCATTGATACTTCTTCAATTATAATAGCTTTAATTTGACTAAGTTCATTTCTTTGCTGATCATTATAATAAGATAATGTTTCAAAATATGTTTGAGTATTTCTAATATGTAATGTTGAATGTATAGTTTGACCATCAACATTTTTAGCAGCAACTCCAGTAGGTGCCATTAATAAGTATTTAATATTTTTGTTAATTAGAAAATTTACAATTTGTTGAATCATAAAAGATTTACCTGTATCTGCTGAACCAGTTAAAAAAAAGTATGGATGTTTAGAATGTTCTCTTTGTCCCCAATTATTTATAAGTATATTAAATACTTTATATTGATCTTCTGAAAATATCATTGAAGAAAGACTATTTGAAGGATTAGGTTGTTTTAATAAATTAAATAATTGGTTTCTAATAATATGCTGTAAATTTGTATGCAATGAAGTTATTAATTTATCAATTAAATTCTGATAATTTTTTGTATATTTTTGAATATTAGTTTGCATTGAGTTTTGCACATGAATTAAGGTCAATGAATATTCAGTAGGATATTTAGCTTCAAAATGAGCTTTATAAGTTGGATAAGAATTTTTTAACTCATCTTCACTTCGAGCAGGTAATCTGAGTAGTAATTGTTGATAAAAAAATGATTCAGAATGTTGAATAGTTAAATGTTGAAAACGTACAAGAATTTCTTTTTGTCATTTTTTTATAAACCGATTTTTTTTATCAATATAATATGTTCCACTAGCTGGTTGATTTTTCTGAATAATATAATTACGATGATATAAAGGATATGTTAAATTATCAAATATATTATCAGATGGACGGTCAAAATATTTATCAATTGCATCATCCCAATATGGAGATAATTGTTCTTCTTGTTGTAATAAATAAGGTGGTTTAACAGATTTATTTCTTACTTCAGAAGGAATGGAAGGAAGAAATTCAACAGCAATTGATGATCGACATATTGAATATCCAAGTAAAAGAATCATTAATTCCATTGAACCAAGACGTCTGGCTAAAATATGTTTTCGATATGCATCAGCTTCAAAAAGATCAAAATATTCTGTAGGTTCAGATTTTGTAACATATTTTGTCATATATTTTGCAAATTGATGTGTTGTTACATACTGAAAATTTACATGTCCATTCCATAAAAATAGAGTTGGTGCATGATATGGAATAACATATAAATCTTCTTCTTTTGTACGACGATAAATATATCTTAAGGAATTAGGATCTTCATATGTAGTATTTGAGTAAGGTTGTGGAAATCCTTTTTTACATCGTGATCCAGGTAGAGCAGGACCACCACAACGTAAATCACATGTATGAATTTGATGTTTTTTAACTAATTCATATAATTCTGGTTCTAAATTGGGATCAGGCATATCTGCTCTAATAACATTAGAATCAATTAATTCAGGAATTGATTTAGACAAATAGGCAATACCATGTGTATGTATTGCTCCACGATTTTGAAATTCATCTCGTTCAAAATGATGTAACCAATTACCCCAATTTGTTAGATTTGGATTTTTCCAAAGAGATTGATGTATTGATGATAAATGGTGATGATAATGTAAATAAGTATGAAAAGGATGATTAGAAGGTAAAGTATCTTTATTATCAGTTTTTGATAAAATTTTATGCAAATGTGACCAATGGTTTTCAGCCATAGTCATAGTATAAAAAATTTGTGGAAGACCAAATCCCTGAACCATTGTATTAATGTGATGTTCTTTTTGACGAAAATAAGAATCTCCAGTTCTTATATAGGAAGGTACAGTTGTTGTTTTACTTTCATTAATAATAGGACGTCCAGTATAAATACTATTAGTAATAAAATCTGCAGTTGTTAATTGATTTGATTGAGAAATATTATGTTGATTTAATATTCGAGTTCTATTTTGATGATTTCTTAACTTTTCAAGTGTTAGATAAATATAATGAGGCCAATACCAAGATAAACGCCATCTAGGATCAGGACAAAGTAGTAAAGATTTTGCATAATTGCCTAGAGTGTCTATATTTCGTCTATTTGTATTTTTATCATTTAAATAAAAACCTTTTCCATATGGAAAAAGATCAGGAAACAACAGTGGTTCAATATTTTTATCATAAAATGGTATTGGTAATTCCTTATTATTAGGATCAGTTAAAAATCCTGCCATTAATCGAGAATAATAATAATCTTCATTATGTATTTCTGTATCAAAATCATAAGGAGGTACTACTACTGCAGAAGGTCGAGAATTAATATTAAATATAGGTTGTTCTTGGGTTTGAGAAAGATTGCTAGGTAAAGCAATTGGAAAAATGACTGGGGGTCCATCCCAAGTACCACGGTTAATTAAAGTTTTATATGGTTTAAAGTAAGGATTATTATCACATAACCATGTTGCTGCATTATCAAGTGAAGAATGATACCATGAATTTGAATTATTATTGGCCAATATAGCACCAACAGTACCAGAATATAATGCAAGAGCATTGATATTTTTTGAATAAATAAAAGTACCAGTTAAGTGACGATAATTTGAATAAGCATTACTATTTGGAGTTCGACCTAATGAACAGCTAAGATGAATAGGAGAAAGATAAATACGGTGATATGGAGGTACATTTTGAATTTCAGCTGGAACAGGATCAGGAACTGGTATATTAAATCGATTATTAGAATTATGGCAAGAGGAACATGTTGCTATCCGTTTAGGCTTAGAATCATCAGTGTGAAAAACTAATTTAATTTGTGGATTGTTTTGGTAAACTTTCTCTAAAGGGTATTGAATAGTGTCATCATATAATTCCCATCTTGCTTTTGTTGGGTATTGTAAACGAGAACAATAACTACATGGAACACATGGATACTGGGTAAGAACATCTTTATCAAATCGAGATTTTAAATTGAATAGTTTTGTAGAGGGTTGCCAGGGTGGAAAATAAGCTCTAAAAGTTATATTTGAAGATGGAAAAGAGGATTGGATTGGAACACGAGAATGGTCTGCATTGGCAGTTTGACGTACTGCAAAACTTGAAAATAGAGAATTATCAAAATCTTCATAATCTGAATAAGATTCAGATTCATCATCTGATAATTCAACTCTCCAACGATTAATGTTTAAATCCATAGTTTTTGAGAATATTTTTTTATTCAAAACTGAAGAAAAGTGTTGCAAAAAATATAGAAAGTAGAATTATTTTTGTTTTATTTATAATAATTTAATGCATCACTTGGCAAAGCAAATCGAATGGCATATTGAGAAGAAGAGCCACAGCCAAAAATTGAATAGCGTAGGTCTAGGCAGTTCGGTTCGGCTCGGTTTTTGCCAAAACCGAAACTGAACCAAATTGATCAGTATCGGTATGTCAATTACCGAAAACCGAACTGATTTACCGATTTATTATTGGCCCGATTTTTACTATTTTCGCAATATTTTTATTTTAAGGTAAAAAAATTACAAAAACGTTTTTTTCTATATAATTATTTAATAAAAAAAGGTTTCGCAATGTTTTTTATTAAAAAGCATTGTGAACCATTTTTTTTAATTAAATTACTTAATAAAAACGTTTTCGCAACGTTTTCTATTAAAACAATTAAAAACATTTGCGAAAAATGTTTTTTTTTATTAAATTATTAATAAAAAACATTTTTGCAACGTTTTTTTGTTAAAAAAATTAAAAACATTTAAGATAAATGTTTTTTTTTATTAAATTATTAATAGAAAACGTTTTCACAACGTTTTCTATTAAAACAATTAAAGAGTTTGCAAAAAACGTTTTTTTTATTAAATTATTAATAAAAAACGTTTTCGCAAATGTTTTTTTGTTAAAAAAATTAAAAACATTTAAGATAAATGTTTTTTTTATTAAATTATTAATAGAAAACGTTTTCGCAACGTTTCTATTAAAACAATTAAAAACGTTTGCGAAAAACGTTTTTTTTATTAAATTATTAATAAAAAACGTTTTTGCAACGTTTTTTTGTTAAAAAAAATTAAAAATGTTTGAGAAAAACGTTTGTTTTTTATTAAATTATTAATAAAAAACGTTTTTCGCAAACATTTTTAATTTTTTAATAGAAAACGTTGCGTAACGTTATCTTATTTATTAAATTACATGTAAGGACGTACTGTGACAAGTCACATTTACCTTGAACATTGTTGACTTTATTTATAATAACAAAATACAAAATAATCTGTTACAATCCCGAGTCTATACTTGGTTCTAATAATATATAGTGAA
Organism: Rhizophagus irregularis; assembly: GCF_026210795.1. Taxonomy (NCBI): domain Eukaryota; kingdom Fungi; phylum Glomeromycota; class Glomeromycetes; order Glomerales; family Glomeraceae; genus Rhizophagus; species Rhizophagus irregularis. The sequence continues at coordinate 812,064 of NC_089444.1, read as the reverse complement.
AAAATAAAAATAAACTAATAAAATTATTTATGTCTCTTATTCCGAATTTTCCACATCATTAATAAATTCCCATTATTCATAATTTACACTTTTAAACTTCGATAGTTTCTCCTAAGTAGACATTATTCCTTGTTTCATACTTATTAATATAACTTCAAAATAATATCAGAACTAACAAATTCCTTAATAATTTCAATATTTATATTTTATAGATTATTTCCCATATACTATTAAATTATTACGCCCTAAAGTTCCCTCATTTTATAACTTTTAAGTTCCCACTTGGTTCTGTACTCGATTTAAACATTTCGGACTAAATTAATTTCCATTATTTACAATTAAATTCCCTTTTAAATATCCATACTTTATCCATTTTAACTTCAATATTAAATTCTTAATTCTGAAATTAACTTTTCATTCTAATATCTTTAAAATTTCCAATATCATTGTTACAATATACATCACCCCTTAGTTCCGATCTCTATTGTGATTACAATGTTCCTTATTCTAAAATAAACAAACAAATAAAATAAAATAAAAATTAATTACAAGAACTATAGTCCACTAAAATGAATTATATGGCACAGTTATAGGTGTCATCAAAATTAATTACGGTATATAAAGCTTATACCGTAATACCATTCTACCAAATTATTTTATAAATTATTGAATGCCGATCTTTATATTTTAAGGGCAAATTCCCATTTTGCCGTAATGCTGTAATTATAAATATGGCATTTTGACGACACCTATAGGTACAGTTTAATGCCATGTACCTGGACGTTTTATTCCCTTAACAATTCTAATAGTTTTACTCACTGTGGACGCAGTAAATAAAATAAAATAAAAATTTTAAAGTATCTAAACTAAATATAATACTGCGCCTTACATTTAATAATTCATTCCAATGTTAAAAAATGTTTCGCAACATTTTTTAACTGTTTTAACAAAAATGATACAAAACATTTTTTAATTTATTAATTTACTTGTTAAAAGACGTTTTGTAATGTCTTTTAACTGTTTTAACAAAAAAATGATGCAAATACTTGTTAAAAGACGTTCTGTAACAATTTTTATCAACCGATTGGTAATCAGTTTGATAAATCACAAAACTGGTACCGAAACTGCCGTTACTAAAAGAAATTACTTTTTACTTTCAATAATTTTTTACATATAAAAAAAAAAATTTCATTCAAAAATATTTTATTTAATATTTCTTTTAGGATAACTTTTATTAATATCGTAAGTTGCGAAATTTCATGAAGTAATGATAATATTATTGTTCTTTTACACAAAGTAACAATAATATGATTTATTTTTTATTAGATTTTCGACCTCGTCTGCCTCTACTACCCTTTCCGCCTCTAACTTTGTTAACATCAAGTTTGAATGGACTATCATCAAGATTATTAGCAGCGTCATCATCAGAATCGTTAAGATTAAGATCATCATCTAGATCGTTACATAAATCTGATAGCTGTCGTTTTTTTGACAAGGTAGTTCTTTGAGATCCTTTCAATTTTTTGTTATTAGACATGAATTCTTCATTATCAACGGCAGATTGGGTGGCTGATTCATCATCATCATCGATAATAATCGATTTTTTTTTGTTTGGATTAAGTTCTTGCGTATTATCATCTATAATTATTGAGTCCGTTCTTGGATTAGAAATGGGGTTTGAAATCAATTCATTTCTTCTCATCGCAAATGCATTAGCTGATTTCTTTGGGGACGATATAGGAAATTGGTAATTTGGATGACGGAACCTTGCATCATAGTCAATCATTTTGGCATCAACTTGAGCATATGTTTTGCTGTTTGCTGTGTAAATAGCTTCAAGGAATCCTCCAACAAAAAAGTTTGCGTAATCACTCCACTTGTCGTTAATAGACTCAAGCCATTTTGCGTCCTTCGAATACCCTAACTCAAAATTAATATTACGAGCTGATGAATGGAATGGAGAGTAAACCAATGAACGCGTTTTTACAAAATTCATATTTTCGTAGGTAGTTAGGGGTTCTTCTGCAGATGTTGAGATGTTAATGAATGGTTTGGTTGACGGGATCTGTGTTGGGTCCCACTTCAGATGTTCACCATTTGGCCCCATTTTTGGCTCCATCACACAAGCCATTTCAACAACAAGCTACCACCATGAAAAAAATAAGTATTTTTTTTTTTTAATTTATAGTTATTTTAGCTACAAAAAAACATGTATAATTACTTACCATTAATTTTTGCTCATCGATAGTAAATTTTCCTCCAAATAATACCAAATCTCCCTCCCTGAACGCTTCGTTATATTCATGTCGTGCATTAACAAATTGTTTGAAAAGGAAGCGATGATTTTGTCCAGTAATTTTTTCCCTATACATAGCCTCACCATGAACAGTTCTTTCAGATGATTTTACGTGAGCAACAAGTCCAATAACAGTTAAGGTTGATGTCATAGTAAAAAAAAATTGACAGTTTTTAAAGTAAAATTTATTTTTTTTTCTGAAAGTAAACAGTCCAAGAAGAAAAGTGGGAGAGATGATTTTTTTTTTTACTGTGAGAATTTTTTTTTATAGACTTCGATTGTATTACGAAAAAAATTTTTGGCGTAACAGTAAAAATAAATTCTGATTTTTTCAGTACGAAATGTCTTTAATTTTTTAATTAAATAAAATTTTGTAAAAATATTTCTTAAAAATTTTTTTTGCAATTCAGAATATTATGAGTGTTCCAATTTAACAAAAAAAAAATTAATATTTATTAAATTGTTTAATTATATTTTATTTGGTAAATATTTTATTTTTGGTAAAATAAAATTGATCGACATAATATTAAAAAATGTTGATTCATTCGTGATCTGTCAAGTTAACATTCTTTTTGAGCAGCACAGTTAAACTCTGCACAAAAAGTTTCCATAGCCACTTTCTCTGTACATGTACATGTACATGTACTGTTCATGTTCATGTTCTTGTACTTGTACATATACTGTACTAATACTTAAAATTAAATCGAGAGTTTTTTACGAAAAAGGCAATTTTTTTTGTATCCATGGCAACCGTGCATGTGGATGATTTTCAAAAACGGAATAGAAAATTTAGGTGAAAATCTGGTTAAAACGAAATGATCAACCAAAATTTTCGCCTTTTAAAGAAAAAAATTGTCTAAAAATCCTACTTGGGTGTTAATTAATGTGTATATATAAATATGGGTGCTCTCTCCTTTCTCTCACTTTTCTTAATGGAAATAATATTTCACTCATTTTAAAATACTCGTATTTAAAGAAGTTGCCCTAAATACCTGGTTAAAACACCAACTTGGTTTCCGCTACTTGTCTCTATTGGGTCCAGCGGCACTTGTTCATATGTTTTGAACGACTTTGGTTATAAGGTTGAAGATTCCAAGCTGGAAGGAAGAAATTTCCATTTTGCTCAGTGGTGAAAGTTCGCTTTCTTAATAATAAGGGGTTGTTCCTGGTGATAGTTTGGTGAAATTTCCCTCTTTACCTAGGTTTTTACTCCTTTGGGTTGGTTTTCCTAGGGTTATGAATTTTTCTTATTTTTTTGGTGAATTTTTCTCGTCTTTCTTTTTTGCCTTCTGCTTTTTGGAGTTTTTCTGGGGGTAGGGGGGTATCCCAAAATTGATCGACATCAGGTGGTTTGTAGATCTTTTCTTTTGAGAGAGTTGGGTGTAATTTAAGGGGGTGCAGATCTTGGTGATCAGTTTTTGGTCAGGTGAGGTCAAGGTGGCACATGTTTGGACTATCATGAGTTTTTACTGCGGTTTAGTTTAGATTGGAGGGATCGTTCGAAATGAGGTGGGTGTCCTTTCGGGGATTGCATGACACTAAAAAGTTCCCCTTTAGTTTACTCTTAGGTAGTTTGTTAACTCTGGTAATATAGTCACTTGGAGAATTTATTTTTATCGACCAGTGTGGGGGGATTTTTCCAACCAGGGGCTGGCGGTTCAGTTTGATAATCTGCGGGGTATGGGCTTCAACTTACCAAAACTTAGGTTTACCTAGGCGAGAGTATGGGAGGCAGTGGCGTTATCTGGGTTTTTGTGTCGTGAGGTCTAATTTTAGTATCTCACATTATACCTTCTTCCTGTTAATTGCCCACCGGTTTGAGTAGATTATTTTCGCGTGTAGTTTAGTTAGTATTTTTGTCAATTTTGACTTATATGTAATTTTCTACTTATAATCGCGTCCATGTTAGGTTTCTAACTGGAACCCATTAATAAAAATAAAAATAAAAATGTGTATATATATATATTTTATACTAGGATAATGAATTAAACGTTGAGGAAGATACTTATAGCTCAATATCATCAGATGATTAGTTCAGTAGTTAGTAGCATTAATAAAGAAAATATATTTGTATAATGATAATAAATTTAATTATACGCTTTTAACAATAAACATAAATCTATATAACATAAATATAATATTTATTTAAACATATATAAATTTTATTTGAATTGTAAATAAAAAAACCATACAAATCTATATAAATATATTTTTCACGTAAAATCAGATTTACATAAAATCTATGTTGGGTCCTTAAAATTACATAGATTAGTATATGTAAATTTTATATAGAATTTTCATATAAATCTACATAAAAAACATCTCCTGATGAATGTACTGTATTTTATTAAATTTTACAATATATTTTACAGTAATTTGCTAAATATACATGTTAATAAATTAATATTACAATTAATGTATTTTACGATGTCCTATAACGCTACAAAACCAAAATACATTTAGAAAATTTTTGATTGTTAGCAAAGTATTTCATCTAATTTCACAAATTTTCAACACTTCAGAAAACCTATTTTATAGTTTACAGAATTTACACTGTGTAAAAAAAAAATTATAATAATTAATAAATATGTCATTAATTATTTCTTAACACATTGCAAAAAAATTTTCTTGATTAAAAATTGGTATTTTTTACTATTTTGTAAAGATACTTATTATATTTCTTTAATATTTCAAAACTGCTTAGTTATAGAATAGTAGTAATGATTTTACAATTCGTGATGATTTCATTATGTACTATGCAGTAACGTGATCGATGCAATTTTCTGATGAATAGAAGTCGAATACGTGAAGACTAACTATAAAACATCGGGTTTCTGTAAAGTAAGTTATATCTTATGATTGGAAAAGTTATAAAAAGAAGATTTATTTAAATTACAAACTAAGAAATTTGTAAAATATTTACTACTCTAATCTTAGTGTTTAAATAATTTAAGTATAATAAAAAAAGTGAATATAAAAATATAAGCTAAAAAACTTGTAAAATATTTACTATTCTAGCCTTAGTGTTTAAATAAATTTAAATAAAAAACAATTTCTTTTGAATGTGTAATATCAAATATCACTTAAAAAAAACTATAAATTTTTTTAAAAACAAACAATGATTAGTTAATTTTCATCCGTTTTAATATCTAAATAATTAAATATTAAATAAAATTAATTCACATAAATAATTTGCCTTTTATATATCACAGTACACCATACCTAATGATCCTAAATCCTTAATTATATAATCATTTAAATCTTCACTTACTAGCAGTTCATTTGCTTCTACAATAGCTTGTGAATTTTCATTTTCAAGAATTTCATTCAACTTTTTACTAGTATTCTCATCTGTTTCAATATTAAATAAATAAATTAATTTTTATATAAATAATTTGCAAGATTAATTCTTTTATGTATCATAGTACATACCTAATGACCCTAAATCCTTAATTATATTATCATTCAAATCTTCACTTACTAGCATTTCATTTGCTTTTACACTTGTTTGTGAATCTTCACTTTCAAGAATTTCATTCAATTTTTTACTAGTAAAATCAAGTAAGCGACTTTTATAACATGTTTTAGAGTGAGATTTTGTAACAAGATTGTTATACCCAATTGGTGCATTTATAAATTCCATAATGTTGCTTTTTAATTCTTCACTGACTTTATCATTATAAGGACGGAAAATCCAATTTCTAATAACTGATTCCACTTTAGAAGTAGATGGCCTTTTTAATGGATCTTCATTCCAACATTTTTTCATCAAATTTACATAGCATTGTGGAGTATTTTCAATAATTTCAGGACGTTCACCTTTACAAATACTTAAACTAAGTTGAATATCATGAGCTCTATCATAAAATGGTGGTACTCCAGATGTAACCTCCCACATAATCATAGAAAAACTATATATATCACTTTCTGGAGTATAAGAATTACCTCTTAAAACTTCAGGTGCCATAAATGGTAGAACACCATAAATATCATACTTTTTCAAAAATAATTTTACAGGTTGACATAATCCTAAATCACTAATATAAAATTTATCCTTATTCTTATCATTATGATTTAAAATATTACCATCATGAAAATCACAATGAATAAGATTTTCTTTATGTATCTTATTAAGTCCAGAAATAATTTCGTACAATATATATAATTTTTGATTCCAATTATTTTCAACTATACTTGTTAAATTTTCTCTTAAATTACCTTTATTTGCATAATCCATTACTATCATATATTTTGAAGTATTTGGATCTTCTGTAAATCCATAAAAATATATAATATCATTCGAACTTAAAACACTTGCATGATATTTCCACTATAAAAAATAATAAATAATTTATTAATATAAATAAATATTAAATTAAAAATAAAAAATAAATATACTATCATACTTCTTTTAAAAATTCATTTAAGTTTTCATTTAAATACTTATGACATTTAAGAATTACTTCTTCATCTCTATTATTCTTTAACCGAGTAGCTTTATAGATAGTACCAAATCCTCCTTCATTAAGATATTCAACATTTTTAAATTTGTTATAAGGAATCCATTTTAATCCATTTTTAAGAAGAAAATCATCTATAATTGCATTTTTACTTTTTTCAAATCTATAAATTTAATTAGTTAAAATTACTATATTATGGCTTGGTATTATAATTACACTAAAATAAATTATAACTTACTCTAAAATTTAAATAAAGAATTTGATGTAATATAAATCTTAGTTTTAGATAAATATATAATAACCTATAATTTACAACTTACCAACTAAGCAACAGATATTTTTTAAATGAAAGAATCCAGTTAACAAATAAATATTATATAAATTAATAATAGTAGAATTAAATGAATAACTTACTCCCTATAATATTTAATAATTTTTTAAATAAAGAGATTAGCTAGTTTAAATTATATGTAATAATAATAATAATAGAATTAAATAAATAAACTATGACTTACCAACTAAAATAAATTACAAAATAATTATTTAAATAAAGAAATTAGTTAGTTAAATTATATGTAAATATTATAACAATAAGTAATAATAGAATTAAATAAATAACTTACGAACTATATTATTTAATAATTTTTTAAATAGTAAAGAAATTAGTTAGTTTAAATTATATGTAAATATTATAACAATAAGTAATAAGAATTAAGAATTAAATAACTTACGAACTATATTATTTAATAATTTTTAAATAAAGAAATTAGTTAGTTTAAATTACATGTAAATATTATAACAATAAGTAATAATAAACAACTTACTTTCTATATTATTTAATAATTTTTTTAAATAAAGAAATTAGTTAGTTTAAATTACATGTAAATATTATATCAATAAGTAATAATAGAATTAAATAAATAACTTACTTTCTATATTATTTAAAAATATTTTAAATAAAGAAATTGGTTAGTTTAAATTATATGTAAATATTGCAACAATAAGTAATAATAGAATTAAATAAATAACTTACTTTCTATATTATTTAAATTTTTTAAATAAAGAAATTGGTTAGTTTAAATTACATGTAAATATTATAACAATAAGTAACTAATAATAGAATCAAATAAATAACTTTTAACTTACGATCTATTAAATAGATAAAGAAATTAGTTAGATGTAAATATTATAACAATGAGTAATAATAAAATTAAATAAATAACCTACAAACTATATTATTTAATAATTTTTTAAATAAAGAATTTAGTTAGCTTAAATTATATAAATAATAAAAATATAGACATTATATAACTTACACCCTGAATTATTATTAATTATTAATTAGTTAGATATAAAGATAATATAAAAGTATTTACTGTAAATTATATATATTACTTACAATCTAGTTATTTAAATTTAAAAATATAATTAGTTGAATCATATAAAATATTAAACAAATAAATATAATATATATATTGTAACTTACCATCTGTAATATAATTAATTATTAAATAGTTATTCAAACAGAGAATTTAATTATTTGAATGTTATGTAGAGTAAATAAAGTAAAGAACTAAAAATTTAAATAACTGATAACTTACCAACTAGAGTAATATTAATCATTAAATAAATTATTTAGTTGTTTAGAATACAATAAAAATAATGAGTAATTCATTAAATTAACTTACAAGCTAAATATTTAATATTATTTTAATATAATATAGTTAGTCTAATTATATTTGTAGTATTTGAATTGCTTATAAATAAAAACTTAATATTTCAGCTTGTTTGATATACCTTTAGATTCCTTGGTGTCACTTCCTTCAAATTTGGTTTAATTATATTTGATTATTTACAATTAAGTTTATTTAATAAATAAAAATCTTAATATTTCAACTTTGTTTTATATATTATATTTACCTTCAGGTTCTTTAGTATCGCTTAAAACTAGTTTTATTATATTGCAAGTTTTTAAAAATTTTGAATAATTCTAATTTATATTATCAGTTATTATTCATGTTATATGCTTTACCTTTACTGTCTATTGCTATATCAAATTCTTCCTAATTAGAAAAGATAAAGTATTAAATATCTTTTTTTCTTTTTTTTTATTATTATTAAACTCCTTCATTAGTATGGTAACAATATTTATGCAAAAGCGTTAATCACAAGTACAAGCATTACATCATTGTTAACAAATTTTGCACAACCGGAATGTATATCAATTATTACAATTAGAGTTTAGATTTATTGGTTATTTAGATCATTTAGAATTTTAGATATAGATTACGTTTAGTTATAGAGTCATTAATAATTTTTTATTAATGGATCTAGGTATTTTTGTATTATAAGCTATTGATTTGTAAATATAATTATTTAGTACAATATTTTATTTCTTTATTTAATAATAAGAAAAAATTGAAAGAAAAAGAAAAAAAAATTGGGTAAAGAAAAAGGATAAAGATTCAAAAAAAGGGAAATTTCTGAAAAAAAAAGGAATCTGAAAAAAGTAAGTACCGAAAAAAAGGGGGTCCAAAATGAATGAAAAAAAATTTTTTTAAAAACAAATAACAATACAGTCTAAAAAAAAGATCGAAAAAAAAAACAATATAAAAAAAATCGGTTTTAAAAGACCGAAATAATAGGATTACTTAATAAAAAAAACTTATAAAACGGGAAAAAACAAAATTTTCAATTTGAAAAAAAAAAACTAAAACAAAAGAAAAAAGGGAGAAAAATTTTTTTCGGTTTGAAAAAAAAACGAAAAATTTAAAATTAAATAATCAAAAAAAAAAAAAAATCTGATTAAGGTAAAATTTCATTGTTTACGGATCGAATAAATAGATCAGGTAGAGGCATGTTACGGGTTTTAATTATATGGCATGGGATTTCAAGTTACACAAATTAAATTATTTTGCGGAGACTAATCCAAATGTCAGACAAACTCGCTAAAAAAAAAAACTTTGGGTTAAAAAAAAAATCCGTAAATTCCGTTTAAAAAAAAATCAAATAAAAAAAAAGACTAAAAAGGTAGTTTCAGTTTTTACGGTAAAAAACTGAAAAATAAAAAAAATTATTATTATTGTCTATCTAATAGAAATGGTTAGTATTAATCCATTAGAATAAATAAAAAATCCAGTTAAAATTTTAATTAACCGGAAATGTATTAGTTTAAAGATTGTTTTCAATTATGATATGATAAATACGAAATAGATCAGACGTAAGAACATCACACTTTTTAATGTTACACAATTCAAATTATTTATACGAAATAATGACGACAAAAAATATCATGTGATTTGATTATAATTTGGAACAAATATATCAAACCAAATCACAAAGAAAAATTATGAACAAAACATAATCATTTCAATTAGTTATAGTATTTAATCCATTTTATTTCTTTGCTGTTGAAATGAATTTGAAATTTATTAAATTTATTACATTGCTAGATTATATACATTTAAAACATTCATATTATTTCTTAAATGCAAATATCATTTAATGCATTTATTTATGATAATTCAAATTACTTTAATTTCTTACTAATCACTTATTAAATTTTTCAGTTAATATATATAGGTCTGAAATATCGAACTTTATAACCGTATAATTAATAAAAGAAACATTTTAATGGCTTTATTACTATTATTATTGAATAAAGCAGAAATTTGAAATTTAGTAGGCTTGTTAAAAAAACGATAAATAAACTTGTCTATTTGTTCATTTACATTAGCCCAGTTACTAAAGTTTTTTTGAAATTCTTAGAATAACATTCTTTGCGACAATAATAATAAGTTTTTTGTTGATTGCATTCAGAATATGAGCTGTTATTTTGATGAAGTAGATAATATACGTATAAATTTAAGTTGTTAGTTATTTATTTATTATTTAAATTGTTAAAATTATTTGACTCGTTATCTTGGTTTACACGATTTTCTGAAAAGAAAATTTTCCATTTCCGAAAGAGTTTCAAATGAACATATTATCGTGTCGTTCCTTAATATTTTTTTTTTATCAATTTTTTTTTAAAATATTTAGCTTAATAGACGCTTTATTAAGTATACTTTATAATAACATTAAAGTTTATATAGTAAAAATTCTTTTACTGAACCACCACTTATTTTCTCACAAAAAAGCACACGGAAGAACTGAAAAATAGGCATCCTAGTGATAATTAATTGTGATTTATTTATTTTTATTTATGATGATTTATTTTAATGAATCTGTCTAATAATTACATTTTCTATTATTAAATATTTATTTAGTTAAACAAATTATTGGCAAAATCGAAGTATTTATATATTATTGCCGCAATATTATTAATGAACAATTAAAATTAATGTTAAATATCACTGAATTTAATTGGTCATGCATCACGTGATTGCAAATCATTTTGTTTGTTTTTGATCAACCTGAAAAAGCTTTACAATGATTTACGCCCAGCTTTAAAATAGACATCAGCTGATACATTACAAATCACTGATTGCCGTAAAATTACTAGAATTAGAAACGCCATTTATCAAGATACACTCAGGTGATCATCAAAGGTTATAACCTTACTATTTATGGACAACCATTAAAAAAAATAGTATACAGACCTCATTGAAAAAATTTCGCCATCTTTCTGTAATCCCATTGGTTCATAATTTTCCCAATCAGCTCGCTCGCGAGAGGCAGAATGTGACAAGAAAATATAAACCAGTAGGAAATAAAAAGAATATAAATAACTCAAAACTCAAAAGGACCTCGAGTTTGAAAAAATGATATTTTTTGTTTAAAATTTTATATTTTATATAAAGTTTCATTAATATTATTGCTTATTTGTTCATTAAAATCTACATCTATTGTAATAATTGGCAGATGACAAGATAAATGTGATAATTTGATGATATTGTTTAATTTTCAAATGTTTGCATAATTCTCAAAATAATATTGATCAATTTTTAAATAAGGTATTAATTTAACTACAAATTTAATTTTAAATTATTTTTAATGTAATATTTATTTTGATATAATATTTTTTTAGTGTAAACGAATTTCTTGCTAGTGATAGTACGGCAATGTGGTAATATATAATGCTCAAAATCAAGATACAAAATATTATTTTATGATTTTTGATATTATTTTAACTTGTACGGATTTCTAATTACGGTAATCTGTTTTCGAGAAAATATTAAATTTTGATATACATTATTTACGTAAAAATTTGAATTATAAATAAATCGGTTTCAAAATATACCATTAAATTATCGTGCCACAAAAATTTACACGCCTGATCAATATTATCGCCGTTTTCAAAATTATGTACACAAAAAAATTCACGCCAAAAAAAAAAAAATATTTCTTATATTCTGAGTTTATTTATATAGAAATAAAAAGATGTAAAATGAAGTAACCCATGAGTTTACTTATGTTGCTATTTCTTAATATTTTACTATAAATTAATAACTTCTCCGAAAACTGAATTTTTGGGGTTTCAACTTGAAATACTCATTTTTTCATGATATACCTCTTGCGTGCATCATTATGAAAACGCCGATAATATGCAATAATATGTAACAAAAAAAATCGGAAATTAAAATTTATTCTCAAAATACTCGGATTACTTTTTCTCCGACATTACTGATCCATCTAAAATCGGCAATGTCGTTACTATATTAAAAATTGGGATGAAGTTTAACGTTTTGCATGCAATTGACAATAAATACACAAACGCTAAATTGCGAAAACTTATTTATATTTTGTGAAAAAAATGACGATTTCATATATGTAAAAAAAAACCTAGGGAAATGTCTATTGTAAAAACGTTATTTACATTGTACGCGCTTTAGGTGTGGCTTTATTTTGTGTTTTTTTACATATTTGGTAAAACATCATTAAAACTATTTATGTTATAAAAATTCATATCAAATATACAGAAATCTTAACGGATTGACTAGAAATTACCGTTTTACTTACAGACTGATTAAATATAAAATACTTGCCGAACTCTGCACACCTTATCCAATGGCAATAATTAATTTATTGACAAAAAAAAAATCAATCGTATGCTTGCACAATAAATTTATTAAAAATATTTTTGACAAGACATCGAATTGAGATATTTCATATCAACAAACGCCTTTTGAAAAAAAGCTGGAAACAAAACTCACACTCTTCTCTTGAATATGTTATATTGTTTATTTATTAGATTGGTTTTTCTTTGTTAAATACGTATTTCTTTCTGACATCTACATGTTTTATGTACGGTGCGGCTGGGTAGTACAGACTATAATACAGCTTAACATGATTTTCATAGATTTTAATTTTTTGGATCCCTATAAAAAAAAAATCTGGAAAAAACTCTGATAATGATCATTATTCTAGTTTTCATTCCAAAGAAACTCAGTCACGTGATCATTTTCTGAAAAATTTCGAGATCTTAAATTTATGCCGATCTAATCGATCTAATTTGTACACAATGTACACAAACACAAATATAAACATATAAACATTTAAAACAAATTTAAACACTTCTATTTCGTCTTATTTTCACTATTTCTAATAATTGTTTTTCAATTTGCTAAGTTAAAGTCTACTGCGCCTTTAATATTTTCTATTTTTCTAATATTTCTAGTTTTCATTACTGAACGTTATCCATTAAAGTTTTCGTTTTCAGCCTTCATTTAATAGTATTGTAATACATCATCATGTCATATGATAAACATCATAAATGTAAAAAATGTGATGAATTATGCACATATATAAACTATAATTGGTGTAAACAATGCCAAATTAAAGATTTAAAGAGAAAATTTATAAATTGGACTAGTAGAGATAAAAAAATAGATAATTTTATTCGAGAAAAGCAATTGGAAATTAATAGCCCACAGAGTACAATACTTGAGTGGATACCATATGATCAATTTTCTGACATTAATAAAGTAAATAATGATAACTTGTCTACAGTATATTCAGCAAAATGGAAGAATGGACCATTATATTGGGACGAAAATATTAAAGAATACAAAAATTATCAAAATAATGAAATTACTTTGAAATTTTTACATAATTTACAAAATAATGAAGAATTTCTAAATGAGGTATAAAGTTTTCTATAAACTTAAATCATTTTTAATTTGAATATACAATAGTAACTTATTATTTTTACTTAACAGGTTAAAGTACATTCAATCAATTTTAAAATATATGGAATATCTCAATGTCCAAATACAAAAGATTATATTATAGTTTTACAAGATAGATATTATAATTGTATAAAATGTAATAAAGCTTATACAAATATTACTTATAAATGGTGTAAACAATGTCAAATAAATAATTTAAAAAAAGATTTTGCAAATTGGACTAGTGGAAATAAAAAAATAGATAATTTTATTCAAGAAAAACAATTGGAAATTGATAGCCCACAGAGTACAATACTTGAGTGGATACCATATAATCAATTTTCTGACATTAATGAAGTAAATAATGACGACTTGACTATAATATATTCAGCAAAATGGAAGAATGGTCCATTACATTGGGACGAAAATTGCAGAAAATACAAAAGGCATCAAGATAACAAAAATAATGAAGTTACTTTGAAATATTTACACAATTTACGAAATATTGAAGAATTTCTAAATGAGGTATAAAGTTTTCTATAAACTTAAATCATTTTTAATCTGAATATACAATAGTAACTTATTTATTTATATTTAACAGGTTAAAGTACATTCAATCAATTTTAGAATATATGGAATATCTCGATGTCCAAATATAAAAGATTATATTATAGTTTTACAAGATAAAAATTGTTATTGTATAAAATGTAATAAAGCTTATACAAATATTACTTGTAAATGGTGTAAACAATGTCAAACAAACAATTTAAAAAAAGATTTTATAAATTGGACTAGTGGAAGTGAAAAAATAGATAATTTTATTAAAGAAAAACAATTGCTACAGAGTACAATAATTGAGTGGATACCATATAATCAATTTTCTGACATTAATCAAGTAAATAATGATGACTTTTCTACAGTATATTCAGCAAAATTGAAGAATGGTCCAATATATGGGAATAAATATATTAAAAAAGATAATAATTATCAAAATAATGAAATTACTTTGAAATATTTACATAATTTACAAAATATTGAAGAATTTCTAAATGAGGTATAAAGTTTTCTATAGACTTAAATCATTTTAATTTGAATATACAATAATAACTTATTTATTTATACTTTACAGGTTAAAATACATTCAATCAATTTTAAAATATATGGAATATCTCAATTTCCAAATATAAAAGATTACATTATAGTTTTACAAGATAGATATTGTAATTGTATAAATTGTAATAAAGTTTATACAAATATTACTTATAAATGGTGTAAACAATGTCGAATAAATAATTTAAAAAAAGATTTTATAAATTGGACTAGTGGAGATAAAAAAATAGATACTTTTATACAAGAAAAACAATTGGAAATTGATAGCCCACAGAGTATAATACTTAAGTGGATACCATATGATCAATTTTCTGACATTAATGAAGTAAATAATGATAACTTGTCTACAGTATATTCAGCAAAATGGAAGAATGATCGTATTTTGGATGAAAATATTAAAGTATACAAAAGTTATCAAAATAATAAAATTACTTTGAAATATTTACATAATTTACAAAATAATGAAGAATTTCTAAATGAGGTATAAAGTTTTCTATAGACTTAAATCATATTTAATTTAAATATACAATAGTAACTTATTTATTTTTACTTAACAGGTTAAAGTACATTCAATCAATTTTAAAATATATGGAATATCCCAATTTCCGGATATAAAAGATTACATTATAGTTTTACAAGATAGATATTGTTATTGTATAAAATGTAATAAAGCTTATACAAATATTACTTGCAAATGGTGTAAACAATGTCAAACAAACAATTTAAAAAAAGATTTTATAAATTGGACTAGTGGAAGTGAAAAAATAGATAATTTTATTAAAGAAAAACAATTGGAAATTAATAGCCCACAGAGTATAATACTTAAGTGGATACCATATGATCAATTTTCTGACATTAATGAAGTAAATAATGATAACTTGTCTATAATATATTCAGCAAAATGGAAGAATGGACCAATATATTGGGATAAAAATATTAAAGAATACAAAAATTATCAAAATAACAAAAATAACGAAGTTACTTTGAAATATTTACGTAACTTACAAAATATTGAAGAATTTATAAATGAGGTATAAAATTTTCCTATAAGCTCAATTTATTTTTAATACAATAATAATTTTTTTATTATACTTAATAGGCTAAGATACATTCAATCAATCTTAAATTACATGGAATATCTCAGATTTTAAACACTAAAGATTATATTTTAGTTTTAATAGAAGATTTTATGTATGGAAATTACTGTTTAAAATGTAATAAAGGTTATACAGATATAATTGGCAAATGGTGCAGAAAATGTCAAATAAATAATTTTAGAAAAGATTTTGCAAATTGGACTAGTGGAAATGATAAAATAGATAATTTTATTCAAGAAAAACAATTGGAAATTAATAGCTCACAGAGTATAATATTTGAGTGGATACTATATGATCAATTTTCAGAAATTAATGAAATAGATAATAATGACTTTTCTATAGTATATTCAGCAAAACGGAAGAATAGTCCATTACATTGGGACGAAAATTGTAGAAAATACAAAAGGCATCAAGATAACAAAAATAATGAAGTTACTATGAAATATTTACATAATTTACAAAATTTTCAAAATATTGAAGAATTTCTAAATGAGGTATAAAGTTTTCTATAAACTTAAATCATTTTTAATTTGATCATACAATAACTTATTTATCTATACTTCATTTAATAGGTTAAAATGCATTCAAACAATTTTGATGTATATGGAATATCTCAAGATTCAGATACTAAAGATTATATTCTAGTTTTAATAGATTTTAATTATGGAAATTACTGTATAAAATGTAATAAAGGTTATACAGATGTAAAAAGTAAATGGTGCAGGCAATGTCAAATAAATAATTTAAAAAAAGATTTTATAAATTGGACTAGTGGAGATAAAAGAATAGATAATTTTATTCGAGAAAAACAATTGGAAATTGATAGCCCACAGAGTACAATACTTAAGTGGATACCATATGATCAATTTTCTGAAATTAATGAAGTAGATAATAATGATTCATTTACAGTATATTCAGCAATATGGAAGAATGGTCCATTAGATTGTGATAAGCATAGTAAAAAATACAAAAGGCATCAAGATAACAAAAATAATGAAGTTGCATTGAAATATTTACATAATTTACAAAATATTGAAGAATTTCTAAATGAGGTATAAAGTTTTCTATAAACTTAAATCATTTTTTAATCTGAATATATAATGGTAACTAACTTATTTATACTTAACAGGTTATACATTCAACTTCAACCAAATTTAATATATATGGAATATCTTCAATGCCAAATATAGATGATTTCATTATAGTTTTACAAGATAAAGGTTATTGTATAAAATGTAATGAAGCTTATACAAATATTACTTGTAAGTGGTGTAAACAATGTCAAACAAACAATTTAAGAAAAAATTTCATAAATTGGACTAGTGAAAATGAAAAAATAGATAATTTTATTAAAGAAAAACAATTGGAAATTAATGGCCCACAGAGTACAATACTTGAGTGGATACTATATGATCAATTTTCTGACATTAATGAAGTAAATAATGATGACCTGTCTATAGTATATTCAGCAAAATGGAAGAATGGTCCATTACATTGGGACGAAAATTGTAGAAAATACAAAAGGCATCAAGATAACAAAAATAATGAAGTTGCTTTGAAATATTTACACAATTTACAAAATATTGAAGAATTTCTAAATGAGGTATAAAGTTTTCTATAAACTTAAATCATTTTTAATTTGAATATACAATAATTTATTTATTTATATTTAATAGGTTAAAGTACATTCAACCAATTTTAAAGTATATGGAATATCTCAATTTCCAAATACTGAAGATTATATTTTAGTTTTAATAGATTTCAATAATGGAAATTACTGTATAAAATGTAATAAAGGTTATACAGATGTAAAAAGTCAATGGTGCAGACAATGTCAAATAAATAATTTAAAAAAAGATTTTGTAAATTGGACCAGTGGAGATGAAAAAATAGATAATTTTATTCAAGAAAAACAATTGAAAATTAATGACTCAAAGAGTATAATATCTGAGTGGATACCATATGATCAATTTTATGACATTAATGAAGTAGATAATAATGACGATTTTACAGTATATTCAGCAATGCAGAAGAATAGATTATATTGGGATAGGCATAGTAAAAAATACAAAAAATGTCATAACAGTGTTACTTTGAAATATTTACATAATTTACAAAATATTGAAGAATTTCTAAATAAGGTATAAAATTTTCCTATAAACTAAGTTTATTTTTAATGCAATAATAATTTTTCATTCTACTTAATAGGTTAAAGCTCATTCAATCAATCTTAAAATACATGGAATATCTCAAAATTCAGATACAAATGATTATATTATGATTTTAAATCAATTAGATTATCCTACAAAATGTTGTAGTAAATGTAATAACATATATTTACATAAAAATTCTAAATGGTGTAAATCATGTCAAATGGAAGATATAAAAAAAACTTTTATAAATTGGACCAGTGGAAATGAAATAATTGATAACTTTATTCAAGAAAAACAATCAGAAATTAATAACCCATCAGATACAATATTTGAGTGGATATTAAACAATCAATTTTTTAACATTAATAAAGTAAATAATAAAGATGATTTTTCTACAATATATTCAGCAAAATGGAAGAATGGTCCATTTCATTGGGACGAAAATTCTAGAATATACAAAAGGCATCAAGATATAAATGTCATTTTAAAATGTTTACAAAATACTGATGAACTTTTAAATGAGGTAAATTTCTTTATATCTTTATTTCTTGAATTATTTTATAATAATATTTCTAAATTTTAATAGGCCAGAAAATATTCAATAAATGAAGAGCAATCAAATAAGGATAATAATACTAATGTTACTATTAAAATATATGGAATATCTCAAAATCTTGATTCAAAGGATTATATTTTAATTTATAATGACAAATATTTAGAAAAATATTGTGAGAACTGTAATAACATGTATATTTATTATAAATGGTGTAAATTATGTCAATTAGAATATTTAAAAACCAGCAGTAATGGTAATGAAAAAATTGATAATTTCATTCAAGAAATGCAATTAAAAATTAGTAACCCATTTGATATTATATTTGAGTGGATATCATATGACCAGTTTAATGATATTAAAGAGATAGATAAAGGTGGTTTTGCTACAGTGTATTCAGCGATGTGGAAGTATGGTCCTTTATACTATAATAATAATGAAAAGAAATATATAAGAAACAATGATAAAAAAGTTGCCTTAAAATGCTTATATAATTCACAAAATATTACTAATGAATTTTTAAATGAGGTAAGAATTATTTATAATTTTTAATTTAAATCCTTTTTTAATATATAATATATATATAATGCTTTTTTTTTGTATTTGGTAGATCAAAGAATATTCAATAGATAAGCATGGTAGTAATATCCTTAAAATATATGGATTATCTCAAAATCCAATTACAAAAGAATATATAATAGTCCTTGAATATGCAGAAGGTGGAAATTTTAATAAATGGATGAATAATAATTTTAAAAATTTTTCTTGGTTCTCTAAAATAATTACATTACTTAATATCAGTAATGGCCTCAAAGAGATTCATCAAAAACGAATATTTCATCGTGATTTACATACAGGAAATATATTGTTTTTTACAAACAGTATAAGCAAGATCAACATTTTTGGTGATAATATATTTATATCAGATATGGGATTATGTGGCGAAGTTGATAATACAGATAAAACAAAGATTTATGGAGTTATGCCCTATGTTGCACCAGAAGTACTAAGAGGAATACCATATAGTCAATCAGCAGATATATACAGTTTTGGTATGATTATGTATTTTGCAGCAACTGGGAGACAACCTTTTACTAATTGTGCTCACGATAAGCTTCTAGCATTAGATATATGCAATGAAATTAGACCTGAAATTAATGAGCAAGAAGCACCAAAATGCTATATTGATTTAATGAAAAAGTGTTGGGATTCAGATCCAAAAAATAGACCAAATTCTACTATAATATATGAATCATTTTTACAATTTCACAAGGCGTATAAAGGGAATATTTTAATTGCAGTAATAAATGATGAAGAAATAGAAATAAAAAAACAATTTGAGGAAGTGGAATCATACAGAATAGTTAACCAATTATCAAATGAAAATGATCAATCAACTATTCATCCACAAGCAATTTATATATCCCGATTGCTTAATTCTTTTACCAAAGAACTTCCAAAATATAATGATAATAATTCTGAATGTTTATCCTGTGAGATAAAATAAATGATTTATTTACTAAGATACATTATTTTTAAAACAGATAAATATTATTCAATACTAATTTTAATTTCTTTCTAGGAACTATATAGCTTTGTTTTTAGTTAGTGTTTATTTTATTTTCCTTTTTTCTTATATGTAAATTTGTAAAGTTCAATAAAATATTAATAAAGATAAAGGCTACTATGCCATGTTTGCCTAAAAGTGTGACTTAAGCGATCATCTCCTGTTGGACTCTGCCCATTTTTTCCAAAGAAGATATGGATGAAAAGTATGATGACTTTTTGCCTTTTATGATAGTAAAAGGACTTTTAAAAGTTTTATGAAGTTATTACTGAGGTCTTTAGTTTCACCAAACTCCTTATGGCTTATATTGAGTTAGGACTGTTATCATGAGTCTTGGAGTTACCAACAATAATGTAAGATGGCAGCTCCATATGAACGTTTCCCTGGGCTTTCTGAAAGATTTAAAAGTAATCCGTCATAGTTCCTATGCCTTTAAAGTCTAACTGGCCAAGTGGTTCACAGGCTGGACCATTATTTCTTGGAAGAAGCTCATCGACCAACGTATTTCTTACCAGTTGATGTTTATTAATGGGGAGTTAGTTTTTTAATATAAGGAGACGGTGTTGAGATGCATATTTGGTGTTTTTTACTCAGGTTTTCTCATTGCACTTCAAGTTTTTCTGAGATTTATGTTTTTATTTTTTGCTTTTTATTTTTCTTGGTCACTTTTTTTGGTGTAACTTTATTTTCTTTGGAGGGTGGAAGGATACTGGAAAATTTGATTGTCATGGTGGCTTGGTGTTACATTTTCAAAATCAATGATCACTTGGGTAATAAGGGGGTGACAGGTTGGGTACCGCAGTTTTTGTAGTATGCCAATCAAAGTATCACATGTTGGACTATCATTGAATTGACTTATCTAGGTAGATCTCAGGCTGATGGACCGTTCAAAATAAGGTGGGTGTCCTCTGTTAGAAATTGTTCAAAATGAGGTGGGTGTCCCTGTTGGAATTGCACGACTAAAGCTCTGAACGGTTTAGTTCAGTTCCATTTTTCAGTTCTTTTCTAATTGGTCAGAATCCGTTTTGCGCAATAACTCACCATCCAGTGATCGTAGAAACCCAATCTATAGCTCGTTCATCAGCAAGTTTGAAAAGCGTTGATTCACACCAGTATACGCGTTGATCAACACCAGCTAGTTGTTCAACATGATTAACAATATTAATCAACACCCATATATTGGAGTATATCAGCGCATAATGTTAATATACGCGTCGTTCAACTCTAATTTATAGTGCAACACATTATGCATTGTTGTTCAACGCACTGTATATTAACGCATATATATGATTACATGTGTATATTTTAATTAAATTATATTTATTTATTTATTTTTACTCACCTTAGGAACCGAACCGGTTACCTCAACTTACAATATCATATCTCACGATCTAACCACTGTACTATTTAATTTAAGTATAATATACATTTATTAAAATTAGTATTTAAAAAAAAAATCATTTTGGCAATACTATAATGGCCGTACTCTATATCACATGTATCACGTGATACTGGATTACTGCTGCAGACTGCGGTATAGCAAAAAAAGAAATTAAGCTTTTTTTAGCAAAGCTTAATTTTTTTTTGCTTTTCTTCGTTCTCCCCTTCCCTTTCGTTTTCCCATTACCCCTTCGTTCTCCCCTTCGTTCTCCCCTTCCCTTTCATTTTCCCATTACCCTTTATTTCTCCCCTTTTCTTTCATTTCGTTCTTTTCCCTTTCGTTCTCCCCTTTCTCCCCTTTCCTTTATAAAAGTTTTATCCGTTATTTCTATAAAAACTCCGTAAAAATGAGCCTTCACGGATCCATTCACAGAAAATGTAATAAGTGGATAAATTCCGTAATATAAGGTCATTAATTCCAGAGATATGAGCCTTTTACGGAAAAAAGTTTGGTGAGTTTCGCAACGAAACGTTGCAAAACTATTTATTCATTTTTTAACGAAACGTTTTTTAACGTTTCGAAATATTTTTTTAAAAAATTCTTTTAATCGGAACGTTGGCTAACGTTCCGATTATTTTTTTTATTTCATTTTTAATCGGAACGTTGAAAAACATTCCGAAATATTATTTTTTTTTAAATTCTTTTAATCGGAACATTGGCTAACGTTCCGATTAATTTTTTTACTTCATTTTTAATCGGAACGTTGAAAAACGTTCTGAAATATTGTTTTTTAAAAAATTCTTTAATCGGAACGTTGGCTAACGTTCCGATTTTTCATTAAAAATATTTTCGAAACGTTTTTTAACGTTTCAAAATATTTGTTTTATTTTTTTTAATCGGAACGTTGTCTAACGTTCCGAAATATTTGTTTTTTCATTTTTTTTAATCGGAACGTTGGCTAACGTTGAGATCCCCCAATTCCCCCTGTCATCAATTTACAAGGTTGCCACATCGAACGGGCATTCTCATGGTCGAACGAACGAATGAGCGAACAAACAAACGAACGAACGAGCAATCAAACGAACAAACACGTGATCAAAACATAATTAACGAACAACAACATCAGCGAGCAATATACAACAACATTCTTGGTTCACAAAATAAATAGCGTTAGTAATATAAAGCATTGAACGGTATAAAATAAAATTAACTTCTCCGAATTTTCCTCAATTTATATCCACTTTCGATTTCAAACTGCGATAGCTCTCGCTACGAATTATTATCTTCCAAAGGTATATATTTAATTCATCTTAAATTTTCATTAATTAAAATTAATTAATCAAACATTAATTAAAGTTTAGGGCGAACCTATTACCTTTAATTAATATTAAACTTCATTAATAATTAAAAAATAAAACTTATATTTTATTGAGTTCTGTGGATGCGAACTATGGAATTACTTTGAATTCCGTTCTCTATATATACAATTTTTATGCTACTTTCTATTCTATCTATATACTATCTTTTATGTTCTTTACATATTATCTTTGAACTATCTTTCTAATATACTATCTATATTTTAAATACGCTATCTTTTAATATGCTATCTTATATATTATGCTATCTTATATATTATTTTATATATTATCTTTTCTATTATTCAAATATTACATCGTAAAGAAATAATTTATAACCCATCTTTTATGGCTGTGCTATCTTTTCTTTAAAATAATCTTTCAAATATTATGTCGTAAAGATATAATTCATCTTTTGTGGCTGTGTTATCTTTTTATATATGTTCTTTTTAATATGTTATCTTTTATATTCCATCTTTTTACTATCTTTTCATATTATCTTTTATATTATTTTGTGTTCTTTAATCTTTCCGACATTATTTTATATGTTCTTTTAATCCACTTTATGTGTTTTGCTTATAATCTATCTTTTGTGGCTTATAATTATTCTTTCTTATCGTTCTTGTTGTTAAAGATCGCCAAGCCGCAATTGATCGACTCTATTTATCCTATTGGTTCTTTGTCAATCATTTGATAAATATTACATCATGTAGATCATTACTCTTCTTAAATGTTTATCCTCTTCGGCTAATTATTTATCCATCCACACCAATCCACGATTAATTTGTTCGTTCTTAATACTTGATAATTACATTTGGCGGTGGTGTTTTATCATCTTCTCATGCTTGATATTCGGCCGTTTACATTATCCCCCTCTTCGCTATTTGTGACCTCACAAATAACTTTAAAAGAATCGAACTCGGGTCTCGTTCATAATAATTCTAATTGAATCGAACTCGGGTCTTATCGAATACCTCTTTTCCTTTAATTACTATTTTTGGTGTAAATCTCCCTCGATCATAAAATTTCTTTAACCATTCTCCATTTTTCCACCTCTTTAAATACTTTTCTCCAACTACTATTGTCATTCTTAACTTTTACTCGGCTGTATCTCTTAGTATCTTTGTACACGCCCTGATTTTCTTCAAACATTCTAACCATGTCCAAATATTCATCCTTCTTTAATGTTGGGTATGATGATTTTTCCATTTTCTCTGTTTCTCTTCCAATATAATTTTTCCAACATACGTCGCCATCTTTTTCTAAAAATATCACTATTGATTTATCTATTGTTTCTTTCAATCTGAATATTTCTTTTTCCATCTCATGATTTCCATGCGGAGTAATTAATCCTCTGTCAAAACTTTTCGTCTTTTGATAATAATATTCACAATATGGTGATTTGTCTAAAATTATTATATCTGTATCTTCGTCATATTCTAGCATTCTTCTATTTATTTGTTCCACTACTTCTTTTCTAAATTTCCATTCTGTATCCATCTTTGATTCGTGAAATTCATCTTTATCTTTTCTTCTTCTTCTATAAGTATTGAATCTTGCTTTTAATCCTTGTTTTTCCCATTCTTTAATTAAATTTTGTACTATACTTGTTTTTCCCAATCCATCTACCCCGTCAATTATTACTATTTCTGGTTGATCCTCTACTATCTTTAATAATCTACTTAGTGCGTCGGCGTTCGTATTTTCTTTTCCTGACCTATGTACTACTTTGAAATTATATTGCTGTAATTCCATTACCCATCTTATTTCGCATCTTTCGCACCAAGTTGTACTCTCATTTATTAATTGTCCATATGTTATATTCGCTCTACAATTTTTCACGTCTCCCTCAATGTCATAAGGTCGTATTTCATCAGTTAATCTTGGTCCATACTCTCTGGGTTTTGTTGGTCCTCCTGCTTCTCTCCATTTTCTTAGTCCTTCTGTTGGGTCATAATAATCTTGTCTTTTATTACTCCATTTCATTTTTCGTGGTCCTATCGGTTTATCCCAATTCTGTTCAGTTCGTTCAGGTATATAATTTGGTGTCGTTGTACCACTTGGTATTTCTCTATCATCCATTCTACTTCCTGCTCCTCTTAATTCTTCTTGTAAATTTCCTTCTTCATTATTATTTTTATATCCCGCTGTTGGATTCGTCCTTCTTGTTTGTCTTCTTATTTTTACTGCGTTATCTTTTGCATACAATTCACTATGATAATTTAATTCTCCATCTTCATAATCATCGTAATATCCTTGTGTATAATATACTCCATCGTATTGTGGTTCCTCATATCCATTTTCATTATAATCACACTTTTCTTGGTCATCATATTCACCTGTCATATTCACTCTTGCATTCCTTTTTGCTTTTTGATTTTTACTCGAGCCAATTTCGGGTCCTTTTATATCCTCTTCCACTTCATCTTCAAGATTCCATATTGTTAAATATTTCCTCATAATTTCATATGTTGTTATTATCTTTGCAGTTACTCCAAATTTTCTTGTTCTTTCAATTTCCGTTATTTCTACATCATATCCCATACTAGTCAATCTTAACAATTCTTCTTCAGTTGTTATCGTTCCAATATCTCCAAAAATCTTCTGTAATCTTTTTACCCGATTATCAATTTCATCGATATCCTCTTCTTCACAATCTTTGCATACGGTTCCTCCTAATCTAAACATATCATTCATCCATCTTATCATTTCTATTTTCAATCTTCTAAGCATTCTTTTATCTTTAAATAGATCGCTTCTTCCAATCTTTCGATTCCATCTTTCGGTTCTATATATTTACTTCGTCACATTTTACTATTAATTTTTGCTGCGCCTCGAAATTTCAAAAATTTTTCTAAGTCCACGATCTCCTCAGGCTGCGGAGGTTTTTTACTGCGCCATAAAATTTATCTTTTATCACCGATTTCCCTAATTTCACATGTCACATCTTTTCGTCACCGTGATTCATAGTTTCACTTATCACCTCTTTTTGTCACATCTTTTTGTCACCAAGATCCATAATTTCACATATCACAAACTTTACGAAAATTTTGGAGTTTTAAGGTTTGCGAATTTCCAATCTTTCTTATCGTCCACATAAATCCTCCTTACTATATATTCTATATTATATAAATTAATCTATAACACACAAAATGTCGTTCTTTTCAAATAAATGTCTTTCTTTTCAAATAAATGTTCCTTTTCAAATAAATATTCTTTTTCAAATAAATGTTCTTCTTTTAAATAAATGTCCTTCTTTTCGGATTTTACTCTATTATTAAATACTGCACGTAATATTCATTATACGGCTCGTTAATGTGTAAATATCCTTCTATTTTTTCTTCTTTTAACGGAACATTGTAATGAAAGCGTGAACTAGGACACTACACCAGGAACCCTCATCTGAAATGTAGCCTAGGACCTGTAACAATACAACATATCCGTCTTTTCCTCCTTCGTTGGCCGACTCGTCTCTTAACGGGTGAATCTAATCTTCCGAAATCCAGTTTCAAAAGTCATCAGCTATCCATAAAACTCATCTAAACCAACTTTCTTAAATTGGTGGACCTATACTGGGCTTATCTCTATCTTTTTCCCTTCGGTCAAAGCATGATAGTTTACAGGTTTGTCCCATTTTATCCATCCAATGTTTCTTGATAGTAGGTGTCTTTACAATCTTCATTCCCCGTCCCCAAAGCAATTCACGTGTTATTGAGCTGGGTATCCAGATTTGACGTAACCCATACGTTATAATCTTTAATGTCGAAGAATAAAAATTTTCCAATCTTGAGCATTTATCCAAAATCCAAACTCAGAGGTAACCCATACCACACAGATGAACCCCGGACAATACATTGGTGTTCTCCTATTATTAATCTTTATTCCAAAATTTATCTTTAACTTCCACATCTCCTTATGAAATTTCTCAGGTACTTTATTCCCGAAAGAAATATTCTTGTGCTTTCTATCGATTAAGTGATTACTTGCACAACAACAAACTCCAATCTTTCACCTTTTCAAGTTTTTAACTCGATTAAATCCTCGTTGATTTATTGGTTCCTTTTGAACTCGTCAAAACCTGAAATCTAAAAATAAATTCTAAAATAAAATATTGATTAATAATACCTATCAGTGACTTACTAACGAAATTAAATTTTCATATTAATAATCATGTGATGATGATCATTTCCTTTCTTGCGAGCATGCACCATATGAGATCCCCCAATTCCCCCTGTCATCAATTTACAAGGTTGCCACATCGAACGGGCATTCTCATGGTCGAACGAACGAATGAGCGAACAAACAAACGAACGAACGAGCAATCAAACGAACAAACACGTGATCAAAACATAATTAACGAACAACAACATCAGCGAGCAATATACAACAACATTCTTGGTTCACAAAATAAATAGCGTTAGTAATATAAAGCATTGAACGGTATAAAATAAAATTAACTTCTCCGAATTTTCCTCAATTTATATCCACTTTCGATTTCAAACTGCGATAGCTCTCGCTACGAATTATTATCTTCCAAAGGTATATATTTAATTCATCTTAAATTTTCATTAATTAAAATTAATTAATCAAACATTAATTAAAGTTTAGGGCGAACCTATTACCTTTAATTAATATTAAACTTCATTAATAATTAAAAAATAAAACTTATATTTTATTGAGTTCTGTGGATGCGAACTATGGAATTACTTTGAATTCCGTTCTCTATATATACAATTTTTATGCTACTTTCTATTCTATCTATATACTATCTTTTATGTTCTTTACATATTATCTTTGAACTATCTTTCTAATATACTATCTATATTTTAAATACGCTATCTTTTAATATGCTATCTTATATATTATGCTATCTTATATATTATTTTATATATTATCTTTTCTATTATTCAAATATTACATCGTAAAGAAATAATTTATAACCCATCTTTTATGGCTGTGCTATCTTTTCTTTAAAATAATCTTTCAAATATTATGTCGTAAAGATATAATTCATCTTTTGTGGCTGTGTTATCTTTTTATATATGTTCTTTTTAATATGTTATCTTTTATATTCCATCTTTTTACTATCTTTTCATATTATCTTTTATATTATTTTGTGTTCTTTAATCTTTCCGACATTATTTTATATGTTCTTTTAATCCACTTTATGTGTTTTGCTTATAATCTATCTTTTGTGGCTTATAATTATTCTTTCTTATCGTTCTTGTTGTTAAAGATCGCCAAGCCGCAATTGATCGACTCTATTTATCCTATTGGTTCTTTGTCAATCATTTGATAAATATTACATCATGTAGATCATTACTCTTCTTAAATGTTTATCCTCTTCGGCTAATTATTTATCCATCCACACCAATCCACGATTAATTTGTTCGTTCTTAATACTTGATAATTACATTTGGCGGTGGTGTTTTATCATCTTCTCATGCTTGATATTCGGCCGTTTACAACGTTCCGATTTTTCATTAAAATTATTTTCAAAACGTTTTTTAACGTTTCGAAATATTTGTTTTATTTTTTTTTAATCGGAACGTTGGTTAACGTTCCGATTTTTCATTTTTAACGAAACGTTTTTTAACGTTTTGAAAATATTTTTTTTTCTTTTTTTTTAATCGGAACGTTTTTTAACATTCCGAAACAATTTTTTTTAATTTTTTTTAATCGGAACGTTGGCGTTCCGATTATTTTTTTATTTTACTTTTTAACGAAACGTTGAAAAACGTTTCATTTATTCTTTTTTTTTAACTTCTTTAATTGGAACGTTGTCTAACGTTCCGATTTTTTTATTTTTCATTTTTTTTTAACGAAACGCTTTTTAACGTTTCGAAAATACATTTTTTTTTTATTTTTCTTAATCGGAACGTTGGCTAATGTTCCGATTTTTTTTGTATTTCATTTTTAACGAAACGTTTTTTAACGTTTCGAAACTTTTTTTTTGATTTTTTCTTTAATCGGAATGTTGGCTAACGTTCCGATTTTTTTTTATTACATTTTTTAACGAAACGCTTATTAACGTTTCATAATTTTTTTTCATTTTTTTTTCCTTTCTTCTTTTAGGTCAGCGGGTGGGCTTCCGAGTTCTGAAGAACGAAAAACCAAGATTCGTAAGATAAGTACGAATCTTGTTTTAATTTTTTTTTTTTTTTTTAATATTATTAATGAACGGTTACTAATAACCGTTCTTTGTTTTTTTTAGGTTTCGGGCGGCTTCCTGGTTCCGAAGAATGGAAAAGAACCAAGATTCGTAAGTATATACGAATCTTGGTTTTGTTTTTTTTGTTTTTTTTTAAAAAAATATTATGAACGGTTACTAATAACCGTTCTTTACTTCTATTTTTTAGGTTTCGGGCGGCTTCCTGGTTCCGAAAAACGGAAAAGAACCAAGATTCGTAAGTATATACGAATCTTGGTTTGGTTTTTTTTATTTTTTTTTAATATTATGAACGGTTACTAATAACCGTTCCTTTCTTTTTCTTTTATAGGTTCGGGTGGGCTTCCCAAGAACGGAAAAACCCAAAGATTCGTAAGAATCTTTATTTTTTTTCTTTCTTTGTTTATTATTATGAACGGTTTACTAACCGTTCTTTCTTTTTTCTTTTATAGGTTCGGGTGGGCTTCCCAAGAACGGAAAACCCAAAGATTCGTAAGGTATGGTACGAATCTTAACTTTTTTTTTATTTTTTTATTATTAAGAACGGTTAACTAACCGTTCTTGTATTTTTTTATAGGTTCGGGTGGGCTTCCGAAGAACGGAAAACCCAAAGAATCAGTAAGTTTTGAATAAAACACGTTTTTTATTTTTATTTTTTTTATTTTTTTTTAATTTTCTCTTTTCTTTTTGTAGGTATCGATTCTTCGGCTTTGGGACTTGGATATGCCGATATGGTAAGTTTCGATATTCGAAACTTACATTTTTTTAATTATTTTTTTTAATTTTATTCTTTAAGAAACGTTCTAACTGAACGTTTCTCTTTTTTTTGTAGGCCTAGATTTTCTTTTTGGCGCTCTGGATTTTTCTTTTGTAGGTCAGCTTGATGGTTATTTCGACCCTTGAGCGAATGAATAATGGAAGATAATTCCTCAATCCTCAATGTGAATATTAAACCACTTGATGTTGTTAAGACACATACGACGAGATTTGGTTTTGATTTTTATCATGAAGGAGCATAATATTAATATAATTATCGAGGGAAAGTTCATATTTCCACCTTGTTATGGTTGTATCACCAGGGGCGCTATGTCAACGGAATTTTAGTACGTTGATCGCTTAAAAATCCGCAGCAATCCAATTATAACAAGAGGATGAATTTTTACAATTTTACATGATTAGATATTGTATTTGTATTGTACTGTATTCTATAAATAAATTTACAATGTTTTACAATTTAAAAATTTTAAAATATACACGTTAATAATATACAATAATATATATGTTAATAAATTACTAATACTACAATTAAAGTTAACTATCGTACGATGATTAAAAAATACCATTGCTACCGTTGCTATACGTGTTTTTAATATCAATATACGCGTTTTTATACATTGTATACGCATTTTTAAACTATCGTTGTTTTACTATGTGTAGCTTTACACTTAAATGGGTGTTATTTTACACGTTTTTAAACATTTTTAAGTGGTGTTGATTGACAAAGGGTTCGTTTCCCTATGTTTTTTGGCGTTAAGCAACACATGGTGTTTTTCAACACTTTATACGCCTGTTTAAAACTTGCTGATGTTGGAATCATCTCATCAAGACAGTTCGAATGGTACCAAAAGCATCTTTCTAGCATCGATAGATGGCGAGTTATTTTTGCCAATTTTTCAAAAAATAACTCGCCATCTATCGGTGCTAGAAAGATGCATTTGGTACCAATTGAACTGTCTCAATGAGACTATTCCAACGAGCTATAGATCAGATTTCTACGATTACTGGATGGTGTGTTATTGTGCAAAACGGATTCTGACCAATCAGAAAAGAACTAAAAAATGGAACTGAACCAAACTGTTTGAAGCTTTATGCATGACACTAAAAAGTTCCTTAGTGGCTGGACTGCACAATACTAAAAAGTTTTTGGAGGTCTTTTTGAATTAGGTTTATTATTTATAGTGGAGCTCCGCAACCTGACCTGACAGATCAAGTGACCTGATGAGTTGACCCAAAATATTCAGGTCAGGTCATCAAATTCATAACCTGACACAGGTCGGGTCAGTGCTAGTTGGTACCTGACCTGACCTGTTGACCTGACATATATTTGGGTCAAATAAATTAAATAATACCGAAATTTATAATAATTCTGGTGTTTTTACATATACAATCAAAAAAAAATGCCAAAACTATCAGTTTTAGCATTTTTACATGTAAAATCAAAAGAAAAAATGCCAAAACAAATAGTTTCAGCATTTTATATATAAAACAAAAAGTAAAAAATGTTACAAAACATTTTTTTACAATATTTAATAATAAAACTTTAGGTAACCTGAGTTACTCAAAGTAACCTGAATACTTTTAGGTTATATGAGTCAGGTTGAGTCAGAACAGTTTATCTGACCTGACCTGACCTGAAAAAAAATTTTGGTTCAGGTTAACCAGGTAACCCGACCCAACCGTGCGAAGCTCTAATTCATAGTATGTAGTCAAATAGGGGAATTGAATTTTGTGCATTTTTGATGGTGCTAATGGTAGTTCAGAGGTATAACATGCTATTCTAGGAGTGGTTGTGTGCTGGATGGATTATATTGTAACCGAAGATATAGGATAGATTATACAGAAATTAATGTTAATTAATGATATTTAGTTAGTATAGAAGTTAATGTTTTATATTTTAGTTTAGTTTAGTTTAGTTTAGTTTAGTTTATTAACACATGATTAACACATGACCAGGACCCTGAGCTATTAGTATATAGGTCAGGGAATTAGATACGTAACCAACTTAATACCCTTTTCAGATGCAAGATTTTTTATTTGCATAAAATCATCAAAATTTTTTAAAAGGTCCGATTTTCATTTTGCATAATTTTGACCAAATTTCAAGATAGTAAGAAGTTGACAATACTTATTTTTAATATAAATTAGGAAATTTTATCATATCTTATAGCAGATCAATAGCAGATTAAAATTTACTTATTTTATATAATAACCACGAAATTACCATATGACTATTGAAACACAATTCTTTGTTATTTATAAAAAAAATTTTTTTTTTTCCTTCAGCAGGAAATTTGCTTACAGCAAAAAGATCTAGAATGAACTCAGAACTTATTCCAAATATCCAAATAGTGAGAATCAGTATTAGATAAATATGTGTAAGGATATTGTTTTTCCCTTTAGATCAAAAGGTATGATTTTTGTTTCATTCTATATAAAATACATTTTTGAATTTGTTCAAACATTTTTTTTGTACTTTCTCTACAGTCCCTTTTCTTACCTGAAATAATACTATGAATTCCAATATTAGGTCTTTCTGCCATTTTTCTTTTAAATTTTCTAGCCAACTGAACAGTTTTAAGAGAAATACTGTCAAATAATATGGCAAAAATATGGTAAATAAAGAAACTAATGAAATAAACTTGCTTGGTATGTCATTAATTCAATAATAAATATGTTGTGAATAAGGTTGCTTGCCGAAACCTAGGGTTTAGGCAAGATGGCATTTTGCCGAAAAGCGAAATTCTGCCAAAACTATATTAAAGTTATATTAAAAAACTGGCGAAACTTTGGAGAAAGACGAAACTGCCAAAACTTATTATAAATGCCAAAACTGCCAAAACTCTGCCGAAACTATAATAAATCTATAGTAAAATTTTGATGAAACTAATCGTAGGATTTTGAAGAGGTTTAGACAAGCAACCTTAGTTGTGAATAAAACAATTTTGGCATTTTAAAAACATTTTAAAACATTAAGCACTTTACTAGCCTTTATTAAGTAATACATATTTGCAATAAAAATTTAAGCATTTTATTATAATATATATTAATTTTAAATCTTCTGGAAGACTTTTTACATTTCATTAATTGATCAGTTAAATTAATAAAATCATTTTATTATACATCTTATTTTATATTGTGAAGTAATGTTGCTGCCAAAACTTATTTAATGATAAAATTCAAAAAAATCTGAAACTCAAAAACTTTATTTTTAATGAAAAAATTGGTAAATCTGAAACTTTCCTAAATTATAATTAGTTTTGGAAAAGCATAAAAACATTTTCAGCAATTAAATTTATTATAAAAAATAGTTTTGGATTGAATTTTGACTAAACTAAAATTTTGAAAAAATAGTTTTGGCAAGCATTCTTATTGTGAAGCACAATTTATGTGGGAATTAGTGAAACCTTCCAAAAGGAGAAATTTTTCATGATTGCAGATGTTTAATTGTTTGAATTTACTTTGTATATATATAGACGATCGGATTACTAATCATATACAAATATATCATAAATTACTATTTTTATGAAATTACAATGTTTTATTAACCAACCTCTCACCATAATAATCCCTTTATACATAGAATGTTAAATAGGAAGTTTTTTTAAAAAAATATCTGATTCATTTAAAATAAATTTATTATTACAAGTTCAATAAATTGTTATTTTTATAGATAATAATATTAGTCCTGGTCAGGAATAACCTTCCTATATTTTTTTTTATTGTAACTCACTTTTTCACTTTAAAAAAAAATGACTTCAAGATTACCAATTTCTGTGAAAGAATTTTCAGGATTCATGAGTAAAGTAAATTTAAAGTATAAAGAAAGAATAGGTATAGAATTTTTTTTTTTCTCATTCAATTTCCTATTTAATGAAATAAATGTCACTCAATTTTAATAGGAGTTGCAGTATCAGGAGGAGTAGATAGTATGGCATTATGTTATTTATTAAATCAATATTGTAAAAAATCAGGAAATCAGATTACAGCTTTTATCATTGATCATCAATTAAGAGAAGAGAGCACAAAAGAAGCATTTCAAGTTTCTAATATTTTATCTACATTAGGTAAACTTTTAAACTTTAAATACTAATTTATATTGATAAAATTAACAATACATTTTTTACATTTTTTTATTTAGAGATTAACAATCAAATAATGAAAATTCAATGGAAAAGGGTTGACCTTTCAGATTTAACAATTAATAATTCTAATTCTCCATTTCCTACACAATCACAGTATGAAACATTTGCTAGAATTGAAAGATATAAATTATTAGCAAAAGGATGTAATGAGTATAAAATTTCATCATTATTTGTAGGACATCATTTAAATGATCAATTAGAAACTTTATTAATGAGATTATCAAGAGGAAGTGGAATTAATGGATTGGCTTCAATGTCTATTATAAGTAAATTTCCTGTTATAAGAAATATTGAAGCTATTGGATTACAAACTGTTAGACCATTATTATTTGTAACAAAGGTATTACTCATCAAAAATTGGTGTTTTTTCCATTTCTTTCTAATTGATAAATATATACTTATCAGGATAGATTGAAAGAAACTTGTATTAAGGCTAATATTCCTTGGGTTGAAGATCCTTCAAATCAATCAATGGATCATAAAAGAAATGTTGTAAGATTTTCATTGAATAAATTTAATAAAAAATATTATATTGAAGGAAAAGAAGAATATGAACCTTTAACTACAGAAGGATTATCAAGGTTCATGAGCCACATGGAATATCATAAAAATTGTGTAAATTCAGAAGGTATTTGGAAAAAAATATGCATATGCAAGATTTATCTTATTTAATTAAATAATTTTTTTTTTTTATATCACAGCGAATGAAATCATAAATCATTCAAGGATTAAATTTGATAAGAATAATGGAATTTGTACATTAATTTTACCTGATCCAATTCCATCTTTTCATTGGATATTACAGAAATATTTAGCTACAAGAATAATAAGTAAAATAATAACATTTGTTAAATGTTTGGAACAACCTCCAAGATTAGAATCTGTATTGAGATTTTATGATCATATATTGTCTTTTTCCACTTTATCTTCTAAAATATCTCAAATTCTCCTTTCACATAACAAGACTTCAAGATACAACAATATTACATTGAATAATGTTTTATTATGTTATGAAAAAAAAGTTAATTACGTTTCGGACATACCTTATGGAAATTTGACATTTTGTAGACAACCATTTACATCTAAAGAAGAAACAAAAAATATTGTAATAATTCAGAATGGTCAAGTTGTATTATGGGATAAAAGATTTTTTGTTGGTATAAATTTTGTTTCACAGGAAAATAAGAAAAAAACATTGAAGGATAACAACAATTCAATTTCCTTACAACCACAATATTATATAAGAAGATTATGTAATAAAGACATTTATGATATAATTGAAATGAAAATGGAAGCAATTCATGCTACTTATAAAGATATAATTGAAAGATATAAAAAAAGTGTACCCCCCATTGCTAGATTTAGCATTCCGGTAGTTATTGAAAAGTCATATTTTGTTTCCTCAGACAATATTTTATGTGAAAGAGAGAAAATTATTAGTATACCTACTTTGGGAATATTCCTGAATCCGGAAAGTATCTCTTGTTGGGCCAAATTTCGTGGGAATACTCTTATTGGCATAGATGAACTCATTGAAAATAGTTTTATCACCTGATAAAGCATAATATTCTTGTAAATTGAATAAAAAAAACTGGAATACAAATAATTACAATCAACGAAAAAGTAATCATACGATAGCTATAAAGTATTTCAAAGATACCACTTTTTAATACAATACGACTTTCTTAGGCATACAGATATGTGCGATTAAATATATTAACATAAAAAACATGAGAACACCGACTATCAGCTAATATCTTTTTCCTTAATTATTGTTGATTTTATTGACAGTTATAAAATTTAAACATTGGACATATTAAAGAAGTTATTATATTTAAAATAAATAAATTAAATAATTGTTTTAGTGCTTTATTTATATATATCCTGCTCTGTAAATTGTTTATTTTTACATATGATATGTTAAAGATTGCAAATAGAATAAATAAAATCGAGCTTTTAAATCCATGTCACGCCTTTAAACTCTCAACACTCTGGCAATGTCCTTTTTTTTAAAAAAAAAACCCTAATGAATAAATATTATAAATATTATTAATCTGCAGCAAAACATTATTCTCCCTGAGATTCTCAGTTATTTCCCCACCATTCTGGAAATTTAATCTTAAATTACAAATATATATCAATAACTTTAAAAATAAAAATAAAGCTATCAGTTGATACATCAAATTATATTTTTACCTGGATAATCCCGTTATAAAATATGAATATAACCAGACTGACCATTTGAGTTGCACTATCGAACAATGCAGAAATCACATAATTATATCTAAAAAAAATCAAGTATTAAATGTGAAAATGTTCGATCAAATCAATGATTATAATAAAGGAATAAGCTCTTCTATTTTTTCCATAATCTATAAAATATTAAAAAAAAAAAGAAATGTATTATTAGAAAATAAAAACTTTAAATATAATTTCAATTTATATAACTCACTGATTCTTGTATCTATAGGTATAGAATTGACTTGCAAAACTTGCTAAGAATCCCATAATAATAAAATTTGTATAAGATTCAGGAATTATTTGTAATCCATTACAAATTAAAGGTACATTCACTAAATCAAATCTATATTTTGGATATTTTCGATGTAATAGATAAAATGGAATTGGCACAAAGACTCCAATTAAAAAACCCCAAAGAAGCGGGCGATATAGGGAATTTGGCTATATTAAA
This sequence comes from Rhizophagus irregularis, assembly GCF_026210795.1. Classification (NCBI taxonomy): domain Eukaryota; kingdom Fungi; phylum Glomeromycota; class Glomeromycetes; order Glomerales; family Glomeraceae; genus Rhizophagus; species Rhizophagus irregularis. The sequence continues at coordinate 775,200 of NC_089444.1, read as the reverse complement.
AAAGATCTAATTAGAACATTTAATTGTGCGAGAAATAACATTAAAAATAATTAGATTTTCTTACACCAAATGTTCTTGCAGGTCCAATCAAACCCCACACTATTGAAGCTGTATTAATAACTTGTGTATGATACCCTGATACCTATTATTTTTCAAAAGGTGCGAATTGTTAATTTCAAGTTAAAGAAAAAAAACATGAAATACTTGAAACTTACTTGACCGGTTGGATCTTCCATTGTACCATCAAGAAATTGTCGTTTTGAAGAAATAATAAGTCTTAAAACCCAATAATTCATAAAATCTCCGACAACTGTGCCATATAATTGAGAAATAAACATAGAACATGGAGGAATTTTCATATAATGACTTTTGAATAAAGAAATAGATATTGATTAACAATATACACATGAATCAATTAAAACACTATTTATATTACCAAGTTTAAGATCGGAAACCAAGAAAAGGCATTGATACATTATTACAAAACCATAACATTTAAAGTATACATTGGCGATAGGCCGGTCAAGGAGGACGTAACCACAAATTATTTCAGCTAACACATTCAACCCAATTGGAAGCACCATAATTATTGATAATCTTATAGCCATAAGCAATCCCCACCACGGTAAATTCACCTCCGTCATCATATACCCAAGTACGATTGCGATTAATAACATAATGAAGAATATTGTAAAATACCAAGTATTTGGAATTTCTAAAATTTGAATGATTTATTATCCACAACATCTGTATTAGCGTAAAATTTCAACAATATACCTGGATAAACGCTCATCAACTTGGAATGAATATCATGTCTCTTTTCATCTTGACTAGATTTGAACCTTTTCCAAATATCTTTACCATGAAATAAGAACACATAACTCATGACTGCGGTAATCGAAATGAAAGAGTATAGATAATTAACAGCAAAGGTGGCTGATAAATATACTGGGCTATAATTATCATAAGCTGTAACATTTAAAAATCTGGTTGTCCTATCAATAATTAATGTCTGATTATATCTATTAAAAAAAAAAATTTTTATTAGTTTATAATCTTTATGTTGATATTCAAAGTTTTGGAATCAAACCGTATCGCTTACTTTTGTCCATATTTGTCTAAAGGAAGTGTGGATGAAAATGGAAATCTTTGTGCTTTCCTATTTAATTATGTTGAAACAATTAAATATACAAAACGATCATAAACAAATTCGAACGAAAATTTTGATTCTTACAAGAAATTAAAATGATATAAAAGCGGGTAATGATCCATACATGATACACCAATAATTATACTGACATAATGATTTACTTGAGCCCACCTAAACAAAACATTTTATAGTTGATAAATATTTGAACTCAATTTTATAGGTTTTTGTCTATTACCAACCATGGAATATATAACGGCCTGGGTTGTCCAATTGCATTCCAATCCAATGTAAAATTTAGGTTCCCTACACCATGATAACCACTTCCTAATATCTTCATTATCCTACTATATGGAGCTATTATGCATAATATAGCCATACTTGTTAAGTGAACATGTGCCTTGGCATGAATTGCCAAACGAACATGATTAAAAATGTGATAACGAATATCCGAAGTCTGTCACGTATTTCAGACTTGCTGCCATGAAGTGTATTATACATGGACGCGATTACAAGATTGGCATCCCAGCCAAATGATCGACATAGTTTCTAAGCTAAGTGGGCGTGCACTACATCCTAGCTTATAAACTGCCCATGGGCCAGATTAGCCCACGAGATCTGATTGGTCCAAACAACTTACCAACATTTAATTACAAATAAAGCAATTTTATAACTTTTGACCGGATATTTACTTATAAACTCATGGTCAAGGATTGCATTAATGTACATTTTGTACCACCTTGTAACTATAAAAAAGGCAAAAATTTTTTCAAGGTTACACTTTAATTTGGCCAGAATTAAGATAATTTCGCCCAGCAAAATTTGGCCAGAATTATAAAACAGACATAAATGTCCGTTTGCAAATTTGGCCAGAATTATAAAAACGGACATAATTTGGCCGGAATTATAAAAATGGACATTAATGTCTGTTTTTGTAAATTTGGTCAGCATTATAAATGCAAATATTATAAATTGCATCAATTTATCATAATCCAGTGATCATAGAAAAAACAAATTAAAACTTGTTAGCTTTGTCTCATCAAGACATGTTAAATTGTTAAATTGTGGTTTATATCATCAATAGATGGAAAGTTATTGGCATTTGGAAATATTTAAGAATTCAAAAAAATTCTTTTCAAACAATGTAAATATCTTATTATTTATTAATCCTAAAGGTATAAAACTCCTACCATTTAATACATCTCAATACAATCCAACAAGCTATGTATTATTTTTTTACAATTACTTGATGACAAGTTAATGCAATTTAACTTTTAGCAATTTGGTATATTTTAACTAAAAAAAAATTTTTTTATTGTAAATTTAAGTTATTTAACATTTAAAAAATGATTTTTTGTTTTTATTTTTTACTATTAAATACAAATTATTTCAAAAATGCAGAAAATTATATCTTTTAATTATTATTTAAAAATTATGCTATTAATTAAATCATTAATTTTTTTGTTTTTTATTTACTTTTTTTATTAGATCTAAAAATTGTCAGAAATTTAAATCCTTCAATTATTAATACATTACATATTTATGGAAGTTAAATAAACATACTTATTTAATGTAATTTAGCAATTAACATTGATTAATTTTGATTTTATTAATTTTTTTTTATTTGATCTAAATTATTTAAAATTTGATAGAAAATTAAAGGATTTGATTCTTAATTATTAGTACATTATATATTTATGGAAGTTAGATAAACATACCTATTTAATAATGGAATTTAATATTTAAAATTATTTTATTAATATAAAACTTAATTTTTGTTTTGTTTTTATTTACTATTTTTTTATTTTTTTATTTTTATTTTTTTTATTAGATACAAATTATTTTAAATATTGTTAGAAATTGGATCAACAAAATCATTCATTAAAAAAAATTTGGATTTGCGAAATGTACTGATAAACATTTATTGCAATTATTTGCAAATCCAAATTTTTTAATAAATGATTTTGTTGATCCAATTTCTAACAATATTTAAAATAATTTGTATCTAATAAAAAATAAATAAAAATAAAAAAATAAAAAATACTGTAAATAAAAACAAAACAAAAATTAAATTTTATATTAATAAAATAATTTAAATATTAAATTCCATTAAATAGATATGTTTATTCAACTTCTATAGATATAATAATATACTAATAATTAAAAGAATCAAATCATTTAATTTTCTAATAATATTTAAAAAAATTATATCTAATTAAAAAAAAGAATAAAACTAAAATAAAATCAATGACCTATTAATAAAATAATTTTTCAATTTCTAAATTGCATATGTAATGTACTAATAATTAAAAAATCTAATTTTTTGACAATTTTTAAAATAATTTGTATCTAATAATAAAAAAAATATTTTAATTAATAAAATAATTTTAAATACCAAATACCAATATGTTTATATAACTTTCACATATATTTAATTTACTACTAAATACTAGATAGGTATATTTATATATGTAACTTCCACATATATTTAATATACACAGTGAAATTCGATAAACCGGATATTCGATAAACCAGATTTGGACCTAAACCAGACTTTTTTGCTGGAACCAAATCACGTATATTAAAATAGGCTCGATATACCAGAGTTTACTAGTAAAAGCTCAATATTCGCTATAACGGATCAATTTTCTAACCAGCTATAGTAAAAATGATTCGATAAACTGGATCACGTGACTGGGAACCAATAAAATTTAAGTAACGTGATTCGGTAAATCTTAAATTTGGCCAGAATTATAAAAATCTTAATTCCGGCTGAAGTTAAGTATTACTTATATATTCAATTAAAATATTTTATATTCATTTTCATGACCTCTATAACATGAAAAAATCAAATTATAGTGTATATTAGTTTTATTAGCATGAAAATTTTTTAAAAATTCAATATAATAGATTTTCAATATATCGAAATTTTTTCGCTAAACTGGATATCCCGATAAACTGGATATTTTTAGTGGAACCGATAGATCTGGTTTATCGAATTTCACTGTGTATTAATAATTAAAAGATCTAATTTTTTGGCAATTTTAAAAATAAAAAAACCAAAAGTCAATATTTTTTCAATAAACCAATTTTTTAAATGCCAAATAACATTAAATAAATAGTATATAATGAATTGGATAATTAAATAATTTATTTATATATTCTTAATGTAATATATATATATTATATTAAAGTAGTAAACTTCTATAAATAGCATGTAATGTATTATTTTATAACAATTAGAATAATAAATTAAATTATTAATTAATTATATCAATTATAAATTTTTGTAAATTTTCTTTACAAAATTTTCATATAATATTTATAAAACACAATGTTCATATAACTTTTATATATTAAATAAATTATAAAACAATATCTAGTATTCTGATTTAAAAAAAAACAAATGTCTATTATCTGATTAAATATTTACATTAAATTGCTAAAAGCTAAACTGCTTTAGCTTGAAATCAAGTAATTACAAATAGAAAGATAAAATATATATAGCTTGTTAGATTGTTTTTTTGAGATATTTTAAATGGTAGCAGTTTTATACCTTTAGGATTAATAAATAAATAATAAAATATTAACATTTTCTTGAAATAATTTTTTATATTTTTAAATATTTATAAATGCTAATAACTTTTATTTATTGATAATAGAAATTCCACTATTTAGCATATTTTGATGAGACAAAGACAACAAAATATAATTTATTTATTCATGATTACTGAATAATTAGTTAAAATATTTACATTCATAATGCTGGCCAAATTTACAAAAACGGACATAAATATCCGTTTTTATAATTCTGGCCAAATTTATATTTATGTCCATTTTTATAATTCTGGCCAAATTTGCAAACGGACATTTATGTCCGTTTTATAATTCCGGCTAAATTTATGTCCGTTTTTATAATTCTGGCCAAATTTGCAAATGGACATTTATGTCTGTTTTATAATTCCGGCCAAATTTTGCTGGGCGAAATTATCTTAATTCTGGCCAAATTAATGTGTAACCTTAAAAAAATTTTTGCCTTCTTTATAGTTACAAGGTGGTACAAAATGTACATTAATGCAATCCTTGACTATGAGTTTATAAGTAAATATCCAGTCAAAAGTTATAAAATTGCCTTATTTGTAATTAAAATGTTGGTAAGTTGTTTGGACCAATCAGATCTCGTGGGCTAATCTGGCCCATGGGCAGTTTATAAGCTAGGATGTAGTGCATGCCCACTTAGCTTAGAAACTATACCGATCATTTGGCTGGGGTGAAGATTGGATGGCCAAATCATACTTGGTGGATGAACAAGATCTATTGTTATATAAAATAAAATAAAATAAAATATAAATAAAATAAAATACAAATAAAAATAAAAAATCAAGTATTTCCAAATTTCGGTCATTCCTGCTAATCTTACATTTTCTAAGAAATCCCGTGAAACCATACCCTATAATCTGTGTGCTCATAAGCAAAAGAAAACCTTGACCAAAATTGATTGAGTGATGATAAAAAAGCTCTTGTATGTATGGAAATAATATCCTATTATATAATCCTGCCTTATTAGTTAATGATTTGACATGTAGAAACGCTTAAAACATACCGTAGCGTAAGCTGAACCACCGCCAGCACCTGTCGCTACAAATATACAAACGTGTTCTTTGATATTGAATGGTCCTGTCAAACAAAAGTAAAAAAACAATAATTGAATATCATCATTGTTGAGAATATTATAAATATTTCTCAAAATACAACTAAACCAAACCTGGGTTGAGACTAAAGCTCCATCGCAAAATTTGAAATTTTTGCGTTGGTAATACTCTTGCCATCCATCTTCCAGCAACATAAGATACAAACACCACAAAAAAGGTGAAAAATCTCCATTATTTGGATGAAAATGATAGAATTGTGATATTGCTGCGCAAAGTGATGTGAAAAACTAAATATAAAATTATGGGTCATTATAGTTTTCCAATGATATAATGAAAAACATGTACTCGCCGTGCTCAAAACCCAAAACCTAAATGTCAAATATGATAATGTTGGATCATCCTCTGAGCTAAAAGCCTAAAAAAAAAGAAAATATTAATTACAAGTATCAAAATAAATTTATAATTCATACGCACCGCAGAAATCATTGAATTTTCTTCATCATCTTCGTCCTCAATAATCGTATCATTTTTTTCATTTTTTTCCCTTTTCTCTGGACCAACAGTTACACCCATTTTCTTTTCCAAGTGAATTTCAGATATTGTTTATTATTTCTATCTAAAATACAATGGTAGTTTGTTGGACCCAAAATTAAGTGGAAACCATTAAGAGAAGAAAACAAATTTAAGATCAATTTTCAGAGAGTCGTAAAAATAAATTATTTTGAGGTTATTATAGTAATAGTCACCAAATAACAAATAATAAGGTTTTTTTTTTGGTATTATTATGCCCTAATTCGTTGTATTAATTTTTATTGCTAATTGATCAAAACCAAGTAATGTTAACTCATGAGTTCCTTTATTAAAAAATTCCACAATTATTAAATGTAAACTTCATTCTATTTATATAAAATAAAAAAATGTGCCTTAGAATATTAGAAGTTAAAAATTTTATTATAGAAATACATAGCAATTTAATGAATATTTACACTGATAAATAATTTTGTTGAACTGATAGAATTGGATTAACTTTTTTTTCTTATTTGTAAAATTTCTGCTGTGAAAATTAATCTGATAAATATAAGGTTTCTTTTGAGATATAAATTAATAATTTGTGTAACACAAAGAAGTAATTATCATATGCAAATTAAACTTTATTGGCTATAAATAGACTTTAATGATTTTTTTTTTATTTTTCATTTTTATTTTCCAATAATTTTTTCTTTTCCAATAATTAAAAATAATGAAAAATTTCAAGAAAATAATATGACAAAACAAAACCATAACACCATAGTGATAGAATTACTAAAAAATTCTCAAGAAAAATAATTATACAAATAATACAAAATTGCAAGATAAAAGAAAATAAGAAAACCAATTTTAGAAACAAAATAATGATAATGAAATATACTCTCATCATCCAAACTATCATCTCAGGAACAAACGATGAACATATTCATGAAAATATTCCAAAGAGAACTTCAAAGGAAAAAGAACAATTATTCAATTTGTTTCAAAAAACAACTTTATTTTCTGAAATTATTACGCCACCAATTCAAGCAAATGATCATCTTAATGAAAATGAAAAAGTTAGTATGGAAAGTTCAATGCAAGATACCAACCATCAAAGAAGAATTATTTTAAATACATAGTTGCTGAAAAAAAAAAAATTTCTTCAATTTCTTGAAAATCAAAAACTAAATTATGAAGAAAATGAATTTTATTCTAGTGGTTCAGATCAAGAATCTGATAGGAACAGAAATGAAAATTAATCATATTCTATTTCACAAACCTTCTTCACAAGGTAATATATCAAATATTATAATAAACATTCAATATTAATGTTTAGTTGTTTGCAAATCAAATTCATTTTGTAGAATCAATTCCAATTCTTTAAATGTTGTTGAAAATATGTCAAGAACATAAACTGATGTTAAAGAATTGGATTCATTAAAAAACCTCATAAAATCAAGTGGAAAACTGGAAAATTGATGTTGGCAATTCACTTAAAGGTTCTAGAAATTGCAAGAATAATATTGATTTGATTAAGGTATATTTAAGAATTTTATTATTTCTTTTTTTTTGTATTTATTAATGGTATTAATAAACATATAGCCATACTGGAAATATATGATTGCTGATTTATTTTCAGAAATAAATATCCATCTCAATAAACTCAAAGACAACCAGAGCACATGCGACTAATGATACAATCTGGCCAATGGGATGCTTTTTTTTTGTTCTGCTATTAGTTTAATGGTATGTACTGTATATTTTTTTCTGTACTGCGTTACAAATAAATATGAGGATTACTCTGATTTCTTAATTATTAAATAATAATTTATCTTAATATTTAGATTGAAAAAATATCCAAGTATCATGATGATCAAATTAAGAAAATTAAAGTCACTTTAATTGTCTGTTTTTTAAATAAAATTCCTAAATTTAATCCAACGACTGATACAGGAAATCAGATAATTGCAAAGCCATGTTTGAATCATTTGAATTCTAGAATATCTGTTGCAAGTACATTATAATAAAATATATAGATTGTATTACAGCATCATTTACAAAAGACTTCTTTTCGCAATTTAGTAAGTAAATTATTGTTCTTAAATAAAACTATTTATAATGTATATACTGTAAATCAAAAAATGATATTTTAATTATGTTTTGTCTAATAAGAATAAATTTATGTTTCAAAATGATAAATCTCTTACCATGTTTGTCATTTATAATCTATATCGACTGATCTCGTGTGCCCTATTTATTTTTCTGTGTAATTTCAATATTATATAGTTCAGGTTTTATTTTTAAACTTATCTTTTTTCCTAAACTTTTTCCAAATAGATTTATTGAAGTGTTTGAAATGAATGATAGATATATAACAAATATTCTTCGTTAATTTCGTTAATGATAAGTATAGCGCTGTCCAGATTCAGTATTCAATAATAAATTTCTTAGGATAGTTATTAGAATAATTATAAATTTTAATGAGCTTTAATTGCTAAATATTTGAAGAAGTAAAGGTATTTTAAGTCTTTATAATTATATAATGATAGAATAAATAAAATTTACGAAACTTTTTACTGCGGATATTTACTTGATCAGCTGATATGCATGATACCCTCATGATCAGAACATCCCTCAAAAAAATGGGGTACTTCTTGATCAGCGATAGGGAGATTTATAAATTATGAGGAATTACACTAACCGAAAAAATATTACAAAAAAAGAAAGAACGTCAGAAAGAAAGATTGAAATAAGAAGTAATTAAAGTAATCAGGTATTAATGTAATATTATTTCATACATAATGACTAATAATTAAAGTTTATAAATATATTATATATATTAATAAAATAATGATTTTTAAGCAGTTGATATGCTACTTTATATATTTATTAATATGGTTCGTTCATGTGAAAAAACTCAACCCATGCAAATACTACTACTTTATATTATTAATAGTTTTGCGTTTAAAATACTAACATATAAACTTTTCTTATAACAAGTAAATAATATAACAAGTAAATAATACTTTGTAAAGTTGTAAAAGGTTTTTAATTTTTCAAAAAAATTTTATGTCTTTACAAAAAACCACGTTACTCTTTTAGACAGTGAATTACAAATCAAAATGATCATCGTATACCCTAAATATTTCCCATAACATTTCATATGATTTCTCCATACATAAATATTCAGTTAATGTTTCTCCGTAATAAATTAACAATTTCTTCATAGTACTCCCTAATTAATCCATGTGTAACGAACTCTAAATCTGTAGATCCACTTCCATGTGTCTTAGGATTTTCTTAATTGATTCTCTGTAGATCTTACATCGAAAAAAAATTTCCTCATGTGGTTATTGGAAATTTATTCACCAAATGATTATACTGTATATGAAATTTCACATGATTCATAGAATTCCGCATGTCCCGATAGGAATTATGTGAATCGATCTATCTAAAACTTTCTTAAAATTTTTTGGTTATATAATGATAAACCTATTAAGAATTTCAAATTAAATTTCACGTTGTTTATACACATTTTATAAAACAAATTTTTTTATTTCAAAAATAACAATATAATCAAAGTTATTTCTTTTAGATAAAAATCAATATATTAGTAATATAAATCTTAATCACTGTATAACACTATAAAGAAATTTAGTATTTTTTTTAAAAAAAAAATTTCTATTGTTTATTTTTTTTTGAAAGGCCGATTCTTAGATCGGCGGAATTGTTTCAAAAAAAAAAAAAAAATTTTTGTTAACGATATAAATATTATCATAAGTATTGACTAGATGTAAAATAAGTAAAATTACTATTGTAAGTTAATCGTACAGATGTTATAAAAATAATCATCACAAGAATAAAAAAATCCATTTATGATGGTGGATTATAAATTATGCCAGCGGTAAACCAACAAGAAGTTAAACAAACCGTTTCTATATGTTGAAAACATTTAGCATATACAGTTAATCCAACCCCGATATTCTCTCCTGGAGAGAAAAAATGGTTGGGATCATAATTGTCAGCCCGCGTGTAATGATATTGTCCTTGATAAATTGTATTACAATTAAAGGTTCCATTCGTACAATCATCCACATTTAAGATACTGTTCTCAGTGTATTCATTTACCCATTCATTTGTTTTTTCTGGTATAATAGTATATATAAGGGAGTGATTTCTATTATAAAAGGTATAATTACTAATAATCATTGGTCCCTGTTGCAAACAACATGGGAAATTACCGGAATTTTCTGCTTGTTTTGGTCCTTCTAATATTAATTCAATCTGATGATTTGACAGGAATACAATGTCGTCAATGCCATCAAAAGCAGGACCATCTTTTTAAAAAATAGATGGATTATTAATATTAGTTACCTTGGAAAAATAAATAAAAATCGTTCTTACTAGATGACTTACCACTACAATTGTTAAAATATTTAAAAGCAAAAGTTTTGTAGAATATAAGAAATGATACAATAATAAAAGCTATGTGGTTCATGATTGATGAGATTTTGTTTAGTAAAACCAAGAAGAATAATTATAGGAACTTTTATTCTGCTAGTTTTATATATATATATATATATCGGAATAATATTACCACATTAAACATCCAATACTGGCATTATTTTAGGGATATTGCAGGAAAATAAAAAAAAAATAAAAATGAAAATTTAATTTTGTATATTTCATTTGTTACACGATCGGCAGAATCTAGGCTGTATAATTTAATCGTTAACCATTATTTCCTATTTTGAAATTTTACCCCTTAAGATCCATCAGAAAATGAACATAATTGTGCTATAATCATTCCTTATCTAGACTACGGAGTACGGACCTTTCATTATACGAGGTAAAGATGGCTTGTATTCAATTTAATATTTTATTGACCTATTACAATTTATTACAATCGAATTTAAACTAAGTCCGAATATCACATGCGATGATATATATTTTTCTGGAAATTTCACCGGAAAACGGTTCACTGACAAGCGCACAAACGTTTCATCGACATTTGTTTTAACGACTCATCACCGCTAAAAATGATAAAAATATTAAATGATATGCTATAACAATATAAATTTGGGGTTATGTATAAATTAATAATTTCTAAATTAGGGTTTTCTGTTTTATTATAGCAATTTTGGAGAGTTAACGCATTTTATTAGCGTTTCAATAGTGTAATAGATATATAAACCAGTTTTTGTTGCATAAGATCCGAAGTGTATGCAAATGCTATTATAGCGAGTAGTAGATAAACATGTGACTTCACGTTACTCACTTAACCAATCTACGTTATATTCGGAAGAAAGTTAGATATTAAGTTCATAAGAAATAAGAATTTAGAAATCATTCAATCGATTCAGATTTATTGTAGTGCAGTAATTTTCATATGTAAACGAATTTTAAAGATCGTCAAGTTTAGTATGCCAATAATCCACAATTCCTTAATTTGCAATTGATTATCACTAGAGAAGGTTCGTATATAAAAATGGGTATTTATTTTAAATTTAAATCAGAAAACGATACAAAATTTTAATTTATACTTAACATGCCTAAATTAAACATCAAGCTCAATTTCTTAATAGTTGTTCCATTAAAGTTCAGCTTTATACTGTTTGAGCAAGTTAACATTCCCATATTTAACAACATTAGTTAGAAAATTCATCAGATAACAAATATAATTTCCATGTTACATCTTACATTTCTTTTTTTTTAAAAAAAAATAATGAGGATAGGAATAACAGTGGTATATAGTAAATCAGTATAGTATGATTAATAAATTTAGCACGTACGATAGAAAAATTACTGTACTAAGTTAATAAATATGACTATCATACTATGTGGCATATGAAGAAAATCCCGGGTAGTTACCCTGGATAAATGGATTTGGTACAAAATCCGAAGCTCAGAATCCCGAAGGTAATATCCCGATATTCAATAGTAGATATGAAACAATTGATCAGTTAAAGACGAAATTCTATACCACAAATTAACAAATTGCCAATGAAAAAATACTTACATATGATATTAGGTAATAGTGTTTTGATTTCTCAATACTCCTTTTGCATCCTACCCTATAAAAATTTTTATCCGTAATTTCTGTAAAAATCTCTGTGAATATGACTACATTTACGGAAATAACATGGAATAAAAAAATATGGAATAGGTTTTATAGGGATAGGGATGTATTAATTTGATTTTATAAACTATGATATTATTTAATCAATAAACTTAATGCAATATTATATAAGATAAAAGTATATCACAAGAAATGAATAAAATAACAATTTTATAATAATAAACTTTTACCGAATTGTTTTTGAATTTACTGAATAATCGAAAATCCGATCAGGAATCGATCATCGAATAAAAAATCGAAACTATAGTGCCGGCCCGAATTACGAACTTATATATCACGTGACATATGATTGAATTGAAGTTTTAATTCTGGCCGGAATTATAAGCTTGGCCAGAGTTACCGCCGATCATTGATTATTCGACTTATTCGTGCAATAAACGTTTATCAAATGATTTATATGTTTACTTATTTATGAAATTATAATATAAAATTTAATGTAAATAAATGTGAAGCAAGAATATTTTCATCATTACTAAAATCTTAATTTTTTTTCTTCCGAAGTGACGTACAGGTGACATTAAGAGATTAATTGTAAATTACTTGATCGTAATTCACAACAATAATTTATTTGAAATTTAATAATGTAAATATTCATGAACTAAGTTTTTACACGTGATTTATTCCGTAAACTTCTTCACTACTTAAAATCAAAATTAATAATTAATTTTGCTTTATTAAACTAGTATTAATTATGACATTATTATTATTGCATGATTTCATTAGTAATTTTGAAATACTTTGGACAATTTTTTACTGCTTTTTAAATTTTTAAAATATAGAATTATTATAGTTTTAATTAATATGGTTATTTTTTTATCTTTTAAAGATTTTTCGATGTATCATAGAAATAACAAACTGAAAAAAATTTAATATTACACACTAATTTGATTTCGATGTTTGAATTATGTTTTTAAACTAATTTGAAAGAAACTACAAAGGAATTAAATTTTGTATATCACTAAATTATCAGGCAGTTCGATATTCGTTATAATTATCATGTTTTTGGACAGTAATCAGACAATACTAATTTATAACAGTTGTATGGCAAAATTTTATAAACTGACCACTATATAACTGCAATTATTTTTGAAAAATTAATATGGCAGATTTGATTGAAAATGAAATCAAAAATAATTTTTTGGGCACCGTCTTTATTTTCATAGTTTTAAAATTACTTACGTAAGGTAAGAAATTATTGAAATATGCATTAGGGTATTAATTAACAATGTATCGACTAATTTCTTAAGATTGGTTTAGTAATATTTTATTTTTTAATGAGTGATTATATAATAAAACAATATTAAATTATTAAATTATTAAATTTTTAATTAAATTATTTTTGAGTAAATTTGTAAATTTAAGAAAATAAAAGTATTGAGACAAAATAAATTATAAAATATTAAGAAATGAATAAATAAACGCATTAGCTAATATTAACTAAATACAGTAAATTAATGAAAATAACTTTTATCAATTTTATTTAGTATTTTCTTTTCAACATCTGGATAAAGTGCGAAAAGAAAAAAAATAATAAATGGTAATAAAGAATATGTATATAAAAAAATACAAAAAAATAAATATTTATAAAAAAATAACAAAAATAAAAATTTAACTATGGGAATGAAGTCCCCATATGGCAAATTTTGATAACTAAAATTATAAAAAAAAGATTTATTTAATTACAAACTAAGAAACTTGTAAAATATTTACTACTCTAGTCTTAGTGTTTAAATAATTCTAAGTAAATTAAAAAAATAAAGAGAATATAAATATTTAATATTTGTAATTGGATAAGTCATAAAAAAAAGGAATTATTTAAATTACAAATTAAGAAACTGTAAATATTTTACTACTCTAGTCTTAGTGTTTAAATAAATCTAAAAATAAAATAAAAAACTGAATACATCAAAACAAATAACTTTTAATTCTTAGTTGATTTCTTCTGTTTTAATACCTGAATAATTAATAAATAAAAATTAATCCATATAAATAATTTGCAAAATTAGTTTTTCTTTAATACTATATATAACATACCTAATTTTAAATTTTACAGTCATCCAAATCTTCAGTTATACCAGTAGAAGAATAGCTTACATAATAAGTTTGTGAATCTTCACTTTCAAGAATTTCATTCAATTCTTTACTAGTAAAGTCAAGTAAACGACTTATATAACATGTTTGTGGATGAAATTCAGTAACAAGATTGTTATTCTCAATTGGTGCATTTATAAATTCCATAATATTGCATTTTAATTCTTCATTAATATTTTTAATTTCATTAGGAGGAAGAACCCATCCTTTAATAATATTGTACACTTCTTCAGATGATGGCCTTTTTAATGGATCTTCATTCCAACACTTTTTCATTAAATCTTTATAGCATTGTGGAGTATTTTTAATAACTTCAGGACGCTCACCTTCACAAATACTTAAACTAAGTTGAAAATCATGTGCTATATTATTAAATGGTGGTACCCCAGATGTAAATTCCCACATAATCATAGAAAAACTATATATATCACTAGCTGGAGTATAAGAATTACCTCTTAAAACTTCGGGTGCCATAAATGGTATAACACCAAATATATCATATTTTTTCAAAAATGATTTTACAGGTTGACATAATCCTAAATCACTAATATAAATTTTCCTCTCATTATGATTTAAAATATTGCCATCATGAAAATCACAATGAACAAGATTTTGTAGATGTATATCATAAAGTCCAGAAATAATATCATGTAACATATATAATTTTTGATACCAATTAATTTTAATTATTCTTGTTAAGTTTACTCTTAAATTACCATTGTTTGCATAATCCATTACTACCATATATTTCAAGGTATCTGGATCTTTTGTAAATCCATAAAAATTAATAATTCTATATGAGTTTAAACAACTTTCATGATATTTCCACTATAAAAAAATAATAACGTATTAGTATAAATAAATTATAATTTAAATTAATTAAATTAAAAATACATTATTATCATACTTCATTTAAAAATTCATTTAAATTTTCACATAAATTACTATGACATTTAAGAATTACTTCTTTATCACCATCATCATTTAGCCAAATAGCTTTGTATATAGTACCAAATCCGCCTCTATCAAGATATACAACATTTTTGAATTTATCATAAGGAAGCCATTTTAATTTTTTTTCCAAAATAAAATTATCAATAATTTTATTTCCACTTTTTCCAAATCTATAAATTTAAATAATTAAAATTATATTAAAGTTTATATTAAAAATTACAGATTAAAATTAACAACTTACTCTATAATTTAAATGAAATTTAATATAATATATGTCTTAGTTTTTTCGTAAATATATAATAATAACCTGTATTTCACAACTTACCAACTAAAGTAACAGAATTTTAAATAAAGAACTCAATTAACAAAACATTATATAAAATATATAAAAATAGAAACAACAAGTAACTTACAAGCTATATTATTAAATAATTTTTAGAAATAAAGAATTTAGTTAGTTTAAACTATACTATGTAAATATTATATAAATAAGTAATAATAGAATTAAATAAATAACTTACGAGCTATTATTGAATAAATTTTTAAATAAAGAATTTAGTTTAAATTATATATAATTATTATATAAACAAGTAAAAATAGAATTAAATAAATAACTTACTCTCTATATTATTGAAATAAAGAATTTAGTTAGTTTAAATTATATGCAAATATCATATAAATAAGTAATAAGGGCAGTGAAATATATTAGCTAATATTAGTTTCATAAGGAGCTTTATCCACCCCCAGGTAAGATCTTTTAACCAATAATATTCATTTATACATATAGTACTAATTTTAACCAATAAAAATGCTTAATTTTGTGTCACGTAAGATTTTGCATCCTCTAAAATATTAGTCATGGCCATAATAGAATTAAATAAATAACTTACCATCTATAAAATAATTTTTTAAATAAAGAATTTGGTTAGTTTAAAATTATATGTAAATATTATATAAATAAGTAATAATAGAATTAAAAAAAAACTTACCAGCTATATTATTATAATTTTTTGAATAAAGAATTTAGTTAATTTAAATTATATGTAAATATTATATAAATAAGTAATAATGGAATTAAATAAATAACTTACTCCCTATTATTAAATAATTTTTTGAATAAAGAATTAGTTAGTTTAAATTATATGTAAATATTATATAAATAAGTAATAATAGAATTAAATAAATAAATTATAACTTACGATCTATCGAATAAGAAATTAGTTAGTTCAAATTATATGTAAATATTATATAAATAAATAATAACAGATTTAAAAAATAACTTACCCCCTATATATTAAATAATTTTTTAAATAAGAATTTAGTTAATTTATTTATATGTAAATATTATATAAATAAGTATAATAGAATTAAATAAATAACTTATAACTTACGATCTATTAAATAAAGAAATTTAGTTTAAATTATATGTAAATATAATATAATAAGTAATAGTAAAATTAAATATATGACTTACGAACTATTATTAAATAATTTTTAAATAAAGAACTTAGTTTAAATTATATGTAAATATGGCCACTCCAATTTAATTATTTGTTTAATGTACCTAGTTTTTCAAAATCTGGATTCTATTAAACATATAGTCCCCTCTAAATTTAAATTACGATTTTTCAGAATTTTGAGAATTTCCCAAAAGTTATATTATGTTTGTTTGTTTATTGTAGACTCCTCCCCCCTCAAATTCTTCATAAATTCTGGATGTTAAACAAACAATCAAATTGGGGCGGCCTATTATATGAATAAATAATGATAGAAATAATAACTTACTCTCTATATATTATTAAATAATTTTAAATAAAGAATTTAGTTAGTTTAAATTATATGTAAATATTATATAAATAAGTAATAATAAATTAAATAAATAACTTACGTGCTATATTTTTAAAATAAAGAATTTAGTTAGTTTAAATTATATGTAAATATTATATAAATAAGTAATAATAGAATTAAATAAATAACTTACGAGCTTATATTAATAAATAATTTTTTAAATAAAGAATTTAATTAGTTTAATTATATATAAATATTATAATCAAGTAAATAAATTACCATCTATAGAATAATTTTTTAAATAAAGAATTAAGTTAGTTTAAATTATATGTAAATATTATATAAATAGGTAATAATAGAATCAAAAAAATAACTTACCAGCTATATTATTAAATAATTGTTTGAATAAAGAATTTAGTTAGTTTAAATTATATGTAAATATTATATATATAAGTAATAATGTAATTAGTAAATAAAACTTACAAGCTATATTATTAAATAAGTTTTTAAATAAAGAACTTAGTTAGTTTAAATTATATGTAAACATTATATAAATAAGTAATAATGGAATTAAATAAATAACTTACGAGCTATATTATTAAATAATTTTTTAAATAAAGAATTTAGTTAGTTTAATTATATGTAATATATTATATAATAAGTAACAATAGAATTAAATAAATAACTTACAATCTATATTATTAAATAATTTTTTAAATAAGTATTTAATTAGTTTAAGTTGTATGTAAATATTATATAAATAAGTAATAATAGAATTAAATAAATAACTTACCATCTATAAAATAATTTTTTAAATAAAGAATTTAGCTAGTTTAAATTATATGTAAATATTGTATAAACAAATAATAATAGAATTAAATAAGTTACTCTCTATATTATTAAATAATTTTTTAAATAAAGAATTTAGTTAGTTTAAAATATGTTAATATTATATAAATAAGTAATAATAGAATTAAATAAATAGTAACTTACGAACTATATTAATAAATAAATTTTTAAATAAAAAATTTAGTTAGTTTAAAATATATAAATATTATATAATTAAGTAATATTAGAATTAAAATAAATAGCATATAACTTACCAACTAAACAAAATTACAAAATAATTTTTTAAACGAAAGAAGTTTAAATTATATGTAAACATTATATAAATAAGTAATAATAAAATACAATAAATAACTTATAACTTACAATCTATTAAATAAAGATGGAATTTAGTTAGTTTTAATTATGGATTTTATAAAAAATCGCCATAGCGATGTGTCGCAAGTGTCACGTGACTTTACATATGTGAATCATTTGTCACCCCGCGTCACATCCTCTAGTTTTCCATTTTTATTATTTATTCTGGGGACTTGAATTTTTTCAGTGCAAAAAATACTATTCGTCACTCCATATACATCACATGCTTAATCTCGGCCAAATTTTATAACGCTGGCCAAAATATCCTTTTTTGGAGATTTAGGTAACGTTACACAATCCAAAAAAGGCAATTTTATTTTTCAGCAAAATTCAAGTTTTTATTACACAAAACTTCCAAAAAAGGATATTTCTTTGACGATCTTTTAATTCCGGCCGGAATTATAAAATCACGTGACACTGGCGATGCATCGCCATGGCGATAAAAAACAAAACCCTTTAATTATATGTAAATATTATATAAATAATAAATAACATACTCCCTATATTATTAATTAAAAAAGAATTTAGTTAGTTCAAATTATATGTAAATATTATATAAACAAGTAATAATAGAATTAAATAAATAACTTACGAGCTATTATTGAATAAATATTTAAATAAAAAATTTAGTTAGTTTAAATTATATGCAAATATTATATAAATAAGTAATAATGGAATTAAATAAATAACTTACGAACTATATTATTAAATAATTTTTTAAATAAAGAATTTAGTTAGTTTAAATTATATGTAAATATTAAATATTATATAAATAAATATTAATAGAATCAAATAAATAACTTACGAGCTATATTATTGAATAGTTTTTTAAAGAATTTAGTTAGTTTAAATTATATGTAAATATTATATAAATAAGTAATAATGGAATTAGTAAATAAATAACTTACAAGCTATATTATTAAATAAGTTTTTAAATAAAGAACTTAGTTAGTTTAAATTGTATGTAAATATTATATAAATAATATAAATAAGTAATAATAGAATTAGTAGATAAATAACTTACGGGCTTTTTATTAAATAATTTTTTAAATAAAGAATTTAGTTAGTTTAAATTATATGTAAATATTATATAAACAAGTAATAATAGAATTAAATAAATAACTTACCAGCTATATTATTAAATAATTTTTAAATAAATAATTTAGTTAGTTTAAATTATATGTAAATATTATATAAATAAGTAATAATAAAATTAAATAAATAGCTTACAAACTATATTATTAAATAATTTTTTAATAAAGAATTAATTAATTTAAATTATATGTGAATATTATATAAAAGAGTAATAATAGAATTAAATAAATAACTTACAAACTACATTATTAAATAATTTTTAAATAAAGAATTTAGTTAGTTTAAATTAAATGTAATTATTATATAAATAAGAGTTAAATAAATAACTTACCATCTATAAAATAATTTTTAAGTAAACTCTTAGTTGGTTTAAATTATTATATTGATAGTAGAAATATAGATATAACTTACACCCTGTAGTATTATTAATTGTTAATTAATAAGATGTAACATAATACAGAAGTATTTACTGTAAATTAAATATATTACTTACAATCTAATTATTTAAATTAAGAATATAATTAATTGAATTATATAAAATTAATAATTAAATATTATGTTGTGACTTACCTACTGCAATATCATAATTAATTATTTAAATAAAGAATTTAGTTATTTGAATATTTTATAAAATAAGTAAAGTAAAGAACCAAAAATTTGAATAACTGATAACTTACCAACTACAGTATTGTTAAGCATTAAATGAATCATTTTGAAATATAATTAAAATAATAAGTAATCCCATTATTATTCAATTATAAGATAACTTTATATTATTAACTTACGAGCTAAATTATTTGATATAATTTCCATTTGTATAATATAGATAGTTTAAATCATATTTGTATATTATATAAAATATAATTATTATAGATAGTATTTAAGTGCATTTACAAATAAAATTTAATATTTTGGCTTGTTCAACATACCTTCAAATTCCTTGGTACTGTTTTCTTCAAATTTCTCAATACTTTCTTCAAATTCTTCAGAGGCACCTAGTTTTGTTATATTGAAAATTTGTTCATAATTTTAATTGTGTTAAATGTTTATGCTATATATATATGATTATTACCTTTTTTATTACTGTGAGCCATTATTATATAATTATATTTATATTAAAATTCTCTCTAACTGGAAAGATAATGTAAATATCTTTTTTTTTTATTAAACGCCTAGAAACCATTATAACGTTTATGTAAAAAAATCAAAAATAAATTTAGAAATTAAATTGTTAATCTGTATAAATCTGGAATTTAATTTGCTGATCATAATTTTGATCCCAATTTTTGGGTAATTTTTTCAAAATATGAGGTTGCTTTGTCATTATCAAATTATGGGAAAGATTTTTTAAATTTTCTTCCTGGGGAATTATATTAATATTCAATATGAAAATTAATATAAAAAAAAACTCTTTCACTAAATTTTTACAAAACATAATAATTCCGCAGTAAAATTTGTTAATGGGAGGACAAGAAGATTTAAATCCTTATCTCAAATACAGTAACTTACCTACATGAGACTTTTCCAGGTCCTTTCGAGACATCTTGCGCCTTATTCTGAATACCAATGATTTTCAATTATAAGCTCTAATTACTTTAAATTTATTATTGCAGTTTTCAGACGTTGTGATTACTGAGTGATTATAATTGCAGAAAATTTGTCCGGTTTATGTCCTGTAATGTGGTAATTTTATTTTATTAAGTGATTTGCACGGGTAACACGATTCTGAAAGCAGCGTTAATAAAGAAAAGAATTTTGGTGAAAACAAGACACATTTCTTTGAAACAATATGTCTTATGTCTTTTTATTACTTAATTGCGTAATATTTTAATCTTACCAAACTTGAAAGATAACACATAATTGTTGGCACATTAAAGAACGTTTAAAACTGTAGGGATAAATCATCAGAATCAAAAATTTATAATGGCTCCCTGGATTTTTTTGCCGATCCATTCGATGTGCTTCAACTTTGTTACCACCAGATCCATTTTGAACCATCCACAATATTACAAACACAATAGTATTATGTGTGCTTAAATTTATTGTGTTAAAAATACTTCTGGGTTATTTAATATTGCATTTCTATGCTTTCGGTATACATTAAGACATAGGCAGGATGTAATGATTTTTTTTATAAATAATTATTGGTTAAATGATTTATTTTCTTCCCGAAAATTAATTATTTTCCAATACTAAAATTTTGATTGTTTACTATGAAACATTTTTAAACCATTTTTATTAGAGAAAGTTCAATTACTAATTTAATTAATTTAAATAATTTTAATACGAAATTTATTCATATTATATGGAATAATCAGAAATTCACGATCTTTCAAAGTTGAATTACTTATTTATAGTATTTATATATAAGAATAAAAAAAAGAGTGAAAGAGCTTTCGCATTTAGGTTTCATAAAACGATATCTAATCATATCCTTTATTTATTTTCAAATAAGTTGTAAACTTGTTTTATAATAATATAATATTTTTTTAAATTTTAATAGATCAGAAAACATGATACTATTAATGTTTCTATTAAAATATATAAAATCTTGATTCAAAAGATTATATCTTAATATATGATAACAAATATTTTGAAAAATATTGTGCGAGAACTGTAATGAAGTGTATTATGTTATAAATAGTGTAAATTATGTCAATTAGAATATTTAAAAACAAATACTGTTAATTAAAAATTAGCAGCTCATTTGATATTATATTTTAATGGATACCATATGATCAGTTTAATGATATTAAAGAAATAGATAAAAGTGGTATTGCTAAAGTGTATTCAGAAATATATAAGGATGGTTCTTTATATTATAATACAAACGAAAAGACATTTTGATAAAAAAGCTGCTTTAAAATACTTACAGATTCTGGATATTTCATAAGTAGCAAATTTTAAACTCTTTTGTTATAACAGATAATATATCTAAAAGTATATTTTTAACATTTTAATTACAATATGGAAGAATTGTTTTAATGGTATAGGATTATGTGTCATACTTTTAATATGTTAGAAAAATGATTGTACAGTAGTATAACAACAAAATTATAAAATTTGGAATAGTTATTTTTGTTAAAATTTTACGATTAATAATAATTTTAAAAAGTAATTTGCTCAGTTACAAAATGATTATATTTTATATATTCTATAAAGAAAAAATTGCTACTTTATAATTAATGAAAACAAAAATATATCAAAAATTATATTATTATCTGTACATTAACACCTTATTTATTACTGGTTTGTAAATGAATATTTGAAGGTTTTGCGCTTCTAGATCGTATAATAATAAATTGACTTTAAATAATATTATATTAGAGCATTACGCCTTTCACTCAAAAAATAATATTTTGTTGTTTTAATAGATTTATTTAGGAGCTTTTATGGCAAATTGTTGATACAGTACTTTAATATAAAGAACACTTAAATCAATGAACAATTAAATAGAATTCTATAAGAAAATTTATTATAATTTTTACTACTATATATAATGTATTAATATAGTTTGACTTTATAAAGTATATTAATAATAATACGATACTTTATATATTCAATTTTTAATTTCTTAATTGCAAAAAAAAATTTCAATAATGATTTCAGATAATAAACTAAATAAATATATTAAATGCTAGTTATTATTATCATTATTATTAGTCCTATCCTTCTTGTAATAATATAAATATCATTCGTCTTACATTTAAATTAAAATAAAATGACTATAAAATATGTTCTCGATACAGTTAATTTAATAGTATATTAATTTCGAATATAAATGGCTTCTGAGCCTCTGATCCTCTCCACTTGACCTATACTATCTACATAATCAAGACCCAAATAATCTTTACTTGATAATTTAATTTCCGATATAATTATATCTAGTAAAATTAAATAAATATTAAAATTTATAACGATCGAACTAAAACATTTTAATATATATAATAACTTACTTTCATCAAATAAATACTCTGGTCTTGCATATAAGGTTCCAGGCATAATTGAAATTTTAACTTTTGAAAAATCATTTTCGCTCATACCAAGCCGTTGCCGAAGACGTACCCTAGTATCAATAAGTTTCTCACCCTAAGTTAAAAAAAAAAGAAAAAAGTACAAAATTATCAAATTTTAAATTTTTAAAATTCTTCTTGCAAATTATTCTACTTAATTAAATTTAGTAACAGTAAATAAATTACATTTTTAATAATAAATTTAAATGGAATTCCATGTAGGCTTATTGGATCCTCTTTAAAATGACATATTTGGATAATTCGATCATATTGATTTGCTACAATTTCATCCATAGGTACTTCCTTAAATTAAATGTATAATGCATATGAATAAATAATTTAATAAAAAAATAATTATTAATCCATATCATAAATATTTTCAACCTCTGCATATAATGTCGCAAATTCTTGTATACTTTCTATCGGTTCAGTTCCTGAATAATCCTTATTAATCTTATTGTGATGAACTTCAAACAATCTGATTCTAGAATTTGGTGATGATAGTGACACCTTTTTTAGAATTTCTTCTTTGAGATCGCTAATAATGGCATTCTTTTGAAGATAAATATCAATAATTTCCTGGATTTTTTTTTTAAATCAAATTTATAAATTAAAAAGTGCTTAGATAGATAGTAAATTATATTGAATGTAATAAACCTCTTCTCTAATTGTGCTTCCAAGCCAGGCGACCTTAAAGAATTTTTTTGTTTCTAGTTCTACGTCCAAAACCTCATAAAACAAAATATGAGTTGACGGTCTCAAATTTGCAGTTTGAAGCATCTCTGAAAGGATCAGAGCAGTGGTTCGTTTAATGATACTCTTTGGTGTATCAGACGTTGAAAATGCTGAGGTAAATCTTAACCTGAGAGGATCCGTACACAAGTGAGTGGCAACTGTTTTAGCCACCTATATTAGAATATTAAATGACATTAGGAATTATAAAAAAAATAAATATTATCTCAGAATTGTATGAGAATTTTATATACCATATCATACGTCCATTTTTTCCCTAAAATTAAATCAAATTCAGATTTTGGTTCTCGATCTTTAAATTTTGGCTTAAATGAGACAAGGATACGCAAAGTCAATGACTTATAAAATTGAGGAATATCATAACAACAGCCAGATGATATATATTCTCGGATTCTAAAAAAGAATATATATATATATATATAATGTTTTAATAATATAATAGAGTACAAAAAAGTGTAAATCTAGCAAAGCGTTAATACATACTCCTCTTCCGATAAATCCTTTTGTAAACAAATAATATCGCCATTTTGTATTTCTAATTGTTGGAAAGTGGATTCAAGATTCATCTTTTCAATCATAGTTGATTTAATTTCCTATATTGTTAAATAATATTTGTTAGAAGAATCGAATATATATTTTCTATAATACTTAAACATGCATACCTCATATATTTTCAAAGGAGTATCGTGTGGTAATCCCATCTTTTCGCAAAACACATGAGTATAATCACTCACTTTCTCTGAGTCATGTACATATAAGTGACCTAAACCCCTATATAATTAAATATGTTGATATTTTATTTATAATATATATACAAAGTGTAACAAATAATCTTACGCAAAAGCTTGTTTGTTAGGATCAAAATATTTAAGAAAAATCATTTTGTGATCATTTTCTTCTGGGAACCATGTCTACAAAAGTAAATTGCTATATAATATTAATAAATTTAATGAACGACCAATAATATATTAATTAAAAATATATACCTTGTCATCAATTGGTTTTTCCGCTACTTCCATATATAACATCATTTCATTCTGACGAGAAGTGAATTTTTTATGAATAACTTCCATACCTATTTATAAATGTAATAAAGTAAGAATTAATATAATTATAGTAAAGATATTAAATATAGAAAAATCAATTTATTATTTACCAATATCAAAACAAGATTCTGGTATTGGAGAATCAGGTCGAATCGTTTTATTTTGACGATTCACAAGAATCCATAATCGTATTTGTTCAGAAGGAATATTGAAATCCAGAGAGATGTTTTCTTTAAAATCGCCATATGTTTCACTTTTTAGAATACTATACGTTTGTACATCAGAAAGTGGATATTGACGATCATCAAAATTAGCAAGATCAAATCCTTGATGATTCCTGAATTTTTCAGTGGTCACAACCTATATGATATATAATATTAATAGCCTTTACTTTTTCTTTTTTATTTTTTTTTAAAAAGAATACCTTAACGGTAAGATTTTTTTTGATTTCTAATAAGGATATTAATTCCTTCAAACGTCTTTTACCTATAAATAATAATTATTAACATCCTTCAAACTAATTAATTTTAAACATATAAACATACATACATAAATGACTAGGTACATCCTCAGAGACCAAAGGAGATAACACCTCGTTAATATTTGATTTACGAATATATATTAATACATAAGCATTGGTATGCTTTATCAGAGTATGGCCAATTTTATTTGGATTATTATTTGGATTTTTACCACCATAATTATACTCTAGTACTTCATTCTCTGTAACTGGTATAACACGGTCATCATCAAATTTAAACCTATTTCATAATTTAAGAATTGTATATTATCTGTTATAGTATTTTTTTTTTTTTTTGGAAAAAAAATGAAATTATATGATATGAACCATTTGCCGTCTTTTTCAGGTTTTAGTAAAGCAAAATAATGACCTTTATGTAAATCACCACTATGAACGAGTACTCTGTTTAATAAAAAAAAGTAAATTTACTAAATTAAAAAGTTTAAAATAATTTGTCATTGCAATAGTTATAAAAGTTATAAACAAACCCGTGCAATAAATATTTATGGGAGTTTGATTTATCTGCATCCTTTGATAGAAATTCTTCTAAATCAATTTCCATTGGATATTCAAAACGATCATTAATCTAATATAATAAATTTTATAAGAAAGAGAGAAGACTTTTATCATAAAATACAAATTATAAAAATGTCACCTTAACAATCGCACCCTTTTGTATGTCATATTTGAATCTCTTAAGTTGTAAATGTAAAACTGGAGGAAAACTTTCAAATACAACACGTTTTTTAGCAACCTTTATAACATTAAAATTTGGTAAGATTATCTTTGATTAAAAGTATCTTTAATAAATAACAATAACATTACTTTCAACTTACTTGCAACCCGTAACCTACTGTTTGATACTTATTATCGCCTTCCAATATCTCCTCTTGAATATAATTCTTAAAAGAATCTCTTAAAGTCTTACAACCTTTCACATTTAGTTGAATATCTATACATAAATTGAAATCCAATATTTATTATCTCAAACAACTTTTAATGATGTATAATATTGCTATAAAGACTTTATTATTACCATAATAATTTTCAACACGAGAAGATTCATAACCCACATTAATACATTTGATGTAACTCTTCATTTTACCGACAAAAAGTTTAGTAAGTGCACCATCAGCCTTTGTACCCTAATAAGAAAATAACATATTAAATGATATAAATAATGACGTAATATAAATAAATTTACTAATAAACATGAAATAAAAAAGATTTAAATATAATTCTAAAGAAACTACCTTCATCTTTGTTTCAAGATTATCTTGCAACACCCTATTAAATTCTTGCACATCTCGATATATTAAAGTGTCAAATGAATTCCATCCAAAAGATTTTGTCAATTCTGTCGTACAAACCGTAATATTCGATGTCTGTAAATTGTGAAAAACTCGTTGCAACGCCAGAGGAACACTTTCTATTAGTTCATCATCTTCTGTGGGAATTTGGTAGACCGCCTATAATTAATAAATAAATATTAGACTTTATATAAATAGTACTTTTATATCAAATAATTTACATTAAACGAACCTTACGGAAAGAAGTTATACAATAAAGAGACTGCAGTAATGAATTTAAATAACCTGTAGCGCCTTGATTCTTCAATCCCACATATCCTGTCACCTTTTTTGAATCATAACTATATGAAAAGATTAAACACATGTACAAATTGAAGGTTAGCCATAACATAGAGAATATTCGTGATCAAATGAGGTAACGGAAATATACTTTATGAAATTATGCCATAAGACGCCTGTAGGATCTTTAAATACTCGTACAATTGCCGTGATATTAGCAGAATAATTTTCAATTATCGCACGTGTTCGGTTTTCACAAGGAACAAATAATTTATTTAATTCATAAAATCGTGTAAAGCCCCAGTCTGATTCTTCAGCAGTGAATCGATGATGAGTTTCTAAAATTCAAAATTTCAACCCGAAGGAAAATAACATTAAAAAAAAATAGTATAATAATGTGCGTATGTAGAGTGTTAAAAATTTAATCTTAATACGTACGATGCCAAATAAATTGTGTCGGATCTTCAGCATTACACAAGACTAAAGCGAATTGTACACATGAATGCCAGCCCGCTGGAGCACCCTTGGGATCAACAAAATCAAGATAAATAGAAACGGTATCTTGATTATTATTACCAAATGGGAATAATAAAATTCGCCTAAAAATTTTTATAATAATTAAATTAGTTTATTATTTATTATATTTTTTTCTTTTTTTTTTGAAAATCATTACAACACACCATTTCCAACCTCCAACTTCGAATTCTGGCCCTGTTATACTCTTATCCAAATGCTGCCAATTTTTAATATGCCATGTGTTATAATTAAATTCTTCGATTTCATAACCTAGTTCGGGCATAATTTCATATGACATAGCTTCATCTATAATATATGATTAATATTAGTAATATTTCAAATTTAATAAAAAATAACAAATGTAAATTAAACAATGATCTACTTGAATAATAAACATACAATCCATGATGGGGAATGATTTAATCGATTATTATTTTCGTCTTTTGATAAAAAAAACGTAATGATTCATTAATAGTCAAGAAGATTTTGTATAATCTTTATTATTTAAAGCTATAGTAAGTCAAATAAATCTTTTTGTCAGAAATTTGTCAAAAAAATTATAATCAGGCTATCAATTAAATTAACGAGAAAGAAAATTATATTACTGTTAATTTCGGGATTATATATAGATGATCACATGATTTGGCGCATCATGCTTTATTGAAAGATCAACATAATGCATGATGATTTACACGCGAGAAAACTAAATTAAGTTCATGTTCTTTCAATGTTTATTTGTTTATTTTCAAAAATAAGCCTCATCGTTTTTTCGTGCATTTAATTTTGGACTGCGTATGGCGTTTTTATTTTTTTTTAAAAAAAAAAAATTGGCTTAAATCCTATATTTCAATCTATTAATTTGTAAAAGCATTGAAACCTTAATAGATAACCATCATAAGAGAGATAAAATGTTAGAAATTTTCTATGTATAAATATATAAATATGACGCAAAAAGGTGTTGTACATTTATAATTAAAAAATACATCCCATTTCGAGTTTGCGCTAATTACATATTTACGATGAAATGTATCAACTATCAAGTCCTTGTATTTATAATTACCGTATTTGGATGTAAAAAAGGAATTTCATTATGTAATATTGATTGTAAAATATCACGATCTTCGGTTCTTGCCAAACCTGGTTAAATTATCATGCAGAAATCGTTACGAATTTATTCATTAAAAAAATAAATAAATAAATAAATAAAAAATAAACCAAATAATTGGTTATAATTTTGACATAATTCATATAATTAATTCACTTTAAGTATTCGTAAAAATTAAATAAAAGCCTTTTATATGCGACATAATTATATTATACTCATTTTAAAATATAAATATAAAAATATTATCAATTACTTTAAAAATTCTGCAATTTATCATTTGTTTCAAAGGTTTTTTTCAAAAAATATTTCTAATTCCTAGGGATACATAAACTTGTGGTCCATATTTCATGATATTCTGAAAAATAATTAATTATAAATTATGCTATAGGTATTCTTACAAGGCTGTACACACTTGTTGAGTTCACCTTAGTATCAAATCTCTTGTGAATAAACAATTATTTTTAAATGGAACTTGATAATTAATGGACTCAGATCAACATAAAATAAATCAAGTAATACTTCATTTATAAAATTGCATTGTCATATTTTTCCAAAAGATTGAAAGTTATATTCAAATAACGGAAGAAAGCTCATAATTATCTCCTCTATCTAGAACATGTAATTAATTGTTGATATAAATATAGAAAAAAGAAATCTGCATATAAATTAAAACATAATCTTTTCTCCAGTTTGATTTCACTCTTGTTAATTCCTTTTCAACAAACAAGTATGGTAAGAATTAATCCTATATCTTGCTATTCTTTTTTTAATGTTGAGAAGTCCTTTGATAGTTGGGTTCAAAGTCTGTGGCACAAAAAAGATTTACTAAATAGTGAATAATAATGAAGTATAAAAAGAAATACAATAACTTTTTGAAGACGTAAATGATCAACATCAAGATCCAACAAGGTTACATTAATTTCATCTTCATTATGAGCCTGTAAGATGTAGTATTATAGTAGAGGTCAAAATGGGATAGAAATTTGTTTTGAAGAGCTATTTTGCTCTGTATGTTCATCCTAATTCCTAAATACTAAAATAAAATTATCTAGTTCTGCTGATTCTCAATTTATAGTTAAAAAAATATACATCCGAACCAATTTAATAGAATCCAGAGTTCTTTTGAATATTTTCTGTTTTTTTTTCAATTAACTAGTTAATACCTCATAGTGAAAATCATATTAACAAGATTATACTGTAAATAATCTTATAGTAAAAAAGAAAAATATGCCATAATTCATCTTGTTAATCATACTATCTATTAGGCGGTATTAGCTCACAGTCTTTTTATCCATAAACTTTGATGAGATTAATATATTTTTAAGGCAACTTCCCGTTTTATTGACTTCAAGCAGTATTTAAATAGGTTACAGAAGGAAAACTACTATCAACACCTTGAAGACAGTTTCCATGCATGCACACCTTGTTATTTGCCCATTGGACAGTTGAAAACTTGGCACGAGTGATTTTTGTAATTCTGGAACCAATTTGCGTCAAATCTTAATGTTATTAATACTATACAGTTGTCAACAAACTTGCTCATGCCACTAATTGTAATTATGAAATTTTCATCATCTTAACCTGATGAAAATTATTTGCAATATTACAGATGAATGCCTGATTTTCATCAGAACATTTTATGCTCTTTATTTGTGTTATCTATTTTTCAAATCTTTATCCATTAATAAATGTACTTTGTTTATATTTGGACGTTTAGTTATTTTATAATATGTTCTTCTTCATTACACTAATACATGTTCAGTATTTGCTTGTGCATTTCTTGCATAATCCAGTTATCAAATCAAAAATGAGCAGTCATTATCACATAATTATTTTGAGTCATAATTATTATTACCTGAATAGTCACAGTGTTAAAAAGATCATTATATAAAAAATAATTTTTTTTTGTAATGTAAAAGAATTTAATTATTCTAATAAATTTTCTTTACATAATTTTTTTCTGTTTGCATATATTTTAATTTTTCAGTTCTCTTAAAAATGAAGAGGAAAATAAAAAATAATTAAGGAGGGGAAAAGGAGGAAGTTTTTATAGCCGTCTAAACAATAAATGAATTTCTCTAACCCTTTGTAACTCATAATAGAAATAATGGATTAAAAATAGATATATCATCTGATCATAGTCAGAGAATGAAAAATTGTTGTTATAAATCAATAATATAATTATTCCCACAGGAGATGTTTTATTATATTAATCATGTGATTATGCATAAAATTTCACCAAATGCACCATTATATACAAATCTTACTAACTTGAATTTTAGTTATTTAGGTTTTTTTTAGGTTAAGTATTAAAATCTTTTTATTTATCCATTGCAATATGATTATATATCATGCCAAAAGTGGTTAAATTTGATTGATTTAATTTTTGTGTAAATATGGTAAATATGTAAATATGTCATATGGTATTTAATGTTTTTACAAAAATATTATAATGACTTCATTAAAATAATTTAAGTCTTAACTCTTAATATTATTATATTAATTATTTCACAACAAAACAAATTTATATTATTTAATTACACTACTAACTGCTTTAAATGAGGTGTATTTAGAATATATCCTAATAATAATTTCACATTTTATAACCACCATTTAATCTTTTTAATGGTTTTATAATCATTAATAAAATAAGTTGATGTGGAACAAGATCACGAGCAATAATAATCATGTGATACGATTTAGGTAACGACTACCGGCGAATATGTTTATTTATTTACGAAAAATCATGAATAGAATAGTGCTCAATTTATAAGTTTAATCAATTATACTAAAATGTAGAACTGGATATACAGTATATACTAAAACAAATTAAAAATACTGTACTTCGGACCTTCTAAGATATTCTCTTCATTAGCAAATATTAAATGTATTGTAAATCATTATAAATTTAACCGAAAATATTTATAATCAAATGAATTTATTTTACATATTAATATTACATTTGAACAAAATTTTCATGAATGATTCCTGGTTTGTTTTCTCGTAAAAATAATAATTTCATTTAAAATTTCTTTTGTAACGCAATAAAATCTTATAATGTATACTCTTCTCTCTCCGAAGAACAAACTTTGTCAATCTTTATAAGCTTTACGATAACTTAGTTGTTGTTATTTATTATGAAATTTAAATAATAAATTCTTTTTTTACCTTATAAGGAATGCTGACATTATTCTTATTCGCAGATTTTGTACGAAGTCTTTATTTCATCTTTCTGATTATTATATAACTATATCAAGAATCTTGATTGATCGACACTCATTAACTACTATATGTGGACAACCATTTGCATTTCTTGGTTCTAAATATTTGGCCTTAGCCGCGTCGTCAATGTTATACAATCATCATTGATGAAAATATTTCGCAATCTTTCTATAATCCTATTGGTATTTAGAACTTTCCTAATACGTTCACGCTGCGTCAAAAAAGCAGTGACAAGAAAAAAAGTAATTAGTCAAAAAGGACTGCTTGTACCTCGAATTAGAAAAAAAAAAATGAAAACCCTTCATAAAATTTTAGTTACGTGTTATGTGATGTGATAGAACTTTTGCAAGCACGTTTGGAAAAGTTTATGTCGAGGAAATTTTTATTAAAAATGCTGTTTATTCTAATGACGGTTGTGATACTCATAAGTGAAGGTGTGATAATTTGATAAATATTTGGGTCATGTATTTTTTTTGACATTCTTATGACCTGCATTTGGTATTCATTTAAATTTGAACAAAATATTCATTTCATTTTGAATTTTTTAAATTACGTTATGAGCAATCGAACTTTATCGCAAATCTTTAAACGTAAGCTGTGTGAAAAATGCGGTAGAAGTCAT
The DNA here is from genome assembly GCF_026210795.1 of Rhizophagus irregularis. NCBI lineage: Eukaryota > Fungi > Glomeromycota > Glomeromycetes > Glomerales > Glomeraceae > Rhizophagus > Rhizophagus irregularis. The sequence continues at coordinate 742,235 of NC_089444.1, read as the reverse complement.
ATGAATAACCTGCATGATTGGTGTATACTATGTCAAATACATCAAGAAAAAGATTGTTCCAGCGGAAATGAAAAAATTGACTATTTTATTCAAAATAGGCAATTAAACTCTAATAACGAACAGGGTTCAATATTTGAATGGGTACCATATAATCAATTGATTGATATTAAAAAAATTAAGAAATATGATTTTGCTACAATATATTCAGCAAAATGGAAAGATGGTCCATTATATTGGGATAAAGATAGTGGAAAACATTTAAGAAAATTAGATGTAGGAGTTATCTTGAAATGTTTGCATAATTTACAAAATAATATTGATCAGTTTTTAGATGTGGTAAGAAATTTTTCTTTAAATTGATCCTTTTTTATCTAATAATAATCCTTTATTTTAATAGATTAAACGAAGAGTTCATGTCACTAGTGATAAGTTTTATATTTATGGAATATCTCAAAATCCAGATACAAATGATTATTTTATGATTTTTAATGATGAATATTTACAATCATATTGCGTAACATGTGGTAATTCATATGACTATCATCGATTATGTAATCCATGCCTAATAAAAGATTTTAAATTAAATTTTATAAATCGGAGTGGCAATGAAAAGGTTGATAATTTCATTCAAGGAAGGTTATCAAAATCCATACTTGATCCGGTATATATATTTGAGTGGATACCATACAATCAGTTTAATGAAATTAAGGAAATAAATAAAGATGAATGTTTTGCATTTTATTCAGCAGAATGGAAGGACGGGCCAGTATATTTTGATATGAATTATAAGAAACATTTAAGAATGTCGGATGCAAAAGTTGTCTTAAAATATTTGCATGATTCACAAAATACTATTGATCAATTTTTAAATGAGGTATGAATTTCTAAACGGATTTAATTTCAAATATTTTTCTTTTAATATAATTTCTTTTTTAGGTTAAACAATATCTGAATTATATTGATAATATGTCTTTTGATAAAGAAATAGAATTTGATGAAATTTTTGAAGAATCACTATTATATGGAATATCTCAAAATCAAGATACAAAAAATTATTTTATGATTTTTGGTAATAATTACTTTGATGCACATTGTATAATTTGTTATAAATATACAGGTGGGCTTACTAAATTGTGCAAGCAATGCCAAATAATTTATTTGAAAAAAAATTTTGTAACTTGGACCAGCAAAAATGAAAAAATTGATAATTTTATTCAAGAAAAACAGTTAGAATTTCTACCATTTGAATGGATTCCATACAATCAGTTTTATGAAGTTAAAAAAGTGAATGAAAATAATTTAGCTATAGTATATTTAGCAAAATGGAAAGAATATTTATACTGGGATGGTCCTGATGGAAAATATTCAAAAAATTTAAACACATCGGTTACTTTAAAATGTTTCCATAACTCACAAAATAATATTGATCAATTATTAAATGAGGTAGTATGAAAGTTATTCTTAATTAAAATTACTTTTTTATATACAGTAACGATAATTTTTTATTTTTTAATAGGCTGAAAAATATCCCTTTCATTATTATCATTGTATTTTTGAATTCTATGGAATTTCTCAAAAACCAGATACGAAGGATTATCTTATGGTTTTAGATGATAAATATTTTGGAACATATTGTGTTATATGTGGTGAAAAATATTCGGGTTATAAATGGTGTAATTTATGCCAAATAAATCATTTAAAAGAAAATTTTACAAATTGGAGTGGAAATGAAAAAATTAATGAAATTATTCAAGAAACGCAATTAAAAATTAATAACCCTGAGGATATGATATTTGAATGGATACCATTTAGCCAGTTTAGTAATATTAAACAAATAATTAAAAGCACAATATATTCTGCTATATGGGAGAATGGTCCATTACATTGGAATACGCAGAAAGACAAGAAATATATTAGACAACCATCAAAGAAAGTTGTTTTAAAATATTTACATAATTCGCAAAATGTTATGGATGAATTTCTAAATGAGGTATTATATTAATTTAGCTTAAATCTTTTTTTATTTTAATATGATAATAATTTTTATTTTATAGATTAAACAATATACAATTAATTTTGAAGAACGTAAAATAGTAAGTATATATGGAATATCCCAAGATAAAAATACAAATAATTATCTTGTGGTTCTTAATGATGAATATTTTCGAATGTATTGTGAAATATGTGGTGAAAAATATCCGGATGATTATACATGGTGTAAATCGTGCCATATGAGAGACCTATTTAAAGATTGGACCAGTGGAAATAAAGTAATTGATAACTTAATTCAAGAAATGCAATTAAAAATTGATAGTTCTCATGATATACTATTTGAATGGATACCGTATAATCAATTTGATGAAATTAATGAAATAGGCAAAGGTGGCTTTGCTACAGTATACTCAGCAAAATGGAAAAGTGGCCCATTAAGATTTAATAGTTATAATATTAAAAAATATGTGAGACAGCAGCCAAATATGACAGTTGCTTTAAAGTGTTTACATGACTCACAAAATATTACTAATAAACTAGTGTACTTTTGGATATAGTGAGTGAGTTTATTTTTAAAAGTATACTAATAAATTAATAAAAGATTTTTTTATAACAATATGAACCTTATTAAATGTAATTATTGTTATAAAAATCTTTTATTATCATTACTTATTATTAATATTAGTGTTACTGTGAACTAAAAAAAAATCTTACTAAAAACAATTATTAACTTCAGTTAATAAGTTAATTGTCTATTACTGATATATTGTTATTAAAAAAAATCCTAGAAAATTATTTTATACCAAACAAGAGTCCATCATTCATGAGGAGCTGTGAAATTCATAGCATTCTGTTCATTTTAGTTGGTTTTCAAAATACAGTAGTTGACTCAGTAATTTCGGCATAATTTCAGGTTCAGTTTAGGACAGCAATTCCCGAAACTGAAACTCTGCCGAAAGTCAAAATTCAGGCCGAAATTGTCTGGCCAGCACTATACATTCTGGCTTGCATTGTGAATTTTGTAATGTTTGCTTGATCAATGATAACTTGTCAAGTGATGAACCGACTGATTGGTAATTAAAATATGGGTTTGTCACATGATTGCCGATCAATGTTGCGTTTTTTTAAATTAACATTTTTTTAATTCTTTATTTAAAAATTATTTAATAGCAAGTTATTTTTAATTCTATTATTACTTACTACAAATGTTATAAGTTATTTATTTAATTCTATAATTACTTTATTTATATAATGTTTACATATAATTTAAACTAACTAAATTCTTTATTTAATAGATCGTAAGTTATAAGTTATTTATTATTGCTTATTTATATAATATTTACATGTAATTTAACTAAATTCTTTATTTAAAAAATTATTTATTTATTATTTAATTCTATTATTACTTTATTATATAATATTTACATATAGTTTAAACTAACTAAAATTAACCATGATAAAAAACGTTATTTTAACGTTACTTTAATGTTTTTTTAAATTAACTATGATAATAAAAAATGGTATATAACGTTAAATAACGTTATTTTAACATGTTTTATAATAAAAAATGGTATATGACGTTAAATAACGTTATTTTAACATGTTTTATAATAAAAAATGGTATATGACGTTAAATAACGTTATTTAACATGTTTTATAATAAAAAATGTTATACAGTATGACGTTATTTTAACATGTTTTATGATAAAAGATGTTATATGACGTTAAATAACGTTATTTTAACATGTTTTATAATAAAAGATGTTATATGGCGTTAAATAACGTTATTTTAACATGTTTTATAATAAAAGATGTTATATGATGTTAAATAACGTTAATTTAACATGTTTTATAATAAAAAATGTTATATGACGTTAAATAACGTTATTTTAACATGTTTTATAATAAAAAATGGTATATGACGTTAAATAACGTTATTTTAACATGTTTTATAATAAAAAATGGTATATGACGTTAAATAACGTTATTTTAACATGTTTTATAATAAAAAATGTTATATGACGTTAAATAACGTTATTTTAACATGTTTTATAATAAAAAATGGTATATAACGTTAAAATAACGTTATTTTAACATGTTTTACAATAAAAAAATGTTATATGACGTTAAATAACGTTATTTTAACATGTTTTACAATAAAAAAATGTTATATGACGTTAAATAACGTTATTTTAACATGGTTTACAATAAAAAAATGTTATATGGCGTTAAATAACGTTATTTTAACATGTTTTACAATAAAAAAATGTTATATGACGTTAAATAACGTTATTTAACATTATTTTAACATGTCCTATAATAAAAAAACGTAATTCTAACATGTCTTATAATGGAAAAACGTTGTATAACGTTATTTTAACGTTATTTAACATTTCTTATGATAAAAAAAACGTTATTTTAGCGTTATTTTAACATTTTTTATGATAAAAAATGTTATATAACGTTATTTTAACATGTTTTATAATAAAAGAACGTTATATAACGTTATATAATGTTATTTTAACATGTTTTATAATAAAAGAACGTTATATAACGTTATATAACGTTATTTTAACATGTTTTATAATAAAAGAACGTTATATAACGTTATATAACGTTATTTTAACATGTTTTATAATAAAAGAACGTTATATAACGTTATATAACGTTATTTTAACATGTTTTATAATAAAAGAACGTTATATAACGTTATATAACGTTATTTTAACATGTTTTATAATAAAAGAACGTTATATAACGTTATATAACGTTATTTTAACATGTTTTATAATAAAAGAACGTTATATAACGTTATATAACGTTATTTTAACATGTTTTATAATAAAAGAACGTTATATAACGTTATTTAACGTTATTTTAACATGTTTTATAATAAAAGAACGTTATATAACGTTATTTAACGTTATTTTAACATGTTTTATAATAAAAGAATGTTATATAACGTTATTTAACGTTATTTTAACATGTTTTATAATAAAAGAACGTTATATAACGTTATTTAACGTTATTTTAACATGTTTTATTGTCCGGAGCGAAGCGAAGGACTATATATGTCTACGCACTATGATGATCTATGGAAATAACGTGTAAATTTTCAATCACGTGAGTTTCTCTGTCCAGGAATTCCAAGGCGTTATGCTGCTAATCAGCAGAAAATTACCGGAATTCCAAAGCGTTATGCTGCTAATAATTAGTAGAATATCGCTACATCTTTATTTATTATACCTCGCTCCGGACTTACAACGGTTCCCGTTTCCTAGTAATAAAAGAACGTTATATAACGTTATTTAACGTTATTTTAACATGTTTTATAATAAAAGAACGTTATATAACGTTATTTAACGTTATTTTAACATGTTTTATAATAAAAGAACGTTATATAACGTTATTTAACGTTATTTTAACATGTTTTATAATAAAAGAATGTTATATAACGTTATTTAACGTTATTTTAACATGTTTTATAATAAAAGAATGTTATATAACGTTATTTAACGTTATTTTAACATGTTTTATAATAAAAGAATGTTATATAACGTTATTTAACGTTATTTTAACATGTTTTATAATAAAAGAATGTTATATAACGTTATTTAACGTTATTTTAACATGTTTTATAATAAAAGAATGTTATATAACGTTATTTAACGTTATTTTAACATGTTTTATAATAAAAGAATGTTATATAACGTTATTTAACGTTATTTTAACATGTTTTATAATAAAAGAATGTTATATAACGTTATTTAACGTTATTTTAACATGTTTTATAATAAAAGAATGTTATATAACGTTATTTAACGTTATTTTAACATGTTTTATAATAAAAGAATGTTATATAACGTTATTTAACGTTATTTTAACATGTTTTATAATAAAAGAATGTTATATAACGTTATTTGACGTTATTTTAACATGTTTTATAATAAAAGAACGTTATATAACGTTATTTGACGTTATTTTAACATGTTTTATAATAAAATTAAGAAAAATTCGCAATTCTTGCGAATTTTTCTTTTTTTTAAGGACAGCCCTTCGGGCAGATTTGTTATTTACTTGATGTTCCAATATCTACTGCGCCACCCAAAGTGCAATACAAGATCTTAGAGAATGCGAAATGAAAATAACAGCTAATACATAAAATATTTAAATGAACATGAATTTTCAATCATATTACTTAAGGGTTTTATATCTAAGAATCCTTGGATAAATTAGTTTTTAACTGTAAATAAAAATATTGGAAAAATTAAATTTTTGTTTTGTGCAAGAACAAAAATTGATTGACATAATATTAAAAAATGTGATTTATTCGTGATCTATCAAATTAACATTCATCTTTAGTAGCACAGTTAAATTCAGTGCAAAAAGTTAACATTATGATTGACTGTCTATGTACTGTACATGTACATGTACAAGTACATAAGTTATATAAAGATTTGATGGACCTTTTTTTACCAAAAAGGAAATTTTTTTCAATTTCATGGCAATTCTGCATGTGGGTAAATATCAAATTAAGAAACGATGTACATATATTCGAATTAATAAATTTGATAAATTTATAAAATGATTGACAAATGATTGACATAAAAATAACTACTTTTGTAAAAAATGCCCAACAAAAGATTATCTCTGTGTTAATTTTTGAATGAGGTATTTTTATGAATTAATTTGACTTATTTTTTAATATATTTATATTTTTTATAAATTAATAGGTTAAAGAATATTCAATAAATCAGAACGATAATAATATTCTCAAAATATATGGAATATCTTAAAATCCTAATAGTAAAGAATATATTATTGTTCTTGAATATGCAAAAGGTGGAAGTTTTGATAATTGGATGAAAAATAACTATAAAATTTTTTCTTGGGGAATTAAAATGAACGTATTACTTGGTATTAGTAATGGTCTTAAATGTATTCATCAAAAACAAATGATTCATCGTGATTTACATACAGGAAATATTTTATTTTTTGCAAATGGCATAAATTTTGATAGAAATATATTGTCTATTTCAGATATGGGATTATGCGGAAAAATTGATAATATAGATGAAACAAATGTTTATGGAGTTATGCCTTATGTAGCTTCTGAAGTATTAAGGGGAAAATCTTATACTCAAGCAGCAGATATATATAGTTTTGGTATGATTATGTATTTTGTAGCAACTGGAAAACAACCTTTTGCTGATCGTGCTCATGATGAATTTTTAGCATTAGAAATATGTAAAGGAATTAGACCTGAAATTAATGAGCTAGGAGTGCCAAAGATTTACGTTGATTTAATGAAAAAATGCTGGGATTTGAATCCGGGCAATAGACCAAACTCTATTGAAATATATGCCCAGTTTGAAGAGATAAATAGAATGCAGGGTATGCTTAACGTTACTGCAATATCAAATGAAAACAAAACTACAGAAATAAATGAAAATGAAATTACTAAAACAAATGAAAATAAAATAACAAAAGCAGATGGAAATGAGAGTATTATGAATATTAATGAGATAATTAGAAAAGCAGAAGAATTCAGAATAGCAAATCTTTCATCCATCAAAAATAACCAATTGCCCGCTTATAATCAGTATAGCTTTACATCTAAATTGCTTAATCCTTTTACGAAAGGTCTTTCCGATTGTTTAGACTGTCAAATAAAATAAAATATGCAGAAAAAAAATTTAAGTTCTATATAAAGTAAGTTATCATAATAATAATATTTTGGTATTCATTTTTTCTAGTAAGAGAATTATTTTTTTTTTTAACGAGACAATATATTTTATTTTCTTATTTTCTTTAGTGCATATTACTAATAATTAATAATGCTAAATCCTTTAAACAATTCACTTATATTTACAAATTCAGTTAATAATTTATTCTAAATATAAGGACTAATCCCGAAATATTGTTCTATTTTTCTGTTATTTCTTTATTAATCATATGTACTAAATAATAGTTAACCATATCTTTTGACAAATAGTAACATATTTTATTAACTACAATTTTATTATTTTATATTAGTATTTATATCTTTATTTAGGTTTTTTCCCAATTGGTTTTTTTTTCCAATTGGGTTTTTTCCTGGCAAACTGAAATTGCTAAATTTTAGATAATATTGTTAAATCATATTTTTTGTATTTTTTATTAATAAATTCATATTTATAAAAATTAAATCACTGTTTCTTACAATTTTAATTGTGATTGAGTATAGTTTTTTAATGAAATTGTAATTTTAAAACTTTATTGAACTGAACTAACTGATAGATTATCTCTTAAATTCAAAGACATTCTATAATAATCAAGAGAATGGGTAAATTTCTTATTTTGTAAGCACTAAATATTATTTTCACCATAAAAATTTTTTACAAGTATTATTCATACTAAAATAAAGTTAATTATACAGTATACTATAAGTATTACATAATGAAAAATACTCTATTGATTCTAGAGCCAAAAATTATGAAATTAAATAATAATTTAAATTAATTATACGCTACAAATATTAATAAACCGATAAAATCTGACTTCTTTTAACGGCTAATTTTATTTTAAAAAAAAATTTTCATGGATAAATAATTCATTAGATTTGTAATTATTAATTAAAATTGACAATACGGCACTTTTTAATGTTCAATTTTTTTTTAATTGAATGTCAACAATGACTTTTCAATATTATTATTTTCCATCGCAAAAAAAGGTGAAAAAGTTATATTTTTATTTTTATTTTTATTAAACAGTAATAGTTAGCGAATACAAATTTTATAAACATATCAAAAATGAAAAAGTAAAATAAAAAAAATGAACTAAACTATCAGAAGAATCTACTTCGACGGTGGGGCAATTAAATACGAAACTATTAAAGATATAACCAACTACACCTAAAAACCATTTCTTTAATTAACCCACTACCTCCCATACACTAGCCGAAACTTGGTAAGTTGAAGCCCACCCTGCAGAAGAAAGTAAAATTGACCCAATAAAATTATATAAATCAAGCTACTAAAATCTACGATGGTGCTACAAAGTAAGATTAGTATAAAATTCTATTATATTTTTACCAAAATAAATGTAATTCCTAACACTATCTAAAGAATCATAATGAATAATATTATTATTACTACTATTATTACTAGGTAATGAACGAACGCTTTTGAATTCTAATTTTTTCTTTTTAGTTAACCCCATAGAACGTTTAAATTCCTTCAAATGTGAACACCTCGGAATCCAAACTTCTTCAAATATTTCATTAAAAATAAACTGCCTCATTTGAATTAAAACATCGACAACATTTTTCTTTGTAGTCCAAGAACTTAACAGTTCTGTAAGTGACATAGGTATAATTCCTTTAAGAAGATCGATAAAAGTAAACATGTTAGGGTCATAAGATATATCCCATATATCAAGCGCCATAAGAGCATTGAAGTCTTGTATATTATCATTATATTCTAATATCCAAGTCAAGAGATGATTAATAGTTTTATCTCTAATGTTGTTAATAATATCATAATGACCACTACACGTCCAGACATGATTAAAGGTTTCGTCATGTAATCCACATATAGGGCACATCCAACCATCATATAAGTCAAGCAATGATTTCTTCATCTGTTCAATTGTTGGAATTTCTTCAATTAACAAGTGAACTTTTTGAGCTTTCGTTTTAGAAGAAGAAACAGAAGTTTCATTGTTATTTATATCACAATTTAAACAACTAAATGTGGATGTCCAGTCAACTTCTAACGTGCGATATTTAGAATTTCTATTTAAATTAATAAATTTCTCTAAACCTTTGTAGTTGCATATGTTTTTCAAAAATGAGCGCAGCTTATTTTCAATAATAATTCCATTCCAACAAGGAAGAACTTTCATCATACAAGCATCACGTCTAAAAACTATATAGCGATCTTGATCAGTATGCGCAATTTTTGCCAAATTATCTACATAATTATTACCCATATCATCACCATGAGCAACTACCTTAAACATTTCTACATGCAAATTCAATGTTAATATAATTCTACATAAAATAGCCCATAAGAAATTATTATTAGCCTTAAAGTATTCACGTGAGGTTTGAGAAAATCTTGATTTCTTTAATTTTTCAAATTGAGTAATTATGTTAAGCGAATCTGTGTTAATTCTAACTTTACTATTTTTTGGAACAACGCTTAATGCTAAAAGAACAGCTAATAATTCTCCTCTATATGCAGAAGGCCATTTATCAATAGTAGAATAAAATTCGACGTGAGGTATATCAAACAAATCACTAATCTGAGCGAAGGCGCAACTAATACTACACTGTTCAGTACCTAATTCAATTAAAGATCCATCAGTGTAAAATTCAAAAATATAATAATTATTGTTGTCAAAAGGAGCTAATATTCGTTGTATAGTTAACAAGTCATTTCTTGAAGTTGAAGAATCTAATAAATCCAAAATTATATTATCTTGTAATTGTAGAGAAATCACGTGATTTTGCGTTAACGCTCTTTGTAAAATATCATATTTCTTTTTTGCAAAATCAAAAATGTCAAAAATGTTAAATTCGATTAAATTTGTAGATTGAATAGATGTAAATTGAGAATCAGTCAACAATGGTACTAAACATTCCCAGTCAGCAGAAAAAGTACAAGGTGATCGTGTTGATAATGAAGCATTAGCAGCACATCCATATTCCATACATTGATATATATATATAAGTATGTGTATCAGTACATTGCGACATATCAATATGAAAATGTTTAATAACAGGTCGTTGTGTTTCATCTATTCCTTGAATTTTTCCAATAACTACAGAGTTAAATTGTGAATTATAACATGCAATTAAAGATCTATTTTTCTTAATAATATCATATGATCGAGTCTCTTCCACGTTATCAATACGAGCGCTGAATAATTGTGTTATACTATGATTCAAATGAACACTATCAAAAGTAATTAAAGTTCTAATATCTGTATACCATTTAGCAACTTTATGTCGTGAAGAGAAGGGAATATAAGCCTTAATAAGTATTTCTTTCCATAATAATAAACGAGATTTGTCACCTGAAATAATTTGATCTAAAAATAAAATTTTCTTTTCACGAAGTCTCTCCCTATGTTTAGAATAATATGCATTATCTACCACGTCTTCTAAAGATGGTCATCGGTCCTAAAGACCATTGGTCTCCCCGGTCCTACATGCAAAAAGACCGGACCGCGTAGGACCGCAGTCTTTTGCGGTCCTCGTGATCATCCAATGGATCAACAAGACTGACGGTCTTTTTTAGGACCGCAGTCTTCAAAAGACCGATCAATATTATTAATAGATCAGCTAAATTATCTGATCTATTTTTTTATTTTTTTAATCACTTTTTTTTAGGTAGTAGGAACGGGACTAGAAATGCCCCTATAAGTAGTTTCCTTAGTTACTTTGACCGTGACTAACTCTTCCTTCCTTCCTTTTTTTAGAATTGTTTTTTAGAAAGGAGGAATAGGACTAAATGCCTCGGTAAATGGATTGTTTTCTTTCTTTTTATTTTCTTTAATCATTACTAATTTTTTCTTTTTCTTTATTATTAGACTACTTTTTTTAGATAAAAAAAGTCGATTCATTTTTATATTCCATCTTTTTTCCGTAAAAGGCTCATATTTCTGGAATTAATAACCTTATATTACGGAATTTATCAAATTATTTACATTTCGTGAATGGATTCGTGAAAGACTCATTTTTATGGAGTTTTTTCAGAAATAACAGATAAATTTTTTATGGGTAGGAATGGAACTAGAAACGTCTTGGTTTCTTTAGCCGTTACTAACCCTTCCTTTCTTTTTTTTTTAGAATTGGTTTTTTTAGGAAAGACGAATGAGACTAGAAATGAAATTTTTTTCTTTTTTTTTTTAGGTTTTTTAGGAAGGGGGAATAGGACTAAATTCCTCAATTTCTTTTAGTTTCTTTGTCACTAATTCTTTCTTCTTTTCTTTTTTTTAGGGCCACTTTCTTTTAAGAACCAGGATGGGACTCCAGAGATGGGATTATAAAACAAAAGATAGAGGAAAACTTAACATTTGGAAAAAAAAAGTCTCGGTAAATGATTTTTATTCTTTTATTTTTTATAGATTCTTTAACCGTTGCTAATTCTTTCTTTTTTTTAGAATCAATTTTTTTTTTATGAAGGAGGGATAGGGTTAGAAACTCCTTGACGCAATTTCAATGTTGTATTTTATATTTTTCATAACAATATTAAATAGCATTAATAATTTGAAAGGATAATAGTAAAAACAATTATAGTATCATTAAATAAAAAAAATTAAAAATTTAGCACTAACAACAATAACAAATATTTATTGATAAGTTTTACTTTATTTAACTACACCTAAAAATTAGTAAGATAGCTAGTTATTTGAATTATTCAACCTTTCCTTGTTCTAACCATGACTTTAAACACAAACATGCCCGTGCTGTTTCTGGATGCAACTGATTTCGTGTCTGAGTTATCTGTTTTCCAGCGACCGAAAAAAATTGCTCACAAGGAACAGAGGTAGACATTATAGTTAGATAATCCCGAGCCATTTTTGCCAATACTGGAAATTCAGTTGCATGAATTTTCCACCAGTCTAATGGCATTACTTCATTACCAGGAGGATGGGAATCAAAGTAAATATCTAATTCATTTGAAACTAATTGTTGAGTTTGATTAGGCATGAATAAGTCCTGAAAATAGCTTCGTGTTTCCAATAATGATAAACTAGCAAGTCGACGTCGTACAGTAGTAGTTTGAGAAACAGGTGTAGTTAATTCTTGATAATTAGCCATTAATTCTTGAATTGGCTGAAATACTTCCTCTCGTGACATATTTCCATATGATGATTTTTTGTATCTAGGATCAAAAAATGCTGGAATATGTAAGGACTTGTTAAATTGCCCAAAATAATTATTAAAAACACGTTTCATTTCATTTATTTGGGCTTGCAACTTATAATCATCATTTCGAGATTTTTCCAAGTGATTTTTAATACCAAAAAAAAGCCATTTAACTTCCCCAATTGTTGGATAACTGGAAGCAGATATAACTTTTGTTATTAACGCAAATGGTGCTAATAATTCCAATAAATCAGCAAGAATTTCCCATTCTTCTTCAGTTGGCCAATTATTTGTTAATGTTTGGAGATTTGAAACCAAATGCGCTAAAAGTGGCTTAATTTCCAATGCCCTTTCAATCATATAATATGTATAATTCCACCTTATTACAATGTCAGGAAGTGGAGTTTTAAAATCAATATCCTCAACTCTAAAATATTCTTTTAACTTATCCATTTGTTTGGGAGAATTTCTAACTGTACTAATAAAATTACGTAACTTTTTGACAGATTGAGGTATAATATGTATTTCAAGTGCTGCACTTACAACTAAATTTAAGATGTGAGCAGCACAGCGATAATGTTGAAAAGTTGACAATTCAAGAGTTTCTTTAATTTGACGAGTTGCAGCTATCATTTTTGCTTCATTATCGCTGGTAATTCCAATTAATTGATTTGTAACTTGAAATTCATTTGTAATTTCTTAAACAGCATCTTTAATCGTGGGTGCATCATGTGGTGAAGGAATATATAAAACATCTAAAACAAAATGCTCAAATTGCCAATTATCATTGATAAAATGAATAGTTACGGCCAAAATACCTAGTGCATTAATGGAAGTCCACATATCCATTGTGAGTGAAACTTTAGATGTTAAAAGTTGAAGATTATTAGAAACTTCCTCTCTTGATTTTTTAAATTTTGAAATTATCATTTCTTTTAAAGTATGTCGTGATGGTAATTTATATCTAGGCTGAACTGCTAACATAAATTTCTGAAAACTTAGATTTTCAACGAGGGTAAATGGCTGCTGATCAATGATGACCCAATTAATCAAAAATGCGTGTTTTTCCTTTTGTTCTTCAGCTGACCATGGTTCTAAAGCTACGTCGGCAAAATTATGAAGATTTACATATACATTATTGTGTTTTGCTTTTAGGTGACGTTCAAGAGTAGTTGTAGAATTATTTGCTGAAAGAAAACATTCACCAATATTGCAATGAATATATTTTATAAGTTGTTCATCTCCCTCTTGATTTTTTTCAATTTTTTCTTTTCGTGTGAAGAACTTCCATATTGGCGAAATTATAGGGCTAGCCACCTTTATATCTGTTATGGTTTCTTCTACTTCATCTATACTTTCATCATCTTCAGGATTAAAGATAAACTCATCTTCAATAAAAATATCAGAAAAAGCTTCATTTTCACTTTCATCTATAATTTCTATTAAAGATGAATCTGCCATCTTGAAATAAAACGATGTGGCGAGATGTAAATTTTAGATCTCGTTAATCATAATATCGATAAAACTTAATTAAGTAAATGAAATTTGTCAATCATTAATTGGACAATTTTTTCCGTTCAAAAAAAGAATTGATCGATTACTTATTTATTTTGGAGCTAAATAAATTACAGCTATTTTAATATTCCCAAAATTAATTTTTGCAAATTTTTTAACTCAGATGATTGATAAATGTTTATTATATAATTCATAATTATTAAATGTAATCTAAGAAAAGAAAAAAAATTATTAGTAATCTGCTGTTGCTACAAAACATTATTATATTGAATGTTTGAAAAAAAAAAATCTCACAAAAATTACTTACTGAAACTAAGATTCTGTATGGTTTCTTAAAAAAAGAAAGGAACACCTATCAAATCAAGGCGTTTATAGTCCTAATAATTTCTAAAAGAAGAAAAGGTTAGTGATGGCTAGCTAAAGAAACAGAAAAGAAATAAGGAAACATTTACTCACAAAATCAAATTGTTTTTAGAGTACGTTCCTAAAAAGAAAAGGAAGGTTAATAAAGGTTAACGTTAAAAAAACAAAAAAAAAGTGTTTTTTAGAGTTATTAATGATTAATAATAGAAAATAAATAAATAAAATATTACCAACCAAATCAAAAAATCTTTCTACAGTTCCTAAGAAAAAAGAAAGAAGGGTTAGTAACGGTTAAAAGAAACTAAAAGAAAAAAAATTCTACTTACCGACGCAAATATTCCACTTTCCAAGGTAATTCTAGTCCCATTTCTGCTTCCTAAAAATACGAACCTAAAAATAAGAAAAAGGGTTAGTAATTGTTAAAAAATCAAAAAAAATTAAAACTAATTAAAGGTAAGACAATTAAATTTTACTTCCCTAATCACAGACGAGTGGATGTAATAAATCGAGATAATAAGAGAATGATATTCTTTTTGGCAAGTAATTAATAGTGCTTAGTGAGTTAGTTACTTAGTTTCCTTTCCAGTTCGTTGGGATTTATTTAACCCTTCTTTGTCATATTATATTATATAGTTTTATTTATTTCGCCATTATCTTTTATAGTCATTTTTAGAGTCCCGAATTGTTCTTAAAAAAAGAAAGAAAAGGATTAGTTAGTGATGGTTAAAGAAATTACTAAAAAAACAAAAAAAAATCCACTCACAAAAGCTACATATCTAAAGTCCGAATAGTTCCTAAAAAAAAACAAACGGAACTATAAAGAAATCTAAAATAAAGAAATTAAAAATATAAAAAAAAAATAGTCTGTAGGTACTAGTACCTTCTTAGTATATAATATAAATATATATATTTTTTTTGTTTAATACAAGAAACATTTACTAGAGTAAAAAAAAAAAAAAAAAAAAAATTATAAGACGGACCGATGGTCTTTTGGTCAGTCTTAGGTCGGTCCCCGAAACGGTCCTACTGCGCCACAAATAATCAGGACCGTGGTCCGGTCCTACGAAGACCAGGACCGGTTGAGACCGGACCACGTAGGACTGAGTAGGACCGTTGACCATCTTTAACGTCTTCCAAAGGAATTTTACCACCTTTAATTGTTGGAAAAGTATTAATATCTAAATTTTCTAACGAAATATTATTATCGTAGCATAATAAAAGCATATTAAGAATATAATTATTTTTTCGTGTATGCAGAACACGATTACAGTCAACTCCCTCTATAGTCACTCCCGTTATAGTCACATTCTACTATATAGTCACACCAGTTGAATGTTCAAAACACTTTATTATTAAAATCTATCCTATATAGTCACAATCTATCTATAGTCACTATCACACCTATCCTCAAAAATCTTATATTAAAAAGAACCGTTTATAATCACAGTTATATAAAGAATATATTAAATAACTTGGCATCTAATAATCGTACAAAGATGTATCATAGCTTGTTAGAATCGTCTCACTGAGACGAATCGAATGGTGGTAGTTTTATCCTTTTCCGACCACTGGCTGACGAGTTATTCAACAAAATGTTAAACATCGGCATTATAATATTTCTTGATTTACGTTTACTGCGCCATTTAACATTTTGCTAGATTTCTCAGTACCTAGTGATTGTAAAAAGACGATTTATAGCTCGTTGGAATCGCCTCATCGAGACGAATCGAATGGTGGTAAGCTCATCTCTCTGTGATCAATATTAACGGAGTTATTACTTAAAAACCATTTAATATTTTTTAATTTCGGAAATTGATCTAGTGATTGGATTTCGATGTATCTTATACCATTAGATTCGTCTCATCAAGACGAATCGAATGGTAGTAAGATCGTCTTTCTAGGATCAATATTGGCAGAGTTATTACACAAAAACCATTAATATTTTTTTAATTTCGGAAATTAATCTAGTGATTGGATTTCTATATATTTTATACCATTAGAACCGTCTCATCAAGACGAATCGAATGGCGGTAAGATCATCTCTCTACGATTAATATTGGCGAAGTTACGATACAATAAAGTTTTAAGTATAATTCTGGCTAAAATTATGTTAATTTTTGGCCGGAATTATGATATACAAATATAAGAAATTTTTTATATAGTCACATCTCTTTATAATCACCAAATATGGACTGTCCCAAATGTGTAACTATAAAGAGAGTTGACTGTATAAGGAAGTTTTTCTATTAGTGGGCGCGATGTCCATAATTGATCCTGTAAGGATTTTAAACGAATTTCAGTAACTTTTCCTAAGAGACCATTGTCGTTAAGTTGAATACAAAAATCCGTAATTTTAGCTTGAAGTTGATTGTCGTAAAAATCTCTATATCCATATATATAAGGATTATCAAGTATAGCGTTAGGCGCAGAATGAGCGAATTTTAATTTGTTTTTAAACATCCTTCTAAAAGGAATAATTAAAGTTTCTGTTTGAGTTTTTGATAAAGCCATTACTTGCGACCAGTATTCAACTCTCGGGACGATAATTCTATTAAATATATATAAAATATGTTTATCAGTAATCTTCTTCCTGTACATAAGATTAACTAAATGGTCTATTTCATTCTTGATCTTGAACATCAAATAATTTGCATCAAGTTCAATATTAAAATACACTCCCAGGATACGCATAGGTTCGTGTGGATGTTTGGCTTTAATATTAATTTCTTCACGACCAAACTTGATTGAAATTTTGTCATTGTAATTATGAGAATATTTACGCTTCTCAGTTGTAGTTCTCATCATAAGTTCAGACTTTTCTTTGTTAATTTGAATATCATTAAGGCGATAAAATGTATCAGCGATGTATAACATCTTTTCCAATTTTGATTTTTCATCAGTAATCCATTGAGTATCATCCATATACGCCATAATGGAAACATTTTGTTGATTAAGAACACCTTCATCTTGAACAACTGATTTTGATATACAAGAAATATTATATCCCAATTGTTGTTTATCAATTTCTGCTAAAAGAGGATCGTAGTAAATACACCAAAGCAACGGTGAAATTACTTCTCCTTGATCTATTCCGGTCAAAACATCATAAGGTGCAGTTTTTCTATATGCAGTGATTACTTGA
Organism: Rhizophagus irregularis; assembly: GCF_026210795.1. Lineage (NCBI taxonomy): Eukaryota > Fungi > Glomeromycota > Glomeromycetes > Glomerales > Glomeraceae > Rhizophagus > Rhizophagus irregularis. Next base: position 724,365 of record NC_089444.1, on the reverse strand, counting down.
TTTTTTCTATCTTTAAAAAGTTCTAAAATGAGGGATGAAAAATCGTTAGGAATTTTAATTCTATCCATCGCTTTTTGAGTTGAAAGATGTTCACACGATCATAAGCCTTTCCCATATCCTGAGAGAGTATCCATAATTCATTATTATTATCAATTGAATCTTGAATAACTTCGTTCATAATCCTGATCGGTTCAAATGTAGATTGTTTAGGCAGACCCGCGAATTGGTTCACCTTTAATACGTTATTATCTTTCAAAATATTTGCTAAATGACGATTTAGCAAAGAAATAAGTGCCTTTCGAGTGGTTTCTAAAAGAGTAATAGGGCGAGAGTTTGATAATTCACAATTAAAGGGTTTAGGTTTAGCAATGGGAAAGGCTGTCGCTTCTTTCCATTGTTTTGGTAAATATCCCAATTCTATAATCTTACAAATTAAATAATATAAAATATGATTACAATCATCACTTAGATGTTTCAACATTTCATTCGACACGCCAGAAGGTCCTGTCACTTTTCCATTAGATAGTTGTCGAATAATGTCTAACCATTCATCATAAGATGGAGCGTCCATAATGCTAGAATATATATTTTCGTTAATATGAGGCTGTGGTTTATATTGTTCTTTCCATCTGCCTTGTATTGGTTTCTTTCTGTTAACAGAACCCGCCACTGTTTGAAAATGATGATTTGTTTCATCCATCACTTGATTCTCATCTGTAATTAAAACTTCATTACCATTATGATCTTTCTTATAAATTTTTTCAATTGAAATGGAAACCATTTCTTTTTCTGTAATAGATTGAATCATCCTTCCTTGATCATCTTTATAATTATCACATCGCTTCTTGATGTTAGAGATAATTTGCCCTTGTTCCATAATGTTGAGTTCAAGTTTAAAAACAATTCTCAATTGTTTCCTAATTTCATTAAGTTCATCAAGATAACTATGGAACTGATCATTATCTAAAAAGGTAAAAATAGTGTCAGAAGTAAATAACTCATACTTGTCTTTTAATTTAATTATCGTGTTTTGATAATTAATCCATTTGTCGATCATTTCCTGATTTGGATAGTTTCTTAATCCTGTAATACATGAACGGATATCTTGAATACGATTAATAATATATCTTAAGTCAATATAGACGGACAACTTTTTCTCAGGAGCACATTTGAATTTCTGTTTTATAACCTTTTTGTTTCTAATATTTTCGTTAGCAGATTTCATTATAAGTTGTCTAAGAGAATCCCACACATGATCAACATGTTTTCTTTTCGTGATCGATCGATCCATTAATTTGAGTCTTTCGATTTCATGATCCAAACCAGCACGGAAATTATCCCAAGTAAATTCATCATCTTCCTGATCCATTTCATCATATAAAAAGACAGTATAAGTTATTTTCTTTTTATTTTTATTAATCTTAGGTAAAGTTTTTCCTATAAATAATTGTGTATCAAGCGATAAAGTGACAGTATTATGATCCGTTGTAAAATGATCATTTTCTATTACAGTACTATTCAAACTTTGGCCAAGTATTGGTAATGAAGCCCAAATATAATCTATTCTTGATTTTTCATTAGAATCATTAGGCAGAATATAAGTATATATATTTTCGTCATCTTCGTTAAATATCGGAATTGTATCTAAAAGGTGTCTGTTTTCTAGCATTTTGAACAATTTGAAATACCATCTATTATTAACAAATGACATCAAGTATTTTCTATAATTAATATTGAAATCACCCATAATGATTATTTCCATATTTTTGTTTTTCGCATCATCGATAATATTTTCTATATATTGATATAGCTCCTCAATTTGTGTTCTTTCTTTTTTATTAGCATTAATGTACACCTGAATTAACCTAACATTTTTCTTTTGACTAAAATTTAAGTCCAAATATAAAACACGGCCTTTGTGACCAACCGCTGTAAACGGTCGAATATCAAGCACGAAAAGATGATAAAATTCAACCACCAAATGTAATTATTAAATATTAAGAACGAACAAATTAATCGTGGATTGGCGTAGATGGATAAATAATTAGCCGAAAAGGATAAACATTTAGGAAGAGTAATGATCTACATGATGTAATATTTATTGGATGATTGACAAGGAACCAATAGGATAAATAGAGTCGATCAATTGCGGCTTAGCAATCTTTAACAATAAGAACGATAAGAAAGAATAATTATAAGCCACAAAAGATAGATTATAAGCAAAACACATAAAGCGAATTAAAAGAACATATAAAATAATGTCAGAAAGATTAAAGAACATAAAATAATATAAAAGATAATATAAAAAGATAATACAAAGATGTTATAAAAGATAATATATATATATAAAAGATAGCATATTAAAAGATAGTGTATTTAAAATACAGATAGTATATTAGAAAGATAGTTCAAAGATAATATGTAAAAAGAACATAAAAGATAGTATATAGATAGAATAGAAAGTAGCATAAAATTTGTATAAAAAGAGAACGGAATTCAAAATAATTCCACAGTTCGCATCCACAGAACTCAATAAAAATATAAGTTTCATTTAATTATTTGTTAATGAAGTATAATTTTAATTAAAGGTAATAGGTTCGCCCTAAACTTTAATTAATGTTCGCTTAATTAAATTTAATTGAATAAAATGGAAATTTCAAGATGAATTAAATATACACTTTTGAAAAGTGATAATTCGTAGCGAGAGCTATCGAAGTTTGAAATTAAAGGTAAAAGTGGATATAATTTGGGGAAAATTTAGAGAAGTAAATTTTATTTTATATCGTTTAATGTTTTATATTACTAACGCTATTTATGTTGTGAACCAAGAATGTTGTTGTATATTGTTGTTGTGCGTTGATTGTATTATTTGTTAATTATGCCGTTGATTATTTGCTTGTTCGTTTAATTGTTCGTTCGTTCGTTTATTCGTTCGTTCGACCATGAGAATGCCTGTTCGATGTGGCAACTCTGTAAATTGATGACAGAGGGAATAGGGGGATCTCACCGCTTTATGGACAAATATATCGTATTTATCGCTAACGATAATTCCTACGCCTTGACCTTTACCCCCTTGTTGTGAATAATCAAAATAACCATGGAAACCAAATTGTTGTTGCCATATTTTCAATTGTCGATATGAAAGATTAGTCTTGGCTAATCCATATATGTCAATATCATTATATATTATTCATCACATCTAATGTAAAAATTAATTTGTCTTTACTAAGGGTACGAATATTCGTAGTAGCTATTTTCGTTATTGAAGAATTTTTTAAAGAATTTTTTGTAATAATTGGGTTGTTATTTTCTATTTGGGGGAAATTTTTTTGTTGTTGTTGAGAAGAAGAAGGGAGAAAATTATTATAATTATTCATCATTAAAAATAATTAAACGACAGAATCATCAAAAACTTCATCATTATCCCCCAATAATGATGAAGCTGAAGGGCCGCCAGATATCATATTGTAAAGAGATGAAAGTAAGGATTTAGTTTCCTGGTGATTTTGTTGTATTTGCTTTTGTTGGGCAACAATACTTTGGATATTTTGATCAGATTTTTGGAATTGTTGCGATTGAATAATAGACTTATTCGCAAGTTCATCTTCATCTTCACTTGATTCAGAATCACTTTTACAGCGTCTTTTCACTTTAACTTCTGCAATATTATCAGATTGTTGATTTTTCTTTTTCTTACTAACTGAAACTGGATGCGCTTTATCACATTTAAGCGCTTGTTGAGCCGTGACAACTTCACCAATTTGCTTGCCAGTATCGCTAATGAGTGATTCCATATTGAGCAATTTATCTTCAACCTTCCTTATGGTGTTAATAATTTGTTTCTTGAATTTTAAAAACATCGGATGGTTATTAAAATCTTCATTATCATCCTCATCATTATCATGATTGCTGCGAGCTCTTCCTTGATCACGTGATCCTGAGGGAATATTCTTATTAGACTTAGAACTATTTCTGGGCTTTTGTTTAGATTTAGCCACATTGTGACACGCCGCCCATAGGATATTAAAATAAAATATCGTATGTTGCCACCGACGTGTTGAGTTCGTATAATATCTATGCTTGGTTTAAAATAAAATTTAGTTACAAAACATTAATAAACTATTAATTAAAATAATTAATGTGGCACTTTTTACTCATAAGAAAAAGGCAAAAAGAATGTGTTGGTTTTTATTAAAGGCGAATTAAAAATTTTATTATTTTTTTTTTAAAAATTGAACTGCGGAATTTCCTATCGAAATCCACTTGTATTTATACATTTTAAGAAAATCATTTCTACTATCTACTACTCTTTCTCTCTATCAAAATTCTAAGAATAATAAGAAATAAAAGATGTATTATCATATGACTTTCTTGTTACACTAAACTAAACTATAAATATAATTTTATTGGCTAATTATTTATCCATCGGCTAAATGTTTATCCGTCACTTACTGCGCCATGTGACTTGTCACGTGACTTTTGTATTCCCAACCATTTCTTCTTGTGTAACCATATCATGTGACCTACTGCGCCACAGGATTTACTGCGTCATTTATTTATTATATTTTCAGTTATTACATTTATCCTCCTCTTAAAAAATTTATGTCCCATAAATTAAGAATCGAATTCGGGTCTCAAACTTATTATATTACTATATATGGTTCAAATATTTCTCTATCAAAATATTCCTTTAATAATTCTCCATTTACTGGTCTTCTTAAAATTCTTCCATTTAATTCTTTAATTTTGTACGATCCATTTATTATTACTTCATGTATATAATACGGTCCCTTCCATTTTTCTTCTAGTTTTCCTGTATGTGTTTTGTATTTCGCCGCATCAAAGTATAATACTTTATCTCCTATTTGAAAGTTTTGTTTTCGTTTTCCAATTTTGTCATGATATTTCTTTTGTTGTTCTTGTGCTTTTTCAATATTCTTCTTTGCTTCATGTCTTTTTATTGGTAATTCTTCTATTATATGTTCTATTCTTTTAATCATTGTAATTCCTTTAACTTCTTCATCATTCGGTAATATTACTCTTCTTCCATAAGTCAAATAAAATGGTGTCATTTTACTTGATTTCTGTATTTTACTTCTATATGCAAACAATATTGGTGCTATTCTTTGATCCCAATTTTTATCTTCATATTCTCTATTTCTATATATCGTTAACTTTTCTTTTACTAATTTCGCCAATGATTCTATTAATGTTTTATTAAATCGTTCTACTAATCCATTTGTTTTAGGGTGATAAGGAGTCGAGAATTTATGTTGAACATTAAATTTTTCTGTAAGATTTTTAGTTAATTGATTATTAAATTCCGATCCATTATCTGTAAGTATTTTCTTTGGACATCCATGTCGACAAATTATTTCTTCATAAATGAATTTTGATATTTCTTTTGCATTTGCTTCTTTTATTGCTTTTGCTTCTGGCCATTTCGTAAAGAAATCTATTGCTACTACTATATATTTATTTCCTTCTTCTGTTCTTGGTAATGGTCCTATTACATCTATTCCAATCATATGAAAAGGTTCTTTTACTTCTATTGGATGTAATTCATGTAACCCTTGTGGATTATTTCTTCTTTGACAATTATCACAACTTTTTACATATTTTTCTACATCTCGTTTCATATTCTTCCACCAATATTTTTCCTTTACTTTTTCATATGTAGCTTGAATCCCAAAATGTGCTGATAATTCATGATCATGCATCATATACATTATTCCTTCTAATTCAAATCTTCTTATTACTCTAAATTTATTTTCATCTTTAATTTTATATAAAACTCCATTTTCTTGTACGTATTTTTCTTCTTTTTCTATATTCTTTACAATTTTATCATATTCTTTTTCATCCATTTGTTAATAAATTTTCTATTTCGTTTTCAAATGGTAAAATAAATTTTATTTCTTTATCTTCAAATAATATGCAATGATAATTTATATTTGTATGAATTATAAATATATATATTTCTAATCCTATTCTTTCAACCATTTTTTAATTTTATTTATCTCGTTATTCATTACTATTTATTATTTTCTAAACTTTTATCTTTCTCATATTAACCTTGACATCGCATCAGCATTCTTATTTTCTTTTCCTGGTCTATGTATTATCTCAAAATCATATTGTTGTAATTCCATCATCCATCATCCTCTTCTTCCTTTAGGAACTTTTGATGTACTTATAAATCCTTTTAATGCTGCATGGTCTGTTATTACTTTAAATTTTCTTCCAAATAAATATTTATAAAAATATTTTATTCCCCAAAATACTGCTAAACATTCTAATTCTGTTATCGGATATCTCTTTTCTGCATTTACTAAACTTCTACTTGCATAACTAATAACTATTTCTCTATTATTTTCATCTAATTGTTCTAATATAGCTCCTAATCCTTCTCCTGATGCATCTGTTATTAATATAAATTCTTTTTCAAAATTTGGATGTTGTAATATCGGATAATTTATTAATTTTTCTTTTAATTCTTCTAATGCTTTTTGTTGTTTATCTGTCCATACAAAAGGAACATTCTTTCTCGTTAATTCCATTATTGGTTTTACTATTTTTGAATATCCTTTCACAAATTTTCTATAATATGAACATAATCCATTTATTTCTCTTATTTGTTTGATATTCTTTGGCAGTTTTAAATTTTTAATCTTCTCTATTTTCTTATTATTTGGTTTTAATCCATCTGTTCCTACTATATGTCCTAAATATTCTACATTCTTTTTCGCCCATTCACATTTCTTTAATTTTAACATCATATCCGCTTTTCTTAATTCTTCTAATACTATCTTTATATGTTGTAAATGTTCGTTCCAATTTTTCGAATATATTATAATATCATCTATATATACGTTCATAAATTTATCTAAGTATTCTTTAAATATTTTATTCATTGTTCTTTGAAATATTGCCGGTGCATTTTTTAATCCAAACGGCATAACATTAAATTCGTATAGTCCTTGACTACAAATAAATGCTGTCTTTTCTTTATCTTCTCCTTTCATCTCTATTTGCCAATATCCACTTGCTAAATCAATTGTTGTAAACCATTTTGCTACTCTAAATTTTTCTAATAAGTCGTCTATCCTTGGCAAAGGGTATGCGTCTGTTATAGTCATTTGATTTATTTTTCTAAAATCTATACAAAATCTTTTATCTCCTGTCTTCTTATTTACTATTACTACTGGTGACGACCATGGACTACATGATTCTTGTATTATTCCTTCTTTTAACATTTTATCTATTTCTCTTTTTATTATTTCTCTATTTTCTGTACTTTCTCTATATGCTTTTTGATTTATTGGCGTTTCATCTTTCAATCTTATATTACATTCTATTATATTTGTTTTACTTATTTTCTTATCCCCATATATACAAATATCTTCGTATTCTTTAACTAAATCTTTTAATTCTTTCTCTTGTAATTTCTCTAAATCTTTATATTTTATTTCGTCTGTCCAATCTTTGTGCATCTTTAATGTCTCTCCATTATTATGGCCAAGACCTAGTAGTTTTCCTCTATAATATGTCCTTTTTCTTCATTATTTATTAAATATATTTCTCGTTCACTTGTTTCTTCATATTCATTTTCACTATCATCATCTTCACTATCATCACTATCATTATCGTCATTAATATTTTCGTCATTATTTTCATATTCTATTGGTATTTCAATATCTTTTCCATCTTCTCTTAATATTAATATCTTTTCATTATAATCTATTATTCCTTTCTTTTCTCTTAACACATCATTTCCTAATATTAATTCTTTTTCTACTGATTCAATTACGTCCATAATTATTTTCATTTTTGTATTTTCATTTATTTCTATTGTTATTTCTATTTTTCCTTTTGATGCAACTCTTGTTCCATTAGCCATTATAAATCTAATATCACTCTTTTCTATTATTGGAATATTTAATTCTTTTCTTAATCTATCTGATATTAAACTAACTGATGCTCCTGAATCTATTATTATTGATACTAATTTTCCTTTTATTATAACTTCGCTTCTCATTGCTCTGGTTTCACTTTTATTATCTGCACTTTTTATTTGTTGGTCCGAGTGTAGTCATGCATTATCATCTTCATTATAATTTCTAGCTATTCTTCTAAATTTTGGATTTTCATTGTAAATTTGTCCATATGTTATATTCGCTTTTTCATTATACATATCCATTACATATTTTTCTGGTGGTACATTAACTCGTACTCTAATATTTTTATTTCCTCTTTTCATTCCTGGGTTTGGACATTCTCTTATAAAATGACCTGTTACTCCACATCTTTCACATCGGTTATGTCTTCTTCTTGATTGATATGCTTTATCTCTATCTTCTTTATTAGAAAATCCTCCTTTTCTTTCACCATCAATATCCATTTTCATATCATATTCTCTTTTTGGTGGTATTGGGACATCTTCAATTTCCATTTCATTATAATCATTATCTAAATCTCTTCCATATTTTCTACCACTTCTTAAAGTTGGAAATATTTCTTTTTCATAATTATATATTTCGTGATTATTATAATATTCATTATCATTATATCTATTATTATCATAATATCTTTCATGATCCATTAAATTTATATTTCTATTATTATTATTATTATTTCTTCTTTCATTATTATTCCTATTAAAATTATTTTGCGTTCTATAATTATTTCTTTGTCTTAATTGTGGACATTCTGGTCTTATATGACCTACTTCATTGCATTCATAGCATCTCATGATCCTTGCATTTCTTGTATTTGTATTTCTATTTATATTTCTTCTTTGTTGATTTTTTATTTCATTTAACGTTTCTTCCATAGCTATTTTTTCTGCTCTGAACTGTTCTAACGCTTTACTTAATTCATCAATATCTTTTTCATTAACTGGTTTTTGCATTTTCTTATATATTTCATTCTCTTCTTTTTTATTCGTTTCTTCTTTTAAAATTTCTTCTATATTCTTTTCCTGTCTTATTTGTTCTATATTTACACCTGTTGTTTTCATTATCAATTCATTTTTAGCTTCTTCTTCTCTTCTTGCTGTATTAATTGCATCATTTAAATTCGTTGGACTACTTCTTCTAACTTGGTACCCTAATGTAGGTTCTAACCCTTGAATATAATAATTTACTTGATACATATCATGTAATGCTTGACCTCTAGTTGCAATTCTTAATATTGATCTAAATCTTCTAGTATACTCTTCAACACTTTCATTTTTTTCTTGTTTAATTCTTGTCAATTCCATCATTTTTCTTCTTTTAACATCTTCTCTAGTAAATCTATTAATTAATTTGTTTTTCAAATTTCTATCATCGTTATGATCACACCAGTTTACTAAATTAGCTGCTACTCTTTCTTTTTCTTCATTATACCATTGTAATGCGGTTCCTCTTAAACATGTTATTGCTACATTTGCTTTATTTTGACTACATACACCTCCTCCAACATTTCCTTCTGTTCTTCCACTTACTGTAAATGCTACTTCAAATTGTCTAATCCAATCGTTAACATCTTCATCTTCTTTTCCACTAAAAGTTGGCATACCTACTATTCCTCCCATTCCTGCAGTTTGAATTCTATCTAATAAAGTTTGTCCTGCTCCTAATGCATTATCTAATGCATTAGGTGCGAGTCCTGTAGCATTTTCTACTATTCTTCTTATTTGTGCTTCTGTTGCCATATTTAATAATATATTTTCTTGAAATAAATCTTGTAAATTATAATCAGATATTTCACTTTCGTTATCAGAATCTTTAATATTCAATGAATTATTCGAATCTGAATTTTGATTCAAACCAAAACCTCCTGTATTTATAACATTTTCATTTTCATTCTCAAATTCATTTTTATTAAAATCTTCAGTATTTTCTTCCCAAATCTCATATTCTTCTGGATCTAATATTTCTCCAATCTTTTCCGAATTATCTGTATCATCATTTTCTTCTTCAACTTCTTCTTCACTTTCTTCAATTTCAAATTTCTTTAAATATTCGTCTAATATTCTCTTTATTTCTTTTTCTGATTCATTTTTATATTCTTGAAATTTTCTTATAAAGTCTGCACTTAATATATCAACATTTCTATATCCCATACTCATTAATCTTAATAATTCTCCATCGGAAACTTCAATTTCTAAAACTTTGATTAGATTTTTTAACTGTTCTAGTCTTTTCTCTATTTCTGTTTCATCATCTAATTCATTCTCGTCTTTTACATTTTCTAATTCTTTTTCATAACAACTTTTACATATTCTTTCTATAAATTCTTTGTTGTATTCTACCGCTTCTATTGCTTCTTTCTTTAATATTATTTTATTACACGTTGGACATTCTATTGTATACATATAATGCCATATTCTTAATTCTTCTTCTATTCCTTTATCATCTAATTCTTCAATAGTTTTGTAAAAACTCATAAATTCTTTAGTTTTTATTATTTCATATTCTACTTTAAAATTTATTATTCGTCTTATTTCTTCAATATCAATTTCATAACCATTCTCTAACCAATAATTTCTGTATATTCTTTCTATATGTTCATCTCCTTCATTTGAACTTGATTCTCCTAAATCATCTGAACTTTCTAGTTCTCCTACGTCACTTTGTTCTTCAACAAAACCTTTTGTTTCTACAATTTTCTCTATTATCTTATCTGTTAAATCATCATTCATCCATGGTCTTGGATATTTATTTCCATCCCACCATTGATATGTTATACTTTTCTGAAACTTCTTGATTTTCTCTCTATTTTCTTCTTCTGCAATATTTTCTTCTAAATGTAATATTTCTTTAAAATTTTTCATAGTACCATATCCTTTATTCTTAATAGTTACTGATTCTATTTTTTCTAACCATTCTTCAAATTTTGCAAATCTTATATCTAATTCGTTATCTTCTATAATATATCTATATGTTAACAATTCCTTATTTCCTAATAAATTTTCTTCTGTTCGGTCGTCTAATATATACTCATTATCTTCACTCAGTATGTAATGTTCACATATTACTTTTATTACCGATATAATTCCTATTTTTCTATAATCTGATTTATTCCTATACCTAATTGACCTTACAACTATATCTAACAGTTTTTCTCCTTCTTTTCTTATTTTCTCAAATTCTTTATTTCTTTTCTTTCTACTAGATGGATAACTTTCTTCCTCATCCTTTTTTGTTAGTACTATGTACTCCATTAATTTCATATATGTATTTCTGTTATAACTCATCGCTTCTAATATTACCTTTTGAAAAATCTTCCAAAATCTTTTAAACCAATCTCCTATCTCTATTTCATCAGTACTATAACATTTTATACATGAAGGGTCCACTTGATATTCTTTTCTTAATTCATTATGTTTCTCTATTTCATGTCTATTCTTAATCTCTTCTAACTCATCGTATATATCAGACATTTTTTTATTTACTTAAACATTTCATAATTTCACTTTTATTTATATTTTATAAAATTTTATCATCATTTAGATTACTATTTTATCTTTTACTTCTTTTAAAATACAATTTAAATTTTAATATTTTCAAAGTTCCAGCTTTGATTCTATACTTTCTTTATACATTCTATAATATAATTTATAATTTATAATCGCGATTTTATTTATAAACTTTCTATATCTTGCGCAAATAAACTGTGATCAAGGCTAGGGATTATTTATAACTGGGGCCACCCAGTATCAGACTAATATGATCACTAACAAAGGCTTATTTATACTGGGTCCTCCCAGTGTGCTCTTATTTATACTGGGGTTCTCCCAGTTTTATATACGAAATTAAACTTTTTAATAACTCTTAATCTTTTTCTTATATTAACTTCTAAAATATTTATTTCAACTCTATTTCATATTATTTTACTTCTCGCATTTCATTTTATAATTCATTAATATTTTCTTATTATAATTGGATAGCCACGGATTTTTAAGCGATCAACGTACTAAAATTTCTGTTGACATAACGCCCCTGGTGACACAACTATTTCTTCTATTATATTCTTATTCATTTATATTTTTATTAATCAGTCACCTCTGCCCAAGGGGCAGCTATATATTTCTTTTACTGCGCTTCATCACGTGATTTACATTATTCACGTGATTTGTACAACATTTTATTTCGTTTACGCAACATGCTTACACAATTTCTTTTATTATATCATTTTATTTCATATTATTCATTATTATCTTTTACAATCTTTCATATCATTCTTTTATTGTAATAAAATTATTTTTCGTATATTAAATAATAACATTTCTATATTTCTTATATTTACAATATCGTTTAATTTTCTTTTTCATTTAGTAACCTATACCGGGCTTGCCTTTACCTTCTTCATAGAAGTATAGTAGTTTACGGGTTTGTCACTAATAACTTTTCTTTTCTTATAATACTTTTCAAATTTTTCAATCATTTATTAACTTTTTATTATTCACAAAATTCATTCTCATTATAAATTTTTATTTTCATTCAATTTTTAAATCTTTTTCTTTTTATCTTGAATATTTCATTCATCTTTTTGATATATACTTTTTCAATATATCGTATATTTCATTTCTCATATATTCCGTAATATTCCTTTTTCATAATATTACTTTTACTATATCCTTTTTCATATATAGTAACATTTTTCTCATATTTCAGATAAGTCTTCCTTATCTTATCATTTCTTTGATGATTTTACATATCATCCTTCCTTTCTTATATTTCTTTGATGATTTCTCATATCATCTTTCCTTTCTTATCAATTTTACAAATTTTTTCTTTCATTTTCTCATATACTTTTCTTTTATTTCTTATTTAGATTTTGTATGAAGACAACAATCTTTTATTTTCTCGTGAGCATGCACCAAAAATGTGACACGCCGCCCATAGGATATTAAAATAAAATATCGTATGTTGCCACCGACGTGTTGAGTTCGTATAATATCTATGCTTGGTTTAAAATAAAATTTAGTTACAAAACATTAATAAACCATTAATTAAAATAATTAATGTGGCACTTTTTACTCATAAGAAAAAGGCAAAAAGAATGTGTTGGTTTTTATTAAAGGCGAATTAAAAATTTTATTATTTTTTTTTTTAAAAATTGAACTGCGGAATTTCCTATCGAAATCCACTTGTATTTATACATTTTAAGAAAATCATTTCTACTATCTACTACTCTTTCTCTCTATCAAAATTCTAAGAATAATAAGAAATAAAAGATGTATTATCATATGACTTTCTTGTTACACTAAACTAAACTATAAATATAATTTTATTGGCTAATTATTTATCCATCGGCTAAATGTTTATCCGTCACTTACTGCGCCATGTGACTTGTCACGTGACTTTTGTATTCCCAACCATTTCTTCTTGTGTAACCATATCATGTGACCTACTGCGCCACAGGATTTACTGCGTCATTTATTTATTATATTTTCAGTTATTACAACATCCGCATACGACTTTTTTAAATTTTTCCAATTATCAGTACCACTAACAAACAGTTTAGAATGAGATTTGTTAATATCTTTGTTAGTACAGTCTTTGGCCATATGAGTGGGATTACCGCAAATATTACAAATGCGATCTTCCTCTTTACTCCAATATAATTGTCGAGTACCAGCATTGCCCTTTTTGAATTCAATATTCATTTGTCTGGCTACCACCAAATCATCTCGTGAAGAAAAATGAATGTAAGCATATCGACATCTTTGGTATTTACCACGAATCATAACAGCTGGGATGAAACAAGTTTTCCCTTTACATTGTGTCATAACTTCCTTAAGATCATAACCACTAGTTTGATAATGTAAACCTGATAATCTTAACGAGAATTGCTTCCTATTCTCGCGTTCCTCCTTACTCAATAACAGGGGTAAGACTCTAACTATGTCTTTATTAATATGATAGCTCCATTGCTCCTTAAAGTAATCAATAGAAGTAGCATCCTTATACGTAATGAAAGCAACTTGGTAAAGACCAGCACCTCTTGTATAAATTTTCTCAATTTCTCCAAGATCTTCAAAGGACTCACGAATTTCGCGTACCTGTCGAAATGCAGGAATATCGATCACTTGAATTGTACGACTATTGGAATTTTGTGATGTGTCATTACTATTGTCATTTGTAGTAGCCACCTTTTCAGGCTTTAATGGGGTAGGTTGGAGTTTCACATTAAACACTTCACCCGAATCACCTTCTTTTTGCTCCTGAATAACAAGTTCCATTTTAAGAAATTGGTCAAATTTTTCTTTGTCCAAAAATGATACCTTGGCCCCTTGTTTCCCCAACGGGGTGACTGGAAGTTGTTTGTTATACTGGATATTATAGGTTTGTAGTGCCTTTTTAATTTTAGTAGTTTTCAGACCTTTTCCTCCAATAAGCTTACCAAATGGAACAAGTGCAATGAGTTCTTTTACTTTTTCTATAGTAATGATCGATGGGTCTTTGTTAGAAATACTAGGATCAACATCCATGGGCTGGGAGCCTTGATCGGCTTGCAGATTAATCTTATCCTGATTAGGCAAAACAACAGATTGTTGTTGATCCTTATGCGGAGTTGAAATAATTTCTTTGTTAAGAGTCGGAACCTTATTGGTTCCATTCACATTGTTTACAATATTCTGCGGAGGTAAGGGAGGGTCACGTGACAATTCTTTCGCAACTGCCTTGGACTTTTCAGTAGCTTTCCCTTTGTCGTTACCAGAAGAAGATTTAGAGTTAGGACCATAAGTATCCTGAACAATATTTTTTTCCATGTCCATAGCACGTTCAGCTTCCATGGCTTCTGTCATCTTTTTATCAGAAGTTGGCTGTGGCTTTTTCTGATAGGTGTTCCAAATACTCTCATGATGAGAAGCAGTTTCCTTCGGTGCACTGAAGGTAAACTGGTTTTCAGGACTAGTTGGCCTACTTCCACCTGCTTGGGAATTACAGCTTGAGCTACGTGTTTGTCTACCACCTCTACCACCTCGTTTAGCATTTCCAGACATTTTCTATAAATTGTTAGATATTTACTGCAGATTTTAAGCGATTTTAACAATTTGCAAGAAGTGATTTTTTAACCGGTGAAAAAGTTATATTTTTATTTTTATTTTTATTAATGGGTTCCAGTTAGAAACCTAACATGGACGCGATTATAAGTAGAAAATTACATATAAGTCAAAATTGACAAAAATACTAACTAAACTACACGCGAAAATAATCTACTCAAACCGGTGGGCAATTAACAGGAAGAAGGTATAATGTGAGATACTAAATTAGACCCCATAACACAAAAACCCAGATAACGCCACTGCCTCCCATACTCTCGCTTAGGTAAACCTAAGTTTCGGTAAGTTGAAGCCCATACCCCGCAGATTATCAAACTGAACCGCCAGCCCCTGGTTGGAAAAATCCCCCATACTGGTCGATAAAAATAAATTCTCCAAGTGACTATATTACCTGAGTTAACAAACTACCTAAGAGTAAACTAAAGGGGAACTTTTTAGTGTCATGCAATTCCCGAAAGGACACCCACCTCATTTCGAACGATCCCTCCAATCTAAACTAAACCGCAGTAAAAACTTATGATAGTCCAAACATGTGCCACCTTGACCTCACCTGACCAAAAACTGATCACCAAGATCTGCATCCCCCTTAAATTACACCCAACTCTCTCAAAAGAAAAGATCTACAAACCACCTGATGTCGATCAATTTTGGGATACCCCCCTACCCCCAGAAAAACTCCAAAAAGCAGAAGGCAAAAAAGAAAGACGAGAAAAATTCACCAAAAAAATAAGAAAAATTCATAACCCTAGGAAAACCAACCCAAAGGAGTAAAAACCTAGGTAAAGAGGGAAATTTCACCAAACTATCACCAGGAACAACCCCTTATTATTAAGAAAGCGAACTTTCACCACTGAGCGAAATGGAAATTTCTTCCTTCCAGTTTGGAATCTTCAACCTTATAACCAAAGTCGTTCAAAACATATGAACAAGTGCCGCTGGACCCAATAGAGACAAGTAGCGGAAACCAAGTTGGTGTTTTAACCAGGTATTTAGGGCAACTTCTTTAAATACGAGTATTTTAAAATGAGTGAAATATTATTTCCATTAAGAAAAGTGAGAGAAAGGAGAGAGAGTTCTTCTCGGTGAAAAAGTTATATTAACACCCAAGTAGGATTTTAAGGCGATTTTTTACTTTAAAAGGCAAAAATTTTGGTTGATCATTTCATTTCAGTCAGATTTTCACCAAAATTTTCTATTCCGTTTTTGAAAATCATCCACATGCATAGTTGCCATGGATACAAAAAAAATTTCCTTTTTCGTAAAAAACTCTCAGTTTAATCTTAAATATTAGTACAGTACTGTACATGTATATGTACAAGTACAAGAGCAAGAACATGAACATGTACATGTACATGTACAGAGAAAGTGAACATTCACTATGGAAACTTTTTGCGCTGAGTTTGACTGTGCTGCTCAAAAAGAATGTTAACTTGACAGATCATGAAATAGTATGTTGATCATTTTTTATTAAAATGTGAAAATTTTTTTTTTTAATTAAAAATGTCAAAAACTTGATTAAAAAACAAAAAAAAATTAAATTTTTTAATTAAAAAAGTCAGACTTGACGTTTTTTGTTATTAAAAATCAAAAAAAAAAATGATTTTATTAATCAAAAATGTCAGACTTGACGTTTTTTGTTATTAAAATCAAAAAAAATGATTTTTTTTTAATTAAAAACGTCAGACTTGACGTTTTTTGTTATTAAAAATCAAAAAAAAAATATATTTTTTAATTAAAAACGTCAGACTTGACGTTTTTTGTTATTAAAAATCAAAAAAAAATATTTTTTTTAATTAAAAACGTCAGACTTGACGTTTTTTGTTATTAAAAATCAAAAAAAATATTTTTTTTAATTATAAACGTCAGACTTGACGTTTTTTGTTATTAAAAATCAAAAAAAATATTTTTTTTAATTAAAAACGTCAGACTTGACGTTTTTTGTTATTAAAAATCAAAAAAAAATATTTTTTTTAATTAAAAACGTCAGACTTGACGTTTTTTGTTATTAAAAATCAAAAAAAAGTGATTTTTTTAATTAAAAACGTCAGACTTGACGTTTTTTGTTATTAAAAATCAAAAAAAAGTGATTTTTTTAATTAAAAACGTCAGACTTGACGTTTTTTGTTATTAAAAATCAAAAAAAAGTGATTTTTTTATTAAAAACGTCAGACTTGACGTTTTTTGTTATTAAAAATCAAAAAAAATATTTTTTTTAATTAAAAACGTCAGACTCGACGTTTTTTGTTATTAAAAATCAAAAAAAAGTGATTTTTTTAATTAAAAACGTCAGACTTGACGTTTTTTGTTATTAAAAATCAAAAAAAAGTGATTTTTTTAATTAAAAACGTCAGACTTGACGTTTTTTGTTATTAAAAATCAAAAAAAAGTGATTTTTTTAATTAAAAACGTCAGACTTGACGTTTTTTGTTATTAAAAATCAAAAAAAAGTGATTTTTTTATTAAAAACGTCAGACTTGACGTTTTTTGTTATTAAAAATCAAAAAAAAATATTTTTTTTAATTAAAAACGTCAGACTTGACGTTTTTTGTTATTAAAAATCAAAAAAAATATTTTTTTAATTAAAAACGTCAGACTCGACGTTTTTTGTTATTAAAAATCAAAAAAAAAGTGATTTTTTTAATTAAAAACGTCAGACTTGACGTTTTTTGTTATTAAAAATCAAAAAAAAATATTTTTTTAATTAAAAACGTCAGACTTGACGTTTTTTGTTATTAAAAATCAAAAAAAAATATTTTTTTAATTAAAAACGTCAGACTTGACGTTTTTGTTATTAAAAATTAAAAAAAAAATGATTTTTTTTTTAATTATATTAGTGTACTTTTGGATATAATGGGTGAGTTTATTTTAAAAGCATACTAATACTACTAATAAATTAATAAAAGATGTTTTTATAACAATAGATTGTGTTTAGTGAGATTTATGAAAAAATTTTATGAAATTTTTTTTAATAAGAATAGCTTTGTATAAAAAATTTTCTAGAATTTTTTTTTAATAACGATATATCAGCATAGTAGTAATAGTACAATAGGGTTAACTATACAATAAATAGATGTAATAAATTTTTTGGAATTTTTTTTTAATAACAGTAAATTGGTATCATATAATAGATGATATAATAAATTTTTTTTGGAATTCTTCCTTAATAACAATATATTGGTATAGCACAATAGATAGATATAATAAAAATTTTCTGTGATTTATTTTTTAATTACAATAGATTGGTAACTTATTAACGGAAGTTAATAATTTTTTTACAGTTCACAGTAACACTAATATTACTTTTTTTTTTTTAATCGCAGCGCATTTGCAGTTTTATTAAAGTAGAAAAATAAAGAATATGTATACATAGTATGATTCTAAAAGCTACTCTAATATAATTAAACTACAAACCACTCGTCATACGTATAGTACCCCACGTGTGCACTGTCGAGTGATCGTTAGACTCAGTAGGTAGACAACATTTGTAATGCGTTATCTTAGCCAGACGGCCCTATCTTCAACATAGTAACACTAATATTACTAATAAGTAATGATAATAAAAGATTTTAATTACATTTAATAAGGTTAATAAAAAAATTTTTTGAGATATAATAGAATGGTATAGTACAATAGATAGATATAATAAAATTTTCTGGGATCTATTTTAATAATAACAGATTGGTATAATACAATGTATAGATATAAAAAAATATTTCTGAATTCTTTTTTTTAATAATAGATTGATATGAATATATTTTCTGTGATTTTTTTTAGCAATAAGTCATTATATCAGTATAAAATTTTCTGGATTTTTTTTAATAACAATAGATCAGTATGGTATAATGGATAGAAATAAAAAATTTTAAGGATTTTTTTTTAATAACAATACTAGATTGGTATAGTACAATAGTTACTAGATATAAAATTTTCTGGGATTATTTTAATAACAATAGATAGGTATAGTACAATGGACTAATTTAATAAATTTTTTTGTGATTTTTTTTAATAACAATAGATTGGTAATAGACAACTGATTATTAATTTGTTCAATTAATAATTGTTTTTTAGTAAGATTTTTTCCAGTAATACTACTACTAATAGGTATTAATAGTTAGTTTAATGAGTTAATAAAAGATTTTTTATAAATAGATTATATTTAATGACATATAAAAAAAATTTTGGGAGATTTTTTTTAATAACAATAGATCAATACAAAAAATTTACTGAGACTTTTTTTAATAACAATAGATTGGTATAGTACAATAAATAGATATAAAAAAATTTTAACTTTTTTTTTAATAATAGATTGATATAAATATATTTTCTGAATTTTTTTTTAACAATAGAGTCAATAAATCAATATAAAAAATTTTTTTGATAACAACAGATCAGTACTATATTATAATGGAGAGATATAAAAAATTTTTTAGATTTTTTATTAATATAATAGATCAGTTTCTGGAATTTTTTTATGACAAATTAGTATAGTACAATATATAAAATTTTCTGGGATTTATTTAAATAACAATAGATATGATAAAATTTTTGGTGATTTTTTTTTTAGTAGCAATAGATTGGTAATAGACAATTATTACTGTGACCAAAACTGATCTGATTTACCAATTCATTATCAGTTCAGTTTTTAATGTTTTCACAACATTTTTTATAGTCTATTACCAATCTATTGTTACTAAAAAAAATAATCACCAAAAATTTATCATACCTATTGTTATTAAAATAAATCTCAGAAAATTTTTTTATTAACCTTATTAAATGTAATCTATTGTTATAAAAATCTTTCATTTATATTACTTACTAGTAATATTAGTGTTACTGTGAACTATAAAAAAATCTTACTAAAAAACAATTATTAACAAGTTAATTGTCTACTATCAACATATTGTTATTAAAAAAAATCCCAGAAAATTTTTTTATACCAAACTATTACTAAAAAGAAATCTCATTAAATTTTTTATAAATCTCACTAAACACAATCTATTGTTATAAAAAAATCTTTTATTAATTTATTAGTAGTATTAGTATAAAACTCACTCACTATATCCAAAAGTACACTAGTTATAATTTAATATTTAGTTCTTTTTAACATGTGCTGTACCAACACGATGTATATAAACTATTTTTGCAATTAATATTTTTTACAAAATAAAAAAGTACTTTTATATAACCAGTTGATTAATGACGCGGTTTTATTAATTATAATATACTAAAATTTGAAACAATATGTCATTATCTACCGCTGAGAGAATAATAGAATTAGATAATATCAAGCGTTCTTTCATAAATAGGATTATATCTTGCGGAAGTTATTATAAAAGAATTCCGTAATTTATCAATTTGTCTATCTTTAATGACATTTTTGTAATCACATTTTGTAGTTTAATATTTGGAATAAGTTATTTTTGGTTTCACATATAAAAATATTTGAATATTTATTAAATTATGGGTGTCAAATTTCGCGTCTTATTTGAAAATTAAGGACTTTAATCATAACATTCACTGTAATATGACAGGATGTCTAATTTATATTTTGAACCGAGATTCCATAGTTGATCAATATTGAACCAGGATCACGACATCATCAGTTACGCAAACAAATTTCGAAAAAAGTTCAAAATAAACCGCAGTTATTATAACTAAAGATTTATTAGAAAACATTTACGAAATCATTAGGAAATAATGATTAATGAAAACTAATTTTATTACTTTGAGTCACCTTATCTTTAAATAAATCATTAACTTTTACTATTCTGTACGAAATACTTGTACTTGAAATATTTATCATTTAATTATATATGTTTAACTTAACTTATCAGTTAAAGACTTATATTCGAAAATTAATTTACCCTTTTTGGTTTTAAATATCACATAAAGAAGGGAGTTCCATCACCAGATCCCGGACCTGTACTCCTGTAGAAATGATGAAACAAGCTATTTCTTTAGTAGTATAATCAAGGAATGATTCTAGTTGAGTTTATTTGGTGATCAACACTTGGTATTTTTCATAGGTGACATTCTCACTTCTAGCTGAATTTGAACATATAGTCCAAAACTAGGAGTTCACAATTAATCGACCTATAAGTGTAAAGATCTTGCATAACGAGAAATCCTTCTAGAAATTTATTAGAATAGAAAGTATATAAGTAATAACTAGGAAAACGGAAACTGTTTAAGTCCTTCGCGTTGCAGCCGTTGCATAACTCGGAAATGTTACGTGACCTACGTGTCATTTATTTATTTGGCATATTTCAGGGGTCAAATAGGTAGTGTTACATAAATCGTGATACATATTCAAAAAAAGAAAATAAAATTGTAGGGGAGTAACGTAAATTGACCTAAAATAGTAATTTTATGTTAGCCAATTTCCGTTACTCACTTACTATCTGCCAGAATTTTATTAACTGTATGGTGACATTAAGAAATACTGTATTGTATGGACTTTTTTGAGTATCAGAGTAATAAAATCTTTTTTTAGTATTTTTGCTTAATGTTTTAAAACGTGTTTAAAACATGTTTTAAAAAGCCAAAATTGATTTAAACGTTTTTTGAACATTCGCGATAAATTTTATTAATAAGAGCATCAATAAGGTTATTATGGCTTATATTAAGTCTAGTTTTTTTTGTCTATATTTTCTGTATAGTTTTTAGCGAGTTTTCATTAAAAATTTTTTTTCTTGTGACACATATGTATATACAGTATATGTTTGTGTATTTATAATCAACGACTCCCCAGTTTTTTTTTTTAACGCGATTTTCTATCTTCCTCGCGGAATATTTTGTTTAAGCATGATGTCTACACAATCAGCTTTCATCCTCAAGGCTTTTTATGAAGAAGCCGCAATCGGAGACTGGACGTGTAGAATATTACCGTCTAAATCAGAACAAAAAGATAGGAAAAAGATTCTGCTGGACTGCATAAAAAAAGATCCTGAAGAAGTGGAAGTGTCTGATTCTTTTGACATAAATAAAAAAAGGAAAGCTAGAGAAATTCTTGATGATTGGAAGGTATGTTTATTAATGAGATAGGGGCTTAAACAAATGCTTAGCTTTGAACTGCTCATTTGGCTTGAATGAGTTAAGAACTTAGTTTAACTGCTCATTCGAAACTTAGCGCAAGCTGGGACTGCGATGAACTGCTCGATCGATGCTTGGTGCAAGCTGGAACTGCTCGTTTGAAGGATAGTTCCTAGTTCGATGCTATATTATTATTGGAAATGATTGTTATCTGAAATGATTCTTTGTAATTATTAATTATATATACATACTAATTATATATTACGTTTTCAAAGAATTGGGCTGCACGACTGAACCTGTAAAAATGACCCACTACAGAAATATTAAATTTTTTCTATGGTAATTATTCGATAACTAAGTAATTTCGCAAAATAGACGAGTTATTCAAACTTCCTTAAAGTGGTATTATTTAACCAGTATAAACAGAACTATATCAAAAATTTAGTGACATTACTTTGATTGAATCAAAAACCCATTTTATTGATTGAATCAAACTAACCATTTAAATTCAGTATATTCTTAGTTTGCTATATCATCAGTATATTAATTATTAATTATTTTACCGTAACCTTCAGTTATTGAATAGTTGCATTATAATTATTTATGATTGCTGAAAATTCATGTATACTTAGATTGCAATTATCTTAATAATGTGGTTGCCATTAGAACTTTTGAGTAGTATTGTTATGAATAATTATAACATATCTTACATAATTTATGGCAACGCGTTTTAAAGTTCTTGATTCAAGTTCTTTATTTTCATTTCACCTTTTGCTTTGTACCTGCATGTAATTAATTAATCAATCCTTAAATAAAATAAGATAAAATAAAATAAAATAAGTTCAAGTTTCATCATCGGTGCCATACTCCTGGTAAATATCTAGAATCTTCAAATAAATTTTATTCAAATAAAATAATCATTACAAATTACGTTTTTTGGCTTAAACATTATAGTTTTGCTCTGCTCAAATTTGTGTATATATACACATATATATACCAATTTAGCTAGTGTCTCATTTATTGTTATAAAATATAATCAATAATTATAAAATGTCATTATAACTATCATATCTGTGCAATCTTTGGAAGTAGCCGAAAGTAGAGAAATTTTAGATAAGATTCTGATAGTGCAAACACAATTTTATAAAAAAAACCTTTATAAAAATGAAAAAAATAAAGTATAAAAGCATAAGTTTTATGTAGCTATATTAAGAATTACAACATATATCATAATATGCTTCATTTAAATATTCTAAAATAAACATAATCATTTCAACTACCCTATAAAAAAAATTCTAATAAATGATCGTTTTTCTAGTTTTTATTCGGAAGAAATTCATACACGTAATCATTTTTCTGAAAAATTTTTTATAGGGCTAATACATGCATTAGCTCATTTGTAATCATGTATTATTTATTTTTTTAATAATAACTTACAGTATTTTCATGATTAAATCATATTTGCAATGTTGTTAATGATAAATGAGTATACTTTGTTTTGTTTGTAATAATTAAAAGTAATTTGCTCAATTACAAACTGATTTTATTATGCAAAAGAAATAATTTTACATGCTACTCTATAATCAGTGTTGAACAAAATGAAAAGAAAAAAAATACTATAATTTAAATACTAATATCCTACTTATCTGCTATAAGAATAATGTATCTTAGTAAAATAAATCATTTATTTTATCTCACAGGATAAACATTCAGAATTATTATCATTATATTTTGGAAGTTCTTTGGTAAAAGAATTAAGCAATCGGGATATATAAATTGCTTGTGGATGAATAGTTGATTGATCATTTTCATTTGATAATTGGTTAACTATTCTATATGATTCCACTTCCTCAAATTGTTTTTTTATTTCTATTTCTTCATCATTTATTACTGTAATTAAAATATTCCCTTTATACGCCTTGTGAAATTGTAAAAATGATTTATATATTATAGTAGAATTTGGTCTATTTTTTGGATCTGAATCCCAACACTTTTTCATTAAATCAATATAGCATTTTGGTGCTTCTTGCTCATTAATTTCAGGTCTAATTTCATTGCATATATCTAATGCTAGAAGCTTATCATGAGCACAATTAGTAAAAGGTTGTCTCCCAGTTGCTGCAAAATACATAATCATACCAAAACTGTATATATCTGCTGATTGACTATATGGTATTCCTCTTAGTACTTCTGGTGCAACATAGGGCATAACTCCATAAATCTTTGTTTTATCTGTATTATCAACTTCGCCACATAATCCCATATCTGATATAAATATATTATCACCAAAAATGTTGATACTGCTTATACTGTTTGTAAAAAACAATATATTTTCTGAATGTAAATCACGATGAAATATTCGTTTTTGATGAATCTCTTTGAGGCCATTACTGATATTAAGTAATGTAATTATTTTGTATGGCCAAGAAAAATTTTTAAAATTATTATTCATCCATTTATTAAAATTTCCACCTTCTGCATATTCAAGGACTATTATATATTCTTTTGTAATCGGATTTTGAGATAATCCATATATTTTAAGGATATTACTACCATGCTTATCTATTGAATATTCTTTGATCTACCAAATACAAAAAAAAAGCATTATATATATATTATATATTAAAAAAGGATTTAAATTAAAAATTATAAATAATTCTTACCTCATTTAAAAATTCATTAGTAATATTTTGTGAATTATATAAGCATTTTAAAGCAACTTTTTTATCATTGTTTCTTATATATTTCTTTTCATTATTATTATAGTATAAAGGACCATACTTCCACATTGCTGAATACACTGTAGCAAAACCACCTTTATCTATCTCTTTAATATCATTAAACTGGTCATATGATATCCACTCAAATATAATATTAAATGGGTTACTAATTTTTAATTGCATTTCTTGAATGAAATTATCAATTTTTTTATTACCATTACTGCTGGTTTTCAAATATTCTAATTGACATAATTTACACCATTTATAATAAATATACATTTTATTACAGTTCTCACAATATTTTTCTAAATATTTGTCATTATAAATTAAAATATAATCCTTTGAATCAAGATTTTGAGATATTCCATATATTTTAATAGTAACATTAGTAGTATTATGCTTATTTGATTGCTCTTCATTTATTGAATATTTTCTGGCCTATTAAAATTTAGAAATATTATTATAAAATAATTCAAGAAATAAAGATATAAAGAAATTTACCTCATTTAAAAGTTCATCCGTATTTTGTAAACATTTTAAAATGACATTTATATCTTGATGCCTTTTGTATATTCTAGAATTTTTGTCCCAATGAAATGGACCATTCTTCCATTTTGCTGAATATATTGTAGAAAAATCATCTTTATTATTTACTTTATTAATGTTAAAAAATTGATTGTATAATATCCACTCAAATATTGTATCTGATGGGTTATTAATTTCTGATTGTTTTTCTTGAATAAAGTTATCAATTATTTCATTTCCACTGGTCCAATTTATAAAAGTTTTTTTTATATCTTCCATTTGACATGATTTACACCATTTAGAATTTTTATGTAAATATATGTTACTACAACATTTTGTAGGATAATCTAATTGATTTAAAATCATAATATAATCATTTGTATCTGAATTTTGAGATATTCCATGTATTTTAAGATTGATTGAATGTGCTTTAACCTATTAAGTATAATGAAAAATTATTATTGCATTAAAAATAAACTTAGTTTATAGGAAAATTTTATACCTTATTTAGAAATTCTTCAATATTTTGTAAATTATGTAAATATTTCAAAGTAACACTGTTATGACATTTTTTGTATTTTTTACTATGCTTATCCCAATATAATCTATTCTTCTGCATTGCTGAATATACTGTAAAATCGTCATTATTATCTACTTCATTAATGTCATAAAATTGATCATATGGTATCCACTCAGATATTATACTCTTTGAGTCATTAATTTTCAATTGTTTTTCTTGAATAAAATTATCTATTTTTTCATCTCCACTGGTCCAATTTACAAAATCTTTTTTAAAATTATTTATTTGACATTGTCTGCACCATTTACTTTTTACATCTGTATAACCTTTATTACATTTTATACAGTAATTTCCATAATTGAAATCTATTAAAACTAAAATATAAACTTCAGTATTTGGAAATTGAGATATTCCATATACTTTAAAATTGGTTGAATGTACTTTAACCTATTAAATATAAATAAATAAATTATTGTATATTCAAATTAAAAATGATTTAAGTTTATAGAAAACTTTATACCTCATTTAGAAATTCTTCAATATTTTGTAAATTGTGTAAATATTTCAAAGTAACTTCATTATTTTTGTTATCTTGATGCCTTTTGTATTTTCTACAATTTTCGTCCCAATGTAATGGACCATTCTTCCATTTTGCTGAATATACTATAGACAGGTCATCATTATTTACTTCATTAATGTCAGAAAATTGATCATATAGTATCCACTCAAGTATTGTACTCTGTGGGCCATTAATTTCCAATTGTTTTTCTTTAATAAAATTATCTATTTTTTCATTTTCACTAGTCCAATTTATAAAATTTTTTCTTAAATTGTTTGTTTGACATTGTTTACACCACTTACAAGTAATATTTGTATAAGCTTCATTACATTTTATACAATAACCTTTATCTTGTAAAACTATAATGTAATCATCTATATTTGGCATTGGAGATATTCCATATATATTAAATTTGGTTGAAGTTGAATGTATAACCTGTTAAGTATAAATAAATTAGTTACCATTATATATTCAGATTAAAAAATGATTTAAGTTTATAGAAAACTTTATACCTCATTTAGAAATTCTTCGATATTTTGTAAATTATGTAAATATTTCAATGCAACTTCATTATTTTTGTTATCTTGATGCCTTTTGTATTTTTTACTATGCTTATCCCAATCTAATGGACCATTCTTCCATATTGCTGAATATACTGTAAATGAATCATTATTATCTACTTCATTAATTTCAGAAAATTGATCATATGGTACCCACTTAAGTATTGTACTCTGTGGGCTATCAATTTCCAATTGTTTTTCTCGAATAAAATTATCTATTCTTTTATCTCCACTAGTCCAATTTATAAAATCTTTTTTTAAATTATTTATTTGACATTGCCTGCACCATTTACTTTTTACATCTGTATAACCTTTATTACATTTTATACAGTAATTTCCATGATTAAAATCTATTAAAACTAGAATATAATCTTTAGTATCTGAATCTTGAGATATTCCATATACATCAAAATTGTTTGAATGCATTTTAACCTATTAAATGAAGTATAGATAAATAAGTTATTGTATGATCAAATTAAAAATGATTTAAGTTTATAGAAAACTTTATACCTCATTTAGAAATTCTTCAATATTTTGAAAATTTTGTAAATTATGTAAATATTTCATAGTAACTTCATTATTTTTGTTATCTTGATGCCTTTTGTATTTTCTACAATTTTCGTCCCAATGTAATGGACTATTCTTCCGTTTTGCTGAATATACTATAGAAAAGTCATTATTATCTATTTCATTAATTTCAGAAAATTGATCATATAGTATCCACTCAAATATTATACTCTGTGGGCTATCAATTTCCAATTGTTTTTCTTGAATAAAATTATCTATTTTTTTATTTCCACTGGTCCAATTTACAAAATCTTTTCTAAAATTATTTATTTGACATTTCCTGCACCATTTGCCAATTATATCTGTATAACCTTTATTACATTTTATACAGTAATTTCCATACATAAAATCTTCTATTAAAACTAAAATATAATCTTTAGTATCTTTAGTATTTGGAATTTGAGATATTCCATGTAATTTAAGATTGATTGAATGTATCATAACCTATTAAGTATAATAAAAGAATTATTATTGTATTAAAAATAAATTAAGCTTATAGGAAAATTTTATACCTCATTTATAAATTCTTCAATATTTTGTAAGTTACGTAAATATTTCAAAGTAACTTCGTTATTTTTGTTATTTTGATAATTTTTGTATTCTTTAATATTTTTATCCCAATATATTGGTCCATTCTTCCATTTTGCTGAATATATTATAGACAAGTTATCATTATTTACTTCATTAATGTCAGAAAATTGATCATATGGTATCCACTTAAGTATTATACTCTGTGGGCTATTAATTTCCAATTGTTTTTCTTTAATAAAATTATCTATTTTTTCACTTCCACTAGTCCAATTTATAAAATCTTTTTTTAAATTGTTTGTTTGACATTGTTTACACCATTTGCAAGTAATATTTGTATAAGCTTTATTACATTTTATACAATAACAATATCTATCTTGTAAAACTATAATGTAATCTTTTATATCCGGAAATTGGGATATTCCATATATTTTAAAATTGATTGAATGTACTTTAACCTGTTAAGTAAAAATAAATAAGTTACTATTGTATATTTAAATTAAATATGATTTAAGTCTATAGAAAACTTTATACCTCATTTAGAAATTCTTCATTATTTTGTAAATTATGTAAATATTTCAAAGTAATTTTATTATTTTGATAACTTTTGTATACTTTAATATTTTCATCCAAAATACGATCATTCTTCCATTTTGCTGAATACACTGTAGACAAGTTATCATTATTTACTTCATTAATGTCAGAAAATTGATCATATGGTATCCACTTAAGTATTATACTCTGTGGGCTATCAATTTCCAATTGTTTTTCTTGTATAAAAGTATCTATTTTTTTATCTCCACTAGTCCAATTTATAAAATCTTTTTTTAAATTATTTATTCGACATTGTTTACACCATTTATAAGTAATATTTGTATAAACTTTATTACAATTTATACAATTACAATATCTATCTTGTAAAACTATAATGTAATCTTTTATATTTGGAAATTGAGATATTCCATATATTTTAAAATTGATTGAATGTACTTTAACCTGTTAAGTATAAATAAATAAGTTATTATTGTATATTCAAATTAAAAATGATTTAAGTCTATAGAAAACTTTATACCTCATTTAGAAATTCTTCAATATTTTGTAAATTATGTAAATGTTTCAAAGTAATTTCATTATTTTGATAATTAATATCTTTTTTAATATATTTATCCCAATATATTGGTCCACTCTTCCATTTTGCTGAATATACTGTAGACAAGTCATCATTATTTACTTCATTAATGTCAGAAAATTGTTCATATGGTATCCACTTAAGTAATGTACTCTGTGGGCTATCAATTTCCAATTGTTTTTCTTGAATAAAATTATCTATTTTTTCATTTCCACTAGTCCAATTTATAAAATTCTTTCTTAAATTGTTTGTTTGACATTGTTTGCACCATTTATTCCATACATCTGTATAACCTTTATTGCATTTTATACAATAATCTTGTAAAACCATAATATATTCTTCACTATTTGAATTTTGAGATATTCCATATACTACCATATTGATTGAATTTACCTTAACCTATTAAGTATTAATAAATAAATTACTATTGTATATTTGTATTAAAAACTATTTAAGTTTATAGAAAACTTTATACCTCATTTAGAAATTCTTCAATATTTTGTAAATTGTGTAAATATTTTAAAGTGATTTTAAGTGAATCTCTTCTACTATATTCCACATCTTCGGAATCCCAATATAATGGACCATTCTTCCATAATGTTGAATATACTGTAGACAAGTCATCATTATTTACTTCATTAATGTCAGAAAATTGTTCATATGGTATCCATTCAAGTATTTTACTCTGTGGGCTATCAATTTCCAATTGTCTTTCTTGAATAAAATTATCTATTTTTTCATTTCCACTAGTCCACTTTGTAAATTTTTTTTTCAAATCCTTTATTTGGCACTGTTTACACCAATTAAGGTCTATATCTGTGTATAATTCATTACATTTTTTACATTTATCATATGACATGATGATGTATTGTAAATGAAGACTGAAAACGAAAACAATAATGGAATACGTTAAATAATGAAAACTGGAAATATTAGAAAAATAGAAAATATTGAAGGCGCAGTAGATTTTAATTTATTAGAAATAGTGAAAATAAAGACGAAACAGAAGTGTTTAAATTTGCCGCATTATTTGTTGCACGAATTTTTTAAATGTTTATCTCAAAATGAATTTGTGCTACATTTTGTGTAAATTAGATCGGCATAAATTTAATATTACCTCCATGCATAATGCTGGCAAGCATTATTCCATATAAAAATTTTTTCAGAAAAATGATCACGTGTCTGAGTTTTTTCGGAATGAAAACTAGTAAAATGATAATTTATCAAAGTTTTTCCGATTTTTTTTTATAGGGATTCAAAAAGTAAAAATCTATGAAAATCATATTACTGTTGTCTGTACTACCCTGACGCGCCGTACATCAGAAAGAAATACGTACTTAACAAAGAAAAAATAATATAATAAATAAATAATATGCATATTTAAGAGAAGAGTGGCATACGATTGATTTTTTGTCAATAAATTAATTATTGCCATTGGACACAAGATGTACAAAGTTCGATAAGAATTTTATGTTTAATCAATCCAAAAATAGTAAGAAAACGGTAATTTCTAGCCAATCCGTATATCCAACACTGTATACATCAGATTTTTTGATAAATTCGTAACCTTGATCATTCAACTTTTTTGGGTCAATAAAAGGTATTACACCGAATATTTTTGATGTGTTACTTGACGTTGATACTTTATCTTTTTCTGATGTATAAGTACATTATCAGCATGCTATATTACGCAATAAAATAAAATCATTCAACGCATTTAATAAAAATTTAGATATGATGAAAAGTAGATTATTACCAAGACACGATGAATAACATCACATTCGTGTAAAAATGCTACTGCACTTGCTAGTTGAAATGATAATTGATATTTTTCGTTCCAATTTAGCTTGTTAAATCGCTTGCTCAAGTAAGTTTTTAATGTACCATTATCAGCATATTCTAAAACTAGCAAATATTTTTTTTTCTAAATACAACATATTAAATAAAAATGAACGATTAAACAAACAACGTCTGGTATATCTTACTTAATACATATTACATGTCAATATTATTTTACTTACCAGTTTCTATCTTTGTGATACCATAAAATCGTAAAATATTTTCATTAGCAATCGATTCTTTATGTAATTTTATCTATAAAATGAATTTTATAAAATAACATTAATAAAATTAAGACCTAATATTAATTTATTATAAATTACATGCCTCATTAGTAATATTTTAAGCGTTGTTTTATCATTATTGGGTCTTAAAGCGAAAATTCCATCAATATATTCCAATTAGTACGAAAGACTCTTCCATATGAACCATTTCCCAACAGTTTAAAATTCTTAAATCCTGAGTAATTGTAGTAATTGATGTATTCGTCGTAATTGATTTCTCTAACCAATTAATATAAATATTTGATTCTTTAAGGTCGGTTTCTTACGTTTCTTTTGACATTCTTATATTCTTTTATCATAGTTTATTGTAAATTTTATAAATTGAAGCTTTTATTAAGCTAAAATACATATGTAACTTCCTTGTGCTACTTTAGAATATTCCGTGACGACGTGACGTTATAATACAACATACAGTGTGTAACGAAGAAGTTATACAAACATTTTGCCACGATTTGAATTTTGGACTAATTAAAATTCTTTTCTTTTCATTTTTCCCCTTCTCTTTCATTTTCCCTTTCCTTTTCATTTCCCTTTCGTTTTCCCTTTTCTCTTCGTTCTCTGCTTTTCGTTTTCCCTTTCCCTTTAGTATTCCCCTTTCTCTTTTTTTTTCTTTTCACTTTCGCCGCTTCCTCCTTCCCTTCCCTTCCCCTCCCTTTCCCCTCTCTTGTTTTCCTCTTTCCGTCTTTTCCTTTCCCTTCTTTCCCCCTCTCTCCCAATGATCAATGTTGCTGCACTTCAACGTGGTGATCAGGTGACAACAAGTTTTCTAAAAGACTAGGCTAAGTTAGCTATGAATAACAATTGCATATTACATAAGCCATAATTCGATTTGTTCACTTTGTTATAATAACTAAATAAATAATTTGATATATCTAATTTCATAAAACTATTTGATTTGAATTATTGTGCAAAGATTTTTCGTGATAAACATTCTTTTTAATATTTATATTAATTAAACATCTAAAATTTTTTCGCCACTTTTTTTATTTTATATTTTAATTTAATAATATTATTGTTACAATTTTTATTTGATTACCTAACTGAGTTAATATCAATTATATTTGGGTTTTGGTTTTGCATAATTAGAAACAAATTTTATTCGTTTTTTTTATATAAAATTAATTTTTTAATTATCATTTTTGCAATTGTTGATTATTATTAATTTGATTTTTTGATGGAAAAAAAAAATGATTGTACCTTTGATAAAAAAATTTTAGATAATTATTTATTATTATTAATTATTAGATATGTTAATTTTGCAAAAAAAAAAATTTATCAATTTTATTAATAAAGATAAAGAAGAATTTATTCTATTGTATTATCAAATCATTCAAAAAAATCATGATATTTATACTAATAACAAATTCTATTTAGATATTTTCGGAGATTAGATTGACGTGTGACCATCTTATTAAATTGCAGTTTATGATTATATAATACATAAAATACATAAAATAATATTCACATTAATAATTAATATTCTCTGTATAAATATATATTGTGTATTAATTATTAATAATAATATTTAATAAAAGAACTTTTGACTTTCAGTATTTTATTGATTATTTGGAATGACAAAAAAAGATAATCTGCTGAAAAAATACATATGTATTTCAATGTCTCATCATTTCCTGTTGTTCCAGTTTATGAATATTACAATCCAAGAAGAAACTTTCTAACAGAGCCGTAAAATTTTTATCATATTTGTGGTTATTGCAAAGAGAATGTTCTTCGCATTGTAAATTGGATCGACAAACATCAAATTTTTCTTCTACGTATTTTTAAAGTTACAGTAATAATTTAAATTGATTTATTTTAATTATGCTTCAATTATTTATTTATTATAATGAACTGATGAAACTTAATTTCTTTTAACGGTCAAAAAAAAATTTTTTTTTTTTTTAATAGATAGATGTCAACAATGAATCAGATAATAGAATAAATACACTAAATATTTAAGAAACATTAATTTTTATTTTTAATAATTATTCATTTTTAACAACTTGTAATAATATAGTAATCAAATCGTATTTATTATATTTAAATAAAAAAAGAAATCAACTAATGACTGTAGATAATTATGATAATATATCGGCTATTAATTAAATCAGCTTCTGTACTTCTAACTTTACCCGTTTATCCACATAATCAAGACCAAGAAATTCTTCATTTGACAATTTTTCTGATAAAATTATATCTAATAAATTAAATAAAATTAAAAAAAATTTAAATGATTGAATTTATTTTATTAAGATTTTAGGAATAAAATTTCGTATTGTTTTTAGCTTACCATCATTATAAAAATATTCTGGTTTTGTATATAAAGTTTCGGATATAATTGAAATTTTAATTTTTGAAAAATCTTTTTCGTTCATACCAAGTCGTTGCCGAAGACGTACTTTAGTATCAGCAAGTTTCTCTCCCTAATTTAAAAGAAAGTTTAAAATTATCCAGAGATTTAGAATTCTTTAAAAACTATTATATTTAATTAAAACTTAACAATTATAAATTAATTACATTTTTAATAACGAATTTAAATGGAATTCCGTGTAATCGTACTGGATCATTTGTGAAATGGCATACTTGAATAATTTGATCATATTGATTGATAACAATTTCATCCAGAGGTATTTCCTGTAAAAATTATATACAACATATGAGTGAAATAATTTAATGAAAAAGTAATTATTCAATTCATACTACCTCTGCATATAGTGTCTCAAATTCTTGTATACTCTCTATCAGTTCACTTCCTGTAAAATTCTTTTGAATCTTATTGTAACGAACTTCAAATAATCTAATTCTAGAACTTGGTGACGATAATGTCACCTTTTTTGAAATTTCTTCTATAAGATCATTAATGATAGCATTTTCTTGAAGATGAATACCAATTTCTTTTACTTCCTGAAATTTTTTATATTAAATCAGAATATTTTTATGCTAAATTTGTAAAATAAAAAAGTATGTAAAAATACTATACCTTCTCTTTAACTATGTTTCCAAGCCAATAAACTTTGAAAAACTTCTTTGCTTCTGGTTCTATAGTATTTAGTTCCAGTATCTCATAGAATAAAACATAAGCTGATGGATTCAAATATGAAGTTTGAAGCATCTTTGAAAGTGTTTGAGTAGTGGTTTGCTTAATAACGCTCTTTGGTATACCAGATGATGAAAATGCCGAGGTAAATCGTAATTTAAGAGGATCTGTACTTAAATGAGCGGCAACTGATTCAGCAATCTATAATAATAAGTATTTAAAAATATTAGTAATTTGAAACGGGATAAATTTGGTTTAGATTTTTTTTTTTATTCCTATCCTTTAATTTTTCGATGTAACCAAGTTGATTGTATTCTACATACCATATTGTACATACATTTTTTCCCTAAAACTAAATCAAATTTTGATTTTTGTTCCTGAGTTTTAAATTTTGGTTTAAATGAAACAATGATTAAGGATTTATAAAAATCAGGAATATCAACATAACGGCCTGCTACTCTATGTTCATGGATTCTAAAAAGATACAAATTATCTTTAATAGTATTAAATTATATAAAAAAACATATAAATATATACAATATAATGTTAATACCTACTCATTTACTGTTAAAACCTTTTGGAAACAAATTATACCACCATCTTTCACTTCTAATTTTTGGAAAGTAAGTTCAGGACTTATCTTTACAATCATATCTTGTTTGATTTCCTGTAATATAATATGTTAAAAAATTATAAATTTGAACATATATTTGATTAACATAATAGTTGAATATACATGCTTCATATATTTTCAAAAGTGTGTCTGGTGGAAGTTTCTTTTTCTCACAGAAAATGCGAGCATAATCACCCACTTTACTAAAC
The DNA here is from genome assembly GCF_026210795.1 of Rhizophagus irregularis. Classification (NCBI taxonomy): domain Eukaryota; kingdom Fungi; phylum Glomeromycota; class Glomeromycetes; order Glomerales; family Glomeraceae; genus Rhizophagus; species Rhizophagus irregularis. Next base: position 689,185 of record NC_089444.1, on the reverse strand, counting down.
TTTTGTATATATAAATGACCTAAACCTCTATATAATTTATGTAATTAAATATGTTAAATATTTTTTTTTACTGATAATATACGTGCAAAATTTCAATAAAAAAGGTTTCTTACTCAAAAGCTTGTTTGTCAGGATCAAAATATTTAAGAAAAACTATTATGTGATCATTTCCTTCTGGAAACCATATCTGTATAAATAATTCGTAATATAAGATTTTAAATTTAAAAAGTAAAATTTCAAATAATTAATAATATAACAAACCGTGTCATTAAATGGTTTGTCTGCTACCTCCATATATAACTTCATTTCATTCTGATGGGAAGTCATTCTTTTATGTACTTCTTCCATGCCTATTTATTATAATAAAGTAAGAATTTATATATACAGTAAAAATTTTAAATATAGAAATTTAATTTACTAGTATTGGAATAAGATTCTGGTATTAGAAAGTCAGGTCGAATGGTTTTATTTCGACGATTCACAAAAATCCAGAATCGTAATCGTTCAGGAAGGATATTAAATTCTTGAGAAATCTTTTCTTTAAAAGCCCCATATGTTTCGCCTTTTTGAATCATATATTTGTGTGCTCCATCAAAATTGGCAAGATCAAATCCTTGATAATTTTTGAGTTTTTCAGTTGTCACAACCTATATTAAATAAATAAATATAAATCAACAGTAAAAACAATTTCCTTTCTTTCTTTTTTTTTTTAATAAAATACCTTTATAGTAAGATTTTCCTCTATCTTTTCCTTCTTTTGTTCTTCTATGACCATTTTCTCTTCCATACATATTCTCCCTTTTAAATAGAATAAATGAATTACAATCAACTTTAAATTAATTAATTAATTATATTAGAATGCATACGTAAATGAAAAGGTATGTCCTCAGGAACCACAGGAGATAATATCTCGTCTACATTTGATTCACGAATATATATTAATATATAAGCATTGGTGAAATGTAATCCACCATAATTATCTTCAAGTACTTGTTTATCTATAACAGGTATAACTTGGTCATCATCAAATTTAAACCTATTTTACAATATAATTTAAAAATTCGTACATATATAAAGATAGATTATTTTTTAATAAAAAAAAGAAACCTTAAACGATATGAACCATTTGCCGTCCTTTTCGGGTTTTAGTATAGCAAAACAATGACCTTTATTCATAGCACCACCACTAAAAACGAGTACTCTATAATAATAAAAAGTAAAATATGTAATATTGAAAAAAATATAAAATAATTGATAATGAAGTGATTAATGGAAAAATTATAAACTAACCCGTGTAATAAATATTTATGGGAGTTTGATCTATCCGCATCTTCTGAAAGAAATTCTTCTAAATCAATCTCCATTGGGTATTCAAAGCGATCATTGATCTAATATATTTAAGGTTGGTAAGAAAAAGAGAAGATTCCGACATCAAATATACTATTTAAAATTCATCACCTTAACCATCGTGTCCTTTATTATATCATATTCAAACCTTTTAAGTTGTAAATGTAAAATTGGAGGAAAACTTTCAAATATAACACCCTTTTTGACATCCTTCATAATATTAAAATCGGGTTATGAAATATCTTAAATGGAAGAAACATCGAATAAAAAAATTAGATAAATTAGATAACATACTTGTAACCCGTGACCTTCTACTTCATATTTATCATCACCTTCCAATATTTCCTCTTGAATATAATTTTTGAGAGAATCACTTAAAGTTTTACAACCTTTCACATTCAGTTCAATATCTAATAATAATTTTAAATTTAAAATATTTATTAATATAAACAATTATTGTTAATGTAAAAAAAACATCCCTTTATTATTACCATAATAATCTTCAACATGAGAAGACTCATAATCCAAATTGATACATTTGATATATTTCTTAATTTTACCAACAAAAAGTTTAGTATGTGTACCATCAACCTTCGTACCCTAATAAGAAAATTAATAATAAAGATATAATTGTATTGTAAAGACGTTACTGATTGATAAAAAATAGATATAATTTTAGCAAAACTACCTTCATTTCGATTTTAAGTATATCTTGTAATATCATGCTAAATTCTTGCAAATCAAGTTGCTTATAATACTCAAATCCCAAAGATTCTATTAATTCTCTTGTTACAACCGGCATGTCTGATATCTGTAAATTGTAAAAAATTCGTTGCAAAGCCAAGGGAACACTTTTTGTTGGTTCATCATCTTCTGTAGGGATTTGATAGATCGCCTATGATTTCAAATAAATATTAGACTTGCAATACATTTTGTCGTTCGATAAAAAAAATTACTTATTAAATAATTGTACAAGAAATCAACCTTACGAAAATAAGTTATACAATAAAGTAACTGCAGAAATGTGTTCATATAACCTGTAGTGCCTTGATTGATCAATCCTACATATCCTGTCTCCTTTTTTGAATCATAGCTATACGTAAGATAAAACAAAAAATTACAAATTGAACGATAACCGTAGCAAAGAGAATATTTGTGGATCAAGCTTTGAATGATAATAAAAAATGAGATAATATACTTGTTGAGATTGTGCCACAAGACGCCTGTGGGGTCCTTAAATACTCGTATAAAAGCAGTGATATTGGTTGAATCATTTTTAATTAACGCATGTGGTCGGTTTTCACAAGGAGTAAATAATTTTTGTGAAGAATAAAATCGTGTAAAGCCCCAATCTTGTTCTTCAGCAGTAAATCGATGATGAGCATCTAAAATTCAAAAATATTCAATATAATAATATGTGTATGCATTGACAATTTGACATGAAAAATAGATCTTTATACATACGATAAGAAATATATTGTGTTGGGTCTTCAGGATTCCACAAGACTAAAGCGAATTGTGCACATGAATGCCAACCAGGTGGAGCATTCTTAATATCAACAAAATCAAGATAAATAGAAACTACATCTTGGTTACCACTGCCATTACCAAAAGGAAATAGCAAAATCCGCCTAAAAAAATATTTGAATATTAAGTAAATTTGTTATTCATTTTTTTTTTTTAAAAAAAAAAAGTCACAACACACCATTTCCAACTTCCAACTTCAAATTCTGGTCCCGTTATTCTTTTTTCCAAATTCCGCCAATTTGTTACATGCCAAGTGTTATATTTAAAGTCTTCGATCTCTTGGCCTAGTTCAGGCATAATTTTATTTGCCATAGCTTCGTCTATGATATATAAATTAACATTAGTAATATTTCAAATTAAACAAAGAATATTGAAATGTCAATTAAACAACAAAACAAATAATCGAATAATAACATACAATCCATGATTGGAAATAGTGTTATATCCTTAGTAATTATTTGATCAATATTATTATTATTCCGTCCTATGACACTAATGACTTATGTAGTAAAAATTATATGAAAAATTTGAATTAATTATGTTCAAACAAATCTAGTTTTACCGAAATTTTAAAAAAAGGTAAAACTACTATCGACGTAAATTCGGAGAAAAATAACAAATTGCCGATCGGAAGTATTATCAATTATATACTAATGATCACATGATTTGTGCAATACAAATCCAAATATAGTTTTCCTGTGCCATAGAGTGTATTATCAAATGCCAATTTAAATAAAATTTACTAAATTTGTATGGATAGTTTATTGTATTAAAAAGAAATTCTAATGCTAGATAAATTAATAATGCACACTATTTTATTTGTACATAATTTGTTTGAACCCTAGAAATTTTTTATAAATTTATTTTATTTTTAAATCGTAATAAAAATTATTGTCATTGAATTAATTCCGTTACATTTCTGAAAAAAAAAAATTCAGTTCTGTATTTTGATGTATTTCAATTAAGTGCACAATATTCTAATATAACAGTTATAATGAATTAATTTCATATTTAAATCATACGCTTGCTTCGACATGGTACTATATAAATGAAATGTCAGCAATGGCTTTGGATAATAAACATTAAATACCACATAATATGAAGTTAAAAATCAATCATAAAACAAATATGGAAAAAAAATTATAAGAATTTTTTATTAAATTTATATTTTCAGTTGGTTGATTATGAAAATGATTTCTTTTTTAATAATCATTCCAACTATTTTTTATTTTACATCGGTATAATATCAATCAAAAAGCGTAAAAAACATGAATTCTTGAAGGAGAAACTTTAACGTGAAAATGTAATTATAAACCATCGGTATTGGACTTTTAAATTATTTATTCCATTGTGGATTAGCTTCTAGATGACAAATATTTGATATAAAACAAAATAATTGATTTGTTAATTCTTGATTAATGCCAAATCTAATGCAAGCCTCAATAAAATATTCTTGAATCATATCGAATACTTTTATTGTTATTTTCCCCCTTTTAATTGAAATTTATACTATCCATCTGTAAACGAATTCATCTCCTCCGATTATTAAATAATTCTCTACATATTTATTATGTACAGTACGTAAAGAAGAAAGTCTCAATTTCCAAAAATTGAATAGTAGTGCTACATATACATAATCAAAATATGATGGTTTTTTTTATTAGAGATTATCATTCTTAATTGAGAATTTCAAAAATAAATTTTGCTTCATTGTGGATGATGAACAGCACGTATACAAATTAATTTTTCATCGCATAATCCTTATCCCGATAATCAAGCAAGCCTAAAAAATAAAAATAAAAAAGAAAAATAAAAAAAAAGAAAAAACTCAAACTTGCTCGAGATATAAATAACAGGACATGTAAAATAAAACAATAAATTGAGTTCTTATCTAATAAATATTTCATTAAGTGGTGATAATGAACAACCACTCATTCTAGTAGGCTGACATTACAAATAATTTTTCTAAAACCATGTACGTTGATTAACTTCTGTTCAAATTGAAGAGTTCGTTTTCAATCATTTTTTTTTGCAAACAAATCAATAATTTGTGCATCTAGTAGAGAAGGACATTGTAATGTATGAGGTGGTTTTCTTTCTCAAAAAATGTGGTGACAATACTTATCACATGTGAAATCACGTGTTAATATTGTGATGTAATAATCTTTCGTCATGCTAAAAAAGTTCATTATAAAAAAGGAATAACTTTATTTTATAAATAAATACTAAAATTACTACTCCTAAGTGTAGATCTTGTCTATTTTATATAGTTATCAGGTATAATTGTTTATGGTTTCACTTTAAATTTTTACTGAGCTGTTATTTTTCTACAGTTACTTTAATAATTCATTCAAGAATTTAATAGTACAAATAAGAAATATTTTTATTGAAATTTGTAATCTATGCATTCTGCAAGATTTCTAAAACAAATAAATTTCTTTTTCCTTTTAATTTATAAAGTGCAGTAAAATTAGAATGCTAATTATTCGAACCTATTAATTACATATTATTACAAATAAAGTTTTAAATAATATATTTAATGTATATTCTATTATTTCATCAATGAATCTGCTAAATTAATATTTGATGTGTATCTGAATATTCTATATTTATAAAAAATATATAATACATAATGAAAATTTTTATTACAATATATCCTTTTAATTGATTAATTTATTTAATTGATTTTGAGCTTTTTGATGTCCTTGTTCAGCAGATTTTGTATACCAATAAATTGCTTGATTTATGTCCTTTTTAACTCCATATCCTTTTTTATACGCAACAGCAAGGAAATATTGAGCTTCATCAGGAAGTCACGGGAAAAATGTTCATCAAATGTATATCGGTCACTTGATGTACATCATAAAGAAACGCTGAACATCGGACCCTGCAATGTACTACCGATGTCACAATATTCGATGTGCATCACCTAATTTTAATGTCCATTAACGATGTACATTATTTTAAAGATAATAAACATCATATCGAATTTATATAAATTATGTTAATGATATGACAATACTAAATATTACTGAATTTATTTTATTAAAATACACTATAACAATCTATTCTATTATAACCGTAAAAGAAAACAAAAAAAAAGACAGTAGGCCTCGTTAAATTAACCAAATACTCTGGGAGACCTACAAAAAAAGTTTCGAAGTTATTCTTCGAAACTTTGTCCAGGAAGTACAACCTAACAATAAAAAGTTAAAAAGAGTATTAATAAAAAATTAATTTAAAAAAAAATTTTAAAAAAGTTTCGAAGTGAAGTGAAACTTCGAAACTTACCAATCCGTTCCGTTAAGATTCGTACTTATGAATCTTGTTCTTCTTTTTTCACTCTTCGGAAATCCACCCGAGACCTAAAAAAAAGAAAAAGAACGGTTAGTAACCGTTCCATAATATTAAAAAAAAAATAATAATAATAAATAACCAAGATTCGTACTCACGAATCTTGGTTCCGCTTTATCCAAAGATTGGAGGCCCACCCGAAACCTATAAAATAAAATATAAAGAACGGTTAGAACCGTTCATAGTATTAAAAAAAAATAAATCTAAGGTTCGTAATATAATACTTACGAACCTTAGTTTCTCCTTTTTCTGTTCTTCGGAAATCCACCCGATCCTCTAAAAAAAAGAAAGAACGGTTAATAAACCGTTCGTAATATTAAAAAAAATCTAAGGTTCGTAGTAAAATACTTACGATACCTCAGTTTATTGTTTTCCGTTCTTCGGAAGACCACCGAACCTATAAAAAATAAAGAAAAAGAACGGTTAGTAACCGTTCGTAATATTAAAAAATATAAAAAAAAACCCAAAAGATTCGTACTCGTACTTATGAATCTTTAGGTTTTTCCATTCTTCAGAAGCCCTCCCGAGACACCGAACCTATAAAAAAAAGAAAGGAACGGTTAGTAAACCGTTCCATAAAATAAAAAATAAAAAATAAAAAAAGATTCGTACTTACGAATCTTTGGGTTTCCGTTCTTCGGAACTCGGAAGCCCACCCGAACCTAAACAAAAAAAAAGAACAGTTATTAGTAACCGTTCCAAAATAATAAAAATAGATAAATAAAACCAAGATTCTTATGAATCTTGGTTCCTCTTTGCAAAATCCCCTTCTTCCATCCTTCCATCCCCCTTTCCCAGTTTTTTACCTTAAAATCCAATGTATTATTTCCTTATCGATATTTTACGATGCAATCACTCTATCTTGTGTAAAAATACTACGCCAATTAATAATAAAAAGGGCCTGAAATTTTTTTTTAAAAGCCTTTTGTTGTTTATTTAACCTATATTAATTAAAGCCAGCGTCCTACAAAAAAAAAATGAAAAAGAAACGTTAGATCATTTCTTAACTTCAAAATATTAAAAATTCCCTTTCACCATTTTTTACCTTAAACAAGTCCGGTTTCGTGAACAAGCCGGCATCCTCTTAGTACGCGACCTACGAAAAAAAAACAATGAAAAGAAACGTTAGTTCGTTTCTTAAATTTAAAATCACCCTTCCCCCGTTTCTTACCTTAAAGTCCAGTTTCGTATTCAAGCCGGCATTTTCCTACGTGTCCTACAAAATAAAATAATGAAAAGAAACGTTAGTTCATTTCTTAAATTAGTAAAAATAACAAAATCCTGTTTCTCACTACCTTAAAGTCCAGTTTCGTAGTATTCAAGCCGGCGTCCTCCGTCCTACAAAAAAAAACAACGAAAAGAAACGTTAGTTCATTTCTTAAATTTAAAATCACCCTTCCCCCGTTTCTTACCTTAAAGTCCGGTTTCGTATTTAAGCCAGCATTTTCCTACGCGTCCTACAAAATAAAATAATGAAAAGAAACGTTAGTTCATTTCTTAAATTAGTAAAAATAACAAAAATCCCGTTTCTCACTACCTTAAAGTCCAGTTTCGTAGTATTCAAGCTGGCGTCCTCCTAGTCCTACAAAAAATAAAATAACAAAAAGAAACGTTAGTTCGTTTCTTAAATTTAAAATATCCCCTTTCCAGTTTCTTACTACCTTAAAGTCCGGTTTCGTAGTATTCAAGCCGGCGTCCTCCTAGTAAACGTCCTACAAAAAATAAAATAATGAAAAGAAACGAAAAAAAAAGATAAAATTAAAAAAAATAAATAAATAAAAAAAAAATAAATTAAAAAAAAATAAATTAAAAAAAAATAAATTAAAAAAAAAGTAACGAAACTTACAGGTGTGAGAAAAGGGGAGAACGAAAAGGAAGGGAAGGACGAAAGGAAAGGGAAGGATATAGGAGAAGGACGAAAGGATAAGGGGACGAAGGGAAGTGAAAGAAAGGGAAAGAAAGAAGTTTAAAGTTTTTTATTAAACTTTTTTTTATCAAAAAAAAAAAAGATCGATCGGCAAACTGATCACGTGATACCGATCAATACTAACTGCCCTATAAAAAAATTGGGATACGTTTTTTATAAAGTTTTTATACGATTTTTTTCCTTAGAAATAACGTATCATAATAGGATACGGAAAAATGCACAATTCCGTATCACAAAAAATATGGTTTGGATACGGAATTTGCACGGAATTCATATGGAATTTACATGATTTGATTCACGAAATTTATACGATTTGGTCACTGAATTTACTATTTGTATTACAGTTTACTATAATTATATTTACATAAATCTAATTTTACTTTATTAAATTAAATAAAAAATAAAAAATAAACAAAATACAAATACATTATGAAAATTCCCTCCTTATTAAAACCACCTATTGCAACCAAAATTATCTATAAGTTCAGGTTCATTTGGAGTCAAACAACAAAAAAAGAAACATAAGAATGTCTAGCTTAATTGGAAACAAACCCCCCCCTTCATATAGTATCTGCAATCGTCCAAGTCACCAAAGGTCAGCATTCCTACAAAAAAAGAAAGAGAACTCCAGAATGTCTGACCTACATAAATGAAAAGAATTATGAAGCATCTGATGAAAAAGAAACCAAAACAACAAAATAAATCCAAAACTGACCTACAAAAAAAGAAGACTCTGAAGCAACAAACTGAAACAACCTACAAAAAGAAAAGAATCTGAACCCAACTTACAAAAAAAAAAAAAAGAAAATTTGAACTGACCTAAAAAAAGAAAAAAATCCTAAACAATCCTACAAAAAGGAAAGGACTCCCAAACTGATCTACAAAAAAGAAAAAAGAAACTGAATCTTCTCACAAAAAAAAATCTGCTGGCCTATGAAATAAAAAAAGGGATATATATAAATAAAAAAGAAAGGGGAATAAAGAATAAATCAAAAAAAATATTTTTTTAAAAAGAGGGTAACGAAGTTAGGAAAGTTAAAAAAAATTTTTTTTTTTTTAAAGGGAGGACGTCAAAGTTAGAAAAATAAAAAATTTTTTATAAAGAGGAAATAGAAATAGAAAGAAGAAAATTTTTTTTAAAAAAAAGAAGAGTGGGAATAGTGGGAATAAAAGAATAAAATCAAAAAAAATTTTTTTTTTAAGGGAGTGACGAAAAAAAAAATTTTTAAAGTGAGGTACGAAAAAAAAAATTTTTTTTTTAAAAGGGGGGTGACGAAAAAAGAAGAAAAATTTAGAAAAAATAACAAAAATAAAACAAAAGAAAAGAGAAGGAAGGGAAAGACAGAAAGGAAGATCGGAAGATCAAACTCATCAAAGTAAGGGTTTATATAAAAAACAAAAAACAAAACAATAAACAATCACGTGATCTCGTGTTATGATACGAGATTTTTGTAAAATTATTTTCTAAAAATATTAAGTTTAAAAATTCCGTATACATTCCGTATGATTAATTTTTTCCGTATACATTTCGTATACATTAGTTTTTTTAAAAAATGTTCAAAAATGAATTGCTTATTAAATATACGGAATTTGTATACGGAATCTATAGAAACGTACATAAAATGTATACAAAACGTTTCCTTTCCGTATACATATTTCTTATAGGGCTGTAGTTAACTGAAATTTACTTGTTAGTAATATTATAGCAAAGATATGTACATTGAATATTTATTATTAAATGCTGCACATCATGATAAAAATCTCATTAATGATGTTCATTAATGTTAAATATTACATGTACATTTAAAATAATGAAAATTGCGATGTAAATGATTTGCAAAAATATACATGTAATGAACATTTTTCCCGTGACTTCCTGATGTTTACAATGTCCTAAATTTGCAGCATTTTGAAATAGTCCAAATGCTTTTTGCTTATCAACATTGGTTCCAACTCCATTGTTATAACAGTATCCTAGATTACATATTCCACGTGCATTTCCTAAATTTGCTGCCTTTTTATATAATTCAAATGCTTTTTGTTCATTAACATTGGTTCCCATTCCTGTTTCATAACAATATCCTAAACTAATTATTCCAGATACATTTTCTGAATTTGCTGCATTTTGATATAATTCAAATGCTTTTTGTTCATTAATATTAATTTGAATTCCAAAATGATTAAATATTCCAAGTAAAAAAAGAGAATTTGAGTTATTTTGATTATTCAATAAACAATTATAAATTTCTTGTGAAGTTATATTATGATTATTAAGATAATTAACAATTTCATGTTTTCTCCTTACCATTTCTGTCTTTTCATGAAGAAGAATTATTTCCCTAACCATAATATCAAAATTATTTTCTGATGATATTGAAGTATCCATTCCTTCTGTATTCATATTATTAAAATTTTGAATAAATTGAGACATTTCTCCATGCAGTGAATTATTAATAATATTTCTAGGAGCTTCAACAATATTCTGCTGTTCACTTGATAATTGGTCACTTTCTTCTAAAATAATTGCATTTAATTTTGCAACAACTTGGTTGATAGTTGGACGATTATCTGGTTCATTATTCCAGCAATCTAAATACAAAATAAACTTGCAATTAATAAATGTAATTATTATGAACATGATTAAAATTTATTTTTATTTACCAGTGTATATTTTTATATAATCTTCAGATGTATTGGGAATGGGTTTCTCTCTAAGTCCATGTAATATTTCCATAGCCAAACCAAGATCATATGGTTTATCACAAAAAGGCGGCCTCCCACTAGATATTTCCCATAAGAGTACACCAATACTGTAAACATCACTCTTTTTATTTAATGAATATATTTGAACTTTATTGTTGTTATCTCTTTTTCTATTAAATATTTGTGGATCAACATAAGTAATCATTCCAAATAATTTTGATTGAATATTGGATGATTCATCAATCCTTTTTGATAATCCAAAATCAGCTAATTTAATGGTATCCTTGTGAACTAATACGTTATTGGAGTGCTATTATTGATTAAAATGATAATAGCGATAATATTAGGTACAATACATAATTTTACAAACACTATACTTTAATAAAATATCAAAAGTAAATAACCTACCAAATCACGATGAACAATCCCTTCATCGTGCAAGAATAATATAGCATTAGCTAACTGAAATGCTAGATTTAATTTGTCATTCCAAGTAAGATTTTTAAAACATTCATTTAGATAGTTTCGAAGAGTACCATTATTGGCATATTCCATCACCAAAAAATATTTTTTTGAATTGTTGCTCTGGTTTTCTTTTGAGAAAAAAATAAAAATTTTAGATTTTTTCATTTTATTAAAATAATGATTAAAATATTTATAATACCTGTTGTAATGCCATAAAAACGAATTATATTTTCATGAAAATCAATTTCATGCTGAAGTTTAAGCTAAACCAAAATATAAATTGATAAATTAGGAACATAATTTATGTCAACATATCATAAAGACAATATATAATAGTTACTTCGTTAACAATTTCTTTAGCCATGACATTGAAATTATAAAAAGATTTCAATGCTAAATAACTACTACGAGAACTTTTTCAATTTGCACGATAAACTTTTCCAAACCCACCAGAACCAACTTCTTGTTTTTTTATTTTTATTTTTATTAATGGGTTCCAGTTAGAAACCTAACATGGACGCGATTATAAGTAGAAAATTACATATAAGTCAAAATTGACAAAAATACTAACTAAACTACACGCGAAAATAATCTACTCAAACCGGTGGGCAATTAACAGGAAGAAGGTATAATGTGAGATACTAAAATTAGACCCCACGACACAAAAACCCAGATAACGCCACTGCCTCCCATACTCTCGCCTAGGTAAACCTAAGTTTTGGTAAGTTGAAGCCCGTACCCCGCAGATTATCAAACTGAACCGCCAGCCCCTGGTTGGAAAAATCCCCCCACACTGGTCGATAAAAATAAATTCTCCAAGTGACTATATTACCAGAGTTAACAAACTACCTAAGAGTAAACTAAAGGGGAACTTTTTAGTGTCATGCAATCCCCGAAAGGACACCCACCTCATTTCGAACGATCCCTCCAATCTAAACTAAATCGCAGTAAAAACTCATGATAGTCCAAACATGTGCCACCTTGACCTCACCTGACCAAAAACTGATCACCAAGATCTGCACCCCCCTTAAATTACACCCAACTCTCTCAAAAGAAAAGATCTACAAACCACCTGATGTCGATCAATTTTGGGATACCCCCCTACCCCCAGAAAAACTCCAAAAAGCAGAAGGCAAAAAAGAAAGACGAGAAAAATTCACCAAAAAAATAAGAAAAATTCATAACCCTAGGAAAACCAACCCAAAGGAGTAAAAACCTAGGTAAAGAGGAGAACCAACTTCTTGTTAACACCCAAGTAGGATTTTAAGGCGATTTTTTACTTTAAAAGGCAAAAATTTTGGTTGATCATTTCATTTCAGTCAGATTTTCACCAAAATTTTCTATTCCGTTTTTGAAAATCATCCACATGCATAGTTGCCATGGATACAAAAAAAATTGCCTTTTTCGTAAAAAACTCTCAGTTTAATCTTAAATATTAGTACAGTACTGTACATGTACATGTACAAGTACAAGAGCAAGAACATGAACATGTACATGTACATGTACAGAGAAAGTGAACATTCACTATGGAAACTTTTTGCGCTGAGTTTAACTGTGCTGCTCAAAAAGAATGTTAACTTGACAGATCATGAAATAGTATGTTGATCATTTTTTATTAAAATGTGAAAAATTTTTTTTTTTAATTAAAAATGTCAAAAACTTGATTAAAAAACAAAAAAAAATTAAATTTTTTAATTAAAAAAGTCAGACTTGACGTTTTTTGTTATTAAAAATCAAAAAAAAATGATTTTATTAATCAAAAATGTCAGACTTGACGTTTTTTGTTATTAAAATCAAAAAAAATGATTTTTTTTTAATTAAAAACGTCAGACTTGACGTTTTTTATTATTAAAAATCAAAAAAAAAATATTTTTTTTAATTAAAAACGTCAGACTTGACGTTTTTTGTTATTAAAAATCAAAAAAAAAATATTTTTTTTAATTAAAAACGTCAGACTTGACGTTTTTTGTTATTAAAAATCAAAAAAAAATGATTTTATTAATCAAAAATGTCAGACTTGACGTTTTTTGTTATTAAAATCAAAAAAAATGATTTTTTTTTTAATTAAAAACGTCAGACTTGACGTTTTTTGTTATTAAAAATCAAAAAAAATGATTTTATTAATCAAAAATGTCAGACTTGACGTTTTTTGTTATTAAAATCAAAAAAAATGATTTTTTTTTAATTAAAAACGTCAGACTTGACGTTTTTTGTTATTAAAAATCAAAAAAAAATGATTTTTTTTAATTATAAACGTCAGACTTGACGTTTTTTGTTATTAAAAATCAAAAAAAATATTTTTTTTAATTAAAAACGTCAGACTTGACGTTTTTTGTTATTAAAAATCAAAAAAAATATTTTTTTTAATTAAAAACGTCAAACTTGACGTTTTTTGTTATTAAAAATCAAAAAAAATATTTTTTTTAATTAAAAACGTCAAACTTGACGTTTTTTGTTATTAAAAATCAAAAAAAAGTGATTTTTTTAATTAAAAACGTCAGACTTGACGTTTTTTGTTATTAAAAATCAAAAAAAAATATTTTTTTTAATTAAAAACATCAGACTTGACGTTTTTTGTTATTAAAAATCAAAAAAAAATATATATTTTAATTAAAAACGTCAAACTTGACGTTTTTTGTTATTAAAAATCAAAAAAATATTTTTTTTAATTAAAAACGTCAGATTTGATGTTTTTTGTTATTAAAAATCAAAAAAAAAGTGATTTTTTTAATTAAAAACGTCAGACTTGACGTTTTTAGTTATTAAAAATCAAAAAAAAATATTTTTTTAATTAAAAACGTCAGACTTGACGTTTTTTGTTATTAAAAATCAAAAAAAAATATTTTTTTAATTAAAAACGTCAGACTTGACGTTTTTGTTATTAAAAATTAAAAAAAAAATGATTTTTTTTTAATTATATTAGTGTACTTTTGGATATAATGGGTGAGTTTATTTTAAAAGCATACTAATACTACTAATAAATTAATAAAAGATTTTTTTATAACAAGATTGTGTTTAGTGAGATTTATGAAAAAATTTTATGAAATTTTTTTTAATAAGAATAGCTTTGTATAAAAAATTTTCTAGAATTTTTTTTTAATAACGATATATCAGCATAGTAGTAATAGTACAATAAGGTTAACTATACAATAAATAGATGTAATAAATTTTTTGGAATTTTTTTTTAATAACAGTAAATTGGTATCATATAATAGATGATATAATAAAATTTTTTTGGAATTCTTCCTTAATAACAATATATTGGTATAGCACAATAGATAGATATAATAAAAATTTTCTTTGATTTATTTTTTAATTTCAATAGATTGGTAACTTATTAACGGAAGTTAATAATTTTTTTACAGTTCACAGTAACACTAATATTACTTTTTTTTTTTTAATCGCAGCGCATTTGCAGTTTTATTAAAGTAGAAAAATAAAAGAATATGTATACATAGTATGATTCTAAAAGCTACTCTAATATAATTAAACTACAAACCACTCGTCATACGTATAGTACCCCACGTGTGCACTGTCGAGTGATCGTTAGACTCAGTAGGTAGACAACATTTGTAATGCGTTATCTTAGCCAGACGGCCCTATCTTCAACATAGTAACACTAATATTACTAATAAGTAATGATAATAAAAGATTTTAATTACATTTAATAAGGTTAATAAAAAAATTTTTTGAGATACTGTATAATAGAATGGTATAGTACAATAGATAGATATAATAAAATTTTCTGGGATCTATTTTAATAATAACAGATTGGTATAATACAATGTATAGATATAAAAAAATATTTCTGAATTCTTTTTTTTTAATAATAGATTGATATGAATATATTTTCTGGGATTTTTTTTTAGCAATAAGTCATTATATCAGTATAAAATTTTCTGGATTTTTTTTAATAACAATAGATCAGTATGGTATAATGGATAGAAATAAAAAATTTTAAGGATTTTTTTTTAATAACAATACTAGATTGGTATAGTACAATAGTTACTAGATATAAAATTTTCTGGGATTATTTTAATAACAATAGATAGGTATAGTACAATGGACTAATTTAATAAATTTTTTTGTGATTTTTTTTAATAACAATAGATTGGTAATAGACAACTGATTATTAATTTGTTCAATTAATAATTGTTTTTTAGTAAGATTTTTTCCAGTAATACTACTACTAATAGGTATTAATAGTTAGTTTAATGAGTTAATAAAAGATTTTTTATAAATAGATTATATTTAATGACATATAAAAAAATTTTGGGAGATTTTTTTTAATAACAATAGATCAATACAAAAAATTTACTGAGACTTTTTTTAATAACAATAGATTGGTATAGTACAATGAATAGATATAAAAAAATTTTAACTTTTTTTTTAATAATAGATTGATATAAATATATTTTCTGAATTTTTTTTTAACAATAGAGTCAATAAATCAATATAAAAAATTTTTTTGATAACAACAGATCAGTACTATATTATAATGGAGAGATATAAAAAATTTTTTAGATTTTTTATTAATATAATAGATCAGTTTCTGGAATTTTTTTTATGACAAATTAGTATAGTACAATATATAAAATTTTCTGGGATTTATTTAAATAACAATAGATATGATAAAATTTTTGGTGATTTTTTTTTTAATAGCAATAGATTGGTAATAGACAATTATTACTGCGACCAAAACTGATCTGATTTACCAATTCATTATCAGTTCAGTTTTTAATGTTTTCACAACATTTTTTATTGTCTATTACCAATCTATTGTTACTAAAAAAAATAATCACCAAAAATTTATCATACCTATTGTTATTAAAATAAATCTCAGAAAATTTTTTTATTAACCTTATTAAATGTAATCTATTGTTATAAAAATCTTTCATTTATATTACTTACTAGTAATATTAGTGTTACTGTGAACTATAAAAAAATCTTACTAAAAAACAATTATTAACAAGTTAATTGTCTACTATCAACATATTGTTATTAAAAAAAAATCCCAGAAAATTTTTTTATACCAAACTATTACTAAAAAGAAATCTCATTAAATTTTTTATAAATCTCACTAAACACAATCTATTGTTATAAAAAAATCTTTTATTAATTTATTAGTAGTATTAGTATAAAACTCACTCACTATATCCAAAAGTACACTAGTATATTATTAAAATGATTATAGTCATAATATTTAATTTGTTTTTTCGCAATAGATTCTTCAATCCAATTAATCCACTCATTTGAATTATCAGTCATTTTAAGTTCAGTGCTATTAGACATTGTTATTACTGCGGTAGTTAGTTTTTACTGTGGGAGTTAATTTTACGTTGAAAAAATTTAAAAAAAGAGAAAGAAAAAAATTTTTGTACTATTTATAGAAATTTGGTGTCACGAAATAAGATACAAAATTTGTGTAGTTCGCAAATCATGTCCATGCAGCAAAAAAAAATAATTTTAATAAGAAGTAATTCTGCTGTCCCACGTTAGACTGTTTGTCAAAATCAATAAATAATTTTAGGGTACGCAGGAAACGCAGGAAACATGTAGTGTACGGTGTGCTTTGTACGTCTGTATGGTGTCGCGTATACGTTGTACACGGGCGTGACTCTTTCACGTGACTATGCATTAAAGTAAAACTACCCCAACGGCACCCAGAAAATTATTCGAACTCGGCCGGCGTTATGCACTGACACATGATCGAAGAATTTAGGATGTGATGAATAAAACGTGACAAATAGAATTTCATCTACTTGAAAAAATCTAAGTCCCTCAGATGAATATAAACAGTGAAACTTCGGACGATGTGATAAATAAAAACAGATCACGTGATCGAAGAATTTTTTGGGTTATATATTAAAGTAAGGGTGTGTCACATATATTTATCACGTGATCGGGAGTGTTGTTTAGTTTCCACGTCACATAGCTCACCGTACGCTACATGTTTTCTATATGATCGTCTACATACTACGTAAGGTTTTTATGTGTCGATCGTAAGCAAATTCTTTAGTTATTGAAAAAGCTTCAATGTACGATAGATTTTTGAAATTATATTTAAAAATTAATTTTTGAATGATTTATCATCAATTAAACATTGCTAAAATTTATTCGATATCTCAAAATGCAATTGATTTTTTTTTAAAAAAAAGCGATGCTAAGACGTATCACATATTTTAAAAAAAATGAGAAAATGCACTCTCTAATATGTTGCAACTGTGGATTAATTATTAATGAAAAACATTACAATTTATAATTAAATTTATATTTGAGAATAGGCAAATAGGTAAAAATGGGTGGTAATATCTATATTGTACTCATTTTAAATGTTTTTTTTTGTTTTTTTTTGTAATTTATGATTTGAATCAAACAAAATTATACCAAAATAAAGTTTTAACTAAGACAATTCTAATGATACTAAAAATAAAATATTATTGACAAGGAGTTAAAAAAGTAACATACTCCCAGTTCCCTCTCAGATTTTAAATAATAAAATTTACTACCTAACGTTAAAATAATAATGATAAAATTTTAAATTCTTTTAAAAAAAAAATAAACATAAATAAACAAACCAATTTTGATTAAAGTTCTAAGCTTTTACGATTTTTCAACCTTTACTACATGTAAAACTTTTACCCTGTCGATCCGTTTTTATACTCCATCTTTTTTCCGTAAAAAGCTCATATTTCCGGAATTAATACCTTATATCACGGAATTTATCAAATTATCTACATTTTCCGTGTATTTTTACGGAGTTTTTTACAGAAATAGCGAATAAAATTTTTTATAGAGTATTTAACACATATATGAAAGTCTTCCGATATACGAATTATAAGATGATTAAGTTGTTGTTGAACATTTTCAATTAAATTAAATTGAAATAATTGGTAAATAATCCGACCAAATCCATAAAAATCAAAAAATTTTATATTTTTACAATATTTTGTAATCAATTATAATTCAAATCTAAACCAAAAAATTTTCTAAATAACCAGATTTTTGTAATAATAATCGTAGTGATTCAATTTGTAATATCTCGCCCATAAATAAAGATTTTAATTTAAATAGTTTAGTTAAAGTGAATAAAACTATTATTTAAAGAATAACAATAAACAATAACCTTGTTCATTTCCGGTCGGTCGCATTTTTCGGTCTGATTTTGTTATACAAAAATTATCAAATAAAATTTTTTTATTTTCGATCGCAAATTGAACTTGAAATCTCCTTATATTGATATAATTATATTAGCCTTGTCACGTGAAGAGATGACGATTCAAGAAATTATCTAATTTTGGTTGGTTATTTTTTGGCGTTCGACCAAAAAACCTGGCTAAAAGTTCGAAAAATGGTTGCGTTGTACAAAACTTACAGCTGTTTTCATAAGTCCTGGGACAAACTAAATTTTTGAACCCGATCCGCCGATCCGGTATTTTAGCTGGGCACGTGATCCTGATTTGATAGTAAAATAAATAACTGACGGATCGGTGGGTCGGCGGTCGGGTTCAAAAATTTATTTTGTCCAAGGTCTTATGAAAACAGCTGTAAATCCAACCACAGGGCTAATATGAACAGATTCTAAAACATTTAATTGTTCAAACTTCAGATACTTTATCTTGATTAATACTATTTTAAGATTGATGTAATAGAAATGATTGTATTTAAGTATTTGAACAATTATAATCTTTTGATAATAATGATTGATATAAAGATATATTTTTAGATTTTGATATGAATTGGTTATTTGTGATATTAAGATCTTCGGTTATATAAAGACATGTAGAATTACTAATAATATGTGGGATCTCAATTTCAAGGGTATGTAAATTTACTTCATTTCAATAAATATTTTAAGAAAATGTTAAAATGTCACCGTTAGTGATTGTCACCGCTGGTGATTTTTGCTGGCCTGATTTTTTTAAGATTAATATTAAATTAAATAATTGACTACACATATTAAATAGTTATCCTATATACTGTATATATATCAAATAACTTATGAATTATATGAATTATAGTATTTTTAAATGATTCAAATTCTATAAAGTATATGAATAATGAAAATATTAGGAGTATGAACCAGTTAACTAATAAAGTCTCCATATTTTGTAATTTATTCTTTAATATACTAGAAAATTATAATGCAATTGCTGTTTCAAAATAGACATATAATAGTAGACAACTTTCCTTGGCCAGATTGAACTGAATTTTTGATTTTTAAAGTTTGTAAAAATGTTCTTAAGAACCGATGAACATGTCCATAATTGTTAAAAATAATGTTATATTGTGTAAATGCGGTGTCTATTAGGGATGGCAACGGTCGGTCATGGTCGGTCATCGGTCGGTCATAACCGGTCAAGAACCTTTGACCGACCGACCGACCGTTTGACCGACCGGTCTGACCGACCGGTTAACCGACCGTTTGACCGACTGGTTAACCGATCCTGAAAACGTTTGCGAAACGTAATTTAATTGAAATACTTAATAAAAAACGTTTTCGCAACGTTTTCTATTAAAATAATTAAAAAAACGTTTGCGAAACATTTTTTTTATTAAATTACGTTTCGCAAACGTTTTCAGGATCGGTTAAACGGTCGGTCAAACGGTCGGTTAACCGGTCGGTCAGACCGGTCGGTCAAACGGTCGGTCAGAGGTCTTTGACCGACCGATATCGGTCACGGTCATGACCGGTCATAACCGGTTAATGACCGTGACCGTTGCCATCCCTAGTGTCTATAACCTGAAATTTTCTATTTTGACAAAGTTTAGGCTGGCATTATGAATTTGGCCAGAGTTAAGAAAATTCCGACCAGAATTATGATTAGAAGATCGTCAATTTTAATCATTTGTAATTTTAGATAATGTATTGTATTTAAGTTTTATGACATTTCCGCTGACTGATAATTTTATTACATATATATATATATTAATTTAAAATTCACAACGAATTTAACATAATTATATCAGATTAACCTGCATAAATAATTTTGAATTACGCGACGTTGATTCATCTGCGCCTGATATATTACATAATATTATTATGGTTAATGAAATTTTAATCGGATATTTTTTTTTTTTTTTGGCTTTTAATTTATCTTACCAATCATGTTTCATTTTCGGCCATTCTCAATTTGTCCTAGATTTTTTAATATGATTGAACTACAATTTGTTAAATAGTATCCATCATCGATTATAAGATAATTGAGACTTTGTTTAATATTTTCAATTAATTTGATCATTCGATGAGTAGAAATCTCACTTTTATATGCAAAAAAATAATGAAAATTGATATTATCACGATATTTTAATAATTGAGATATGTCATGACATAAATAAATTTCATACCCGCGAAATTCTCTAAATTATTACCAAATTTTTGCAATAATTGTTGCAATGTTTCAATTTTTGATGACCTATTTAAAATTAAAGATTTTAATTTAAATGGTTTAGTTAAATTAATAATTTGTTGAATAAAATTACTATTAAAGAAGGAACAATCAACAATATGAACAGATTCTAAAACATTTAATTGCTCAAATACTTTATCAAGATTATTAATTAATTCAAATTGGAACTGATATTAAGGTATTTGAACAATTATAATCTTTTGATAATAATAATGATTGATTTAAAGGTAAATCACAATAACTAATTAAAATTTTTTTTAGATTTTGATGCAAATGAATTATTTGCGATACATGGTTATTAAATACCGTATTTTCTTCATAATTGAAGATATGAAGTTCCAAATTTCCAATATTGTGAATAAAATTTTGATTTTGTAAAATTAACTCGAGTATTATTAAGATATGTTTTATAATCATAACGATGATAACCTAAGCTCTCAATTTCAAGAGTATGTAAATTTACTTCATTTTCAATAAAAATTTTAAATATTGACATATGAACTAATCCTCTAAAATTTTGTTCAAAATCATCTGTTATAATTTCGGGTTTTGTACTAATAGCAGCATTAAACCAATTCTCAACAGACGAAATAAACTTATTTATATATATTCAAATATTTTAAAAATTTAGATAATTAAACATTGTATTCTTTGATGATAATGAATTATTAATAATTTTATATTCATTTAATTTTGTTTTAAAATCATCATTTGAATTATGCAAATAAATTTCAATCATTTTATGGTTTCTGTTAGGAATTAAAAATGGATTTTTCCATAATAATGGAATTGCTAAACGACACCATAATCTGTTAACTAAAATACATGAATGTAAAGATTCTGAAAATATTTTATAATTTCATAAGTTAATCTCCTAAAATGACATGTTGTAATTGAAGGGAAGTATCAATTATGTCGAGCAGGGTAAATTAACTATAACACTAATGTGTCAATTCAAGTCATACTGCCTACTTTGGTATAAAAACATAGTAACATTCCCATATTAGTCATAATGTATATTTACTAAAGATTATGACATGCAAATTTGATTATTTATTTATAATGAATAAATCACGTTGACTACATATTACAAACCGCAATTACATTATTAGTCAGCAATGATTTTATTTTGACCAATTATTACTCTAATTTTAACTGTTGCATTTCAGTCAAATTCAGTCATATATTATTTGAATTTACTCACCTGATTTTTATGATTAATAGTTTGTTTTGATATATTAATTAATATAATAAAAATATCAAATCAAAATAAGTCATCTTTAAAGTAATCAATTACTAACACCACGTGTCAAAACAATCAACAATTCTGATTTTGAATAATCATTTTTTTCCTAATAAAAGAAAAGCCTAAAATGGTAAGTTAATTATATTTCCACAAAATAGCAACAATTGACGTAGTTAATCATTTTTTGTAATAATGGCTCAGACTAACAAAAGTTGCTATAAATCATATGACTCATAAGTCATCAAAATAGGTGTATAAATTTATTGATGGTTCAAACTGAAAAAAGTTAGTTGCTATAAATTATATGACTCATAAGTCATCAAAATATGCATATAAGGTGTATAAATTCATTTAAGTTAATTATTTTTTGTATTAATGTGCTTTGACTGACAAAGTTACTGTCATTAAAATATGCATTAAGGTGTATAAATTTATTGAGGTTAATCATTTTTTGTAATAATGGCTCAAACTGACAAAAGTTGATTTATTTGTACTGCTTAATTTTGTAACAATATATCAGTTTAAGTCATATCATTTTTTTGTATTTAAGATGTCTAATTTCTAGTTTTGGTTTTAGAAATTCTTTGCTTTTAGAAATAATATATTATTTTTTTTCTTATTTTTTTTTAAATACTTTTAATATATTTTTGTGAACATATTAATTATGAATACAACTGAATAATATATTATTTTTTTTTTATTTTTTTTTAAATACTTTTATATATTTTTGTGAATTAACATATTAATTATGAATACAACTGAAGATTATATTGGACATGAAGCTCTTGTTTCATACTTAAATGAACCAGGAAATAAGTCTTATCATAGATTTTTGAATCTTGACCGAGATATTATTATTGCTTCACTAACTCAACTAACTCATTCTTCATTAACATTAACCAAATGGCAAATCTTTGACATTACCTGGCATAAGCGCTTTTTGTGTAAAGCAAAAGAATAGAACCAAATAGGTTTATTACAGTGAAAAAAAAAAGTATGTTTTATTTTTATTTTGCAAAGTATGGGTAACTCCTAATACTGGTCGTAGTCACTTAGTGAGAATTACTGGGTTTGTTCGTCTGGTAACCACCCCAGGCTCTCAATTCAGGTGTCCTTACTTTGTTGTTGGTAAAGTCTGCTAATTCTGGAGGAGGAATTGGCTATGTACCTTCTTTACTACTAAATAAAAATTTGGCATACAACTAACAACCTGCTTTCTTATAACAGGTAAATACAGAATACTCACAACGTAAAAAGGATTTGCAAATATTCTGGCAAGAAGTTATTAAAAAAAATACTTAGTCTATTGGTACACTTCCAAAAAGTGATGTTGATCTTTCTGAAACTTTACAACCAGATGCATTACATCCAAAACAGTCAGATAATACTGTTAAAAATCTTTCTGAAATTTCACAATCAAATGCATTACTTCTAATAGAGATAGAACCAGAATTACCTAAAAAAAATACTAATCTTATTGACTTTGTTGTGATATTCTTTATGAACTACAAATATTCTGAGAAGAATATTAAAAACAAGGTTATAAAATTTCCAATGAATTTATTTACTATAAATTTAAAATAAAAAAATTAAAAAATAATCAATATATACACAGATTATTTAAATGATCCATTTATTCTGGATGGCACACATTAACTTTGACTCAAATTAACTCAAGTTAACTTGATTTGAGTCCTGACTCAACATCAGGAGATTAAATTGTGCGATTATATGCGTAGATTTATCAAATATGTGTAATATCAAAAATAATTTGATGATCTGACCCGACCCGAATCTACACCTTAAAAAAAAGAGTAAATACTCAATTATGTGTAATTTACACCTTAAAACATAGTTTCAGTAATCTACATCTTAAAAGTTTACATAAAATCACATAAATAGGTATTTTCAGTATTTTGCAATTTTAAAAAAAAGTGTGAATACACAATTTCATGTAGTTTACACATGAAATTATAGTTTCAGTAATTTTAACTTTCAAGAGTTTACGTGAAATCATATAAATGGGTATTTTAGGCAATTTACACTTTAAAAAATTGTGTAAATAAACAATTTTAAGTAATTTACATATAAATATATTGACCAAAATACTCTTAGTATTTTGTATTTTAAAAAATTATATGTATTTTATATGAATAGAAAATTTCGACAATTTACACCTTAAAAAATTGTGTAAATACACGATTTTATGTAATTTAAACCTAATTTTTATTATATATATTAAAATAAATATAAAATATAATATGTAAAATTAAAAAAAAAGTTAAATAGTATAGTGGTTAGGTCATGAGCTATGGTATATTAGTAGGACCCCAAAATATATATAGAAAGGTCAGAGGTAGCCAAAAAATTTTTACTAATAGCTGTACGCATTCTTTCAGGGCCAGAATTATGATAATTTTGGTGAGTGACCAAAAAAGGAAATATCTTTTCACCGGGAATTATCTAAAAAAGGAAAGATTTTCATGTTTTTTTGGGCTGGTTGTATGCAAACTCAGATCTGACCTTTTTATGTATATTTTGGGGTCCTACATTAGTGGTAAGGTATTCGGTTCGGTTCTCAAGGTATGTGAAATAAATTGAAATTAATTTTATTAAAAAATATGGAATTTTTTGTTATTAAAAAAATGCGAGAATTTTCATTATTAAAAAATATTTGCAAATTTGCAGCTTCGTATACCCATCATAGGTGTGATTCAACATGTTGATTTATATGTGTATAGTTTTGTAAATTCACACCCTATTTAAACTCCTAATGAAGTCATGGACTTAAGTACTCTTCAAGTCAAAAAAATTCTTGATTCATTTTACTTGAGTTGACTCATCCTGACTTGAGTCTAAGCCGATGATGGATATGGATGGGAATTGACAGATTAGAATACTAGTCTGAACATCACACAGAAATCCATCCAGAAAACCAGCTGTTCAATTTGATCCATGAAAATACGAGCAGTAATCCCGCACCCGTGATAAAAATAGTTTACTATTTTTAGTCATGTATTTTGTCAGGTAAGAAATTATTTACATTCTCTCATACAGGTGATTAATAATACTCCTTTACTGGATCTAAATTCTGAAGAATCTCCTACAAATCCACTCTTTAACCCTAATCTTAATCAAACCCTAGCATATTCCTAATGGTTGGAAGTCAGAGCTCAAAATTGAAAATAAAAACGGAAAATTGCAAGTATATTTTCCCATTATTTACTTACTTTTTTTTTTACTTTTAAAAATGAAATTTATAACTGCATGCATTTAGAGGTAACATAATAATTATTATATTATAATTTTTTTAATTTGATATATTTAATATATACTATGTATTGTAAGTACCTAATCCCTGGTTTGAATAATAGTGTTTCAGAATAGATTTTTTACGGATAAACATAATTGGTATAGTTAAATGTAAAGAATTTTCATTATTTTCAGCTAAATTTGCAATGTAGTTATTATATTTAGCAATAAACTAATATATACTTATACATTTTAACATGCACAAATGTACTTGTACATTATAATATTAGCAGGTTTGGGTTTATCAAGAAAAATAGCTGATACATCATTTAATCCAGCAGATTTTCTTGGCCAATGTATTTAAATAAAAGTTAACAATATAAATTAAAAATAATTAGCTATTGAAATAAGTACAAAAAATTGTACATAATTTAATTTTAATTTTATGCATTGGAAATAGTTTTATACACTTATATTATTATTTGAATAATCAATATTTAATACTAATTGGAGAAGTTAGATTTATTTAAATTACAAACTAAGAAATTTGTAAAATATTTACTACTCTAGCCCTAGTGTTTAAATAATTCTAAGAGAATACATATATTTAATATTTGAATAGAATATAAATAAAGGAATTATTTAAATTACAAACTAAGAATCTTTAAAATAATTTACTACTCTAGCTTAGTGTTAAAATAAATCCAATAGAATAAAATAAGAACAATTTTTGTTGAATGTATGATATCAAAAATCAACTTAAAAAGACTATAAATCATTTTAAAACACATATAATTTGTTAATTTTCATCTGTTTTAACATAATAAAATAAAATTAATTTTATATAACTAATTTGCAAAATTAAATTATATATGTACTATATTGCATACCTAATGACTTCAAATCTTTAATCATATAATCATTTAAATTTTCACTTACTAGCATTTCATTTACTTTTACACTAGCTTGTGAATCTTCGTTTTCAAGAATTTCATTCAAATTTTCACTAGTATTTTCATCTGCTTTAATATCAAAATAATCAAATAAGTAAATTATTTTCACATAAATAATTTGCAAAATTAAATTTTATATGCACTTTATTGCATACCTAATGATTTCAAATCTTTAATAATATAATTATCCAAATTTTCACTTTCAAGAATTTCATTCAATTTCTTACTAGTGAAATCAAGCAAGCGGCTTGTATAACATGCTTTAGGATGAGATTCAATAGCAAGATCATTATGCTGCCCAATTGGTACATTTATAAATTCCATAATGTCGTTTTTTAATTTTTCACTGACTTCATTATTATAAGGTCGGAAAATCCATTTTTTAACAATATTTATTACTTCTTTAGAAGATGGCCTTTCTGATGGATCTTCATTCCAACACTTTTTCATTAAATCTATATAGCATTGTGGAGTATTTTCAATAATTTCAGGACGTTCACCTTTACAAATACTTAAACTAAGTTGAATATCATGTGCTCTATTATTAAATGGTGGTACCCCAGATGTAAGTTCCCACATAATCATAGAAAAACTATATATATCACTAGCTGAAGTATAAGATTTGCCTCTTAAAACTTCAGGAGCCATAAATGGTATAATACCATGAATATCATACTCTTTCAAAAATGATTTTATAGGTTGACATAATCCTAAATCACTAATATAAATTTTATTCTCATTATGATTTAAAATATTACCATCATGAAAATCACAATGAATAAGTTTTTCTTCATGTATCCTACTAAGTCCAGAAATAATTCCGTACAGCATATATAATCTTTGATTCCAATTATTTTTGACTATTCTTGTTAAATTTTCTCTTAAAGCACCTTTATTTGCATAATCCATTACTACCATATATTTTGAAGTATTTGGATCTTCTGTAAATCCATAAAAATATATAATATCATCTGAACTTAAAACGCTTGTATGATATTCCCACTATAAGAAATAATAACAATTTATTAATACAAATAAATCTTAATTTAGATTAGAAATAGAAAATAATATACTATCATACTTCTTTTAAAAATTCATTTAAATTTTCATTTAAATTCTTATGGCATTTAAGAATTACTTCTTTATCTTCATTATTCTTTAACCAAATAGCTTTGTATATAGTACCAAATCCTCCTTCATTATGATATTCAACATTTTTAAATTTGTTATAGGGAATCCATTTTAATCCATATTTAAGAATAAAATCATCTATAATTGTATTTCCACTTTTTCCAAATCTATAAATTTAAAAAATTAAAATTATATTATAGATTGTATTATAATTTACATCATAGCAAATTATGACTTACTCTAAAAATTAAATAGGATTTAATGTAATATACTAAGTCTTAATTTTTGGATAAATATATATAATAACCTATAATTTACAACTTACCAACTAAAGTAACAGATATTTTTTAAATGAAAAAATTCAGTTAACAAATAAATATAATAATAATAAGTAATAATAGAATTAAATAAATAACTTACAATCTATAAAATAATTTTTAAATAAAGAAAAAAGTTAGTTTAAATTATATGTAAATATTATAACAATAAGTAATAATAGAATTAAATACCATCTATAAAATAATTTTTTAAATAAAGAAATTAGTTTAAATTATATGTAAATATTATGATAACAATAAGTAATAATAGAATTAAATACCATCTATAAAATAATTTTTTAAATAAATAAATTAGTTAGTTTAAATTATATGTAAATATTATAACAATAAGTAATAATAAAATTAAATAAATAACTTACTCTCTATATTATTTAATAATTTTTTAAATAAATAAATTAGTTAGTTTAAATTATGTATAAATATTATAACAATAAGTAATAATAGAATTAAATAAATAACTTACTCCCTATATTATTTAATAATTTTTAAATAAAGAAATTAGTTACTAGTACATTAGTAATATTATAACAATAAGTAATAATAGAATTAAATACCATCTATAAAATAATTTATTAAATAAAGAAATTAATTAGTTTAAATTATATGTAAATAAGTAATAATAGAATTAAATAAATTACATACGAGCTATATTATTTAATATTTTTTAAATAAAGAAATTAGTTAGTTTAAATTATATGTAAATATTATATAACAATAAGTAATAATAGAATTAAATAAATAACTTACACCCTGTATTATTTAATAATTTTTTAAATTATATGTAAATATTATAACAATAAGTAATAATAGAATCAAATATATAACTTATAACTTACGATCTATTAAAAAAATAAAGAAATTAGTTAGTTTAAATTATATGTAAATATTATAACAATAAGTAATAATAGAATTAAATAAATAACTTATGACTTACCAACTAAAATGAATTACAAAATAATTTTTTAAATAAAGAAATTAGTTAGTTTAAATTATATGTAAATATTATAATAGAATTAAATAAATAACTTATAACTTACAATCTATTAAATAAATAAATTAGTTAGTTTAAATTATATGTAAATATTATAACAATAAGTAATAATAAAATTAAATAAATAACTTACTCCCTATATTATTTAAAATAAAATAATTAGTTAGTTCAAATTATATGTAAATATTATAACAATAAGTAATAATAGAATTAAATAAATAACTTACCATCTATAAGATAATTTTTTAAATAAAGAAATTAGTTAATTTAAATTATATGTAAATATTAATATTAATAAGTAATAATAGAATTAAATAAATAACTTACTCCCTATATATTTAAATAAAAAATTAGTTAGTTTAAGTTATATGTAAATATTATAACAATAAGTAATAATAGAATTAAATGAATAACTTACACCCTATATTATTTAATAGTTTTTTAAATAAAGCAATTAGTTAGTTTAAATTATATGTAAATATTATAACAATAATTAATAATAGAATTAAATAAATAACTTACTCCCTATATTATTTAATAATTTTTTAAATAAAGTAATTAGTTAGTTTAAATTATATGTAAATATTATAACTATTAATAAGTAATAATAGAATTAAATAAATAACTTACGAGCTATATTATTTAATAATTTTTTAAATTATAAGTAAATATTATAACTATTAATAAGTAATAATAGAATTTAATAGTAGTAATGAATTAAATAAATAACTTACCATCTATAAAATAATTTTTTAAATAAAAAAATTAGTTACTAATTTAAATTATATGTAAATATTATAACTATTAATAAGTAATAATAGAATTAAATAAATAACTTACACCCTATATATTTAATAATTTTTTAAATAGAGAAATTAGTTAGTTTAAGTCATATGTAAATATTATAACAATAAGTAATAATAGAATTAAATAAATAACTTACTCCCTATTTTTTTTAATAATTTTTTAAATAAAGTAATTAGTTAGTTTAAATTATATGTAAATATTATAACAATAAGTAATAATAGAATTAAAATACCATCTATAAAATAATTTTTTAAAATAATTAGTTTAAATTATATGTAAATTTATAACAATAAGTAATAGTAGAATTAAATAAATAACTTACGAGCTATATTATTTATTAATTTTTAAATAAGGAAATTAGTTAGTTTAAATTATATAAAATATTATAACAATAAGTAATAATAGAATTAAATAAATAACTTATGACTTACCAACTAAAATAAATTTTAAAAAAATTAGTTAGTGTAAATATTATAACAATAAGTAATAATAGATTTAAAAAATAACTTACACTCTATTAAATAATTTTAAATAAAGAAACTAGTTAGTTTAAATTATATGAAATATTATAACAATAAGTAATAATAGAATTAAATAAATGACTTACGCCCTATATTATTAAATAATTTTTAAATAAAGAAATTAGTTAGTTTACGTTATATGTAAATATTATAACAATAAGTAATAATAGAATTAAATAAATAACTTACACCCTATATTAAGTAATAATTTTTTAATTAGTTAGTTTAAATTATATGTAAATATTATAACAATAAGTAATAATAGAAATTAGAAATAAATAAATAGCTTACCATCTATAAAATAATTTTTTAAATAAAGTAATTTGTTAGTTTAAATTATATGTAAATACAACAATAGTAATAATAGAATTAAATAAATAACTTACCATCTATAAAATAATTTTTTAAATAATGAAATTACTTAGTTTAAATTATATGTAAATATTATAACAATAAGTAATAATAGAATTAAATAAATAACTTACCAACTATATTATTTAATAATTTTTTTAAATAAAGAAATTAGTTAGTTTGAATTATACAATAATATAAATACAGTTATCATATAACTTACACCCTGTAGTATTATTAATTATTAATTAGTTAGATATGGAGATAATATAAAAGTAATTACTACTGTAAATTATATATTACTTACAATCTAATTATTTAAATTAAGAGTATAATTAGTTAAATTATGTAAAATATTAAACAAATAAATATAATATATATATTGTAACTTACCATCTGTAATATAATTAATTATTAAATAGTAATTTAAACAAAGAATTTAATTATTTAATTGTTATATAGAATAAATAAAGTAAAGGATTAAAGATTTAAATAACTGATAACTTACCAACTACAGTATTATTAATTAAATTAAATAGATTATTTAATATATATATATATATATATATATATATTAGTTATATGGAATACAATAAAATAATGAGTAATTCATTATACTAACTTACGAGCTAAATATTTAATATAAATTTTACATAATATAATTAGTCTAAATTATATTTGCATATTATATGGGATATAATTAAATATTTCAGTTTGTTTGATATACCTTTAGATTTTCCAGTGCCACTTGCTTCAAATTCTCTGGAAACTAGTTTGTTATATTGTAAATTTGGTTTAATTATATTTGATGAATATTTACAATTAAATTTTTTTAATAAATAAAAACCTAATAATTCAACTTTGTTTTGTATATTATATTTACCTTCAGGTTTGTTGGTATCATACAAAACTAGTTTTATTATATTGCAAGTCTGTTTAAATAATTTTATAATTTTGAATAATTCTAATTTATATTATTATTTATGCTTTACCTTTACCAATATGTTGGTCCATTACTATATTAAATTCTTCCTAATTGTAAAAGATAAAAAAATATCTTTTTTTTTATTATTATTAAATGCCTTTACTAGTGTAATAAATATGGTAACAATATTTATGCAAAATGCATTATGTGCAAAAACATTGATCACTAGTACAAGCATTGCATCATTGCATATATGACAAACAAACTGGAATGTAGATCAATTATTACAAAATCGCAGGCGTCTAATTGGTTAATCATTTTGTCTTAGGTAATTATTAAGCACCAATGAAATGATTATCTATGGGCACGCTGATGTGGACAGATTGGTATTTTTTTAATATCAACTTCCACTATTTAAATAATACTAGCTTATGTATTTTAAAAATTACTGATTTTGCCTAAAATGGAAATTCCTTTTACAGTGACACCTCTATAAGTGCACCCTCTATAAGTGCACGCACTATATAAATTCTCTTTAAGTGCACGGTGGCCCTGGTCCCAACTTATAAGAGCTCTTAATATTTTACTCTCTGTAAATGCACACCCTCTCTAAGTGCACATTCTACTATTTTTTTACTATGGTCCCAAGGAGGGTGCACTTAGAGAGGTGTCACTGTATTATTATTTGACAGATTCATATTTATTTATACCAAATTCTTCTAGTAATTAAGTATTACAACTCTAGTAATCTTAAAATTAGCAGATCTTTTTTCTTTAATAGACAGATTCATATACATTATGCGCCAATTTCTAGAATTTGGCTTTTGCATCAAACAAACCAACTTTATCACGTAAGTGCAAATTACCAGGTGCACAAAAATAATAGATCAATATCAGCTGATGTGAATAAAATTGATTGTCATATGATTTTTTATTTTTTTTTAATAGAACATCAATAAAATTTAAAAAATCGGAATAAAATTATTGTGATTAAATTTAAATAACTTGACGTATATGTGTGCTAGACGTATGAATTTATATTCATCTGAAAGAGGAAACAAAGGCCTATCTAATGAATCTAAAATCACATGAATTAAATTACTAGTTGTTGAGTAAATGCGTTCAATATAATTATTTTTAATTTTTAATTTTGATCGCTAATATCTCCACATCTAGTGACTCAACCTGAATGATCTTTAATTATTAAGATAGATTACGTTCCCACCTTTCAAATGAATATAAAATTATTTGATTAGCATACATGGATGCTGAGATATTAACGAACATGTCAATTGCATAAAACCTGATATAAATAAATTTTTAAAGTTACATGTTTTACCAGAAAATTATTTTCTTGAATAATTGTTGCCTTATTTAATGGTAATTATTCGTTATTTAAGGTTTTAATTGAATAAAACTATTAAAATAAATATCAAAAAATGGAAGACAATTAGTACAAAATTAGTTTAATAAAAAATAAAAAAAAAACTTTCAAAAATCCTATAATAGTTTATATTTTAATTTAAGAGTATTGCTAATCTTAACCAGGGGGATAATTCCTCCCTCCCTTAAGAATTTAAAAAAAATAAACTTTTCTTATGAAATATATAAAATAAATATAATTGGATATTAATCGCATAAAAATTTGACAATTCTTGGTTTAAAAAAAAAATTTTTATCATGAAAAATACAATTTAACTATAAAAATCAAAATTATATACTTTTCACAAAAACCATCTGAACAACTACCTCTTTTAACTTAATAAAACCTTTTCTTCTCATAAATTTACATATAATCTTATTCTTAGATTACTATGCAAGTCAATATTTTAATTAAAAATTGAAATAAAGGGAGAGGGGAGGAAAATTCCCCCAGGTTAAGTTTAGTAATTCTCTTAATTTAATATTTATTTTACAGAAAAAAAGGGAGGAACTAAAGTTAAAAACAAATAAAAAAAATTTTTCTTATAAATAAAAAATATTTATTTATTATTCTTTTACTTAGTACTGTTTAAAAATAACCACTTTATAGTATGTTTACAAACTTTTTTAACTCACTTAACGAAAAAGTGATTGAAAAGTGATTGTTAGTGATTGAAAAGTGGTCAAAAAAAGAAGCAGTCATTATCATTGTTTTTGAATATAATTTAAAAAAAATTTTTTATTTTCTGATAAATTCGGATCATCGGAACATGTAACACATATTTAATTTGGGTTTGTGGAGCACAATTCTTAAATGAATAAATTTTTACAAAAATCTTAATTTTGGCTAATTCCACAGTACCACCTTCACTATCACTGCATTTTTTTATTACTACTGGGTAATCTGAAACTAAAATATTTTGGATTGCTAAAATTCTGAAACCATAATTCAAGATTCCAAAATCTGAAATTCCAAAATTCAAAATTCTGGAAAAAAGGAGATTGTTGTATCCGTTTTGGCTGGAATTATAATTTTTGGCTAGAATTACTGACTTACATATGGGCCAATTCAATGTATAAAATGGATTTGAACATTATTGGATATTTTAAGGGGAAATTTAGCTAAAATTACGGTATTTTCAGCCAAAATTATGGCATGTCCAACAGGTGGACAACAGGTTTTTGAGGAGACGATAGATGATTATTATTATAATAACTTTATACTATCTTGCCAAAAATGATAATTTTGTAACTAAAGTAAATTTGTTACTCTTTACCATTATTGTTATTAAAAAAAAATATTTATTGAAATTTTTAAACAATAATTTTAATAAATAACAAATTTACTACTTAATGCATCAAATCAGCCTATATGTCTGAAATTATGAATTAATTCTGGCCGGAATTATGAATTTGGCTGAAATTATGAATTAATTTTGGCAGAATTTCAGATTTTAAATTTTAGGAACAATTTTGGAGCCTATAGATATAATATTATTAAACAAAACATTGGTCAAATTTTTTAATTTTAGTCAAATATAGGCCAAATTTTACTAAAGCTGAATATTCCTTTTTCAACTAGTGATAATCTTAGTAATCAGTTAAAAAGAATTCTTTAGAAGTTTTCAGAACCTTTAGAATTTAAGAATATTTTAGAATAGTTTAATTGGTGAAACTTCAAAATATATAAAGGAGGGATTTTGGACTTAAATAGCTTGTCTCAGAATAAGATACTAGTAGATTACTAGGAATTATGAAAATGAATTATTTTGTCAAAGTAAGTAATGTTTAAAATATTATTGCTATGTTTAATTTAATATTTAATATTATGAGATTAAGTTACAGGAAAAATGTACATTACATGTACATTTATTATGCAAGTCATATACATTGCAATATTCATTCTTTTTAATGTACAAGTAATATTTATTGACAATATCCATCATCTGCAACATCTAGTAATGAACATTCGCTGTACATAATACTGATGTTGAGTGATGTACATTATAATATAATTATACTATAAGTAATTTTATTTTTATTTTTATTTTTAAATCACAAAGTGAACCGAGTTACAGTAAAAACATTACAAGGATCCTATCTACTATAATGAACAGTCCTATATTTTTGAAATTCATAACTACTATAATAAAAATACAGTAATTATAAAAATGAATGTATAAAAATTAATTACAATGTAAAAATTTCTTTATATAAAATAAAACTTATTTAAGTATATTTAAACTATATATATTATTTCAATTATTATTTTTAATTTTTACGTACGTATTATTACTTATATACCACTAAAAGATTTGTTGATTGATGTGAATATGAAAAAGGCATAAACCAAAGACAATAAAATTTGCATTACATAATCAATAAAATCAGCATCCTAAAGGAAATTGATAAAGGGCAAAAATTTATTGGACTACTGAACTAGCAAAATTTGTTTTAACTCCCCTGTCACAATCGACAATTTTATTTCCTTTTTTGAATATGCATCATATGATCACGATTTATGACCTCTGACTTGTGAGTTATGCAATGCGAAGGACTTAAACGGCTTCTGTTTTGCTAGTGTATATGTATACGTATACATATATGGTAGTATAGTACATTACTTGGCCTGATGACGCACCCCTGCCACCCGCTGAATACACACATATAGATTTATTTTTCTTTGCAAAAATTGTGGGAGTGATTTTAAGCTAATTCTAAAAAGTTAACCAGACGAACAAAAATTACTAAATCTAAAAAAGTTTTTTTTTTATTTTAAAATTTGTTGGTTAGTCCCAGAACCTCTTAATTTAGTTAATTATTTTACAACTAGAGGAGGATAAATAAACGACAACACGCTAATTATCCGCGTTATGCCCATCTGCTATACAATATACAATAATTTATATTAAAATAACATGGTAAATTTTTCATCCGAAAAAAAAAAATCGAAAATTTACCCTGCCGCTCGGGAAAGAAATTAATTTTCAAAAAAAATCTAGCTGATTTTAATAATGATTGGCAGATTTGATAAACCTTTTTGCGGTGAAAAAAAAAAATTATTTTATTGGACAAATTCTGAAATCACATGATCAAATAAATATTCCATGACGTAACACAACCATAAAGTCTTATCAAAAATTTATTTATATGTTTTTCTTATATTGAAAGATTTTCCGATTATCAAACGTTAAATAATTTAATTAAAAATGTCACTACTTTTAATATTAATTTTTTAATGTAAAGAAGAACAATGGTTATATAATTTAATAATAAAAGACTAAGCCAGGGATTGACCCTTTAGCACCCAGGAGTCTAATTAATATTATAAAGATTTATAAATTATAAATTTCTTCTTGCTTTAATTATCGGTTAAATTTAAATCGGAACCATTGTTTATCCTTTTCTTATAATATTAATTACTTGTTTTACATAAATGGTTTTGACCAATGAAAATATATAAGTTCATCCGACATATCATGCATTTAATCGTCATCATAATCCATTTGCATATTTCACATGCTCATTACATATTAGATATCGGCAACTTATTACCGTATTTCCGAGAATGGCTTATTAGTTATTCCGTAAGAATTATTTATTCATGATTATGAAAGATTAATCAAAAAAAAGCTTATATTTTATGTAATCATAAATAATTTCATGTCGCACAAATTGTTTACTGCATCGGCATAACGTGAATTAATTTTAGGGGTAAATCTATGTTGATTAAATACTATTCGTTACCTTTTTGTAGGACATTCATAATCTGGTTAGGCCAGGGTAATTTATTTATTTAAGAAATCTAGGATATGAACTTTTCAATATGTTCGGTTAAAAGTAGTGGCGAATTAACTTTAATCGAATTTTTTTTCAAGACGTCCAATAACCACTCACCATTAACAAAGTTTTTTTATTGGAAACGGAGAAATTTTTTATCTTTACCGTGTGGTAAAAAAAATTAATATAAATATATCATTTGACTCGTTATATCGGAAAAAAAAAAGATAAAAAAAAAATATTTTTTTTATTAAAAAATCAAATTATTATCAAATATGATTTCAAAATTATTCGAAAATTTCGATTACTTTTCTTTGATAGGGATCACAATAATATTTTATGTAACGTATTATTATTATAAATATTTTAATCGTATAAATCCTTTACCTGGACCATTCCCAATCCCATACTTTGGAAATTTACATCAATTATTTATTTTGCATGGTGGAAATTTCAAAAATTTTTTCAATTCTAATCATAAAAAATATGGTGACTTATTTGAGATATATCTTGATAAACGAATTATAATTTTAAATAGAACAGAACATATTGAAAAACTTTTATCAGCCTCAACAAAAAATCCATATATTATGAAATTGTCTGAAGATGACAGTAAAGGATATCATGAATTAGGAATTATGGGAAAAGGATTAGTATTAAATCAAGAATTTAAATCATGGAGATATAATCGTCATTTTTTTACACAAGCAATTTTATCACCAAAATTTGTTCATGAAACTACTTATTGGACAAGTAAACTTTTTGAAGAATTGGAAAGTTATTGGGATAAATTATATCTTAGAGGAGATAATAAAAAAGTATTAGATTTCTCTTTATGGTCTAATCAATTTACAAATGATATGATTATTACTTTATTAACTGGTGAAAGATCTTATACAATGGCAGGTTATTTTAATGAACTTAGTGATAGTGAAAAAGCTGAACGTCCATCTGCATTAATTGATGAAACTGTAAAATTTGTTCATGCAATTCGTAAACATATTTTGGGTTTTTTATTATTTCAAATAATATCTCCTTTTTTACGACATTACTTTCCATATTTTAAGAATAAATCAGATGATATGAAAGAAAATATGAAATATTTGAATCGAAGATTTGATTCAATTATTAAGAAACGTAGACAAGAAATTGAAAATACTCCTTTAGATAAACCTTTGTCAAATGATATGTTGACATCAGTAATTATTGCGAATACACCTCGTGATGTTAATTATGATAAAAATATTAATGATAAAGCTATGAGACCTATGACTGATATTGAAGTTCGTGGTATTATATTTGATGGAATTATTGCTGGTACTGATACAGTGAGTAAAATTCTTTTATAATCATATTATAAATTTGGTTATTATTTTTTTTTAACGTTTTATTTTTATTTTCATTAGACTGCGAATACAATTTCATACATTATCTATTATCTTGCACATAATCCAGATGTTAAAAAGAAACTGTTGGATGAAATCGATAGAACCTTTCAGGATGATAAAATACGTCCAATTACTGAAAGTGATTTACATAATTTAAAATATTGTGAAGCTATTGTAAAAGAAGTATCTCGCATCTTCTCTGTTGTAAATTCGTTTACAAGATGTCTTGAAAGACCTGAAGAAATAGCAGGTTATCAATGGCCAGCTAATACACATATTCGAATTAATATTGATGCCATTCATCATAATAGTGAATATTGGGTAGAACCAGAAAAATTTAATCCTGATAGATGGTTGAATGAAGATTTTGAACCAAAGAAAAATTCATTTATTACATTTGGTGGAGGATTGAGAGTCTGCCCAGGAAGAAAGTTGGCAATTACTGAATTAGTTTGTTTAACGACTTTATTATATAGGAAGTATGAAATTGATTTGGTAAATAAGGAAGCTTCTTTAAGAACCGTATCCTCTGTTATAACAGCTTGCACTGAATTATTAGTAGAAATTAGACCAAGAAATTAATATAGTAATTTCGCTTTTATATAATTTTTTGTTATATATATTTTTTCACACACATATAGATATGATATTTTTTTGATTTTTGATTTCTCTAACGGGAAAGATGACGTTTAATAAAAATCACGTTAAAAACTAAAATGTATATTCCCTCGTGTAAGGACTGTTTTGCGTTTGTAATCTGCTAATATGTTGCAACCTCTTAATTATGTGTTTTTAATTAACTTTGTATAGTATAAATAAGGTTGAAAGTTAATTCTTTGTTAAAATTTGATTGCTGATTCGTCTGACACTATGCAAATTCTGACAAAGTTTTCAGAATATTTATTCAAGATAATTAAACAAAAATGATTATCAGTTACTTGAAACAACTAAACAGAATTTATCATACAACACTATTAATCAACAAATCTAGAATTTTTTGTAATTATTTGTAATCATCCGGACCCATATCTTCTGCCGTCATTACATGGCGAGCTAATTCCACATCAGATCCAATAGAGACCTGGGGCGAAAATTATTAGTATAGACCATCGGATATTTTTTTTTTTTGCTATTAACGAATGAAAGTTTAATTGTCTTACTAATTATACAAGCATTCCCATCCTCTCAGGATAATTTGTTCGGTCGCAACAGATCACATTACCAAAACTATTTAGGGTACACTGTTAGAATACTTCTGAGCATTTTATTCGAAGCCATTTTGATATCTTGACTGTGTAGAAATTCTTATTTTCATTCCAATTCCATTTGATTCAGGGACTTGTACTTTTTCTACTTTATTTTTGACATGATAATCAAATCATTCAACTTCCAATTCCTCTGAACATTGATTTTGTACCTGCACACTTTATATTATTCTTTGAATCTTCTTCTCTATCATTTATCCAATTGGAAACATCATATTTAAATAAATGTTATTGTCGTTGTTTATCAAAGAATACATATTTTCTTGATTTTAATGTAGATTTATGGATTTGTTTAAAAGTGTGTTCTCACTTTCCATCAATAAATAACCTTACTTTAAGTATTATTGTACAAGATTATGAAAATAATTAGATGAAGTTCTTAATCGGCGCGTGATATATTTTATCGTTATACCAAAAGTTCTTTCATCAGGTTTTTTATATTTATGTAGTAATATTTTTATGAGTAAAAAATAAATTTTCAGTGTTAAAAATTAAATATCGGAATGAATTTGAAAAGTTTAGATGTATATATAAAATAAATTCTTATTATAACTGAATATGATATAATATGATATTGTTGCTTCATTAAAAGAAAAATCTAAGTACAATGCGCGTTAATATTTACCATCTGAATACAACCATGACGGATGACGCATGATTAAATTTTTACAAACGTTCTATCAATGAAAGAATCAAAGTTATCATCCGTCAAGTCTCAAAATTCGATAAATATTTATTTTTTGTCAATTGTCAGACGTAAAAGAAAGAACCATGATATTTATAAAAAGTAGAACATTTTAATCAGATTCTGGTTGATCTCATACCATCATCACGTCAACAAATAATAGCAGAATTTACATAAAGATTGAATTGTATTTAACGATGTAAAGTCAAAATTTATAATTAATTGATTTTTGTATTATTGTACAATTTATGTTCTATTGTTCAT
Organism: Rhizophagus irregularis; assembly: GCF_026210795.1. Taxonomy (NCBI): domain Eukaryota; kingdom Fungi; phylum Glomeromycota; class Glomeromycetes; order Glomerales; family Glomeraceae; genus Rhizophagus; species Rhizophagus irregularis. The sequence continues at coordinate 649,133 of NC_089444.1, read as the reverse complement.
TTATAAATTGACCCAACAGCTAAGAGACGTCCATATTCCTGTATCACAATAAATAAACACAACTTTGTAATCGTGCAAAACAGCAATACTTCAATTAGATGAATTTATTTTAACTATTAATAAGCATTTTGGAATTTTAAATCTATTCCTATTTTCTACCGAACGTATATCAAGATATCCCTTATGGTTATATTAAATAGTTTATCGTAAGTATAATAAATTCTAAAGTCAAAATCAGTATTGGCAGTAAAATATGAAGTAAATTAAAATAAGTAAATTAAATAATTATGAGTGTACTTTCATAATTAATATCCGTATTTGATTCAATTTATTATGAAATAAAAAATAGCTTTAAAAAAGGCATTAAACGTAAATATCAATATCAGATATAAAATCACGAAATCGAAATTATTATTTTCAATTGAGAGAACCTCATGAGCGAAATGTTCTCGATCTGTCATTTGTTTTATATAAGCGTTAGTATTATTGAGATGAAGATATAATAAAGTAGATAAATAAGAATAAATGACGGCAAAGATCAAAGTTTGTTAGCTATAATTTATCAGATATCACCATCTGACGGCGGATAGTTTTTCAATAATATACCCGTTGAATAACTTTATTATATAATTATTTAGATTAAAGACTAACTTACCATCAGGAATTTCCAATTCATCCTGTTCTTTTAAATGAAGATTTATATTTCATCATTATCTAGTGAAAATAAATAATTAAAATAGCATAAAAATTATGTAAAATTTTTACCTACCATAGATATTTAATACTTTGTCTTTTATTTATTGTTGAATTATTTCTTTTTTTCATTTTCTAAATTTAAATAAGAATCGCAATGGAAAACATGGGAATTATGGATTGCATGGTGAATGATATAGAAGTAGAACTGAATATTTGTCTTGCCTGTATTTATTTTTTTTTATCGCTTGCATATATTAATAAAGTACCGTGAAGAATCTTCACGCTTATAACCTGATATGTAAAAAGTAATGAATGACCACGAGTCACGATCTCAAAGTTTAGCTTTTTATATATGTATTGTAAAGTCGTGTAACTTATTAATTGATGACATAATGAAGTTTTTTAAGTGTTTCGTCACAAAAAATTTCCTGATGGAGTCTGATCAATTTGTGCGACAATCGGTTTCATATATATCTCTCTCCTAATTCCCAAATTCCCATTATGTAAGAAACTCTCAAACTTGTACTATTATAACTATCCAAATCTATAAAGCAATCATGTCGGAAACCGCTTCTACTTCTAAAGTAAACGACATATATCAAGAAATTTATAGGCTTGGATTGACTGATGATGAAAAAACCACTTTATACGCATTCTTCACTAATAATCCTGATAAGAAAAGCGAGGCAGAAAAAGCTTTTACTTACTTTCAGGATGAAGTGAAAGTTGACATATTGAGAAATTTATTACCTCCTAGTATGTTCTTTCATTCTCATCCAGACCGTGTCATATTCGTCAATAATACCGAATACTTACATAATCTTATACTTTCTTTCCTGCTTCTTATCGTCAAACCCGACAAAAAACCACATTCACGTTGTCATAGCGCAACCCGCTGCTGGTAAGTGGATCGTTTATTCAACGCGAGTGAACGTGTCTTGGCTTGATCTTCCACAATAATTCGAATTCACAAATCTATACTGATTTCATTTCATTTATTATGCTCTTTCGTCCTATTAAACAGCTGGTATCCCAGGAATCAAGTTTCAAGGTAATTAATTGTTGTGGTCCATACACGAGTCTTATTATGAAATGTTGGAATACTCTTTACTCACATTCTATCTAGCTGCAAAAATAGACAAGGCAATATGGGTCCATTATAATGAGAAACGTGTCTTTTTCTCGAGAGCTAATCTAGAAGAAAATGAAATATTTGACGTAATTGGTTTGAAAAATTTGATCAAAGCTCGGTTTCGTATATCGAAGGATGTCACTATTCGTAGTGAGAATGGCAACTTAGATGACAGTGAACTTGTCACTGGATTCTATAATACTCAATATAATGCATTAGAGGTTATTGTCGAAGGAAATGGTATGCATAAAATAGTTGTTTTAAAATTTTATTCCTCAAATATTGATTTCTAAAATTTTCTCACTTATCTACTTAGATGATGAAGGCTCTACAGAAGGAAAAAAAAGTAAGAATATATAATAGAAATCTTTTTGATGTATTATTAAACAACTGTTTATCTTATAATTTTTTGCAGGTGTGAGAGATATTAAATTAGTTCAAGTTGAAAAAGCATTTCAAATCGAATACCAAGGAACAACTCTGGACATATTCCATTCACGGTTGTTACAATTTCATGATGAATGGCTCGAACAGATAAATCCGTACGCCCCTTATTTGGCAATCATCCAATGCTCCGGTTCCGGTAAATCACGGCTCGTGGGGGAACTGAGAACCAAGAAGATCTTCATCCTGTATATTTGTAAACGTAATGAGACTAGTACCGGATACCCTGCCTCAACACCTTGCGTTCAACAAATTTTTGAAGCAATTCGTGGTAATAAATTTGGTACTCTTTTATCTCTAGCAATCAAACAAATTAAGGCCAGAAATTGGGACGAGGAAGAGTTTTGGAGTATTCAAACAGAGGTTGAACATAAAAATGAATGTAGAGATTTTTGGAATAGTATCTTTGAATTGTTAGGGCAGCAAGTTGAGCCTTCGTCAGATTGCAGTAATAAAAATTTTGTAACACACTTATTTCCTGGTAGAAGAATCTCTGTAGTTTGTTGCATTGATGAAGCACACGAGTTGCTTGCAGAACGTATTGATAATGAAACCCATTTTGTTCAATGGAGGCGACAAATTCGGAAAATATCGTGGTGTAGATTCTTTAATATTCTCCTCAGCACAAACGGGAAGATTGGTAATTTTCTCCCTCCAACAGCAAAAAACACTATATCTGCCAGATCGCATAATTTCGAAGTATTTCCCGCATATTTGGATGTTAATACCATGGATGCATTGGTACCACTTGCTGGAAATGCTAATAAGAATTATAATCCCGATAGAACTGCATATCTAGGAATTCCCCTTTGGGGTTCTCTTGCTCAAGCGGGTGTTAGTCTTACAGACCTTATTCATCTTGCTTCACAAAAGATCCGCAATTTTAGCAAAAACAAGAGAGATTATCTTGCCAACACTGCATGTACAGCCTGCACCCTAGCTCTTGAAGTTTCCCCTCGAATTGCAGAAGTAGATAGCCTGATAGCATCTCATATGGCAACTGCTATAGGAGTTTCACTTGATCGCACAAGTATCCTTTGCACATATCCCTCTGATCCCATTCTTGCATCGGGAGCACTGAAAGGAATTATTAAGGTTGGTTGGGATAACAGCTTGGACACACTGTTGGAACTGTTTAGTCGTGGGGTAGTAGAAGTGGGAGAAAGAGGAGAACTTGTCAATCGCATCTTGTTTTTGAAAGCATATGTTGATGCTGTAAATAAACATTTTTCTGGAAAAGAATCGCGTACATATTTGGATAAGGTTCCTTTGGAATTATTTTTAGATTCTTTGTTATGTAATGAAATAAAGGGTCTTGCACAGTTTCTTCAAGATATGCAAATAAGGGACGCAGAAATCGGCTTTAACCATTGGACATCTTTGTTAGCTACCAATAAAGATTATGTGAAATCGGGGGGGAATAAGTTCCTATCAGAGAAACTTGTCGTGGAAGCCTACCACCGCCAATCTGCACTTAAGATGCCATTGGGATTTAAAGATATTGATCATATAATTCCTTTCAAACACTCCACTGGTTATGGTATCATTTCAATTCAAAATAAGAATATGAAAAAAACTACCTTTAATAATACTACAGATATTACTTCTTTGGCAGATCCGCAAACTGCTTTTGGTAAGAAAATCACGGGCGGTTATAAGGTTATAGGTATATATATTGATCTTGGTTTAGATGATGTATCTGCGGAAATAAAGAGTAAAGATATTGTGGAATTACGAAGTAATATTAATAATCAACAAAAAGGTAAAAAGCATATTATCTATATTCAAGGCGTCGGGTCTTTCAAATGTTGTAATGATGAAATTGGTGAAAGACTATCTAAAATACTTTTTACTCGTCCTTGGCCACTTCACACTCAATGGAGTATGTTTGACGAAGATACAGATTTAGAAAGGGAGGATGTGATCAAGTCATTTTTACCTCTTGTCTTTGAACAGAAGGAGTCTTTTGTTAACAAATGGCAATTAATGTGATATGAAATCTATTCTAGTAATTATTGACAAATGTAATATTAATACTTAAACAGCTGTAAGGCTTAATAAAGTCGTATAATAAAGAATTAGTTTGTTCGCCTAATTGTGCTTATATTTTTTTTACGTTTTTTACATTTTCCAATGCAAAGCCTAGTATTTACAATATGATTATATATTTTTTATTTTTGATATACAGTACAAATTGCATACCAGTAACACCACATCATATGCGTATTTTAAAAAATCTAAATTATTTGGGGAATGTATAAGCTAATCATCAAGATTTGAAAGGGAATGGAGAAATGCAGTACGTAGTAATTGCTAATTGAAGATCCATCCAGTGATCGCTAGTTCCTGCGGAAATTCAAAGCACTATGATATTAACAGTTTTTTTTCGTTTATAGCTTCCCAAAGACCAGGTATTACAGGATGTCTCTATCCAGCATTCGAAACCTCGCTTACAGCATCCTAAAGAAACTATATCATGAAATTTTTAGTTAGATCGGTCCACGTAATTACATATGGATTAGTTCAGGAATATGTGGAATTCCATGTACGACTCCTACGTGGATCTACGTAGAATTTTGTGGATCTACATTAGTGCTCTACATGAGTCGAACAAGCTCATAAGCTTTTCAAGCCGAGCCAAGCCAAGCCATGATTAAATTGGCTTGGTGGCTCACGAGCCGGCTTGGAAGAGCTCGAGCCAGTTATTAGACTCGGCTCAAAAAGCTCGAGCCTGTAACGGACTTAGTTAATGTAAAAATGTTGCGCAAACGTTATTTTTACATTAATTTAATTAAAAATAACGTTTCGCAACGTTATTTTTAATAATTTGAAGTAAAAACGTTGCAAAAACGTTGACACCATATACAGATCACGCTATATAGTTAATGATATCAGGTGATCTTCATTTTAATAGTGATATTCCTTGTGATTGGTTGTTCTGCTAATTGTGCTATCCTGGAAAGGAAGGAAAATTTTACTAATTTGGTTAGCTCTTATGCGCTAAGTATAGGGTACGTTTTTTATATTATTGATATTGATATTGATATTGATATTGATATTGAATTGAAATTGAATTGAAATTGAATTGATATTGATATTGATATTGATATTGAGTTGATATTGAGTTCAATATTACGAACAATGGTTGTTTATATAAAAAAAAAAAAAATTGATCATGATCTGCAGCATGATCAAATCCAAGAGCTAACCATATATTGACATCAAGGAATTATGAATTGACTGGCCAAATATCTAAGAGCTAACTATATATTAACATCAAGGAAATATTTATTATTCGTATACATTGTTCAGGAGGCTAATTCTTGTAATTATAATAGGAATTGAAGGTCGAAATATATATATATATATATAAATAGGGAAAATGTAATTGGCAACCCGGGTCAGCATGATGACCCCTGATTATGTAATAAATTTATATTTTTTTATTGGCTACACAAACATGATCATCATGTCATCTGATAAATGACTTTTTTTTAAGGCAATTTTTTTTGTTTTTTTTCGTTATTTTATTGTATTTAATGACTCTTTACTTTATTATTAACGCTAACTTTATTTTTTCTTTAGATAATGGGATGGCTTCTTTTTATTTAATGTATGTCTTTCTTTATTACTTTTTATATCTTTCTGTTTTTATTACTTTTTCATTTTATTTGAAATAATACTAACCAGTCATTTCTTTGTTCCTTTTTTTATGGGTGGTGGTTTTGATTATTTTTTCTTCACTTTTTTTCGCCTTTCTATCGTTCTTTTCACTTCTTTTTTTACCCTTTATTATTTTATTTCTTTCTCCTTTTTACTTCTTTTTTTATTCTCCATCATCCTTTTATTTCTTTTATTTTTCATTATTATTTTCACTTTCTTTTCTTTTCCTATCACCCTTACACTTCCTTCTCACTTTCTTTTCACTTCATTTTTGTTCACCATCATCTTTCTCACTTCTTTTTCGTCTTCTATTATCCTTTTTTACTCCCTTCCCACTTCATTTTCGTTCACCATCATCTTTCTCACTTTCTTTTCATCTTCTAACACCCTTTTACTTCCTTCTCACTTCATTTTCGTTCACTATCATCTTTCTCACTTCCTTTTCATCTCCTATCATCCTTTTTACCTCCTTCTCACTTCATTTTCGTTCACTATCATCTTTCTCACTTTCTTTTCATCTTCTAACACCCTTTTCACTTCTTTTACATTTCCCTTTCACTTCCCTTTCATCCTTATCATCTTATTACACTTTCTTTTGTCCTTATTATCCTTTTTACACTTTTTTTCATTTTTTTTCTTTTCATCCCACGTCATTTCTTTTTGTTTCCTTTTTTCTTTCATAATTATTAACGTTATATCTTCTATTTCCTTTTTTTGCTTATTTATTAGCATTTTTTTCATTTTATTATTGTAATTTTTCTTTTTTTTTATCACTATTTGCCATTATTGTTAGTTTTTATTTCTCTAATCAATAAAATATAATCCACTAAGTGTATAATTTTATAGTTTTAATATTGTATTTTAACAAATAAAATTTTACTATAAATAAAATATTCTTTAAAAATTAACCGATCAAAAATGAATCAGCCAATTAAAATTTATTAAGTCATGTGATAGAGTCGCCATGGCGACAGGTCGCCAAATAATGTTACCCAAATATATATATCCGAATTAAAAATAAATATATTTGAATTTTATTAAAATATATAATATATATATCCAAATTTTATTAATATATCCGAATTTTATTTTGTTAAAAAAAATACATATACCCGAATTTATTAAATTTATTTATTAAAAAAATATTATACAAATTTATTTTAAAAAAAAACATTATATAAATTTATTTATTAAAAAAAACATTATATAAATTTATTTATTAAAGAACAAAAGCATTATATAAAAACATTATACAAATTTAATTATTAAAAAAAATTAACGAGTTTACTTATTAAAATATATATTACATGAATTGATTTATTAAAAAAATTATATACCCGAATTTATTAAATTTTTTTACTAAAAAAATATTATACAAATTTATTTTAAAAAAAACATTACATGAATTTATTAAAAAAAACATTATATGAATTTATTTATTAAAATAAAAGCATTATACAGTATATTAAAAAAAAATTATTTATTAAAAAACATTATATGAGTTTATTTATTTAAAAAGCATTATATGATACAAATTTAGTTTAAAAAACATTATATGAATTTAATTATCAAAAAAAAGTTATATGAATTTACTTATTAAAATATATATTACATAAATTGATTTATTAAAAAAAATTATATATATTACACAAATAAAAAAAAAATGTGGACATAGAATCATCCAAATTTGATTCGTGTGAAATAAATTTTATTGAATAATTTTATTTTGAATATGAATATAAATTATAATATACGTTTTATATAAAATTTTTAAAAAGTTTACTACAGCATGGTTAGAAACTGAAAAATTTTTTTAAAAAAAAATTGTTAAATGTTTTTTATAAATTAAAAAATTCATAATATTTCTTCTTTTAAAGCCAATTACAAGATTATTAAATCAAAATGCAAAAAACAATAAATTAAATTATTTTAGATGGAAAAAAAATAAAAAATTATTTATTTATTTCAAATAAAAATTAAATTATATAATGTATTTATTACCAATATTATTGTTTCTGCAAATAAGTGTTAAAATTTATGGTATATATCCTACTCTTAGTAAGGGCCGGTCACCGGCCCTAGAGTATGACTCTAGTTTATATAATTAAAAAATAACGTTTCGCAACGTTATTTTTAATAATTTGAAGTAAAAACGTTGGCCACCCGGTTATATTTTTTTACTTTTTTTTGCAGTTTAAAATCATTTTGAAGTGGTTTCTTCTTAAAAAGAAATTATTTTTTTTTTAAAAAAAAATTTTTTTGAAAAAATTATTTTGTTTTTTCTTAAAAGATTTCTTTAAACTGTTATGTTTTATCTTGTTATCACTTCAAAAGCAATGTATAATTGTATATATATTTGAATAAATAAATTGCCTTTCGGAAAATCATTATTTTTTTTTTATCTGTTTTATTTTCTTTTTTTTTTGTTTCTTTTTTTTAGGATCTGGAATTTGGTGAAATGGTAGTAGATTAGAGGGGTGAGTTGTGTTTTTTTACACTCTCCAGACCTGGATTTCAAACTGGATTTCCGAGAACTAGAACAACACAGACAATAAATAAACGATAGGAATGACGAAAAGAACCCAAATGAATAATACTAAATGAATCAAAAGCTAGTTCATTCTTTTTTTTCATTGTTTTTATTTTAGGGATGTAATTTCATGTTGCCTTTCTTGTTTTTAGATATGGCAAACTTTGAAACGGGGAAATGGGTGATAAACTGGGGGTTCTTTTTATTGGTTTTTTGCTTTAGGAATTTTTCTAATGTTCGTTTATCTTTAAGACACTCACTTTGTTTCCTAGACTTTGAAATAATGTGGTAAGTCTAGATTTTTTCCTACTTTTTTAGGTGTTTATTAATATTCTATGATGTATAATTAGGAAAATAACCTTTTTTTTCAATAACTTTACAATGGCAGATTTAGATTATAATTTTTTTAAAAGAACCATAAATTTAACTGAATACCGCATTAGTTTATAATTGTAAATTTATGGTCAATATTTTTAAATTGTTTAATACGTTAACAAATATATAAATTACATTTTATTAACTTTTTTTAAAAAAAAGTTTTATTGATTAAAGAAATAATTTCTTTTTAAAATTATTATTATTTTATTATTATTATTATTATTATTTAATCATATATATTTTGAAATTTTATGGTTATAAAGTAATAAGTCACATCTAGAGAATTTTTCGGTAAATCAGATGTGAATCGTTTTTTTTTTTTGTAGATAAGGAATTCTGGTTCGGGTCTAGGCCGAATTGTTTCGATACAAATTGGAAAATCGGTGGCATTGATTTATACCATTAAGGAAATTTTGGAATTTTGAAAAACAAAATAAAGATTTCAACTTTCATGGCTTTGTTACTTTGTTTCCAACGCTACACCACACGAATTAATCTGTTAATTATATGATCTGAAAATTTACTTCATAATTTTTTTGTTTTTTGTGAGGTTACAAACTGGTGACAAATAATTAAACCTATGCTTCCCTCGTATATTTAGTTGTCATTGACATGACATGACTGATCATAGTTAAGTTCCATTTTATTTTTCGTTATTTTTTTAGGCTAATTTATTCCAGTAATTTGGTCTATTGACTACAATTTGGCACTGGGCAATATGCAGGTCAGTAAACCATATCAATGTAATACCGTAATAGATATAAAATATATTTTAACATTGTTCTTTAATGTTTCATTCTTGCTAAGTTTTATTTCAAACAATATATATTTAAATAGTTAGACTCAATTCTCAACTTTTATCAAAAAAAAAAAGTCATTTATATAAGTTTTTTAAGGCAAATATTTTATTGGGCAAATGGAAATAATAAAATTATATTATATCACTTAATTATGATCATTAAAATTGAAGGTTTGAATTATGGAAATAAAATAATAAAATTTTTTCTGGGAAAATTTTTTAAAAACATGAAATTTGAAAATTTTGAGAAATTTATGTACTTTTTCATGTTTGGAATAAACACCTGCTAGTACAGACTTGCTGCAATAGTAGCAATAGATTTGTTACATCATTCTTTTAACAACTTAAATATAAAATTATATCTCAGATATTATTATAATTAACTTATTATTACATTTCTTTCAAAATTCTCACTTTTATACGGTTAAATGAATATTTATTTTCAAATAAATGTTATTATTCATTAAATACATTTAATGAAATAATTCACTTCATAAAACTGTACCTGTGAAAATAGATTTGTATTACATAAAAAGAGATTATTTTGCATTAAGATATTAATTATTATAAAAATAATAAAATAAAGTCACTATTTTTAATGCATACTTTATCCATTTTATACAATTTATTATCAAATGTATATATAATTATTCATTATTTTTATTTATAATTGAAAAGAGTTAAGTTAATCTTATTAGTAATTGAGTTACTATTATTAAAAAACTTTTAAACAATAAGAAAAATTAAATTCAATTATTTTTATTAAAATCATAATTTATGTACTTCGCATATATGTAAATTGCAAAATGCTAATAATTAGTAAACTTATCATTTTATCACTACTTTTTGTTTGATTTATGAAATTTTAATTAATAAAATTTTATTTGGTAGTATAACCATACATTTAATAAATTTCCTCTATTTATTTCTTCAATAAGTTTGTTATATTCAGTAAAATTGATACTTGCCATGAAATGATGAGGTTGTAAATTATCTGGATGATATTGTATATTTATAGAAGAATATGAATACATGATAAAAATTTATTATTACAGTATATTCTTTTTATCAATTAATTTATCTAATTCATCTTGAGCTTCTTGATATTCCCGTTCAGCAGATTTCGTATACCAATAAATTGCTTGATTTATGTCTTTTTTAACTCCATTACCATCTTTATACATATTTGCAAGATTATATTGAGCTTTAGAATCTCCTAAATTTGCAGCCTTTTGATATAATTCAAATGCTTTTTGTTTATAAACATTGGTTCCAATTCCAGAATAATAACAATTTCCCAAATTATTCACTCCACGTGCATGTCCTAAATTTGCTGCTTTTTGATATAGTTCAAATGCCTTTTGATTGTCAATACTAGTTCCAATTCCTTTTTCATAACAACATCCTAGATTACTCATTCCACGTGCATTTCCTAAATTTGCTGCCTTTTGATATAGTTCAAATGCTTTTTGTTTATCAACATTGGTTCCAATTCCGTCTACATAGAAATATCCTAAACTAGCTATTCCAGATGTATTTTCTGAATTTGCTGCATTTTGATATAATTCAAATGCTTTTTGTTCATTAACAATAATTTCAATTCCAAAATGATTAAATACTCCAAGTAAAAAAACAGAATTCGAATTATTTTGATTATTCAATAACCAATTATAAATTTCATTTGAAGTTATATTATGGTTATTAATATAATTAACAACTACATGCTTTTTCCTTACCATTTCTGTATTTTCAAGAAGGAGAATTATTTCATTAACAATTATGTCAAAATAATTCTTTGATGATATTGAAGTTTCTATTTCTTCTGTATTCATATTATTAAAATTTTGAATAGATCGAGACATCTCTCCATGCAATGAATTATTAATAATATTTCTAGGACGTTCACTTGATAATTGGACATTTTCTTTTAAAATAATTGTATTTAATTTTGAAACAACCTGGTTGATAGTTGGACGATTATCTGGTTCATTATTCCAGCAATCTAAATATAAAATAAACTTTTAATTAATAAATGTAATTATTATGTATTTAGTTAAAATTTTGTTATATTTACCGGTATATATATTTATGTAATCTTCAGGTGTATTGGAAATGGGTTTCTCTCTAAGACCATGTAATATTTCCACAGCCAAACCGGCATCATATGGTTCATTACAAAAAGGTGGGCGCCCGCTAGATATTTCCCATAAGAGCACGCCAATACTGTAAACATCACTTTTTTTATTTAATGAATATAATTGTATTTGGTTATTGCTATCTCTTTTTCTATTAAATATTTGTAGATCAACATAAGTAACCATTCCAAATAATCTTGATTGAATATTGGATGATTCATCAATCCTTTTTGATAATCCAAAATCAGCTAATTTAATAGTATCCTTATGAACTAATATGTTATTTGAGTGCTATTATTGGTTAAAATGATAATAATTGTTAGGTAATAATCGTAGTATATTTTAATAAATATTAAAAGTAAATATCCTACCAAATCGCGATGCACAATTCCTTCGTGATGTAAGAATAATATAGTATTAACTAGCTGAGATGCTAGATTTAATTTATTAATCCAAGTAAGATTTTTAAAACAACTGCCTAAATAGTTTCGAAGAGTACCATTATTGGCGTATTCCATCACTAACAAATATTTCTTTGAATCGTTGCTTTGATTTTCTTTTTTTAAGAAAAAAATAAAATTTATTTAGAATTTTTTATTTTATTAAAATAATATTTAAATATTTATAATACCTGTTGTAATGCCATAAAATCGAATTATATTTTCATGAAAATCAATTTCACGCTGAAGTTTAAGCTAACAAAATAAAAATGATAAATTAGGAATATAATTTATGTTAACGTACTGTATCAAGACAATCATGGGTATATTATATAATAGTTACTTCGTTAACAATTTCTTTGGCCATGGCATTAAAATTAAAAAAAGATTTCAATGCTAAATGACCATGATAACTTTTCCAATTTGTTCGATAAACTTTTCCAAAATTTCCAAAACCAATTTCTTGTATATTATTAAAATGATTATAATCATAATATTTAATTTGTTTTTTCGCAATAGATTCTTCAATTAAATTAATCCATTCATTTGAATTATCAGTAATTGTAAGTTCAGTGCTATTAGAGTAATTAGACATTGTTATTACTGCGGCAGTTATTTTTACTATGGGAGTTATTTTACGTTGAAAAAGTTCGAGAAAAAAAAGAATTTTGGACTATTTATAGAAAAAAAAATGTGTAATTTGTAAATCATGCTGCGGCAAAAAAAAATAAATTTAGTAAGGAGCAGCTCTGTCCTACGTTTAGACTTACCACCGTACACGTGACTGACGCGTTCGCGCGTTGTTTATATTTATCTCAGAATTTTTTTGTAGTCTGATCTCTATTTGTCACCTGCATAATATTTCACCTGTGTTACCATAAACATATATATAGCCGAGGGACCTGTTCATCAAAGCCAATTACTAATTATTTAACGTTACATGACGTCACAAAATGTCTCTTGTGATATCATTAAAATTTTTCTTTTATGTATATAATTTATTAGATTCCCATTTTTTATTAAATATTTTACGAGCCTATATAAGTCTACATGAGTTTATTACGTAAGATCGTAAATAAATTCTTTAATTATTTAAAAACTCCCTCTGAAACCAATTAAAAATTTAAAATTAAAAAAAAAGTGATGCGATATATAATAAAAAAATAAAAAATTACACCCAATAATAAGTCTTTACAATTAAATTTATATCTGAGAGTAATCAGGTTCTTGAATAAAAATAGGATAATAATTTCTATTTTGTACCTATTTTATATTTATATACAATCTAGACAATTTACGGTCAATTAGCGAATTTTGAATTATGAATATTTCAAATAATTAAATTTATATAGGTGTATTTATTTTCAAAATAAATCAGATTTTATTGAACATTCGAATATGATTGCATAAAAATGCTTAATTAACATTGGCTGAAATTATTTGTGCAATTAAAGCAAAACAAATATTGAAAACGTCATTAAAGCTGAATAATGGGTTTTATGACGTTATATAACGTCGTGATTATAGTATTTTATCTTTATATGAAGCGAGGTTTTTAATTATATTTATTTTTTTTAAGAATATTTACATATTTCCATATAAATTTATACATTAGGTTAATTTAATCGTAATTCAAAGAAATTTGCTACAATGACAATAATAATTGTTCATATTATATGATTTTGTTAGATAAGCAGAAGTCATATGGTCTGAAAATTTACTTCGTAATTTCCTTGTTTTTATGAGATGAATACTTTTTGGATCATATATTCAGATGACATCATTATATTACTGATCATTCATCATTATTTGACTCTATTTGGAAAAAAACTGCATTTTTCAAAACTTGATCATTATTTTTTCGTGCTACTTTATGATCTGAAAACTGTAATTTGGCGTTGAAACTTGAAATATGTAATAGATCATTTTTAATCAGTAAATTTTGTTTCAAACGATCGTAATTTATAAAAAGTTAGACTTAATTGTAAACTTTTATCAAAAAAAAGTAGAAGTTATTATTTAAGTTTTTTAAAGCACATACTGTTTTGAATAAAAAATAAAATACTAGAATTATATTTTTGTCTCCTTATTGTCATTAGAATTGAAGAATTGAATGGTGGAAATTTTTTGTGAAATTTTCTAAATTTTCTAAATTTAATCTGCAACTGTACAACAGCAGCAGATCTGTTATAGAATTGAGAAATGTCTTCTGTTATATTCTTTCATAAAGTTTATAAGGATTCTAATTTTATATGATCAAGATTTAATCTGGAACTTTATGATATTATTTTTCATAAAGGTTTAGTTCATACAATTTACACTCCTATGTCATATTTTTTTTTATTGAATATTGTGAATAAGATGAAAGTTTAAATTTAAGCAAATGTGTTTGCGTCATCAAATAGTTATGTCAATCTAAAATAAGTACTCGCATAAACATTTTTTTCAGAATCTTCAGTTCAAACTTTAAAGGTAACAAATAACAATGTGACATGTAATTGAATTTTGTAAGTCAAAATATTTATTTTGTTACATCATTTCTTTAGAAACTTAAATATATTAATTGCCGGTCGGTACAAAATCTATAATTAATTTCGACGGACTTTTATATATTAAATACTATTGCTCTGGAATGGTGTTTGCACTATATTAAAAACACTTCACAACAATATAAATACTTCAAAAATTTGCTAGAAAAGGGTATTACATTACCTGGGTGTGTTTTCCAAAACCGGTAGGACCAAAAAAAAAAATAAAAATAAAAAAAAATATTTTTTTTTTTTTGTTATTTTGTTAATTTGGTAAAGAAAATAATATATATTTTTCAATAGTGTGAAAAAAACCTCGTAAATTCGTGTATAAGAAATCTCAACTTAACTAAAATACAAGGTGAAATGGTAACTTCCTCCAAGGTAAACTTGTTAAATTTTATATCGAACGATAAAAAATTTTTTTTGTGTGGCTTATTCATGTTTAATGTTATTGATTGGTGACGTAATTCATATAAAATCTGTGCCGGATCTACAAATTAATTTTGTGCCGTTGAGTGACGGACCGCAATTAAATTATATATCAAATATTAGAATTATTCCATTCCTTTATATTCTATCAATATGAATATATATATATATATTTTTTGAATAAACATTAATTGATTTATTTGTTCCCCTTTTACATTTAATGGAATTGTCCACTTCATGAAACCGTACCATGATAATAAATTAGCTCTTATATTATGCTACATAAAAAGGAATATTTACAATTAATTATTATGGGATGCATTTATTTCACCAAAAATTGTCTCACTGATAATCAACTTACTGACAGTCATTTCACCAACAGGGTCATTTCACCTACAGTTGTTTAGTTGATGATCATTTCACCAACAGGGCCAGGGTCGTTTCAATGACAATTAAAAATATTAATAAATAAAAATAAAAAAATAGATTTATTTAGCTGTTTTCTATATTTAATATACAATTTCATGACTATATTTAATGCTTAGGTAATTAAATACTTATATATATATCTTGGAAATTCCATCATAGCATAAACGAACACTAATAAAATCTTATGCTTAATGCTTTTAATACATAAAATGAATAAAATATATAAATTAGTTAAAATGAATGTTGTGAGCTATTCCTCGAAGAAAGCCCAATAATGGCCTTCTTTATTAGAGTATTTGGCATCTCACTTTATTTATGTGAGAGGCAAAAACAATTCAAACAATAAATAAAAAATTAACATTTTATTATATTCATATTACATAACATTTCTTTTATGTGTATATTAACAAAATTCTACACAATAAATAATTAGTAACTAATAATTGCGTAATTGTGACTATGTTATCAATTATCAAATTACAGTAAAAAATTAAATTCGGTGAAAGAACCCAATTATTATATAAAGATAATCAAATAAAGTCACTAGTATTTAAAATTTATTAATTAAAATTTTATAAATATATTTAATATTCAATAATTCTAATAATTCTACTATCATATTATGATCAGTAAAATTGATAAAATTATAAATTATCTGAATATTTATATTTATAGAAAAATATGGAATACATGATAAAAACATATTACAGTATTACAGTACACTCTTTTAATTAATTAAAGTATTTAACTTATTTTGAGCTTCTTGATATCCTTGTTCAGCAGATTTTGTATACCAATAAATTGCTTTATTTATGTCCTTTTTAACTCCACTTCCATTTTTAAACATATTTGCAAGATTATATTGAGATGTAAAATTTCCTAAATTTGCAGCTTTTTGATATAATTCAAATGCTTTTTGTTTATCAATATTGGTCCCTATTCCATATTCATAACAAGTTCCTAAATTAATTATTTCACGTGCATTTTCTGAATTTGCAGCTATTTGATATAATTCAAATGCTTTTTGTTTATCAACATTAATTTCAATTCCAAAATGATTAAATATTCCAAGTAAAAAAACAGAATTCGAATTATTCTGATTATTCAACAACCAATTATAAATTTCTTGTGAAGTTATATTATGATTATTAAGATAATTAACAATTTCATGTTTCCTCCTTTCCATAACTGTATTTTCAAAAAGAAGAATTATTTCATTAACCATAATATCAAAATTATTCTCTGATGATATTGTAGTATCCATTTCTTTTGTATTCATATTATTAAAATTTTGAATAAGTTGAGACATTTCTCCATGCAATGAATTATTAATAATATTTCTAGGAGTTTTCTGCTGTTCGCTTGATAATTGGACATTTTCATTTAAAATAATTGTATTTAATTTTGCAACAACTTGGTTGATAGTTGGACGATTATCTGGTTCATTATTCCAACAATCTAAATATAAAATAAACTTATAATTAATAAATATAATTATTACAGTATGAACATGATGATTAAAATTTATTTGTATTTACCAGTATATATTTTTATATAATCTTCAGGTGTATTGGGAATGGGTTTCTCTCTAAGACCATGTAATATTTCCATAGCCAAACCAACATCATATAGTTCATTACAAAAAGGTGGGCGCCCACACGATATTTCCCATAAGAGTACACCAATACTATAAACATCACTCTTTTTATTTAATGAATATATTTGAACTTGATTGTTGTTATCTCTTTTTCTATTAAATATTTGTGGATCAACATAAGTAACCATTCCAAATAATCTTGATTGAATATTGGATGATTCATCAATCCTTTTTGATAATCCAAAATCAGCTAATTTAATAGTATCCTTATGAACTAATATGTTATTAGAGTGCTATCATTATTGGTTAAAATGATAATAATTGTTAGGTAATAATCTTAGTATATTTTAATAAATATTAAAAGTAAATATCCTACCAAATCGCGATGCACCATTCCTTCATCATGTAAGAATGATATAGTATTAACTAACTGAGATGCTAGATTTAATTTATTAATCCAAGTAAGATTTTTAAAACATCTGCCTAAATAGTTTCGAAGAGTACCATTATTGGCGTATTCCATCACTAACAAATATTTCTTTGAATCGTTGCTTTGATTTTCTTTTTTTAAGAAAAAAATTAAATTTATTTAGAATTTTTTATTTTTAAAATAATATTTAAATATTTATAATACCTGTTGTAATGCCATAAAATCGAATTATATTTTCATGAAAATCAATTTCATGCTGAAGTTTAAGCTAAACAAATATAGAATTAATAAATCAAGAATAATAGTTTATTATAAAGTAAGACAATATATATAATTATTACTTCATTAACAATTTCTTTGGCCATGTCATTGAAATTAAAAAAAGATTTCAATGCTAAATGACCATGATAACTTTTCCAATTTGTTCGATAAACTTTTCCAAAATTTCCAAACCCGATTTCTTGTATATTATTAAAATGATTATAGTCATAATATTTAATTCGTTCTTTCGCAATAGAATCTTCAATCCAATTAATCCACTCATTTGAATTATCAGTAGCGTTATTAGACATTATTTTAAATACAGAATTGTTATTGCTGCGGTAGTAAGTTTTTTAACGGGAGAGTTAATTTATATATTGAAAAAATTTAAGAAAGAAAAAAAAAAGAATTTTGCACTATTTATAGAAGTTTGGTGTTACGAAATAAGATACAAAAATTTGTGATCACGCTCATGCAGCAAAAAAAATAATTTTAGTGAGAAGGCGCTCTGTCCTACATTTGACTTCGCTAAAATCAATAACGTGACAATCGTGACATGACGTCTGACGACTCTGACGTTAACAAAATTTTAGGGCACGTGACACAACTAGTAAATTTTATCATTTCAAGTGAGATTCTATTTTTATACAAGTCTGCATCACTTTTTTAAAATTTTGGATGTTTAAAGAAATTGGTTTCAGAGTAATACGATCTTACGATCTACACGTAATAAACTACACTACCTACTCAAAAGTTTAGGACCACCCTATATTTTGCAATTTTATAATAATTAAATGCATTTATTCAACTTAAAATGTTTTAATTAAAATTTAATAGTAATATTTATCATTAAATGTATATTTTTTTATATTTTTTTATATTATTAATATAAATATAAATTTAAGTAAATTACCAGTCTACTTTTATAATTAACAATTAATAAAAATTTAACTGTAAATAAGATTGTTAAAAAGAATAATTTTAATAAAACTACACTAGATTCAATTTCTCCTAGTTAAGAGGATCAAAATAAGCTAAAGTTTGTTGAAATCGGTGCAGTAGATAAGGAGAAATTGACTGTTTATGACTAATCATTTATATATAAAAATTAAATGTAGATCATTTTATATATGTAAAATATCCTAAAATGTCAATATTTAGCAATCAATTTCTCCTTATCTACTGCATCGATTTCAATAAACTTTAGCTTATTTTGATCCTCTTAACTAGGAGAAATTGAATCTGGTGTAGTTTTATTAAAATTATTTTTCTTACCAATCTTATTTACAGTCAAATTTTTATTAATTGTTAATTATGAAAGTAGACTGGTAATTTACTCAAATTTATATTTATATTAATAATATAAAAAAATATAAAAAAATGTACATTTAATGTTAAATATTACTATTAAATTTTAATTGAAACATTTTAAGTTGAATAAATGCATTTAATTATTATAAAATTGCAAAATATAGGGTGGTCCTAAACTTTTGAGTAGGTAGTGTACATTGAACTTATGCGATAAAATCAAAAAAAAAATAAAATAAAATAAAAATAATTCCTCTTTATATAATGAGCATTATCAATTAAAAAAAAACCATTACAATTTAATTTACATCCGAGAATAGGCAGATTCTTATAAATATAATTTCAACTAATGTTAATTATGCACTTTGTGTATAAGAAATATAAAATAGGCACAAAAATAGATGTTATATATCATCCTAGTATTTTTATTCAGATATGTCATATTCAAGTAATGCAAATGTTAATATTAATAACGTCATATGCATATGTAGAGTGAATTATACTTTCTTTTTAAAAGTTAAACATATGTTCAAAATAGGATATAAAAGATATTAAAATTGTAAAACAAAACGCTTACTAAGTACTACGTATTAAAAAAAAAAATTCTAAATTTTTAGAAAGCCTCATTTAGTATCCTACAAACTGTTTCTTATTACATTACTTTTTGATAATTCATATTATATTCTATTAAATCCATCCATCCGCTATATTTAACTTTTATTATTAACTATAAATTAACTGTTATGAGTGTTATCCATTAATCATTCAGATCTGAATAACTCGATCTAGTCCAATTTTAAATTTTAATCTATAATTTTTATAGGTTTTTTTTTTGAAAAAAATAAAACATTATTTACTGGCTCCAGTTTTATTTGATGTTTTTAACTCCAAATTTTGAAGCTTGCGAAAATTATTTGTTTATGATTTTTTTTTTTATTAAGTTTTGCAACTAAAAGTTGTGAAACTTTAATTTTTTTATTTAATTTTTTTTATTTAGAAATATCTTATTTTTATTTTTTTTGCGGATTTTGGGCACAGTTTACTAGAAGATTAGTAAGTTCAGCAAAAGAACTACAACTTTTTTTTTTATTTCGTTTAATTAGAAACATTTGCTAATATTTTTCTTGTTTTTTTATAGGTTCTAGATTCAGAATGTTGGAAATGATGGTTACGTTTTATCTTGAAACCTGAGAGGTTTGCAAACATTTAAATGTCAACTACGGGTATCAAATATCTTATACCGAGGGGTCCTATTTCTTGAAGATCTGATTTAATATAGAATATGAAAGAGCAAGGATTAATCATGTGAATTCTTTTCACATTGATGTGAAAAAAGTGGATTCAGTTTGTGTGATCCTCATGTACGTAAAAGACAATTTTGGAATTAAAATTGTAAGTTTTCACTTTCGAATACCTTAAAAAAAATATTTTTTTATTGATTTTTTATTTATTTATTTATTATTTTTTTTTGTAGGATTCTGACTCAAATTTTGTAATTAGAATCCTAGTAATTTTCAAACAATTTTTGAAAACTTAAAAGAAATATTTTTTATGAACTTTTTTCATTCTTCGTTTTTGTAGGACTTGGCTTCAGATTTGCTTGAATGGTAAGTTTCGAAGATATTACAGAATTTTGTTATTTTTTTAAAAATGATTTTTCAGAACCGGTTCTTTAAGGTATGTTGATGTAGGAGTTGGGATTTCACAATTAACCTTTTAAAACATTTGCTTCTTCATTTTTTAGGGCATTGGTTTACTTCTTTATTATGGATATGTAGGAAGGGATTTGGTTTTTTTTATCTAGAAACACTACTTATGTTCTTTTCTACCATTTTTTTAGGATAAACTTTTGAATTTAACTTCTTTCCTTTATTCAAGAATGAATGGACTCTTGGATGTAATTTTCATCTTAAACTTTGAAATCGTAAGTAGAAATTCTTTTTCACATGTTTTTTATTTTGATTAGAAACACTATTAACGTCCTTTTCTTTTATAATTTTATTGTGGACTTTAAAATAATCTAAAGTAGATAGTAGAACATTGATATATAACATGTACTAATAGCATGTGCTTTTAGCAATAGAATCTTCGATGTAATAAATAATTAACAATAGAACAATTAAAATTTATATCAATTAAAAAAATTACAACATTTACATATTTTTAATTATTACATAAAACATATTATTTATCGGCTAGCTTCTATTAAAATATCACAATTATTACTGATTTTTCTTTTGACGAACATATTAAACATGTATGTTACTTGACCTGAAAACACATGACTTAAGTCTGAAGAACCGGTTACATGGGACGGAGTTCCTTGCTAATAATAAACGACATTTCTAGTCATTTGAATAATATTACTATACTGCAACGTGTCAAGTTTATGGTAATAGAGTAAATATCAGATATAATTCTAATAATTGCAAAAATATTTTAGCCTCTAATTGAAATAGTCTTTACGGGATCCTCCTGAAATCCCGACAACCATAATCCCGATGTAATAAAATCTTGACACTCCTATTCCCGACTAAGATAATATCCTGAATGATTAAAATACTGAAAGTATTATATCCCGAATAGTCCAAAATCTGGAATTCAAAATTCCCGAAAGTTCAAGTTACTGATGAGTCAAAATCCCGACACAATAATAACTCCTTAAGAAAAAAAATTTTTTCATGTAACCATTTATGTAATAATATCGTAGTGATTGCACAATTGCAAGGAGTTATTATGTCAATTACTACTGCGTGATCTCACTATTAATCTGATCAGAATTAACTTTTAATCCTGATCATAAAGTCTCCTTTGTTTTAGACAAAAACTTTCCTCATTGTAAAACACTTTTCATAAACCTTAATTTTCTTCATTATAATTTAACCATATAACTTCTTGTAATAATGGATGAGGTTTGTGATATTGTACCTTCAAATAAGGGAAATAATAAAATCAATGTTCGAGGTTATTTGATGGTAAAGGAACGGAACCGTGAGACAATATTTTACTGGTGTTGTGCAAAAAGAAAATCAGAAGGGTGTAAAGGCCGTGCTGTAACAACCTTATGTAATAACTTGCATTATCTTCGAAGTTGTACTGATCATAATCACGCACCTCAAGCAAGTGATGCTGGAGTCGCAAAACTTACTGCTCAGATCAAGCGTCAAGCTTCTGAAACAAGAGATAAACCCGCAAAAATAATTCAAGATAATATTATTAGTATTCCAGAAGAAATTCATCCTTACATCCCATCACCTAATGCTCTTCGTAGAACAATTAGCCGTGTTAGAAAATCAGAAATGCCACCTCAGCCACAAAATATTACTGAAATAAACATACCAGAATCACTTTGTCATACATTGCATGGAAATATTTTCCTAGTTAAAGATTATATGGTTGGTCAAGAACGAATCCTTCTATTTACTACAAGAGAAAATATCCAGCACTTAGCTAATGCATTATTTTGGATTATGGACGGAACATTTAAGACTGTTCCTACCATATTCCATCAAATGTACACAATACACGCACCTGTTGGTGCTGAAGACAATTCTAGGATTCTTCCACTGGTGTATGCACTTATGACTCGTAAATCTGAGGTGCTATACAGGTGGTTATTTGAAAATTTAATTGAGTTTGCCGAAGATAATGATATTGAATTAAAGCCACAAAGTATCATTACTGATTTTGAGTTGGCAGCAATTAATGTATCACGTAGTAAATTTCCTGATACCAATAATAAAGGATGTTTTTTTCATCTTTGTCAAAATGGGTGGCGGCAAATACAAAGATGTGGATTAGCGATTCAATATGGAAATGATGAGCATTTTAGCATTATGGTACGACATTTATTTGCTCTAGCCTTTTTACCCTCTCAAGAAATACCCGCAGCTTTTAATATTTTAAAACCACAAATGCCTCAAGAGGCCAATGATTTGGTGCAATGGTTTGAAGACAATTATGTTCTTGGGAGAATTCGCCGAGAAATGCGAAATGGCCATGTGGTTCGTTCTGCACTTCCTTTTCCACCACAATTGTGGTCGGTATATGACTCTATCCAATTGGGGATTCCAAGAACCCAAAATGTAGTTGAGGCTTGGCATCGTAGATGGGAAGTTCTGGTTGGTGAATCCCATGTAGGACTTTTCACTATTATTAATGAGATTCAAAGAGAACAGCAGCAGGTTGAGCTTCAAATTGAATGTATTATACGTGGAGAACAAAGAAAGAAGCAGAAAAAAGTTTGGATTGAAAGAGAAAATAGGATTATGTCAATTATTAATGAGCGAAGTAACCGTTCACTTATGGAATTTCTTCGTGGTATTGCCCACAATCTTTCTTTTTAATTTTAAGATAAATTATTTTAGAATTTATATTAGTGAATGGAATTTTACGTAGTTATATGTAATATGAGTAGTAATAGTCTGTATTGCTAGATTAATTTATGCTAGATTAGCTTATGCAAATAAATATACTGTAACATGTAAGTTATAAATCAAAATTGCAATTTTTATGAATTTCATTCATTAAATTTATTAATTTAAATTTGAAATCAAAGTGCATATGTATGATTGTATTAATTGCCGCAAATTATATAATCAGTAGGAAATGATCTTCCTAGTAAACAAAAATCAAACAGATACTTAAAATATAATATTGTGTCGGGATTTTGACTCATCAGTAACTTGAACTTTCAGGAAATTTAAATACTGGATTTTAGACCATTCGGGATATGATACTTTCGGGATTTTGATCGTTCAGTATATTGTCTTAGTCGGGAATATGTGCCTCGGGATTTTATTATATCGGGATTGTGCTTGTCGGGATTTCGTGGTAAACCCGTCTTTACACGTCAGTTTTAACTAAATGATCAGGACCAAAATAATTTTTGTTTGATAATTTCACTTTTGACAAAATTATAACTTAATAAATTTAAAAATAAAATTAATGTTATAATGATTGATTTGAAACTTTATTATTAACTTACTGTCATCTTCTAGTTTTAAATATGAGTTTGTATATATAATTGCAATTTTTATTTTCGAAAATCATTTTCATTCATACCAAGACGATATTAAAGACGTATCTTAGAATTAGCTAATTTCTAGTTAAAGAAATATGAAATTACTGAAACGTTTAGAATTCTTAAAAATTAAATTGTTTAATTAAAAGCTAATTATTATAAACAAATTACATTTCTAATAACAAATTTGAACGGAATTCCATGTATTCGTAATAGATCTTTTGTGAAATAAATTACTTGGAAAATTCGATCATATTCATTGGCAACAATTTCATCAAGAGGTTATTTCCTACAATTAATAAATATATTTGCATATCGATATTAATAAAATAACTTAACAAAAAACATTTATTCAATTCATATTATAAATATTCAACCTCTGCATATAATTTCGCGTATTTTTAGTATCATCATTATTGGTTCACTTTCTGTATATTCCTTTTGGATTTTGTTGTGATAAACTTCAAATAACATGATTCTGGAATTTGGTGATGATAATGTCACCTTATTTGAAATTTCTTCTATGTGTTTACTAATAATCGTATTCTTTTGAAGACGAATATCAATAATTTTCTAAAATATTTTGTGTAAATTAAAATAATAAGAATCCTGATATAATATCAAAATCACATAATAGACGGTAAATAAGTCCAGATACAATTTACCCTTTTCTTAACTGTATTTGCAAGCCAGTAAACTTTAAAGAACTTTTTTGCTTCTAGTACAATACTTGTTTCCAGCATCTCATAGAATAAAACATAAACTATTGGCGTCCCATATGCAATACTAATCATCTCTGAAAGGGTCTGATTGATGGTTCGTTTAATGACATTCTTTGGTGTACCAGATGCCAAATGTTCTATAGTAAACCGCAATTTGAGAGGGTCGTTCAAACGGGTAGCGACTGCTCCTGCAACCTATATTAATGAATATATAAAATATGAAAAAATTGAATATCATAAATTGTATCAGGAATTCGGGAATGTATAATGGAATATTCTACTAACCTGTTCGTAAGTCCACTTTTTACCTAAAACTAAATCAAATCCAGGTTCTGGTCTGTGATATTTCAATTTTGGCTTAAAAATAACAACAACACGTAAAGTCAACAATTCATAAAATGAGGAGTATCATAACAACGGCCAGATAATATATTCTTGGACTCTAAATATTTGTAAAAATGATTTAGTAACATAATATAATAAAAAAAAGTGTAAAAACAGTATATGGTGTTAATGTACACTCCTTTTCTGTTAAAACCTTTTGGAAACAAATTATATCACCATATTGTATTTCCGATTGTTTAAAGGTGGATTAAAGATGCATTTTTTTCTAACTTATTCGGTTTAATTTCCTACAATTAAAATAATATAATATATTGAAAAAAATATATAAATTGTACACACAAAATATTTGGATCTAGTATAATATTTAAATGAACTTTATATATATTCAAAGGAGTGTCAGATGAAAATTCCTTTTTCTCACATAAAACGCGAGCATAGCCGTCCACTTCACTATACTTTTCATATATAAATAGCCTAGACATCTATATTATTAAATATGTTACTATGTGTATATATATATTTATTTTACTTTAAATTTTGCATTTAAATTATGAACATAAAATTATTTTACTCAAAAGCTTGTTTATCAGGATCAAAATACTTGAGGAACACCATCACATGATAATGTCTCTCTGGAAACCATGTATACAGAAATAATTTGTAATATAAGTTTTGAATTTAAAAGTAGAAAATCCGAAAGGTAATACAGTATATAATAATTATAAGCGACATAATAAATGCACACCACGACTTGCCATTGATTGGTTTTTCTGCTATCTCCATATACAGCTTCATTTCATTTTGACAAGAAGTCATCTTTTTACGAATATATTTATTGCAATAAAATTAAAGTTTATATTATAATGAAGATTGTATTAGAATTATTATTTACTGGTATTAAAATAAGATCCTGGTATTGGAGAATGGATCCGAACAGTTTTATTATAACGATTCACTATGACCCAGAATTGTACTTGTTCAGAAGGAACATTGAAAATTCGAGAAATATTTTTTCTAAAGAGCCTTTAAGTTTCCCTCTTTAGAATTTTATATGCATGTGACGATCGTCAAAATTGGCGAGATCAAATCCTTGATGATGTTTGAATATTTCGGCGGTCACAATCTATATATAATATAAATTCAAATTAATAATAAGAAAAGCTTCTTCTTTTCTTCTTTTTAAAAAGATACTTTAACAGTAAGGTAAAGATATCTTTCTTCCATTTCTTTTTTCTTTTGTTTTTCTAAAGTTATTTCCTCTTTTAAAAATTTAATTGGTTTAAAGATGATCATGGCCCAATATTGTATACTAACATATAAGTATTAGCACGATACTTTGATTTTAACCGTATTAATTGTTTGACATTTGGAACTTTGCCACCATAATTATTCTCAAGTACTTCATTATTTGTAACAGGTGTTACATGATTGATGATTATTATCAAATTTAAACTTATTTTATAATTTTTAAAATTTTTTACTTATTTTTATTTATAAAAAGAAAGTAATAATTTGAGTGATATAACCCATTTTCTATCCTTTTCAAGGTTTATTGAAACAAAGTAATGACCTTCATGTGCTTCACCACTATTAGCGAATAATCTGTAAAAAAAAAAATTTGAATTGTAAGAAAAAGGGGAAACTTTTGACAACAAATATATAATTTTGAATGTGTTACCTTAACCAATGCATCTCTATGTATATCATAAAACAAACCTTTTAAGTTGTAAATAAAAGACTGGAGGAGAATTTCCAAATATAACACCTATATTGGCATTCTTTATGCAGTTAAAATTATCATTGATGAAAGTAAATTATATAAAATAATCAAATTATCGTATTCAACTTACTCGCAATCCATAACCTTCTGTTTAATATTCATTAATACTCTAAGGACTATATTCAAAAGGAAACGTTGGAAAAAGTCTTCAATCTCATACCTAGTAGTTCAAGCATAATTTCATTTTTCTATAACTTCTTCTGAATGTATAAACAAAATCTCAGTTAACATTAATAAATATTAAATACTGTATATTCAGAAATTCAGAAAAGAAATATTAATATGTATGTTTAATCTATTTGACATATAATTTGTGACGGAATATGGCATTACTATATACTTAAAATTGCGCCTTTAATTACGATTACTTATAAGGCAATAATGTGACAAGGCGAGACTAATTTTATTGAAATTCTCGGTAAGCAGCTGTTAAAAAATTATAAAACCTAAATATTAAGCGAAGACTTCTTATTGAATACAAAACCTTTCGAGTTTTAAAAATTATATGTATTTATCTTGCACATATTTTAAAATTTTGAATATTGATAAGAATTAACTTTTAATTTTTAAATAAGAAAATATTGGAATTTCTAAAGATTAACATTGTCATTAAAATAATGCAATTAGTCGTATTAAAAGAGTAGATAATAGCTGTTAAAATATTTGCACTATACACTATGAATTTTGTTAGCGATTTTAGTGATTTTGCATTTTTAATCAATAAATAAAAAATTACCGATTTCTAAAGTTCAAATAGAAAAAGCAAGGAATTATAATAAGTTTTCATATTTACGAACATAATTAATTAAAACTTCCATTGTTTTCATTGTTTTATTTCTTTTTTTTTTAAAAAAAAAAATTACTAACGCATTTTATTTAATTATTTGAATCACAATGGTTACATAATTGTATAAAATACATAGAGGTAATGATAAAAAAAAACTATAACTAAATAAAATTTTTAACTCTAATTGTATAAATCTAAATTATTGTTCGTCTGGTCACTAAAAAATTTTATAAGATTTTTTTTTATTATTTTCTAATATTTTCATCTGTTTTTTAATTTTTTTTAACTATTTCTGTTAGGACCACACAACTAAAATACATTGAAATCTCGTTAAAAATTAAAAATTGTAAAATAAAAAAGTAATACATTGAATAATAAAGTCTAATTAGATTTAATTAGATTCCATTGTGCGGAAACGTTTTCAAATACCAGCCAAAAATTCTTCACTTGCCTAGTTAATCTGCAAACCTTTTCCAACGAGAAAAAAACCCGACCTTACTTTCAAATTTGTTTACTCTATTGAATGTTTATTCTGTTCGCTAACAGAGTCGTCTTAGCTTCCCTGAACTGTCACTACACGTTTTTGTTTTCGTTCAATTTTTGATTTCTGATTCCACAACCTTTTCTTTCTCTTTACCTTTAATTGTATTTACTTTAATCTCGTTAATTCTATTACTAAAGTCAGAATTTAATTGACTAAATTTTTCGACCACTTCGTTATTAGACACCGTCGATACTGTAGGACTCATTACAGCATCTTCAAATTGTTCATCCTCTGAAGGAGGATGTGCGATAATGTTAGACGTCATTCGATACCCCGGCTTATTGAAACTTCCGTCTTTTCCTATGATTTCATCTTGTGCTTTAATCTGTAGACCTTTACCCAAATCTTCAGAATCATATGCGGCCTTAAATAGTAGATCTTGTTCGTTATTAAAATACATTATAATATATTTCACTTTGCTAATTTTAATGATTTTAGCAAAATGGTCGCCATATTCTCTTATGTGTTCCTTAATAATCGTCCTTAATAATCGTGTAGTCTTTCATTTCGTTTTCTTGATTGTTTAGCTTTTGACCGCATGCCAAAATATCTTTTCTTAATATCGCTCAAAGAAAACTTTGCGTCAAACATTCCTAAGAAATGTAACCGTCCATCTTTCGTTATTATCATATTAGATCCACCATTATATTTTGGTCTGGACAGTTTTATATTTATAGTTGCGTTTTGACTGCTAAGTTCTACATAACCTACTTGTTTCATCGCTTCATAAATCTCCATCTTTCCAATACGCTGGAAAATCGTAGAATCTTAGGTCACGTGCGTGAATTATCGGTAAAATGTTTATCCAAATAATTTCTTCGGTAGTTGTTTTAACCGAACTTCCCATGATTTCAATAGAGGTCAAAAAATCTAAGTAAATCCCTAGTTTTTATTATTACAGTAACTAATTTTATTTTGTTTATCTTATATAACCTATGTTTGACAATTTAACGGTTAATGGGTATTAATGATATTCACGTGGCTTTGAAATCCTGGCCGTGAATGAGCAAATCATCTTTAATCTTGGCCAATATCTTGTAATTGTGGATAGCCTAATAACTAACATATTTAAACATTCGTATCTTTGTTTTTTGATGAAAATAAATATAATATTAATAAATAAGATTTTAAATATAAGGTATTTAACTATACTCATATTGACAAATAAAATTTAAGAGGCAAAATTGTATTACTAATTTAATTTTGAAGAATGAAATAATTTATTCTATATTACGCCTCACAATTTAAAAGTTCGTTTATCTAAAACCGTGAAATAATGAAATAAATAATCAACTGTAATCACATGCAAACAATTTTTACATTTTTTATTACGCTCTTTTCTGAAATTTTTATATAAATATTCAATTTTTACTGTAGATTAGTATTCGTTCACCCCCCTAAATTTTCTTTACAACATAATGTTAAGTATACTTTCAAATTGGTAAGGCCTCACCATATCTTGAACACTTAACTACCAAATATTGACAAGAAAAATTTGAAATATACTTTAATAATAAATTCATTAACATTCTAAATTTTTCTTCGCTATTATCAAAAGGTTTATTTCATAGGTATGTATTTCATTTCTTTAGGTATTATTTACGCAAACTTTATTCCTTTTTTTTTGAATTATTTTTAATACTCGACAATATTACAATAAGAAAATTATAATTAATATTTTTTATTGGAATTTGTAATAATATATAAAGTGAAATAAAATTAGAATGCTAATTATTTTAAAACTTATTTATTACATTTTATTTGACGTAATATCACCAAATAAAATTTTACTAAAAATTTTAAATGAATATTTAGTTCCAATTATTGCTTCAATGAAATAGATACTTATCATGATTTGATGGGCTATAAATCAATTAAATAATATGCTATATTTATAGGAAAAAATATGGAATACATAATGAAAATTTTAATTACAATATATCCTTTTAATTTATTAATTTATTTAATTGATTTTGAGCTGGTTGAAATCCTTGTTCAGCAGATTTTGTATACCAATGAATTGCTTGATTTATGTCCTTTTTAACTCCATCTCCATTTTTATACATAATAGCAAGATTATATTGAGCTTTATGATGTCCTAAATTTGCAGCCTTTTGATATAATTCAAATGCCTTTTGTTTATCAATACTGGTCCAAATACCAATTTCATAACAATATCCTAGATAATTCATTCCACGTGCATTTCCTAAATTAACTACCTTTTGAAATAATTCAAATGCCTTCTGTTCATCAATACTGGTCCCAATTCCTTCTTGATAACAATATCCTAGACTAAATATTCCATATGTACTTCCTAAATTTGCAGCCTTTTGATATAATTCAAATGCCTTTTGTTTATCAACATTAGTACCAATTCCTTTTTCGTAACAATATCCTAGAATACTCATTCCAAGTGTATTTCCTAAATTTGCTGCTTTTTGATATAATTCAAATGCCTTTTGATTGTCAATACTAGTACCAGTTCCATCTTGATAACAATATCCCAGATTATATATTCCACGTGCATTTCCTAAATTTGCTGCCTTTTGATATAGTTCAAATGCTTTTTGTTTATTAATATTAGTACCAATTCCTTTTTCGTAACAATATCCTAAACTAATTATTCCAAGTGCATTATCTGAATTTGCTGCATTTTGATATAATTCAAATGCTTTTTGTTCATTAACAATAATTTCAATTCCAAAATGATTAAATACTCCAAGTAAAAGAACAGAATTTAAATTATTCTGATTATTCAATAACCAATTATAAATTTCTTTTGAAGTTATATTATGATTATTAAGGTAATTAACAATTTCATCTTTTCTCATTTCTACCTCTATATTATTTTCAAGGAGGAAAATTATTTCATTAATCATATTGTCAAAATTATTCTCTGATATTGAAGTATCCATTTCTTCTGTATTCATATTATTGAAATTTTGAATGAGTTGGGACATTTCTTCATGCAATGAATTATTATTAATATTTCTAGGAGTTTCAACAATATTCTGCTGTTCACTTGATAACTGGATATTTTCTTTTAAAATAATTGCATTTAATTTTCCAATAACTTGGTTGATAGTTGGACGATTGTTTGGTTCATTATTCCAACAATCTAAATATAAAATAAACTTGTAATTAATAAATATAATTATTATGAACATGATTAAAATTTATTTTTATTTACCAGTATATATTTTTATATAATCTTCAGGTGTATTGGGGATGGGTTTCTCTCTAAGACCATGTAATATTTCCACAGCCAAACCAGCATCATATGGTTCATTACAAAAAGGTGGGCGCCCGCTAGATATTTCCCATAAGAGTACGCCAATACTGTAAACATCACTCTTTTTATTTAATGAATATAATTGTATTTGATTATTGCTATCTCTTTTTCTATTAAATATTTGTGGATCAATATAAGTAACCATTCCAAATAATTTGGATTGAATATTAGATGATTCATCAATCCTTTTTGATAATCCAAAATCAGCCAATTTAACGGTATCCTTATGAACTAATACGTTGTTGGAGTGCTATTATTAATTAAAATGATAATAATATTAGGTACATAATTTTACAAACTCTATAATTTAATAAATGTTAAAAAGTAAATAACCTACCAAATCACGATGTACAATCCCTTCATCGTGCAAGAATGATATAGCACTAGCTAACTGAAAAATGCTAGATTTAATTTGTCATTCCAAGTAAGGTTTTTAAAGCATCTATTAAAATAGCTTCGAAGGGTACCATTATTAGCATATTCCATCACTAAAAAATATTTTTTTGAATCGTTGCTTTGATTTTCTTTTGAAAAAAAAAATTGTTTAGATTTTTCATTTATCAGTAAAATAATGTCTGAAATATTTATAATACCTATTGCAATGCCATAAAAGCGAATTATATTTTCATTAAAATCAATTTCACGCTGAAGTTTAAGCTAACAAAATAAAAATCATAATAGATTAGGGACATAATTTACGTTAATATACTGTATCAAGACAATGGTATATAATAGTTACTTCGTTAACAATTTCTTTAGACATAACATTGAAATTAAAAAAAGATTTCAATGCTAAATAACTATGAGAACTTTTCCAATTTGCACGATAGACTTTTCCAAAACTTCCAAACCCGATTTCTTGGATATTATTAAAATGATTATAGTCATAATATTTAATTCGTTCTTTCGCAATAGATTCTTCAATCCAATTAATCCACTCATTTGTATTATCAGTAACGTTATTAGACATTATTTTTTGTACAAAATTGTTATTACTACGGTAGTAAATTTTTTAACGTGGGAGTTAATTTATATATTGAAAAAATTTGAGAAAAAGAAGAAAGAAAAATAATTTTGTAGAAATCTGCGTTATGACAAATTTTGTGTAACTTGTAAATCAATACTCATGCAGCAAAAAAAATAATTTTAGTAAGAAGACGCCCTGTCCTACATTTGACTGCGCTAAAATCAATAAATAATTTTGTTTTTAACGTGACAATCGTGACATGACGACCATGACGTTAACAAAATTTTTATGGCACGTGACACAACTAAATTTGATCATTTCAAATGAGATTCTATTTTTATCAAATATTTTACAAGTCTGCATAAGTTCAGCGTAAGTTTATTATATGTAGTTCGTAAGATCATCTTTACTCCGTCTGAAATCAAATTTCTTTAGGCATCCAAAATTTAGAAAAAGTGATACGATATTTCATAAAAAATAAAAATGCTTTTTATTTGATAAGAATTATCAAATCAAGAAAAAAAAACTTTCACAATTAAATTTACGTCTGAGAATAGGCAAATTCTTATGAGTATATACGTAATGTGATATTAAATGAATGAAATAAGGGTGGTAATATCTATTTTGTACCTAATTTATATTTAAATTTAATCCAGATAATTTATGAATATTTTGATTAATTTAATTTATATAGGTTTTTTTATTAAGATAAATTATTTTTTTTATTGGACATTCAAATGTGATTTGCACAAAGTGTATATTGTATAATCAACATTACATAGCAAATATTTTATTTTAAAGTTAACGGTAATACTGTATAAGGTTTTTAAATTTAATAATAAAAAAAACTCATTTTTTTTAGTATAGAATAATGCATAAATGAATACAAAGATGGATTAACATAACATAAAAAAAAAATCGCTTTAGTCAATTTTTCAAATATTCTATGAGATATTTAATATATATAACTTTAAAGGTGAAGAATGGTCATACGTAGGATGAATATAATTACTTTTTAAAGTTAACATATGTTCAAAATAAGATATTTTTTTTTTTTTAAAACTGTAATGCATCTTTATTAAGGTCTAGTGTCTAAAGACACCCTAAATTACAAGATACGTAGAGCCAACATGTTTATACACCATGTTAACCCTATAACAGAGTATATCTATCTAACTATACTACTAAAATACATTACAGAAAATTGATAAAATAAATACAATACCTGATAAAAATAAAAATATAAAACTAACAGACTATTTAATTTGTGAAACCTAACTATTTGAATTCTAAATTTTAAAGTGTAGGATTAAAAGAAAAATGTGTAATAACGTCCAGGACTGCCTTGTGCAGCTTCAAAAAGATGAGTCCCAACGGTCCCACTCCCAAACTATTTATTTCACCAAATCCCCCTTATACCTACAAAAAAATAAAAGTTAGTATTCTAATCTAAATGAAACAATTCGAAATGAAATACATTTTTGTTATTAATTTTGTTATCAGAATCTTTTTTACGTGAATCATGTCATGTGACTTCGATTAAAAATATAATTCATTTCTCCTTGTTAGACTCTTCTTTCTCTCTTCACTTCTTGTTGTTGTTCTTCTTCTTCTTCTTGTCCTTTCCACTCTTCGTACTTGATGGTGATGCCGTAGCTTCTGTTGTTTCTTCTTCTTTTACTTCATCGAACATCATCAATTGGATTTCTTGTAGGTGCACGGTTTGATAATTTGTTGTCCAGCACTCCTCGGGAATACTGTTCTCTTCATCAAACTCTGCATAATCGGAATCCGAAGGTTCCTCTTCTTTCTTCGGAGATTCTAACATTGGTCTTTTTTCTCCAGTCTTCTTTTCGTCTTGATGTCGATTTTCGTTCTCCAATCTTTGTTTAAAATTATCATTTAGGGTAGTATATTCTTGGAATATTTTTGATCTTTCCGCTAAACTTATAATTTGATGTCCTAGTCGGAAAAAATTATTTGGTTCCAACGCCATCTTCTTTATTTCCGCCCATTCGGTTAACCCCATTTGCTCACCAAATACGGAAAATGTTGCGGAGTTAATTTTTTCCCATTCCATTTTGTTAGATGTTTGATTGAAGATTTCTTTCACTTCATCCAGTTTCTTCATCAGGTGCTCCTCCCTGTCAGTGGTTGATTCTTGATACTGAACATATTTAATTTTGTTCGTTCTGTAATCTTTTATGATTTCAACCACTTCTTCTGGCGCTACGTTATCTTTCTTCAGTACTTGTTTCCCCTTGTTTTCTGAAGTGTCGTTATGGTCATGAGTATTCTCTCCTACTCTCCAATTTTTGATCATCTCAACAACTTCATTTTCGTCTGGCGTCTTACTTATCCTTGAATACTGTTCCGCTTTTGATGGATGTAGTAAGCTTTCTTGTCGTGAAGCGAAGTTTCCTAATTCTCTGTAAATTCTCCCTGGTGGTGTGATAGGAGTCCTCGATTCACTGGCCAGCCGTTCGGGTGATTTCGCCTTTTCCTGATTTATCTTTTCGTGCAGTTTCTTCGTCCTTATCTTATCATCACCATCTTTGTAAATCGTCTTCTTGTTTCTGACGAGCCAAACTCTATTGATATCTCCTTGTGTGCATGAATCCTCCACTGCTTCTTCCATTTCTTTGAGGTTCTTAAAATATCCAATCACTTTCCAATTTTTTGTGATTTTGATAATTTTAATGAACGCCGTCTTGGAATTTTGTTGCAGTTTTTTCGTGAAGTCGTATGTGTTTCTTTTCTTTATGGATTCCATTTCCTCGTTAGTTAGGTCTCTCACAGTTTGCCATTGGTCCCGCTCTTGTCGTCCTTTTAAACCTAGTTTCACGTCGTACCATCTGATAAAGTTTTTGCTAATACAAATACTGAAGTGTCCATCCAAGAACGTTTTTTCGAAATTTGCGTTCAAAGCGATTTTGGCCTTAACGGTTTTGTATTTATATTGTCCTCGAATTTGCAATCTATACACCGTACCTATCTTCATCAGATTTGTTCTTACGTCATCCTCGCTCCAATATTTTGGTATATCGTAGAAAAATATGTCACGTGCTTCCTTGCCCTGCTGATCATTACTGGTATTTTCGGGTAAAACTGGTATCTCTAAAATTTTTTCCCGTTTTCTCTTATTTGATGCCGATCTGCCTTTTTTTGATTTCTTCAGCTGATCGGTTTCTTTGTTGACGCCAGTTTTAACCTTTTTTAGTTCTGATCTCGTTTTTTCTACTTCTTGCGAAATTTTCCTTATTTGCTCATTTTTCTGCGATATTATTCGTGCTTGTTGTTTCTCCTCATTGACTTTTCTGTCCATCACGTGGTCTTTCCTCCGCAGTTCTTTGTGCAGTTTTGAATTTTCCCATGAGAGTCTTTTTATTTCGTCTATATAGACGTCGAAAGACGCTGCTGAACACTTTAAAACAATATCTTTTATAGTTTCTTTTCTGCGTACAGCGTCATTCCGTATTGACTCCAGGAAGTTTTGTTCGGTTTTGCTGAGACCCCCGTCTCTTGGTGCTCTTTCATGACTTTTTGCTGAGGTCCTTGAGTTCGCACTAGAAATATTTTTTGTTTCTTTTAGAAACCTGTATCTATATTCTATAAATTTGTATGCTGACTCCATTTTTGAGGTTTTTTATTTAGATTTTATTAATAAAAAAACTCGTAAAAGACATTTTTCCTTCCGCTAAAAATTTGGGCAGAATGATCGTCAGAAAGAGTTCTCCTCCATTTCTTCAAAATAAGATATAAAAGACACCGAAATTGTAAAACAAAATGTTTGCTAAGCGTAATTCTCATCCTAAAATAAGCAAAAAATACTGGCATATGAAAAAAAAAAGAATCTAAATTTTAGAGAGCTTGTCAGTTCGTAGCTATCATACAGAAACTATCTCTTTAATAGTATATCAGTATATCGAATATCATCGGTATATTGAGGTTAGACTGCACATATTGTTTTACTGATATAAAACAAAATGATCAATCATTTAACTATTACAAACTTAATATACTGATAAATTTTATCTTCCCAATATGTGAAGAACAATATATATATATATATATATTATAAATATCGGTATAACTTTGATATATATCGTTATATAAAGGTTTGACTGTACATAATAGCAATAATCAATTTTAAGCATCAATTGATATATTAATTTTTCTGCTTATTTTTATATATTTATCCATAAAAATAGTTTTTTGTTATTTATAAAAAAAATTTAATATTGTTAATCAATCTTGTTAATCAATAAATCTATTATAGCCTTTGATAAAAACTTTATTAATTTTTATTTTATTTAAAAAAGCTTTTTCTGAATTAAATCATAAAATATGAATTCAATAAAAACAAAGTTTTTAAAATTGTTAAAATTTTAATGAAAAAAAAAATCTGTATAGGAATTTAATGTCTAATTTAAATTAAATAATACTATCTTTTCATATAAAAATAAGTTTGCTGTATTAGTGAACTTATCTTTTTTAAAATAACTGTCAGAGATCAAAAATCAAATGAAAAAAAATTAATTTCTTAATAATTAAAAAGTTAATTGCTAATAAGTTTAAAATTGTAATATCAGATATAGTTTTAAAAGCAGCTAAATTAATAACTTAATACAATTTTTTGATAATCATTATTATTACATTAAAACCTTTCTATAGTCAAACTAGTTGAGATTAATTTTAAAATTAAATTTAAAATCCTTATACTAAGCGATACTTAGTATCTGAATTACTTATTAATAATATTGTTATATGTTAACGAATAATACAATAATAAAAACTTCTATTTATACATTATTCTTAGATAGTAAATTAATGAAATGATTACGAATTGAACAAAGAAATTTATTATTTATAAATTGATTTTTGCTGGTATTTCATTTATTATATAAGATCTTTTATTTGTAAGTTATATTTTATCAGACTTATTAGAATATGATAATTAGTCATGTTTGATTTGTTATTTATAGTAAAAATGCCAATTAAATTAACACATCCATGTCAATTTGGTATATTTACAAATCTGCGCCTAATGTGAGTTGCAAACTAAGGGCAATCACTCAAAAGTGGATATGAAAATGCAAGCCATATCTTGCAAGAAAATCTCGCTAATAATGATAACCACAAACTCCACAACTTAACTTGAACAGATATACAGTATAATGAATTTTAATTTTAAATTATTGTTATCTAAATAAAATATATTTGCATTATAAACAACTGAAAAGATAAAAAAATACAGAGATATAAATAATTTGTAAGATCCTAGAATTTTTTTTATTTAATTGATTTATTATAAAGTTGTACTTTGCAATTAGCTTATCATTTGCATTAGTTTAGCTTAGTATACTACTCCTTTGAAATCAAAAATAAGTATATTCATAAATTATCACAAATGTGTATCTTTGAATATATAGTTTTACTCATAATTAATTTGATTATTGTGACTGACTGATTATAGTATAGATCTTATAATTAAGACTTTAGCAATATGAACTGATAAAAAATATATAAAATGTCAATAAATTACAATTTTATTAAATAGCATTAACTGATATAATATTGTACTTAACATAGTGCTTAATATAACTTATATTCAATTATTATAAAAAAGATATGGTAATAAAGTTCCTGAAACAATTAATGGCTATCAATTAGACTTCTTATTTAGCATTTGAGTTGAGAACTTATTAATCCAGTAATAATTAACTCTTATTTGATGCTTAGCATAAGCTGTGACCCTTAGTCTACAGTAATTTAAATCTTAGTACAAGCTAGTCTTTCTATCTAGTTTAATGTATTTGTATTTATTAATGGAAATGTTTTCTTATAAGTAATAATATATTGGTTATGTATTTCACTTTCCAAAAATTGGACAATCACATAATAAGAGAATATGAAACATTCCAGTGGTGTGAAATCCAGGCAGCTGTGGGAAGTTTATATTCCTATAAATAAAAAATTATAAATAATGTTTGATCAGATTAAGAAAATGAAAAGTTATGCAACTACAACCAGTGATGCAATACAGCTATTAAAATTGTCTTCAAAGTGTTAATTGTAGAGCATAAACAGAGAATACCTAAAAAGCCTGATGTTATAAACAATTTGTATATTTTTTAACCAGAAGTTTTGATTCAGCAGAAATGTAAAACAAATTATCTTTATTTTAACATTTTATGATAGATAAACAAAATAACCAATTTAAAATGGATCTCTATTTTACTTCAACCTCTGCATAATATCTCATTTATGCAGGCTTGCAGGCTTGCAGGCTTTAAAAAATTAATATGGATTATTGGATCTTGATATTGATTAAAAATATGGAAAATTATATTTTCAAGAGTTATTGCATACCTGGTGAGATTTTACATTTGACTTTTTATACTTAATAGTAAAAATATAACAAAATATTGAAAGTCTTTCATTACTACTTGATAATGAATAATTTATACCAATACCCCTAAAAAGGCTGAAACAAAGATTAAATATTTACTACTAGTTGTTAAAAATAAATAATACATCTAATAATAAATTTAAAATAAAAGTTAGGACTTAGGAAACATAAATTGAATTTATTAATTTAAATATATAAGTAGCCAAACAATAGAAACAATGAATTTTTGAAATGATAGGCATGGATCAAGATGTAAAGATAAATAATATCTATCTATAATTTATTTATTTTAAGAATGTTAAATTATTACAAAAAATATTTTTCATATAGGTATAGTATTTTTGATATAATAAAATATATATATGATGTTAAAAGATCTAAAAGATTTCATGCATTATATATCTATAATAACAAGTAGTTATAAAGTTACATTAAGTCATGCTAATCCATATTATTATAAAAATCAAAATAGGAATTTTGTTATTTCCTTTGAATTTAGTTTACCAAAAATTATAATGTAATGAAATTAATGTGGTAAAGAACTAAGGTCAAATTACATTAAAAATAATACTATAAATTGTATTAAAACAATAGGATTATTGTTACTTTTTACCAATTGTCACTTGTTTGGAAGAGATTATAATGGATAAAGCGATTAATGACACCATTTATAAACTTTGAAATGACTTTAACATAGCAGGAAACTGTTAACAATCGATCCAATCAACAATCATTCTATTTTCAGCTGGTTGATATTGAAAAAATGAAGCAGACCGGTCATGTGTATTCAGAAAATGTTCTTGAAATGTATAAGCATATATATAATGCTTAAGTATGAATATTCAGGTGGACCAGTCTTATTTACTGATATGTGTTACATTTAAAGGTTAATTAAATTCAATTCGCACCTTCACTTAATAAAAATGCATACATTTATCTTCCGATCTTTTGTTAAATCTACTAAAATATTTATTTTGTCATTTCCTTAACTTGACCTCTTTCTTTATTCTATTATATTTATTTGAATATACATAAAAATATCATTAAATATCAATATCTCTTGCATTTTTTATTGACAACTTTTTAACTAACATTCATTTGTATAAAGAAAATGTGATTTGTTATTTTTACATACGCATAGTATATTAATGGATTTACATTACGTAAACAGGACATTTTGAAAGGAACAATTGAATATTGCTCAATTACAGACTGATTTTTATTAATATAAAGAACATATATTCTATAATCAGTGTTGAACAAAATCATGTTATATATGTTATATATTCTCTAAAAATAATAAGATACAATTTAAATTATAAACTATACTTTTCCTATAAAAATATTTTTTGATTTCATTAGTCTATAATTTTATACATCACTTATAGTACTATTCAACGAAACAATAATAAAACAATATAAGAAGGACTGTAAATTGGGGCAATAATGTGAAACAAATTTAAATAAATGTAATCTGAAACTTAATACTATTCTAATAACATAATATATGCTGTAATCGGTTTAATCAGCAATTGAACAGTCTAAACATTCGGAATCATTATCGCATTTTGGAAGGTCTTTCATAAAAGGATTTAATAATCGAGATATATTACTAGCTTGTGGATGTGTTGTTGATTGATTAATTTCAATAGACGAAATATTTATTTTTCTGTATTCTTCTGCTTCTTTAAATTGCTTACTAATTTCAGCATTTGAACTAATATAATACGAATAAATAATATTTACTACTTCAATAGCATCTGGTCTATTGTCTGGAGCCGAATCCCAACACCTTTTCATTAATCCAACATAACATTTTGGTGCTTCTAATTCATTTAATTTAGGTCTAATTCCATTACATATATCTAATGCTAATAACTTATCATGAGCACGATCAGAAAAAGGTTGTCTTCCAGTTGCTACAAAATACATAATCATACCAAAGCTATATATATCTGCTGCTTTGGTGTAAGGTTTTCCTCTTAACACTTCTGGAGCCACATAAGACATAACTCCATAAATTTTGGATTTGTCTACATTCCCAATTTCTCCACATAATCCCATATCTGAAATATATGTATTATTATATTGATTAACATATCCATATTCAAATAATATATTTCCCGTGTGAAAATCACAATGAACCATCTGTTTTTGATGAATTTCACTTAGACCAAAAATAATATTATGTAATGTTCGTAATTTATTATTCCAATCAAAGTCTTTATAACATTTATTTATCCAACCATTAAAATTTCCACCTTTTGCATATTGAAGAACTATTACGTAATTTTTTGTTTTTGGGTCTTGAGATATTCCATATATTCTGATAATATTACTACCATACTTATTCATTGAATATGCTTTAATCTATTAAAAATAAAAAACCTGTTAATATTAAAGAATGTATAATATTTAATTACAATTTTATAAATTCCATACATCACATACCTCATTTAGAAATTCTTCAGTCTTATTTTGTGATTTATTTAAACATTTTAATGCAACTTTTTTACACGAACCCCTTTTCCATTCTTTATCATAATGCAATGGTCCATTTTTCCATTCTGCTGAATATACTTTAGCAAATCCACCTTCGCCTATTTTCTTAATATTTTTAAATTGATTAAATGAAATCCATTCAAATAACATATCATTTGGGTTATTAACTTTTAATTGCATTTCTTGAATAAACTCATCAATTTTTTCATTTCCACTCCAATTTGTAAATTTTTTTTCCAAAAAATATATTTGGCATGGTTTACACCATTTATGTTTCATGTCTGTATATTCTTCAATACATGTCTCACAATAACTTTTGACACATTCTTCTTGATGAAGAACCATTGCATAATCTTTTGAATCTGGATATTGAGTTATTCCATATACATTAAATATCTTAACATATACTTTTACCTAAAAAATTTATGATATTAGGTAATATTATTTAAATTAATTTATAGAAATTGTACAATCATACCTTATTCAGAAAATCATTAATCATATTTTGTGAGTTACATAGTTTCAAAGTAACTTCTCTGGCTTGCACTCTTACCAACATTTTATTATTCGAATCATATTCCAACGGACCATCTTTCCATGATGCTGAATATACAGCTTTACACTTTTCTTCAATATCATTAAATTGATTATATGGTATCCATTCAAATATTATATCTTTTGGGCTATTAATTTTTAATTGCATTTCTTGAATAAATTCATCAATTTTTTTGTTTCCACTTGTCCAATATGCAAATATTTTTTTCAAATGATCTATTTGACATTGTTTACACCATTTATACTCAATATTTGTGTAATTTTCAGTACACTTTTCACAATACCTTTCATAATATTTCTTTTGAAGAACCATAATATAATCTTTTGTAATAGATTCTTGAGATATACCATATATTTGGGAAATCTTATAATATGCTTTAGCCTGTTTTAATAGAAAATTAATACCTAAACAATGTTTACTCAAAATATACTTAAAACTTTCTTACCTTATTAAGAAATTCATCAATCGTATTATGTGAGTTACATAGTTTCAAAATAACCTCTTTAGCTTGCACTCTTGTCCATTCTTTTTTGTTCTGATCATATTTCAATTGGTCATCATTCCATACTGAATATTTTGTATTGCCTATTCCCTTAATATCACTAAATTTATCATATGGTATCCATTCAAATATAATATCACATGCACTATTTATTTTTAATTGCATTTCTTGAATAAAATTATCTATTTTTTCATTCCCACTAGTCCAATTTCTAAAATTTTCTTTTAAATTCTTTATTTGACATGACTTACACCATTTATTCTGTATTTCTGTATATTTTTCATCACATTCTTCACAATATCCACCTTGAGAAACCAAGACATAATCTTTTGTATCAGGATTTTGTGATATTCCATATATTTTGAATTTATCATCATTTTTATATTCTACAACCTATTTTAATGACAAAATTAGTATTTAAAATATTACTTAAATTGTATTTAAA
Organism: Rhizophagus irregularis; assembly: GCF_026210795.1. Classification (NCBI taxonomy): domain Eukaryota; kingdom Fungi; phylum Glomeromycota; class Glomeromycetes; order Glomerales; family Glomeraceae; genus Rhizophagus; species Rhizophagus irregularis. The sequence goes on along the minus strand of NC_089444.1, from coordinate 606,054 downwards.
ATTTTTATACCTTATTAAGAAATTCATCAATTGTACTTTGTGAATTACATAGTTTCAAATTAATCTCAACTTGTATTCTTGTCCATTCTTTTTTGTACCGACCATATTTCAATTGGCCATCATTCCATAATGCTGAATATAATGTATTGCCTATTTCCTTAATATCACTAAATTTATCATATGGTATCCATTCAAATATTGTATCATATGGACGATTTATTTTTAATTGCATCTCTTGAATAAATTCATCAATTTTTCCATTCCCACTAGTCCAATTTTTAAAATTTTCTTTTAAATTCTTTATTTGACATGGATTGCACCATTTATTCCGTATTTCTGTGTACTTTTCACCACATCCTTCACAATATACATCTTGAAGAACAAAAATATAATCCTTTGTATCAGGATTTTGAGATATTCCATATATGTCAACTCTATAATCATCTTTATATTCTACAACCTATTTTAATGACAAAATTAATATTTAAATAATATTTACTTAAATTGTATTTGAAAATTTTATACCTTATTAAGAAATTCATCAATTGTATTTTGTGAATCACATAGTTTCAAATTAATCTCAACTTGTACTCTTGTCCATTCTTTTTTGTTCAAATCATATTTCAATTTGCCATCATTCCATAATGCTGAATATATTGTATACCTTATTTCCTTAATATCACTAAATTTATCATATGATATCCATTCAAATATTGTATCATATGGACGATTTATTTTTAACTGCATCTCTTGAATAAATTCGTCAATTTTTTCATTTCCACTAGTCCAATTTCTAAAATTTTCTTTTAAATTCTTTATTTGACATGGGTTGCACCATTTATTCCGTATTTTTGTGTACTTTTCACCACATCCTTCACAATATACATCTTGAAGAACAAAAATATAATCCTTTGTATCAGGATTTTGAGATATTCCATATATGTCAACTCTATAATCATCTTTATATTCTACAACCTATTTTAATGACAAAATTAATATTTAAATAATATTTACTTAAATTGTATTTGAAAATTTTATACCTTATTAAGAAATTCATCAATTGTATTTTGTGAATCACATAGTTTCAAATTAATCTCAACTTGTACTCTTGTCCATTCTTTTTTGTTCAAATCATATTTCAATTTTCCATCATTCCATAATGCTGAATATATTTTATACCTTATTTCCTTAATATCACTAAATTTATCATATGATATCCATTCAAATATTGTATCATATGGACGATTTATTTTTAACTGCATCTCTTGAATAAATTCGTCAATTTTTTCATTTCCACTAGTCCAATTTCTAAAATTTTCTTTTAAATTCTTTATTTGACATGGATTGCACCATTTATTCCGTATTTCTGTGTACTTTTCACCACATCCTTCACAATATTCATCTTGAAGAACAAAAATAAAATCTTTTGTATCGGGATTTTGGGATATTCCATATATGTCAAATATAATGCTAATCTATTTAATTAAAAAAAATTAATATATTAAAAAAAAGGTATTTGAAAAATTAAATTTACAATAAAAAATTCATACCTCGTCACGTAATTCATTGGTTGTGATATTTTGAGAGTTATAAAAATATTTTAAATTAACAGTCACATCGTTCTGTTTATGCTTCAATGTCGCTACTGCAAAATCACCATTACCAATCTTTTTAATGTTGCTAAACTGATTATATGGTACCCATTTAAATACATTTGGGTTCCTTATTAATCTTTTTAATTGTATTTCTCGGATAAAATCATCAATTTCTTCGCTTCCACTGGTCCAATTTCTAGGATTCTCTTCTAAATTTTCCATTGTTCATGGTTTAAGCCTAGAAATGACAAAATTCTTTAATTTAAAAAAAAAATTCGAATAGAAAATTTTACGCTAATAAATACAAAACTGAAAAATTACGGCCCGAAAGTATGGCACAAAAAGTTGTGTTGCATTGTGCGGATACGGCAGATATGAATCATATGATTTTCATAATTTTCGATCTGTAGACTGTAATCTGTAATACCAAAAAATTGCCTAACACTTGACAAAATAAAGAGTAAAGATCTACATCTATCTTATCTATCTAATTAAAAAAATCTATCTAATTAAAAAAATTTTGTCATATTTAGATTACCCTGTATAAATAACGAATTGTGTAACATTGAAAAGTGTGATATTCTTGCGTTCGATCTATTTCGTATTTATCGTATCATAATATGATGACCAATCCCTTAAACTAATACATTTGGGGACTGGTCTAGCAAAACAAGGGATTTGGTCTCAAAAAAAAATTTTTAAGTTTATATGATAATTATATGTCAATTTCACTAAAAATTACAATTATAATAAAATCTCAAAAAAAATTTTTTTGGTCCCAACCCCTTGTTTTGCTAGACCAGTCCCCATTTCCAGTTAATTAAAATTTTAACTTGATTTTTTCTTATCTGTTATTCTGATGTATAATTTTTCTTATTAATTGCATTTATTTCCGCTCTCTTAGTTTATACCACGAACCAATAATAATTTTTTTTTATTTTTCAGTTTTTACCGTAAAACCGAAACTACCTTTTTAGTCTTTTTTTTTATTAATTTTTTTATCCCTCTTTTTATCATTATTGTTTCTTTTGGTTAACTTAAACCAAAATTTTTTCTTATTCTTTTTTGTTTTGTTTGGATTTTTTTTTTAATCGGAATTTATCAAATTTTTTTTTAACCCAAAAAAATATAATTTATTCTTTTTTTTTGGTTTGGGTCAAGACTATAGAACTATGTCCTACGCCTTTTTCAATGTTTTTGGTGAGATTTTTTTAGTCAATGATATTATTGTTTCTGACTAATAAATTCGTGTGAAAATTTTTTTTATTTCCGACTAATAAATTTGTGAAATTTTTTTTTTGATATTAACGAATTTTTTTTTAGTGAGATTGTTTTTAATTATATAGATATTTTGTAATTAAATCTATAATAAATTTTTTGTTAAAGCAAAAAAAACTATATAACCAAAAAAATTTGTCTGACGTTTGGATTAGTCTTCTGCATAATAATTTGAATTGTGTAACTTGAAATCTCATGCCATATAATTAAAACCCGTGACATGCCTCCACCTGATCTATTTATCCGTGTACATTCCCAAGAATTTTTTTTTTTTGATTATTAATTTTGTTTTTTTCAAACTGAAAAAAAATTTTTCTCCCTTTCTTTTTTCGGTTTAGTTCTTTTTTCAAACCCGTTTAGGTTTCGGTACTTATTTTCTTTTTTTGAACCGATTTCTTTCTTTATCCTTTTTCTTTCCCCCAAATTTATTTTTAATTTTTTTTTTCTTTCAATTTTTTTTATAATAACATGTAGAAAGATGATTAAGATTTTCAATTAAATTGAACGTTGGATAAATAGTTTGATTTTCAAATTCATAAAAATCAAAAAAAAATTGATATTTTTACAATATTTTATAATTAATTAATTAAAGAAATTGTTGATTTAATAATAGATTATTATAACCAAATCCATATCCGAAATTCTCTAAATAATCACCAGATTTTTAATAAATATTTTAATTCAAAGGGTTTAGTTAAATTAATAATTTATTCAAGTAAAATGAGTATCAAAAGAATAATAATAAATGAAATGAATACATTTAATTGTTCTAATATTTTTTGCAAGTTGATTATAAGTTTAAGATTGACTTAATATAAAATAATAAGAAATAATTATAAAATTTATAATTAATTAATAAAAATATTTATAGTATTTTCATAATATTAAAGTTTTTTTCAAAAATACTTCTAAAAAATTAATCAACTTTTATTGATAATTATTTTTTCACAATTCCTAATTAATCCGAATTTCACACTACACTCAAACATCAAATCATTAATATAAATATCTACATTATTCTAAAAATAATTTATTATTTATATCATTCTAATATTATAAATATTATTTAATACATATTTTTTGTTACCTAATTATTACCATATTAAATTCCTAATTATAAACAAAAAACTTCTTTAATTTACTTAGTATTACATTATAATACCAAATCTTTCTATTTAAAAAAACTCATTGGTCCCGGTGCGAAGCAACGGGTGACAGCTAGTTTTCGACTTAAAATTATTCAACATAAAAAAAAAAAAATTTATAATCACAATAACTATGAAATTATAAAGTATTTTAAGGCTCAACAAATATTAAAAATTTAAATTGTCTATTTTTTATATTTTTCAAAATATATGAATTAATTCACATTTTTATCTATTTGATTGACAATCACCACATTTCGTCTTTTCCGCACCTTTCTACTGCGGTATGACAAAAGTACCAATAATACTAATACTGCGACGAGGAAAGATCTTTATGGTTGTAATATCATAATTTACTGATCAAATTATTTTCTATTTTTTACATTTTTTGCATGAACACTCCTCCAAAATGGCTTCAGAACAGCGTGTAGAATTATTCAAAATAGAGTTGATAATATATTCCACAAATATCTCAAATTACCAAAAACTCTCCCACCTCATGCAGATGCTTTATCCGTCCAATGTTACTTCATATGACTACAATCTTCTCTTGTAGATTGGATCAAATATTTCAGTGAAAATTTTAGTTTTAGTCAAGGAAAGTGTGATAAAGTTTAATGGGACAGAGGCAACGTATAATTATTGAAATGGCTAAGCTGATACATGAAGCTGTAATATAATATAACCAAGATTATTTTAAAGAACTGAGTAATATGGTGTGAAACCTGGCTATGTGCTATTAAAGCAAATCCGGAGAAATATGAATTATTAGCGATCGAGAGGATAGTGAATCTGATGATTATAGTATAATGCTGGATGGAACTAAAGTAAAAATTAATTTTAGTAATAACGGAGTTAGGTTATTAGGAGTATGGATTAACAATAACGCAGATTTCTAATCTCATAATATATGTATTGAAAGTACAGTTAAAAAGATGATTAATATAATGAGATGGAAAAGTTGACATCAAAAGAATGTATATATTTACGGAATAGTGTAGTAATTCCGATGATTGAATATCAATTGCAATGTACAGTTCTTTAATAAAGAAGCGTTATTAGATAATTTAGATAGTAGAATAAGAAACCTAATCAAATCGAAATGTAATCTATCAACACACACGAATAACGCTATGATTAATGATAAAGATTTTTTAGGTTGTAAAAGTATCAGCACTACAATCAGAAGTTTTAAATAAATCGATAGTATATAATATTAATAATGATGATATAATTAGGAAAAACTATGAAAATTAAAATTGCATGTTGTTGTGGTTCAACGGATGTATTTTCAATAATATTAATCATATTAGAAATAATAGAAGTAATATATGCCCGGTTATTAGAAGTTTCAAAAGTTTTAGCGCAGAATAATATTAAATTATCATGTAATCAATTTAGATTGCATAAACATATAACAGGAGAAGGATATACAACGATAGACGAAATGATTAATTGTAAAGAAATATCAAAAAGCATTAAAAGTATTAAATCGGTTAATTTAATGTAAATCACACAAGTAATAGATGAAAATAATAAGATGAAAAGTTGGAGTAAATTGACCGCTGAAGCAGGTAGAATTAGAAAGGCAAAACTCCTAGTTGGTTTATATATTTGGAAAATAAATTGGTTAAAAACAAAAATACACGTGAAGTTTACAGTTATTATGAATTATCTAGAGACGTGTATGACGAATATAGAAATCAAAGAATATTTCATAGTTATTGGGGAGAATTAGAAGTTTAATTAAAATTGTTTAATGGAAATAGATAATAGATTTACCGTATTAAGAACAAATTTTATTAAAGGTAAAGGGATCGTTAAATTAAAAAATAAATTTATTAAAGGATTAGATCGTGATGAAGACACGATATATTTATATACAGACGAGAATAAAAAAGAAAATAAAAATTTGATAGGTTGGGTCGCGTCGAATAAAGTATTAAATAAAGAATATTTAAGGATATCAAATAATTTTGATGTTATGGAATTGGAACTAAAGTTGAAATTTATACGGATAATATGACTGTTTATAAGATATGGGAACAATTATTTAATCGCGAAGAATTGATTTGGTCTACAAGGGCAATTTGGAATATTCAATCTATAGCATTGTGGAAATTGGTATATAAATTTATTAAAGATAATAATTTTACAACAATTATTAATAAAGCTCAACGATATGGCGGATGCGTTAAGTAAAACGGGTTCGCTCGAAAATAATGATAATTCAGAAATATTTATTAATATAAACGATGAAGTAACATGGGAATATTTGGCTTATTGGAAAAGAATATTGATTAAGGAGAAAGAATTTAGATCAGATATTTCATGGAATAACGATGAATGTGTGGCGTATAATATTAAAAATTACTTGGAAATTTTACCTATGGATACATATTTGGATTTGTAGTGAAAATAAATGTCACAATGATTCAATTTAGAAAAAGTTGATATTGAAGTTAAGTTGATCATAGGTTACATGTATACATGTAAAATTATTTAATTGTCTGAAGCGTTAGCCAATGTTTTAACCCCGTTTTTGTCCTGTCACAATCGACGATTTGTGTAACACTACCTATTTGACCCCTGAAATATGCCAAATAAATAAATGACACATAGGTCACGTAACATTTGCGAGTTATGCGACTTAAACGGTTTCCGTTTTCCTAGTATATTGAATGAACAATCTTTAATATTATTTAATGGAAGAATTTTTCATGAAGCTATAAAAGGGATAGTTAACAAGAAATTATTTTGTTAAATTAATAATAATTTATTTAAAGACGCGATTAAAGATTTGTACTATCTGATATAAATGAACTATATATGGAAAATTAGATGTGAGGAGGTTAATCAATTGGAACTAAGCAAAAGTATTAATAGAAATGTTAACCGGATGGGAAACAGGAATTGCTCTTTAATTCCTTGTTATGGTATTAATGAGAAAGTTTAATTAAAGTTTATTAAAGATACTTTGGATAGATAGATATTAGATTAGATACTTTATTGATGTGATACTTTTGTGTCTATATTATAGTAATTGATTATTTTGTATAATTTTTTATGATACTAATAAAGAAAAAAAAATTCGTAATTATAATTCCTGATAAAAAATCAAAAAATATATATAATAATTAAGTTTCTGAAATTATTTCTTTAAAAACCTATATCTATATTCTGTAAAATTGTATGCTGACACCATTTTTGATATTCTATGTTTTTATATATACTTTTATATCACTCTTCCTTCTATTTTGACACTATATACAGATCGCACTACTGTATATAGTTAACGATATCAGGTGATCTTCATTTTAATAGTGATATTTCTTGTGATTGGTTGTTATGCTAATTGGCTATCCTGGAAAGGAAGGAAAAATTTGCTAATTTGGTTAGCTCTTATGCGCTAAGATATTGATATTGAATTGATATTGATATTGAATTGATATTGAGTTGAATTGATATTGATATCAATATTACGGACAATGGTCGTTTATATAAAAAAAAAAAATTTTGATCATGGTTGATCAAAAATCTGAAAACTAACCATATATTAACATCAAGGAATTATGAATTGGCTGGTCAAAAATCTGAGAGCTAACCATATATTTAATATTAAGAAAATATTTATTATTCGTGTACATTGTTCAGGAGGCTGATTTTTGTGATCAATTATAATAGGAATTGAAGGAAGTTAAATACATAAATAATTCAAACGTTCATAAATGAACCCGATCAAAAAATATAAAATATATATATATATCTGGATTTTATTAATATATATATATATCCGAATTTTATTAAAAAAAATATATATATATCTGGATTTTATTAAAAAAAATACATATATTCAAATTTTATTAATATATATATATATATCCGAATTTTATTTAAAAAATATATCTGAATTTTATTGAAAAAAATATATATCTGAATTTTATTAAAAATATATCCGAATTTACCCGAATTTTATTAAAAAATATATATATACCCGAATTTATAAAATTTATTTATTAAAAAAATATTGTATGAATTTATTTCAAAAAAAAGCATTATATAAATTTATTTATTAAAAAAAAAAGCGTTATATATTAAAAAAAATTATAATTAAAAAACATTATACAAACTTAATTATTAAAAAACATTATATTTAATTATTAAAAAAAACTATATGAATTTACTTATTAAAATATATATTACATGAATTGATTTATTAAAAAAAAATTATATATACTATAGGATCGTCTAAATTTGATTTGAAATATCCTAAAATATAAATAAGTTTTTGATCATGTGAAATAAATTTTATTGAATAATTTTATTTTGGTTAGAAACGAAAACATTTTTAAAAAAAATTTTTTATAAATTTAAAAAAAAAAATTCTTCTTTTAAGGCCAATTACAAGATTATTAAATCGAAATGTAAAAAAAATAATTAAATTATTTTAGATGAAAAAAATAAAAAAATTATTTATTTATTTATTTCAAGTGAAAATTAAATTATATCTTACCAATACTTTGTTTCTGCAAATAAGTGTTAAAATTTATGGTATATATCATACTCTTTAGGGGCCGGTCACCGGCCCTAGGGTATGACTCTAGTTTTCCTCTATAAAATTTTTGTTAAGGGATCGACCAAAAATAAACTCAATTTGGCGTGCCATGTTACATAAAATTTTGTCATTGACCAATTTCCTTTTTTTAGGATACTGATCCTCCATTTTTGGCATATTATTTACTGATTATGTAATGCATTTTTTATTTAGATTTTCCTTTTTCATATTCACATTAAATCAGCCCAATCTTTAATAATTAAGTAATTCGGCCCTAAGTGACAAAAAAATCATATTTAATATATAAAAAAATAAAACATTCAAAATAAGATTTCTTTATTTCTAATATGATGGATATTAGTTACATTAGTTATACCAACATAATCCTAATTATCTTTTTAATCTTTATTGGTATATTACTAAATGCATTAGTTAATAATAGATATAATGGGTGGTACAAGCAAAGCCAAACAAATTATTTAAGAAAAAATTTTACTAATTGTATTAGTGGAAATGAAAAAATTGATGATTTTATACAAAAGCAAAAAATTAGGGATATTGCATTTGAATGGATTCCATACAATCAGTTTAAAAATATTAAAGAAATTAATGAAAATAACAGTTCGTTTACAGCAGTTTATTCAGCAATATGGAAGGATGGTCCATTATATTGGTGTGATTTGGATGAAAAATATATAAGAAGATCGGATGATGATGTTGTTTTAAAATATTCACATAATATACGAAGTATTGGTGAATTTTTAGACAATGTATGAAATATTTCTTTATAAGTTAATTTTGAACTTTTTACCATAATAATAATCTATTTTATTATATAGGTTAAACAATCCTTAATTATTAATGATAACATGATATATGGAATATCTCAAGACCAAAATACAAAAGATTATATCATAGTCTTTCAAGACATATATTGTAAAAAGTGTAATGAACGATACACAAATATATCTTATAAATGGTGTAAATCGTGTCAAATTAAAGATTTAACTAATTTGGTTAGTAGTGGAAGTGAAAAAATTGATAATTTTATTCAAGAAAGGCAAATAAAAATTAATGACTATGATTTTGTATTTGAGTGGATTCCATACAATCAGTTTTTTATCATTGAGGAAATGAATGAAGATAGTCTTTCAGCAATATGGATAGACGTACCATTATATTGCGAAACTCAGGAAGGAAAATATGTAAGAAGGTCAGATAAAAAAATTGTTTTAAAATATTCACATAATTTACAAAATATTGATGAGTTTTTAAATGAGGTATGTTAATTTATATACAAAACTAATTTGTGTTCTTCAATATTAATTTATTTTTTTTATATATGTAATAGGTTAAAGCATATTCAATTAATTTTGAAGTATTTGGAATATCTCAAAATCCAGAAACAGAGAAATATATAATGGCTTTTCAAGAAAAAAAAAATAAAGAATACTGTATAAAATGTAATAAAGTTTATACAAATATATTTAATAAATGGTGTAAACAATGTTCAATAATTTATTTTAGGAAAAGTTTTACTGACTGGACTAGTGGAAATGAAAAAATTGATAATTTTATTCAAGAAAGGCAAATAGAAATTAATCACTCATGGAGTAATGTTTTTGAGTGGATTCCATACAACCAGTTTAATAACATTAAAGAAATGAATGAAGATAGTATTTCAGCAACATGGATAGATGGGCCATTATATTGGGAAACTCAGGAAGGAAAATATGTAAGAAGGTCAGATAAAAAAATTGTTTTAAAATATTCACATAATTTACAAAGTATTGATGAGTTTTTAAATGAGGTATGTTAATTTATATACAAAATTAGTTTGTGTTCTTCAATATTAATTTATTTATTTATATGTGTAATAGGTTAAAGCATATTCAAATAATTTTGAAGTATTTGGAATATCTCAAAATCCAGAAACAGAGAAATATATAATGGCTTTTCAAGAAAAAAAAAATAAAGAATACTGTATAAAATGTAATAAAGTTTATACAAATGTATTTACTAAATGGTGTAAATGGTGTGAACAATGTTCAAAAATTTATTTTAGGAAAAATTTTACTGACTGGACTAGTGGAAATGAAAAAGTTGACAACTTTATTCAAGAAAAGCAATTAGAAATTAATCGCTCATGGAGTAATGTTTTTGAGTGGATTCCATACAATCAGTTTACTAACATTAAAGAAATGAATGAAGATAGTATTTCAGCAACATGGATAGATGGGCCATTATATTGGGAAACTTGGAAAAGAAAATATGTAAGAAGGTCAGATAAAGAAATTGTTTTAAAATATTTACATAATTTACAAAGTATTGATGAATTTCTAAACAAAGTATGAAATTTTTTTATAAGTCAATTTTGAACTTTTTACCATAATAATAATCTATTTTATTATATACTAGGTTAAACAATCCTTAATTATTAATAATAACATGATATATGGAATATCTCAAGACCAAAATACAAAAGATTATATCATAGTTTTTCAAGATATATATTGTAAAAAGTGTAATGAACGATACACAAATATATCTTATAAATGGTGTAAATTGTGCCAACTTAAAGATTTAACTAATTTGATTAGTAGTGGAAGTGAAAAAATTGATAATTTTATTCAAGAAAGGCAAATAAAAATTAATGACCATGATTTTGTATTTGAGTGGATTCCATACAATCAGTTTTTTATCATTGAGGAAATGAATGAAGATAGTCTTTCAGCAATATGGATAGACGGACCATTATATTGTGAAACTCAGGAAGGAAAATATGTAAGAAGGTCAGATAAAAAAATTGTTTTAAAATATTCACATAATTTACAAAGTATTGATGAGTTTTTAAATGAGGTATGTTAATTTATATACAAAATTAGTTTGTGTTCTTCAATATTAATTTATTTATTTATATGTGTAATAGGTTAAAGCATATTCAAATAATTTTGAAGTATTTGGAATATCTCAAAATCCAGAAACAGAGAAATATATAATGGCTTTTCAAGAAAAACAAAATAAAGAATACTGTATAAAATGTAATAAAGTTTATACAAATGTATTTAATAAATGGTGTAAACAATGTTCAATAATTTATTTTAGGAAAAATTTTACTGACTGGACTAGTGGAAATGAAAAAATTGATAATTTTATTCAAGAAAGGCGAATAGAAATTAATCACTCATGGAGTAATGTTTTTGAGTGGATTCCATACAATCAGTTTAATAACATTAAAAAAATGTATGAAAATAATTTTTTTACAACCTATTTAGCAATATGGATGAATGGTCCATTATATTGGAAAACCCGGGAAAGAAAATATGTAAGAAGGTCAGATAAAGAAATTGATTTAAAATATTCACATAATTTACAAAGTATTGATGAGTTTTTAAATGAGGTATGTTAATTTATATACAAAATTGGTTTGTGAACTTCAATATTAACTTATTTTTTTATATATGTAATAGGTTAAAGCATATTCAATTAATTTTGAAGTATTTGGAATATCTCAAAATCCAGAAACAGAGAAATATATAATGGTTTTTCAAGAAAAACAAAATAGAGAATATTGTATAAAATGTAATAAAGTTTATACAAATATATTTAATAAATGGTGTAAACAATGTTCAATAATTTATTTTAGGAAAAGTTTTACTGACTGGACTAGTGGAAATGAAAAAATTGATAATTTTATTCAAGAAAGGCAAATAGAAATTAATCACTCATGGAGTAATGTTTTTGAGTGGATTCCATACAACCAGTTTAATAACATTAAAAAAATGTATGAAAATAATTTTTTTACAACCTATTCAGCAATATGGATGAATGGCCCATTATATTGGGATCCTTGGAATAAAAAATTTAATAGAAAATTTGACATAAAAGTTTATTTAATATATTCACATATTTTACAAAGCATTGACAAATTTCTAAATGAAGTATGAAATTTTCTATAAACTTAAAATCATTTTGAATATATAATAATAACTTATTTATTTAAATTTTATTAGATTAAAGCAAATTCAGTATTATATGGAATATCTCGAAATCCAGATACAAATGATTATATTATGATTTTAGGTATTGAAAGTTATGATCCATATCACATAAAAAATTTTATTAGTATTAATTGGAGTGGAAATGAAACAATTGATAATTTTATCCAAGAAAGACTAGAAGTCAATAATTCTTATGTTGAATGGTTACCATTTAATCAATTTTTTAATTATAGTATTATTAATTGGAGTGTAAATGAAATAGTATTTGAATGGATACCATATGATCAGTTTTTTGATATTAATGAAGTAGATTTTTTTACAGTATATTTGGCAAAATGGGAAGATGGACCATTATTTTGGGATAAAAAAATAAAAAAATATAATAGAAAATTAAATGAAATTGTTCTTTTAAAATATTTTCATAATCTACAAAATATTGATAAATTTCTAGATAAGGTACGAAAATTTTCCACAAATTTAATTTACATCTTAGATTTAATATTAACTTTATTTTTTACATTTAATAGGTCAAAGCATCTTTGACTAAATTTAAAATATATGGAATATCTCAAAATCCAAATACGAAGAATTATGTTATAGCTTACCAAGATTTTTGCTGTAGAAAATGTAATATAAAATATACAGATGAATACTATAAATGGTGCAAAATATGCTCAGTAGATTATTTAAAAAATATTTCTCCAAAATGGACTAATGGTAACATAAAAATTGATAAATTTATTCAAGAAATGAGACTAAAAATTGGTGGTTACAACGATAAAATATTTGAATGGATACCATTCAATCAGTTTATTAACATTAAAGAAGTGAGCAAGGATGATCTTTTTACATTATACTCAGTAAAATGGAAAAGTGGTTCTTTATATTGGGAAACTTGGAATAAAAAATGTGTAAGAAGATCAGATAAAGAAATTGTTTTTTTAAAGTGTCCACATAATTTGCAAAGTATTGATGAATTTTTAAATGAGGTATGTAATAACTTATACAAATTTATTTGTTTTTTTAATATTAATTTATTTTTTTTTAATATATATAATAGGTTAAAGCATATTCAATTAACTTTGAAATATTTGGAATATCTCAAAGTCCATATAATAGGAAATATACAATAGCTTTTCAAGAAAAAAAAGATAAAGAATACTGTATAAGATGCAACAAAGTTTATACAAATATAGATAAAAAATGGTGTAAACAATGTTCAATTATTTATTTAAGGAAAAATTTTACTAACTGGACTAGTGGAAATAAAAAAGTTGATAGCTTTATTCAAGAAAAGCAAATAGAAATTAATTATTCATGGAATAATGTTTTTGAGTGGATTCCATACAATCAGTTTACTAACATTAAAGAAATGAATGAAGATAATCTTTCAGCAACATGGATGGATGGTCCATTATACTGGGAAACCTGGAATAAAAAATATATAAGAAGATCAGGTTTTGAAGTTGTTTTGAGATATTTACGTAATATACAACGTATTGATGAATTTCTAAACAAAGTATGAAATTTCTTTATAAATTAATTTATATCTTTTTACCATATTAATAATCAATTATTATTATATAGGTTGAAAAATCCTTAATTATTAAAAATAATATGATATATGGAATATCTCAAAATCCAAATACAAATTATTATATCATAGTTATCCAAGATATAAATTGCGAAAAATGTAACAAAAAATATACAAACATATCTTATAAATGGTGTAAAACATGTCAAATTAAAGATTTACTTAATTGGACCAGCGGAAATGAAAAAATTGATAATTTTATTCAAGAAAAGCAAATAGAAAATAATGATCCATCAGATACTGTATTTGAGTGGATACCATACAACCAGTTTAATAATATTAAAGAAGTAAACAAAGATAAATTTTCTACGGTATATTCAGCAAAATGGATGGATGGTCCATTATTTTGGGAAATTAGAAAAAAAATATATATAAGAGGATCAGATAAAGAGCTTGCTTTAAAATATTTACATAATTTGCAAAATACTGAAGAATTTCTAAACAAAGTATAAAATTTCTTTATAATTTAATTTAAATCTTTTTACCACAATAATAATAATCATCTTATTTATTATATAGGTTAAACAATTCTTAATTATTAAAAATAATATGATATACGGAATATCACAAGACCCAAATACAAAAGATTACCTTATAGTTTTTCAAGATGTATATTGTGAAAAATGTAACGAAAAATATACAAATATATCTTATAAATGGTGTAAAACATGTCAAATTAAAGATTTACTTAATTGGATCAGTGGAAATGAAAAAATTGATAATTTTATTCAAAAAATGCAGATAGAAATCAATGATCCATTGGATGTCATATTTGAGTGGATACCATACAATCAGTTTAACGACATTAAAGAAGTAAATAAAGATAAATTTTCTACAGTATATTCAGCAAAATGGACGGATGGCCCATTATATTGGGGAATCATTTGGAACAACAAGAAATATATCAGAGAATCGGATAAAGAAGTTGCTTTAAAATGTTCACATAATTTACAAAATAATATTGATGAGTTTTTAAGCAAGGTACTTCCTCTACAAATTTTTTGATTCAAATTCTATTATCATTGTAATAATAATTTTTTTATTATACTGTAGGTTAAACAATTATTAATTAATAAAAATATGAAAATATATGGAATATCACAGAATCCAATTACAAGAGAATACATTATAGTTTTACAGGATGTAGATTACATGAGAAATTTGACTAAACATTGGATAAGCGGGAATGAAAAAATTGATAATTTAATTCGAGAAATGAAATCAAAAATCAATGATTCCCATGATATTATATTTGACTGGATACCATACAGTCAGTTTTACAATATTAAAGAAATAGATAAAGGTGGTTTTGCTACGGTATATGCAGCCATATGGAAAGATGGACCGTCATATTATGATTCAGATAAAAAGCAAGAGAATAAAAAAGTGGCTTTAAAATGCTTATATAACTCGCTAAATATTACTACCGAATTTTTAAATGAGGTATAATGATTTTTTTTTATAAATTTTAATTTATTATTTATACATAATAATATTTTTCTTTTTTCATGATTTAACAGATCAAAAAATATTCGGTAAACAATTATGGTAACAATATAATTAGAATATATGGATTATCACAAAATCCAGATACAAAAGAATATATTATGGTTCTTGAATATGCGGAAGGTGGAAACTTTAATAATTGGATGAACAAAAATTACAGAAATTTTTCTTGGTTCTCTAAAATAAATACATTATATAATATTAGTAATGGACTTAAAGAGATACATCAAAAAAAGATAGTTCATCGTGATTTACATACAGGAAATATACTATTTTTTATTAATGACATAAGTATGTTCGATTGTAATATGTTATCTATTTCAGATATGGGATTATGTGGAGAAATTGGTAATGTTGACAAATCCAAAATTTACGGGGTTATGCCTTATGTAGCTCCTGAGGTGTTAAGTGGAAAGCCTTATACTCAAGCGGCAGATATATATAGTTTTGGTATGATTATGTATTTTACGGCAACCGGAAAACAACCTTTTTCTTATTGTCCACATGATAAGCTTTTGGCGTTAGACATTTGTAATGGAATTAGACCTGAAATCAATGAACTAGAAGCACCAAAATATTATATTGACCTAATGAAAAAGTATTGGGACCAAAATCCAGAAAATAGACCAAATTCTTTTGAAATATATGAATTAGTCTTACAATTTCAAAATAATGAATATGAGATTGAAGAACAATTCAAAGAAGCAGAAGAATATAGAAAAGCGAATCTTTCATCAAATGAAAATAATCAATCAGCTATTCATCCACAGGCTGTCTATATATCTCGATCACTTAATTCTTTTACTGATTGTTTAGACTGTAGGATTTAAATTAAGAATAAGCAACAAGAATGATTGATTCGTTAGAATTAGACTACATTAATTTATATATATTATCTCATATTTAGTAATTGGTCGCCAGTGATTTTTTTGATGATATATTTATGCCTGTAATTTTTCTGATGATATTTTTCATGCTAACGTGTTTTTATAGTTTATTTATACCTTTCCCACTCTTTCCCATCACTGGACATTAGTCCCTATGAGATAAAAGAGTTATTTCACGTGTCGCATAAATATCATGATTTTCACGGCGCAGCCGTGAAAATAATTGATATTATTCTACAGCCAAATAGGATCATGCTTTTTTCATCATGCTGATATTTTTTTATTAAGCTATAAATAAACTACCATTGCATAATTATTATTGATATTTTTGACGTTGTTTAATCAATAGTTTATTGTATTTATAAGATGATCATTGGCGGCTGCAGAATAACACAGTTATTTGATGACTCCCCGTGAAATAATTATTACGTATTTTATTTTTTATATTTTTTGTTAAGAAATAGTTTTATAAACAATGTATTAATATTATTAAACATATAAATATCATAAATAAATTGAGCAAATTTTAAATTTGTAATATCTTGCAAATTGAGGTACCATATTAAAACCCATAGAAATTATCTTTCTATATAAAATAAAAGTCATTATTTGAAAGAGTCGTACATCATTAATCCTAATATCCTTGTTCCATTTAGCCAAAATACTGAAACTATGTCCGAAGAACGGTTAATTTCATGAAAAAGTGTTTATTTTTGAATGGCGGAATGTTTCCTTACCTGTTAAAATAAAATAGTTCAACTTAGACCAAATGTTAAATTAACTTAAATTAAATTTTTATTGTTATATTTATTTTAAAAAAAGGGGTCTACTATATATGGGTCTTAGTGATTTAACAAATAAAATGATTTCAAAAATGTTGATTTTTGTAATTCTGATAAAACTCATCGGTTAAGTTTAAAATTTATTACGAATAATGAGTTTATCGTAAATAAAAATTTTTAACAATATTACACATTTAAGCTCTTCAAATATATTCTTTTTTTTTAAAAAAAAAATGTTTAGTCTGATAAAGTCACGTAAAGTAAAAAAGATAATCGACGCTCAATGTAATTTTGGCCGCACTATTCTTCCTACCAGTAAAATCAGTAAAATCTTTAACTTAAACTTCGAATTTTTGATTTGAGTCAAAAATTTCTTTACAACGAATATTTTTGTTACTGCTGGGTTAAAAACTCGAAGCCCTTATATAATGAATTAATTATTTTGTTTTTATAGTGATTAACTGGTTTACTCAATTTTTTTTTTATGGATTTGCAAATATAGGAATTTGGAAATTTCTTTTAAAGTTTAAACTAAATGTCCCAAAATTAATAATAAGATTACTGGTATTTTTCTCTATAAATATTTATGGACTTAATTGGGATATTTTCATAAGGATTTTCATAGTATTCGTGATAAAATCGATATTGTTAATGAAAGTGATGTATCAAGGATTGCCAGGAGTTTACTTTCCAGAATTCGACTACTTCGAGAAATCACATATATGCTTAGGTATCATAAAAATGAGCAATATTTCAATATATAAACCTCAAATATGTTGACTAACTGCTAGTACATCAGGAAATTTTCGTCGAAAAAACGTGTCGAAAAATCTTTAATTTTTTTTTTTACGTGTGCATGTTATTTTTAGTTTGTGTCACACAACTGAGCCTATTTTATTATAATTGTCGTGTGTAATAGAAATTATACTTTTCAAAATAGGCGTAAATATGGTGGTACATTTGGTGTAAATAAAATAAACTCTTTTTAATAAAAAAAAAATCCGTCAAATTCTATAAACGGAATTCTTGTCAATTGTTTTTGTAATTTAATTATCTAGTATTTGTTTTTCTTGTGATACGTTGATTTATTTCGTGATTTGAAGCACACGCATGTAACTTTAAATATATGTACCACGTGATTTGAATTAATTGATGTAACACAAGTACAATTATAAAAATTAAAAGTTCAATGAATTATGTCGAATTAATAATTTAATTTATAAATAAGAATTTTTAAATTTTTAGTTTCTAGAATAAAATAGTAGTACATAACCTATGAAAATGTTAGGTACTGTTACGTTAAAATTCTGAACATTGTAAATTGTACAAAATTGTAAATTTTAGTAACAAATATTAAAAAAGCGACATATTGTATGTACTGCTGTACAGTAACACATTATTTCTTATTAAAATTCTTGTTATTATATATATATATATATTATATTTTTATGATTCACAGATTTCTAATTGAAATTGTCAGTTTTGTTCACCTATAGCTATATTCTGTATTTAAATTTTTCTATTATTTAATAACCACCTGCTAATTCTAATTTAATATTGAATATCATTTCTTTTAAAAAAGAATCATGACCAGAAAAAAATTCTGGCGAATTAATTTATATTGAAAAAAAAGTTTTTGGCGTTCCAAAAAATCGTCATAAATTAACGGAATATAAATCATATTTTTCTCACTCATTTATTTAAAGGATATTAAAAATATGTTATATGTTTATCTATTTGAACCCGTTCATGCAATTTTTTTTATAAAACAATTTTATTATGCCAGCGCATAACAATATGACAGATAAAAATTACGTTAAATCTATGTGACATCTGATAATCTATGTTAATATTTAAATATATTATAATTTGAGCGGAACTTTATTCAAACAGCCAATTGTGGGTTCAAAATGTAACGTGGATCCATTTCCAGACTTGGCAATTCCGATTTGATTGATTACAAATATTTATTGTAAATATAAATATTATTGTACTATATTATCACGACATTAAAAAAAAATATATGTACGCACGTAAACATTTTCTTTATACAAAACGTACAAAACGAATGAAAGATAAAAAGTCTCCGATAAAAAGAAAAGTAAAAAAAGATTTTTCGAAATTTCATTTTTAGTTCCTTTATAGTAAGTAGTATAGAACACTATTTTTGTAAATGGTGTGATTATATTGACTTTAATAAGAAATTTTTAATAATAAATTAATTTTATGTTTTGAGAAAACAAATAACTAGTAAATTTAATTTTGTTGGAATCATTGTTCCACCGCTTTTATATTTTCTATTTCTAAATATATAATAATATATGTATATAAATAATTAAAAATAAAGAAATAGAATCAAGTTTTTAAATTTTTAATTAATAGTATTGCAAGTTATGTGAAACGTAAGAATGCAATGTAACATTTTGTAGCGTTAACCTTTGGTTTTGTATAATCTACTGTATAATGTATCGCTTTATAATAACAATATTTATTTAAAACAATAGGGAAATTTTCCACTGGCCATAAGGAAATTCACTTCTTCCTTACAAAAATATAAAAAAAAAATTTGAATACGTACAATGATAATGACAAAATCTATCATAGCTTTATTAAGCATTTTAATGTTTTATGCCTTGCAAGTATTTGCACAAAATTGTATTTTAAAGGGAGGGCCTTATTCCAACAAAAAAAAAGCAGTAGTAAAAGTTAATAACACTGGATTTTATCCCGATTGTCTTATTGTTCGTGATGGACAAAGTGTTGTTTGGTGTATGTATTAATTTGTTTTTTACTAATATTATGTTTCATATTTCTCAACAAAATTAAATCTTGTACTTTAGTGTGGGATGAAGTTGGAGACCATACAGTTACAAGTAATGCAGGACCCTTTGGAAATTGTAATGATAACTCAAGTCGTAAGTTTTTAACCGAAGCATAAGCGTAGGGCACTTTTATTTCATGTATTTAAATGTATCTGAAAATTTTTCATGCCGTTTTCCAGAAAGTGCTGAATTGTTTTCTTTATAGCTATATTAAAGATAGATGAAAATGGACTTTATGAAGGTGACGTAATCAACGCAGGACCGTTCAAATACGATTCAAGCGACTCCTCAAACAACGTATTTTATTATAAATGCATTTACCAGTAAGTATATACATATAGTACATGTTTTAGCGAATACAAAATATATCGATTAATTTAACCAAAAACTTTTCATTAATGCTTAGTTGTTTTGGTGGCATGTTTGGTATGATTAAAATTATTAAGAAGAAAAGGTAATAACAAAATAAGCAGTAATTATATAATATTACTTATCATATGCCATTTATTGTAATTAAATTTATTTTATTTGTATAATACTTTTTTGGATTCGTCATGATAATAAAATGTACGAAATTTCGAAAAATAATGTAATCTACTAAATTTACGTTCGCTAGTAATTAATTTAAACCTAATTTTAAAAACGAAGTTTGTGATAAAAATGCAAAAAAAATATACACTTCTAAAGTGATATTGCACATATTCGGACAACATCGACCTATAATAAAACGTCAAGTTACTGACATACATAATTACATGCATACTAGATCGTTGAAAAATTTACAAAATATTATAGTATCATAGTTAATAAACGTAAACCATTGTTTATTTTTATTAGAATATTCCCAAAGAAATCATAATGCACGCTTATTTTGCAATTGTAATACAAACCGGAGGATGACTACCGATTTTTCGCCAATCTCCAAAAATGGTATAAATAATAACCTGAATAAAAAAAAAAGAAAAACATTTTCATTATGACATTTTCCAGATTAACTTATGGCGTGCATATTGTATACAATATATTATTAGGACCCCGAGCTATATATATAGTGGTAAGGTGCAGCCAAAAAAAAAATTACTATTAGCTCTACGCATTTTTTCAGGGCCGGAATTATGATAATGCCAGTCAGCGTCTAAATAAGGAAATAATTTCCGGCCGGAATTATCTATAAAAGGAAGATCTACATGATTATTCTACGCAGCCGGTTTAAATCCCAATTTGTAATCACATGATTTTAGTGAAAGAATATTAATTTGATGATTTTGCTCAATTACAAACTGATTTTATTGATGTAAAAGATAAATTTTTACATATACTCTATAAATCAGTGTTGAACTAATAACATGTATATATCCAATAGATATACTAAATAGATAATAAGAGTGTAAAAAATTTTTTTCATTTTTAATTACTATATATTGACCCGATAGTAATCAACCGAAAAAAAAACAATATAATAAATATAATAAAGAAATTTACTACTTTTTTTTTTTAAAAAAAAAGGACACGAACACGGATCTTAAACTATATCCAAATGAATTAGACTAAATAAAATCTATAATATACACTGAAGTCAGTTTAATCAGCAATTGAACAGTCTAAACATTCGGAATGATCATCATTATTATCGCATTTCGGAAGGTCTTTCGTAAAAGGGTTTAATAATCTAGATATATTACTAGCTTGTGGATGTGTTGTTGATTGGTTGATTTCAATAGATGAGATATTTACTTTTCTGTATTCTTCTGCTTCTTTAAATTGTTTATTAATTTCACCGTTCAAACCAAGATTATACGAGTAAATAATATCTATTATTTCAATAGCATTTGGTCTATTATCTGGAACAGAATCCCAACACCTTTCCATTAATTCAACGTAACAATTTGGTGCTTCTAATTCATTTAATTTAGGTCTGATTCCACTACATATACCTAATGCCAATACTTTATCATGAGCATGATCAGAGAAAGGCTGTCTTCCAGTTGCTACAAAATACATAATCATACCAAAACTGTATATATCTGCTGCTTTGGTGTAAGGTTTTCCTCTTAACACTTCTGGAGCTACGTAAGGCATTACTCCATAAATTTTGGATTTGTCTACATTACCAATCTCTCCACATAATCCCATATCTGAAATATACGTATCATTATATTGGTTAACATATCCATATTCAAATAATATATTTCCCGTGTGAAAATCACGATGAACCATCTGTTTTTGATGAATTTCATTTAAACCAATAATAATATTAGTTAGTGTTCGTAATTTATTATTCCAATCAAAATGTTTATAACATTTATTTATCCAATCATTAAAATTTCCACCTTCCGCATATTGAAGAACTATAATATAATTTTTTGTTTTCGGATCTTGAGATATTCCATATATTTTAATAATGTTACTACCGCATTTATTCATTGAATATGCTTTAATCTACCAAGATAAGAGCTTGTTAATATACTTATAAGTCATATATTTAATAACATGATGTATTATAAATTCCATACGTCACATACCTCTTTTAAAATTTCGTCAATTATATCATGTGATTTATTTAACAATTTTAAAGCAACTTTTTTATACGGCCCTCTTTTCCATTCTTTATCATAATGCAATGGACCATTTTTCCATTTCGCTGAATATGCTGTAGCAAATCCACCTTTACCTATTATTTTAATAGCCTTAAATTGATTATACGGTATCCATTCAAATACTATAACATTTGGGTTATTAATTTTTAATTGCATTTCTTGAATAAATTCATCAATTTTTTCATTCCCACTCCAGTTTGTAAAATTTTTTCTTAAATAATCAATTTGACATGATTTACACCATTTACACTTTATGTCTGTATATTCTTCAATACATATCTCACAATAACTTTTAACATATCCTTTATGGTAATTCTTGAAAACCATAATATAATCTTTTGAATCGGGCTTTCGAGCTATTCCATGTATTTTGAAATAGTTATTGTATATTTCCACCTAAACAATTTTAATTACATTAAAAGATTGTTTAAGTTAGATTTATAGAAATTAGAAACTTTCGTAAAATCATACCTTATTTAGAAAACCATTAATCATATTTTTTGTGTTACATAGTTTCAAAGTAACTTCTTTGTTAGCTTGCACTCTTACCCATTTCTTTTTATTTGACTCATATTCCAATGGTCCATTATTCCATAATGCTGAATATATTGTATTGTTTACTTCCTTAATACTACTAAATTGATCATATGATATCCATTCAAATATTATATCACATGAATGATTTACTTTTAATTGCATTTCTTGAATAAAATTATCAATTTTTTCATTTCCACTAGTCCAATCTCTAAAATTTTCCTTTAAATTCTTTATTTGACATGACTTACACCATTTATTCTGTATTTCTGTATATTTTTCATCACATTCTTGACAATATCCACTTTGAGAAACCAAGACATAATCTTTTGTATCAGGATTTTGAGATATTCCATATATTTCAAAATTTTCATCACTTTTATATACTATAATCTGTTTTAATAACAAAACTAATATTAAAAATTGTATTATCTAAATTATACTTAAAACTTTCTTACCTTATTCAGAAAATTATTAATTTTATTTTGTGAATCAAGTAGTTTCAAAGTAACTTCTTTGGCTCGTACTCTTGCCCATTTCTTTTCACTCAAATTATATTTCAGTGGACCATTTTTCCATAATGCTGAATATACAGTTTTATTTATTTCTTTAATATTATTAAATTGATCATATGATATCCATTCAAATACTATGTCTTTTAGGCTATTGACTTTCAATTGCATTTCTTGAATAAAATTATCAATTATTTCATTTTTACTGGTCCAATCTTTGAAATTTTCTTTTAAATTATTTATTTGACATGGTTTACACCACTCATATTCTATCTCTGTATACTTTTCAATGCATTTTTCACAGTACCTTTTGTCATAGTATTTATTTTGAAGAACCATAATATAATCTTTTGTTTCTGAATTTTGAGACATCCCATATAATTCAAAATTTTTACCATTTTCATATACTTTAATCTATTTTAATAGAAACATTAATATTTAAAATATATATAGATTAGCATATTTAAAGCATTCATACCTTATTAAGAAATTCATCAACCAAACATTGTGAATTACATAGTTTCAAAATAACTCTTATAAATTGTGTTCTTGCCCACTCTTCTTTATCCTGATTATATTTCAATGGACCAACTTTCCATAATGCTGAATATGTTGTATTGCTTATTTTCTCGATATCACTAAATTGATCATATGATATCCATTCAAATGCTATAGTATTATATGGACTATTTTTTTCTAATTGCATTTCTTGAATAAAGTTATCAATTTTTTCATTTCCACTAGTCCAATTTTTAAAATTTACTTTTAAATTTTTTATTTGGCATGGTTCACACCATTTATACGATGTTATTGTATACTTTTCACCACATTCTTCACAATAAGTTTGAAGAACAAATATATAATCTTTTGTATCAGGATTTTGAGATATTCCATATATTTTAAAATCATCATTTTTATATTCTACAACCTATTTTAATGACAATTAATATTTAAAATAACAATTACTTAAATTGTATTTAAAATTTTCATACCTTATCAAGAAATGCATCAATTGTATTTTGTGAATTAAATAGTTTCAAGTTAATCTTAACTTGTACTCTTGTCCATTCTTTTTTGTTTTGATCATATTTCAATTGGCCATCATTCCATAATGCTGAATATATTATATTGCCTATTTTCTTAATATCACTAAATTGATCATATGATATCCATTCAAATATTATATCATATGAATGATTTACTTTTAATTGTATTTCTTGAATAAAATTATCGATTTTTTCATTTCCACTAGTCCAATTTTTAAAATTTTCTCTTAAGTATTTTATTTGACATGGTTCGCACCATTTACGATGTGTTTCTGTATACTTTTCACCACATTCTTCACAATTGCATCCAGTTTGAAGAACTAATATATAATCCTTTGTATCAGGATTTTGAGATATTCCATATATTTTAACATTATCATTTTTATATTCTGCAGCCTATTTTAATGACAAAATTAATATTTGAAATAATAAATTACTTAAGTTTTATTTAAAATTTTTATACCTTATTAAGAAATTCATCAACTGTATTTTGTGAATTAAATAGTTTCAAATTAATTCCAATTTGTACTCTTCTTGTCCATTCTTTTTTGTTTCGATTATATTTCAATTGGCCATCATTCCATAATGCTGAATATATCGTATTTCCTATTTTTTTAATATTACTAAATTGATCATATGATATCCATTCAAAAATTATATCATATAAATGATTTACTTTTAATTGTATTTCTTGAATAAAATTATCAATTTTTTCATTCCCACTAGTCCAATTTTTAAAATTTTCTTTTAAATTCTTTATTTGACATGGATTGCACCATTTATTCCATATTTCTGGGTACTTTTCACCACACCCTTCACAATATCCATCTTGAAGAACCAAAATATAATCCTTTGTATCAGGGTTTTGAGATATTCCATATACATCTATTTTAAAATTATTATCATTTTTATATTCTACAACCTATTTTAATGACAAAATTAATATTTTAAATAATAATTATTTAAATTGTATTTAAAATTTTCATACCTTATTAAGAAATTCATCAATTGTATTTTGTGAATTAAATAGTTTCAAATTAATTTTAACTTGTACTTTTGTCCATCCTTTTTTGTTTTGATCATATTTCAATTGGCCATCATTCCATAATGCTGAATATATTATATTGCCTACTTTCTTAATATCACTAAATTGATTATATGATATCCATTCAAATATTACATCATATGGATGATTTACTTTTAATTGCATTTCTTGAATAAAATTATCAATTTTTTCATTTCCACTAGTCCAATTTCTAAAATTTTCTTTAAAATTCTTTATTTGACATGGGTTGCACCACTTATAAAGTATATTTGTGTACTTTTCCCCACATCCTTTGCAATATATATCTTGAAGAACAAAAATATAATCTTTTGTATCAAGATTTTGAGATATTCCATATGCATATTTATTAAAATTATTATTATTTTTGTATTCTACAACCTATTTTAAAATAGCAAAATTAATATTCAAAATAATATTTATTATTAAAATTTTATTTAAAATTTTATACCTTATTAAGAAATTCATCACTTGTATTTTGTGAATTAAATAGTTTCAGATTTATTTCAACTTGTACTCTTGTCCATTCTTTTTTGTTTTGATCATATTTCAATTGGCCATCATTCCATAATGCTGAATATGTTGTATTGCCAATTTTCTTAATATCACTAAATTGATTATATGATATCCATTCAAATATTACATCATATGAATGATTTACTTTTAATTGTATTTCTTGAATAAAATTATCAATTTTTTCATTTCCACTAGTCCAATTTATAAAATTTTCTTTTAAATTCTTTATTTGACATGGGTTGCACCATTTATCCCATATTTTTGGGTACTTTTCACCACACCCTTCACAATATCCATCTTGAAGAACCAAAATATAATCCTTTGTATCAGGGTTTTGAGATATTCCATATGCATATTTTTTAAATTTATTATCATTTTTATATTCTACAACCTATTTTAATGACAAAATTAATATTTTAAATAATAATTATTTAAATTGTATTTAAATTTTTCATACCTTATTAAGAAATTCATCAATTGTATTTTGTGAATTAAATAGTTTCAAATTAATTTTAACTTGTACTCTTGTCCATTCTTTTTTGTTTTGATCATATCTCAATTGGCCATCATTCCATAATGCTGAATATATCGTATTTCCTATTTTTTTAATATCACTAAATTGATCATATGATATCCATTCAAATATTATATCATGTGGACTATTTACTTTTAATTGCATTTCTTGAATGAATTCATCAATTTTTTCATTTCCACTAGCCCGATTTTTAAAATTTTCTATTTGACATGGTTTGCACCATTCATAGAGTAGATTTGTGTATTTTTTACCACATCCTTTACAATATCTATCTTGAAGAACAAAAATATAGTCTTTTGTATCAGGATTTTGAGATACTCCATATATTTTACAAATATTGTTAAAATTAATTTTACTACTAATTGAGTATTGCCTAGCCTATTAATTAAACCAAAATAATTAATGTATTAAAAAAAAGTATTTTAAAAATTAGAATTTTAATAAAAGAATTCATACCTCATTATGTAATTCGTATGCTGTGATACTTTGTGAGTTATATAAATATTTTAAATTAACAGTCACATCGCTCTGGTTATGCTTCCATGTTGCTACTGCAAAATCACCATTACCAATCTTTTTAATGTTGCTAAACTGATTATATGGCACCCATTTAAATTCACTTGAGTTATTAATTTCTAATTGTATTTCTCGGATAAAATCATCAATTATTTCGTTCCCACTGATCCAACTTCTAGAATTTATTTCTAAATTTTCCATTTTGCATGATTTAAGCCTTGAAATGACAATATTATCTTGAAATTCTTAAATTAAAAAAAAAATTCGATCAGTAATTTACGTCAATAAATACAAAACCGGAAAATTACGGCCCGAAAATAGGCGTAATCATAATTGATGAATCATTGGGAATTCGAGATGCAACTTTCAGAATGACAAAATTAAAGGTGCCAATAATAAGTGATTACGGTAATGCCAATGAAATTCCGCTTCTCCAATAACATTTTAAGCAATGAAGATCAACGGAATTTAACGGGACTATCATTGCTGCATATTTAAACTGATGTTATACAAGGATACAATCTGCCGTACTATCGTAGCTCTACGCATCTCCTCAAGGCCAGAATTACGCAATGCCGCCTGGCATTATCCAAAAAAGGAAGGATCTACACATTGTTCGCTGTATTGTTTGTTACTTTTTTATGTAAGGTTCGAGTCCGTACTTTGACTATGTACGACATACCAGCATCTTTGTCCCAAGATAAAGTGCTTACTGCGCTAGCAGAGACTATGTTGTGAATATTTGGTATTGGAAGCTCAAGGATCGCAAGTAACGTGATCGTTACCATGCGAAGATTACGAAGCGAATCAGAATTCAGATATTCTTTTAGCTACTTTCAACTTGACCGACAAAGATTTTATAAGACCAAAATTAGAAGTTAATCAAGAATTAAGATCAGATGACACAAAAAGATTTATTTAAACTCACAAGAAGATTTTGAATTTTGCATGTCACGTGGGCATAATATAAAGTTAGCATCCTGTTTAATATGTTAGTCGTGAAAAGAAGAAATCTTCAAAAACTCAGATTTAAGGGGCTAACCTAAGAGCAAACACTCTCGTAAGGAAACCAAGGTATCTTTCGCATAAATTTATTAGAAATTGGAAGAAACCCGGGTCAAAACACCTTAGGAAAATGCTCTTATTTCTTATTTAAATTTTATTTTTTTAGAGGATCGTGTAGATTTTTATGATGAGAGAATTTTATCTTCCAATTTTTTTATTTTCATTTTTTTTTTAGTTTTTCGATTTCTCCTCTTTTTCACCCTTCGGTAGTCTAGGAGGAATTTATTTGGTTGCGCATTGTAGTAGTTAGATAAGTTTTATAATGGGTTACAAACGAGCTTTGCTTACATTGCACTTTGCGGATGATATTAGTCTAAATTATTAGACTTTTATAAGTATTTATCAAACTTTTTTTTTTCAGTAAGATAGCAAAAAAAAAAATGAAAAAATGACAATAATGTATGAATTTCTTTTACTGTATATCCTAATTTTATTCAAAGTTTACAAGAAAAATTAGCTAGTTTAAAATACTTACAATTATTTAAGTTCTTTAACATTATGTTATGACTCTATCACTTTCAATTTTTTACCTAGAGTGGATCAATTATTAAATTACTAATATAAATACGAAATCCCTAAGAGTATCTTTATTAATCTTAATCAAACTATCCCTCCTCCACTACCAATCAAAACATCTAAACGATTGTTAAAAACGAACGTTAGTAAAAAGTTCGTTAAATAAATTATTAAAAATATATAATAATATATTCGAATAAAATGGAGTCCGGCGGGTAGTGCTTCGATCCGTAGCGGTTTTATCCGGATTTTCATCCGGATTGAATTTCATTAAATTTCGCTGGCACTATGAGTTTGGCCAGAATTAGTATAAATTTTTGGGATAATAATACTTTAATGTTGATTTAAATTATAGTCTGTTTAAATCTGAAATTCATAATCTTTCTCAGCCATAATCGTCACATGAAATTATTCAAGTTTTCATCCGGATCGAAGCACTACCGGCGGGTACGTCCAAAAAAATTTTTATAAATTATTTGATCATATTCAATTCTTAATCATACAGCTTTCTGATTAAAAAAAACAAGATTAGAGATAGATTTTGAAATATTAATATAGAATTTAATTTGTCATTCGTACCTAAATTTTCGCTCGTCATTGTTTCATTTTCATAATAATTATTATTATTCATAACTATTTTGTCACTTAATTCATCTCGTAACAACATTTCGTATAATTTAGCCGCATAATTAATTATCCTATTCGTATAACAAGATTTTGGATGATATACTATCTCTGGATTCTCTATAAAATTATTATTTTAAATATAAAATAATACAAAATATAATTTTGATTAAAATATAAATCATAATTACCAGGAATAGATATTCTCTTTTCTTCATCATCTTCAATTGGATATTTCTCTCCATTCAAAAAAAATTTCTCTTAATTCACTAAATTCACTAGAAGTTGGTCTTTTTTCAGGATCATTATTCCAACATCTTTTATTAATTCAACATAATCAGGCATAGTTCCTTCTATAATTTTTGGACTAATACCTTGCAGGAATTCCTGATGTCATCTCCCACATAATAATTCCAAAACTATGTATATCAGCTGCTTTTGTATATGGTTCACCACGTAAAACTTCTGGTGCCATATAAGGAAGAACTCCATATATATCATTATTTATATTAGATTGATTAACTGGCCTACATAATCCAAAATCACTAATAATTACTAATTTATGATTCTCACAAAGTAAATTTCCATCATGAAAATTCCCATGAATTAAGTTTAATTCATGAATAGATTCAAGTTGTGTTAAAATATAAATTATAAAATTTATCATTCGGATTATATTTATATAACATTAAATTATTTCTTAAACTACTCAAAGTTGCTTTAGGCATAACAATCATATAATTTAATATATTTGGTTCCCGTATTATTCCAAGTAATGGAACAAGAATACTATTATTTGATCCTGCTTTATGCTGACATTGTAAATGTATTTTCCACTATATTTGTAAAAATAACCATACATTAATTATAATAAAAAAAATAAAAAAATTATTTATATATTATAATTGCTCACCTCATATAAGAAATCCTCATATATATACGATTCATTCAAACTCTTAAGTGCTACGTGATAACCATAATTTCCATTACTTTTAAGAGAGTCATTAATCGAATTTTCACAATCGTGAACATTAACATAACGTTCCCAATTTTGTTTTTCATAATCCCAATATTTTATCCAACCATCTAACCAACGTGCTTTATTAATTTTGCTAAATCCTCCTTGAGCCAAGAAACTAATATCCATTAATCTATTATAAAGAATCCATTCAAGTAATTCATTATCTATTCCTTGCATTTAATTGTGTATCTAGAATCAAATTATCTATATATTCATTTCCACTAGTCCAATTACAATTTTATAATTATTTCTTATTATTTTATATTACGTCAATCTTAAACTTATAATCAACTTGCAAAAAATATTAGAACAATTAAATGTATTCATTATTAATTTAACTAAACCATTTGAATTAAAATCTTTATTAAAAATCTGGTGATTATTTAGAAAATTCCGGATATGGATTTGGCTATAATAATCTATTATTAAATCAACAATTTCTTTAATTTAATTAATTATAAAATATTGTAAACGAATTTTTCTAACTATCACCTGGGGTGATGACTAAAATTATGACAATCGACTAGCATTAAAAAAATATAGTGCCGGTAAAAATTGATAATTCTGGCCAACGGTGATGATCACTCCCGGTGATTTGAAGTAAAAAAATATCAATATTTTTTGATTTTTATGAATTTGAATTTATTCAATTTAATTGAAAAAATCCTAATCATCTTTCTATCAACGTCGGTCAATTTTCCTACATGTTACATTGATTTTTTTAAAAAATAATAATTTTGTAATATAACTGATAATATTTTATTTCTTTATTTAAGAAACCGGTAAAAAAGGAATCCGAAAAAAAATAAGTACCTAAAAAAAATTCTGAAAAAAAAAGGACCAATACGGTCTAAAAAAAAAAGATCGAAAAAAAAAATAATAAAAAAATCGGTCTTAAAAAGACCGATTATTTAGTAATTATTTTTAAAGTTTGGGAAAAAAATTAAACCTAAACGGGAAAAGAATGAGAAAAAACAAATTTTTCGGTTTGAAAAAAAAACTAACCCGAAAATAGAAGGGAGAAAATTTTTTTTAGGTTTGAAAAAAAATGAAAAAAGCTAGAAAAAAACCGGAAAAAAAATTCCGATTAAGGCACGGAATCACGGATCAAATAGTTTTTGACCAAGATTAGGCGGAGGCATGTCACGGGTTTTAATTATATGCAAATTACACAATTCAAATAGTTATATGATATAGATGTCATCTATAATTTTTTTTTTATCAAGTACCTCTATGTAATAATATTTTTAAATAAAACATATTGGCTAATTTTACACTGGTGAATCAATAATGAGGATAAAATGTTTCTTGTATATTTTATACTATATGTTATTTTTTGTTTAATTTAAATCTAAGTATAAAACATTTACAATATAAATGGTTATTTAAATAACTTATATAAAGAACTCTCAAAAAGTTTAAATGATCCTTTACAAAAAAATATATATATATAAATACAGTTATAATTTAATAAAAAAAAAACTCAAAATTCCTAGAACTATTATTTTCTTTTGATTAAAAAATATGAGTGCTATAATGTTCAATAAATTCTAGAATATATATTTATATATTTTGGTAAGGGCAGTGACATATATTAGCTAACCTCCCACCTCTAAGTAAAGATCTTTTTTAACCAATAAGATTCAATCATATACATAATATTAATTTAACTAATAAAAATGTTTAATTTTGTGTTGCGTTAGATTTTGCTTAACCCCACATCCCCACTTCCTAAATATTAGCTAATATGTGTTATGGCCCTAAATACTTCATTACTATAATCCATCAATATGGGTAAATCTAAACTGTTGCTAAATTTTTTAATTCTTTTTTTTCTTGGTTTAATTCTAATTTCAATTCACTCAAATTCTTTCTTAATGAATCTATATCTTCTGCCATCATATTAGAATTTAATTGAACTCTGGTTCCTTCCTGAGAATTAGTAGCAAATTTAAAAATTTTGTATTTATCAAGATTAAAAGAATTCAACTTAAGAATATTCTCAATTATGAGGCTAACTTCCAACTCTTTATTATCCTGAACGATTTTCTTTAAGGAATAATAATTTTTGTTCAGCTCTAATAATCCGTCATTATATTTTACAAGAATACTTTGAAATTCTCTAGTATATTTGTCAATAAATTTAGAGGTTTTCATATCTCTAATAGAACCAATAGTATTTCTTTCCTTATTAATAGAACTTTCTAGATGATTACAGCAGTTTTGTAGTTTTTTAATAGCTTCTTCTCGTAAAGTTAGGAAATCACCCTTAACTTTCAGAAAATTATTGACTTGATTAAAAACCTGTTTTTTTCTATTAACATTATAAGAAGCTGAAGTTCTTGATAATTCTTGTTGGAGTTCATTCATCTCTTTTTGTTTAGCTTCTTTTTCTTTATGAATTTCCTTAGTATTTTCTCCACTAGTTAATTTATTTAATAATTCCTTTTCAATGTTACTCAATTCTTTTTCTTTGTCTTTTAAATGCTTAATACGTTCTTGATCAAGAGTAACAAGTTTCTTTTCTAATTCATTTATTTTGTTATTCTTTATCTGTAAAGCTTGAGTTAATTGAATTTTGATTTGTTCTTCAATAATCAATTGTTGTTCCAATTGAGCAATTTCTTTTTTCAACTTGTTTTTCAATTTAATTGTAAGCTTTTGTTCTTGTGAAAGACCTTTTACCATATTGTACAACCTGATCTTTTCTTCTTCTATCTGTCCATAATTAACTTGGGACTGACTTAGTTTGTTTTCCAATTGCTCTTTTTGTTCAGTTAAGCTTTCTTTGTAAGATTTTAATTCTTGAATATTAGCTTCTGTTTGAGCTAATTTTTCTTGCAATGTGGTTTCTTCTTGCTTTAACTGACTGATTTGTTCTTGAACTTGCTGGTTAATTAGCTTATTTTGTTCCAACTGTTCAGTTAAATTGGTTAAATTGCCAGCTAAGTTTAGCTTTTCATTTTGCAGGTCAATAATATGGGTTTGTAAAATATCCTCTTTTTCTGCAAATTCTTTAATCTGTTTAGCTAAGTTGAGCCTCAGATTTTGATTATTTTGCTCAAATTTAAAATTCCTTTGTTGTAAATCAAATAATTCATTTTCTAACTTAAGATTTTCTTCTTCTGTTTGAGAATTTTTTTGTTGTAAATTAACTATCTCATTTTGAGAACTTTGATAATAAGTTTCAGCAATCTTTTCTAACTTTAGATTTTCTTCCTCTATTTGCTTATAATCAATTTGAAATTGATTTAATTGATTTCTAAATTGTTCTTGCTGAGATTTTAATTCTTGAATAATGGTTTCTTTTTGGACTAATTTATCTAACTGTTCAGTCAGCTTGCTATCTAAAGCTTGCTTTTCACTTTGCAGGTTTGTAATTTGGGTTTGTAAAGTACTTTCTTTTTTTGCAAATTCTTCATTTTGTAAAGTTGAGTTTTGTTGTAAATTAACTAATTCCATTTGAATATTTTGTAATTCATTTTGAGAACTTTGATATTTTTGTTTTAATTCAAGAAATTCTTGAGAATCTAGAATTTCATTTAATTCTTTACTAGTAAAATCAAGTAAATGACTTGTATAGCATGCTTTTGGATGAGATTTTACAATAAGATTATTATGCTCAATACTAGATGCATTTACAAATTCCATAATATTGCTTTTTAATTCTTCATTAATACTCCGAGGACGAAAAATCCAATTTTTAATAATATTTAAAACTTCTTTAGAGGATGGTCTTTTTAATGGATCTCCATCCCAGCATTTTTTCATTAAATCTATATAACATTGTGGAGTATTTTCAATAATTTCAGGACGTTCACCTTTACAAATACCTAAAGCAAGTTGAAGATTATGTGCTTTATCATTAAATGGTGGAATTCCAGATGTAAATTCCCACATAACTATAGAAAAGCTATATATATCACTAGCTGCAGTATAATTTTGACCTCTTAAAATTTCAGGTGCTATAAATGGTAAAACACCATAGATTTCATTTTCTTTTAAAAAAGATTTTGCATGTTGATATAATCCTAAATAATCACTAATAAAAATTCCATATATATCTTCTTTATATTCATTACATAAAATATTACCATTATGAAAGTTATAATGAATAAGATCTTTTTCATGAATATCATTAAGGCCCATAATAATTTGATATAAATAAAATAATTTTTGTTCCCAATTTTTTGTTATTTCTGTTAAACATCCTTTTAAACTACCCTTATTTATATATTCCATTATCAATACATAATTCAAAGTATTTGAGTCTTTTGTAAATCCATATATTTTAGTAATTTCATCTGAATTAATAATCTTCCACTATAAAAAAAAAATATTTAGGTTAATTAGTATAAATAAATTATAATATTAAAAAAAAAAAAACATTTAATCATACTCCATTTAAAAATTTATTTAAACTTTCATCTGAATTATTAAGATCATTAAAATATTTAAGAATTACTTCAATACTATTATATTTAGCTTTATATGTAGTACCAAATCCTCCTTTATCAAGATATTCAATATTTTTAAATTTATCATAAGGAATCCATTTTAATTTATTTTTAGAAATGAATTGATCCACAATTTCACTTCCACTAGTACCAAATCTTTAAATATAAAAATAAAATTAATATATTAAATTAAAATTTAAAATAAAATTTACAATTAAAAATTTAAATATTAAACAATATTAATTATACTTACTCTAAATAAAATTATAAGATCGATATTAATATAATAAAATAATTAATTTAAAAATTTAAAAAATAGTACATAATAACTTATAACTTACCAACTAAAATAAATAAAAAGATTTAATTGTTATGAGTAAACATTATATAATTATAATAAATTAAATATAAAAATATAGGATTTATTATAATTAAAAAAATGCAATACTTACAAGCTAAAATATTTTAAATAATTTTTTTAAATAATTTAGTTAGCTTAAAGTATGTGTAAATATTATATAAATATAACAGGATTGCTTACGATCTAAAATATTTGGATAATTTTTAAAATAAAGAATTTAGTTAGTTTAAGTTATATTACTTTAAAATATATGTAAATATTATTTAAATAATAATAGAATTAAATAAATAACATACTCCCTATATTATTAAATAAATAATTTTTCAAATAAAAAATTTAGTTAGTTTAAATTAAATGCAAATATTATATAAATATAATAGAATTAAATAAATAACATACTCCCTATATTATTAAATAAATAAATTTTCAAATAAAGAATTTAGTTAGTTTAAATTATACGTAAATATTATATAAATATAATAGAATTACTTACGATCTGAAATATTTGAATAATTTTAAATAAAAAATTAGTTAGTTTAAATCATATAAATCATATGTAAATATTATATAACTACAATAGAATTACTTACAGTCTAAATTATTTGAATAATTTTTAAATAAAGAATTTAGTTAGTTTAAATTATATGTAAATATTATACGAAAATATAATAGAATTACTTACAATCTAAAATATTTTGAATAATTTTTTAAATAAAGAATATAGTTAATTTACATCATATGTAAATTTTACATGAATATAGTAATAGAATTAAATAAATAACATACTCCCTGTATTATTAAATAAATAATTTTTAAATAAAGAATTTAGTTAATTTAAATTATATGTAAATATTATATAAATATAATAGAATTACTTACAGTCTAAAATATTTGAATAATTTTTTAAATAAAGAATTCAGTTAGTTAAATTATACACGAATATTATATAAATATAATAGAATTAAATAATAACTTATAACTTACCAACTAAAAGAAATTACAAAATAATTTTTTAAATAAAGAATTTAGTTAATTTAAATTATATGCAAATATTATATAAATATAATAGAATTACTTACGATCTAAAATATTTGAAAATTTTTTAAGTTAGTTTAAATTATATGTAAATATTATATGAATATAATAGAATTAAAAAATAACATACTCCCTATATTATTAAATAAATAATTTTTTAAATAAAGAATTTAGTCAATTTAAATCATATGTAAATATTATATAAATTTAATAATTGAATTAAATAAATAACATACTCCCTATATAAAATAAATAATTTTTTTAAATAAAGTATTTAGTTAGTTTAAATTATTTGTAATATTACATAAATATAATAGAATTACTACTCACGTCCTAAAATAATTGAAATAAAGAATTTAGTTAGTTTAAATTATATATAAATATTATATAAATATAATAGAATAAAATAAATAACTTACCAACTAAAAGAAATTACAAAACAATTTTTTAAATAAAAAATTAAGTTAGTTTAAATTAGTTTTTACTTCAAATCACCGGGGGTAATCATCACCGTTGGCCAAAATTATCAATTTTTACCGGCACTATTTTTTTAATGCTGGTCGATCGTTATAATTTCAGTCACCGGTGATCATCATCCCTGGTGATTTAAATTATAAATATCAGTAGAATTTACTTACGATCTAAATATTATTTTTTAAATAAAGTATTTAGTTAGTTTTAAATTATATGTAAATATTATATAAATATAATAGAATTACTTACGATCTAAAATATTTGAATAATTTTTTAATAAAGAATTCAGTTAGTTTAAATTATTTGTAAATATTATACAAATATAATAGAATTACTACTTACGATCTAAAATATTTGAATGATTTTTTTAAATAAAGAATTTAATTGATATTATATATAAATTTATATAAATATAATAGAATTACTCACGCTCTAAAATATTTGAATAATTTTTTAAATAAAAATTTAGTTAGTTTAAGTTATATGTAAATATTATTTAAATAATAATAGAATTAAATAAATAACATACTCCCTATATTATTAAATAATAATTTTTCAAATAAAAATTTTGTTAATTTAAATTATATGTAAATAATATATAAATATAATAGAATTACTTACGTTCTAAAATATTTAAACAATTTTTTAAATAAAGAATTTAGTTAGTTTAAATCATATGTAAATATTATATGAATATAATAGAATTACTTACCCTCTAAAATATTTGAATAATTTTTCAAATAAAAATTTAGTTAGTTTTAATTACTATATTAATTATATGTAATATTATATAAATATAATAGAATTACTTACGATCTAAAATATTTTAAATAAAGAATTTAGTTAATTTAAATTATATGTAAATATTATTATAGATATAATAGAATTACTTACACTCTAAAATATTTGAAAAATTTTTTAAATAAAGAATTTGATTAATTAAATTATATATAAACTGAATATATAAATATAATAGAATTACTTACGCTCTAAAAAATATGAATAATTTTTTAAATAAAGAATTTAGTTAGTTTTTTAAGTTATATTTAAATATTATATGAATATAATGGAATTACTTACGAACTAAAATATATGAATAATTTTTTAAATAAAGAATTTAGTTAGTTTCAATTATATGTAAATATTATATAACTACTACTTACGCTCTAAAATATTTGAATAATTATTAAATAAAGAATTTAGTTAGTTTAAATTACATGTAAATATGTAGAATTAAATAATAACTTACCAACTAAAAGAAATTACAAAATGATTTTTTAA
Source organism: Rhizophagus irregularis (assembly GCF_026210795.1). Taxonomy (NCBI): domain Eukaryota; kingdom Fungi; phylum Glomeromycota; class Glomeromycetes; order Glomerales; family Glomeraceae; genus Rhizophagus; species Rhizophagus irregularis. Next base: position 567,736 of record NC_089444.1, on the reverse strand, counting down.
ATAAAGAATTTAGTTAGTTTAAATTATATATAACTATTATATAAATATAATAGAATTACTTACAATCTAAAATATTTGAATAATTTTTTAAATTATGAATTTAGTTAGTTTTAATTATATGTAAATATTATATAAATATAATAGAATTACTTACACTCTAAAATATTTGAATAATTTTTGAGTAAAGAATTTAGTTAGTTTAAATTATATGCAAATATTATATAAATATAATAGAATTAAATAGATAACATACTCCCTATATTATTAAATAATAATTTTTTAAATAATGAATTTAGTTAGTTTAAATTATATATAAATACTATATAAATATAACAGAATTACTTACACACTAATATATTTGAATAATTTTTGAATAAAAAATTTATTTAGTTTAAATTATATATAAATAATATATAAATATAATAGAATTACTTACCCTCTAAATATTTGAATAATTTTTAAATAAAGAATTTAGTTAGATTAAATTATATATAAATAATATATAAATATAATAAAATTAAATAAATAACATACTCCCTATATTATTAAATAAATAATTTTTAAATAAAGAATTAGTTAGTTTTAATTATATGTAAATATTATATAAATATAATAGAATTACTTACAATCTAAAATATTTTAAATAATGAATTTAGTTAGTTTAAATTATATGCAAATAGTATATAGATATAATAGAAACTTACACTCTAAAATATTTGAATAATTTTTTAAATAAAGAATTTAATTAGTTTAAATTATATATAAATATTATATAAATATAATGGAATTACTTACGCTCTAAAATATATGAATAATTTTTTAAATAAAGAATTTAGTCAATTTAAATTATATATAAATATTATACAAACATAATAGAATTACTTACGATCTAAAATATTTGAATAATTTTTTAAAATAAAGAATTTAATTAGTTTAAATTATATGTAAACATTATATAAATATAATAGATTACTTACAATCTAAAATATTTGAATAATTTTTTAAATAAAGAATTTAGTTAATTTAAATTATATGTAAATATTATATAAAAAATTATAATAGAATTAAATAAATAACATACTCCCTATATTATTAAATAAATAATTTTTTTAAATAAAGAACTTAGTTAGTTTAAATTATATATAAATATTATATAAATATAATAAATTACTTACAATCTAAAATATTTGAATAATTTTTAAATAAAGAATTTAATTAGTTTAATTATATGTAAACATTATACAAATAAATAAATAACTTATAACTTACCAACTAAAAGAAATTACAAAATAATTTTTCAAATAAAGAATTTAGTTAGTTTAAATTATATATAAATATTATATAAATATAATAGAATTACTTACGCTCTAAAATATGTGAATAATTTTTTAAATAATGAATTTAGTTAGTTTTAATTAGTAGTATATGTAAAATATTATAAATATAACAAAATTACTTACGCTCTAAAATATATGAAATAAAAAATTTAGTTAGTTTAAATTATATGTAAATATTATATAAATATAATAGAATTACTTACGATCTAAAATATTTGAATAATTTTTTAAAATAAAAAATTTAGTTAATTTAAATTATATGTAAATATTATATAAATATAATAGATTTAAATAAGTAACTTACACCCTGTAGCATTATTAATTAATAATATTATAAAGTAAAGTAATTAAAGTAATTATAATCAATTAGATAAAATATTATAATTGTATATAAAAATTAAGTATATACAGTAACTTACAATCTAATTATTTAAATAAATAATATTATTAGCTTAAATTATATATAAATGCTTTTAAATTAATATAAAATTAAATACTTACTTTCTATAATATTGTAATTATTAAAAAATTATATTAATAGAAAATTTAGTTATTTAAAATATTATGTAAAATATAATAAATAAAATAGCTATTAACTTACCAACTATAAAATATTAATAATAAAATAAATTATTTAGTTATATAAAATAATAGAAGTAATTTAATTATCATTCCGATTATAAGATAACCTATTACTTACGAGCTAATATAGTAAATAATTTTTAAAAATAGTTTAAAAAAATTTAAATTATATGTTTATAATTTACAAGCTGTTAAATAATTTTCTTACCTTTATCTTCCTCAATTTTTGAAACTAGTTTCATTATATTACAAATTTGGTTTGAAAAAAATTTAGAGCAGTTTCAATTTGTATTAGATATATTCATGTTATATACTTTTACCTTTATTATTACTTTGAGCCATTACTAAATAATATTGTTGGAATTCTTCCTAAAAAAATGAGGGTAAGTACCAATTGAACGCCTTTATTCAAGTATATATAGTTGTTCAATGTTATTTGTGGCCCGACAGGCCTGTACTCCAAACACCCATGGGCTCACGTTGTACATCTATCCTATCACTTTGGTGTATCAACACCATCATTTGATATCCAAATAGCGCCCAAAGTATGACCCATCCTGGTACAATAAAATAGGATACACCACGTGTAATAAACATGCAAGGATTGCCATTAATATACATTTTGTACCACCTTATAACTATAAAAAAGGCAAAAAAAATTTCAAGGTTACACATTAATTTGGCCAGAATTAAGATAATTTCGCCCAGCAAAATTTGGCCGGAATTAAAACGGACATAAATGTCTGCAAATTTGGCCGGAATTATAAAATGAACATGTGTCCGGTTTTCAAATTTGGCCAGCATTATGAATGTAAATATTTTAACTAATCATCCAGTGTCCCATCGAGATATGCTAAATGGTGGTAATTTCATATTTTATTATCAATAAATAAAAAGTTATTAGCAAAAAATTCTTTTCAATAAAATGTTAATATCTTATTAATCCTAAAGGTATGAAACTACCACCATTTAAGATAATTCAAAAAAATAATCCAACAACTGAAGCTATATTATCTCTTTCTGTATATTATCAAGATTGAGAATAAAATTTCAAAAAGGTGTAGTGATAATTTTAAATAGAGGAATTTAAAATTGCAATTTATTCTTATTAAATTGACTCCAAAAATAAATAGCACTTCATTTTTTTTTACCTATAAAAACATTTTTTTTTTTGTTAAAAAGATTGTTCTTTACATTTTCCTATCATTAGTAATTTTTATGAAATATTTTGGCAGGCCATTATTTTAATATAAGTGAAAATAATGGATTTTATTAAAAAATATTTGTTCAATTACAGACTGGTTTATTTAAAAGAAAAGTTATACATGTACTTTATACAAATTCAATAATTCTTTAACATTCCCTCACAATTTTCTTTTAACATCATGTTAAATGAACTATCTAATTTGAGCCCTGTAAAAAATCTGATCCGTGTTTTATCTTTCCATGTTTTTTCCGTGAATGTATCATTTTCATGGAATTAATAGCCTTAAATCATGGAAATTTTCATCTCGCTAACGTGGATATCCGTGAATGTATCATTTTCACGGAATTTTTCGGATAAAAATTTTTTATAGGGGAGAGGTTTAATCAGTTTGAACAAAGGCTAAGTATGTATATTATATATATCAAATATAGTAAATAAATGTATTAATATTTATCATAAAATAAATATGTAAAAATTCAATAAGTATTATCATCATATTGTGAAATTTTGTTTGCAAAAGAATTAAGCAATCGAGATATAAGTAGCTTGGGTTATGGAACGATTTCCTGACATTCATTTTCACGATTTCCCGACAGGACAAAATCCCGAAATCAAATTACGAAAATGATTCACAAAAATACATGATTTAAAAAAAAAAATAAATAAAAATGAATTTTTTGATATACTAATAAATAAATTAATAGAAAAATTAAATTTTATGTTTATTATTTATTTAATTTACATTTTGCATAATATTTTCTTAATTTTTTATTAAATGAACAATGAATTTATTATTTTACAAATTATTACATTTATCATATAATTTATCTTAATTGAGACAATTGTTTTTTAAAAAACACAATACCTTTAATAAAATTAAAATTCAATTAATAAAGCAGCTATTTTAAAAAATTTATTATTCTTTGTCTGTTGTAAATAACATTAAAATATCCTCAAATGCTTTCTTAATTAAAACACCCAAATTAAACAAATTAAACAGGCGAAAGGAACCATATTTACTATAAATTTAATAAAGTATTATAAGTAAAAACTTACAAATTGAAAAAAATTAAAGAGAAATAGTATGTGCAATACCTCTTAAATAATCTAGAAAGGAATAATCTAATCATCACGACTGATGAAAATGGTTAAAAGACGATTTTCACGGTCAACAATGTAATTATTGTTAAATACTATATATACCCAACCAAAGTTACATTTTCATAAATTGAATTCGGGAAAATGTCATGTCGGGATAATGATCATTCGCACCGCCATTCTTTTCGCCGGGGATTGTAATATCAGGTTTCGGTTTAGGCCAGTCATTCCTGAAACTAGTAAAGAAAAGAAGAAAACTAGCTCTCCAAGCTACGCAAGCTAATCTATGATAGTTTGGCGCACTTAATGATAAAGTTAACATCTTTTTTGCTTAGATCAGTTTTCAACTTTATTAAAAATTGTAACAATTTATACAAAATAAATTAAAGAAAAACTAGCTATGATAGGCTAGCAAAAATCTTACGTCACACTTAATAAAGTCATGTGATCTAATATCTAACAGAAATTGTCCATTTTTATTTACCAAAATTTTGCAGATCATCGCATGTTAGCTGCTTCATATTATTTCAGGATTTTTTGAATATGAAACTATTTATTGCATAAATTTTACAAATTGCATAACAAGAAGTTTAGAAGGTTAAAATATTGTAATTCAGTTAATATCAGTTAATATCAGTTAGATCATTATGAATTTACCTCGGTCTCAACGAGACGAATCTAATGAACAAGAATCATGTAATCCAATCACCAGAACAAAAAATATTACACAAAATGACTAAATGTTTAAACTTTTTAAAATGTAGTTATGTGCTAAATATTGATCCCACAAATGTAAAATTATTATTATTCGAAACTAGACTATTATCTCTTAAAATTCTGAATTTAATTAGAAAAAAGTTCTATTTGATTTATAATTAATACATTCATCAAATTTAATATTAACCATGAATCAGATTATCCTAAATGCCAACTGGGAAATAATAAAAGACAGAAAATATTGGAAATCGTGAAATGCGTCTTGTAAGCGATCGTGAATGAAATGACAGAAACGAGCAAGAGAAACATAAGAAAATCGTGAGATAAAACTAACAAATGAACGTGAAAAGTACAACAGAAACGGGCAAATATTTTAATTCTTGAGAAATTTTTTTTTTAAAAATTTAAATATGCATCCCACATGGAAGTATTGATCGAATTTTTTAATACAACAATTACACGTAGAATTGTCATGTGACTGAGCGAACGAATAGGAGGACATTTGTGTTATCCTTTCTAGACTATATATAGTCCTTCGCTTCGCTTGAGTATATAGTAAATTAGTATAGTACGATTTATAAATTTAGTATGTATGACAGACAAATTACCGTAAGATAGTATCATACCGATGTAAAATCAGCAAATTAATCGATCAAGACTTTTTGGGGCAATTAGAATATCCTTTTCATAATAGGTAGATTTATAAACTGTACTGTACGGTAAGTTTTAACAAAAGTTCATACAGTACAGTACAGTACTATAATAAGCGCTGTACTGTACTGTACGAACTTCTAAAATTAAGACCGTACAGTACATCTCTTTTCTCAAAAATAATTTCTTAAATTTGGCTTTATGAAAAGGATTTTATAATTTATCGCACCCTTTTTTGTCACCTGCGTCACACACCTCCCTTTTCATTTTTTATATGTAATTCTTTGTTGTAAAAAAAAAAATCTATTTTTCACACCCAAGTTAAATGTCACATGTTTTAATTTTGCCCGGCATTACGTAATTTTGCCCGCCCAGGGTGCGATGTATCGCGATAAAAAACAAAACACATATTAAATAAATAAATCTTTATCTGTGGTAGTAATATAATATATTGTTCTGGGTTTTCTCGTTAATTCCATTTACGTTCCATGGATTATATCAAGGGAAATATAATAATAACAAGTCCTGACAGACACTTTCCATTTATAAGGAATTAATTATTTCATGATGCATAAACAAAATTGAGGTTTATCAGTATTACCTTATTTTCGAAATGATTCATATGTATTGATCCCAGTGACGATAGCAGTTAGTTGCGTAAATTAAAAATGAAACCGTTTAAAAATTATAGAAATCAGTTAAGAAAATAAATGAAATCATCTCATTTAATTAAATTTATAAATAAGAAATGATTCATCAAATGCACTCGATTGAGCGGACGACTGCCTAAATTATTGATCAATTATTATATTGCCTTAAGAAAATTGGCCAGCATTGGTGTTGAGAATTTCGTGTTCCATGATTTTTTTTTCTTTTAACTCATTCAAAGAACTAGATATAATTTTATTAAAAATCATTCATAATATTCATGATCAAACATGAGCAATAATTCTGCAAAATTTTTATAGGACTTAACAATTAATTAATATTATTTAAGTATATCTATTATTTAACTAAATTTTCTTTTTTGTCATGATTGTCATAATGTAACAGTTCAATTAAATAAAACGGTGAAGAATTCAACATTGAATGTTCGGTTCTAATATCTATTTTTAAAAGCGTATACGATGATACTTTAAAATTATATATAAATTTAATGATTGCATAACAAACGTAATTCAATGTGTGCTGCTGGTAAAACTTGTTAGCGGACTTTCAAGTTCGAATCAAAATTTTATGAAATGATGCGCAGTTTAGTGATAAGAAACGTGAAGCAAATAAATTTTAATAATTAGGTGCTCTATAGACATTATTTACGTAATTTATTTACACTTATGATAAAAAAAAAATGAACCTAGTTACTTTGCGGTTAGATCAAATGGAGATCAAATCCATAAAATCGCAACAAAAATGCCGATTTTGTTTTATTTTTTTAGAATAAAAGATCATCTTTTTATTATGAAATAAAATCATGCGACAAAAGAAATTTTTTTTACCCACCAATTTTTTTCTCTCTAATTTTCTTGGTTGAATTACATTATAAGTAATTCAGTTATATGTTACTAACTGAAAATGTTATCATAACGCGTTAAATGCGTGAGCGTCGTACATATCATGATTATCGACTTCCGTAATGAGCAATTAACCTCATTTTCCCTAATAAGCATAAAATGATTGTTTTTTTTACGTGATTAAATTTCCGTTCAACTCTTTCCTCCTTTTTTTTTTCCTTTAATAATGTCTATTTCAAAATTACCTAACGAATGTTTACAAGAAATTTTTAGTTATATAGATCGAGTAAAAACGTTATATTCAATTATTCTCGTTAATCGTAAATGGTGTCAAAATGGCGTTATACGTTTATGGAGAAAACCTTTTAGGAATAGTATTGAAATTTCAAAACAGATAAAAATCTGTCCAATTTTAATTAATTTTATCATACTTGATAAAGATTTAAATATTAAAGATAAATTGATAAAAGATTATTATAAAAAATTTCAAAAAGAAAATTCGAAACCTTTTAATTACTCGTTTAATTATCCAAGTTTTATTACTGGAATTGATTTGGATCGTATAATTAGAGCTATCACGATATTTACGCAAAAAAATAAGAATAGTCTTTATCGTATACCAGGATATAAAAAAGGCAAGCAATATATATATATATATTTATTTTTATAATGTTTTTTAAATAATATTTAATAAATTTTTTATTTCAATTTTATTTCACTACAGTTTCGAAAATTGATCAAGTTATGACTTTCTTGTTTATAATCTTAAGAGTTATAACGTTTAAAGGAGCAAATATTAAACGATTTATAATCAATCTGAAAGATAGGAATGTGAACATGTTTTTCGATAATGATGATACTTTTGGGAATAAATGGGATATAACAAAGTTTAAACTCGAAAATACTCTTACAACCTTTCTCTCAATGGATGCGACAAAGAGATGCCTTAAAAATCTTAGATATTTTGTATGTGATATTTTAATAGATAAATCGAATATTTTAAAAACTTTAATAGCCACATGCACAAATCTTCAAGGGATTAAGGTACAAGATGATTCTTATAATTTTATTAAAGATACTTTGATATCTTTAATTCAAAATCAAAATAATTTGGAACATTTACATATTCAAGGGAGTTCAAATTCTGAATCTGATCAAAATACTGAATCAAATATTACGGATTTAGTTTTATCATTGGAAAAAAATGCCAGTTCTTACAAGAAAATTTTATTTGAAAATGGTTATATAGATAATGATATAGCATTCAAAACTTTAATGAATTGCAATAATCTTGAAATTTTACAAATTAAAGATTTAAAAATTCCTTACAAAAATTTTGAATTATTGGCTTTGGCAGAATTTCCAAAATTAAAATGTTTGAGTTATATTAATACTGTTATTGAAACTGGAAAACCTTATATAACAAATCCTTTCGTTAGAATTATTAATAATAAAAATATCTCATCAAAATTACAGAAACTTCATTTGGTAGGGTTCGTGAATGTAGAAAATTATAAATTGTTGAGTGCTACGGCGGATAATTTTAAAAATTTAATAGATTTATGTGTTCAAATTACGAGAAAAGAAGAGATACCACTTTTATCTATGATCATGAAGAATTGTTCAATGATGAAACAAATTAGATTAGTAAATCCTTTAACATCTTATAATTTTAAAGAATTTAAGGAATTTATTAGGGAATGGTCGATAGAGAAAAGGAAAAAGATTATAAGATTTGATGATTATGGACTTCATGTTCATATTGAATGGGAGTAGGCAATATGTAGGGTGTAGGAATATGTAGGGTGTAAGGATATGTAGGGGAATAGGGATGGACGCTTTTAAAAAAAAAAATTGTTGCTATTACTATCTTTTTTTTAGCTATAGATTCTTTTTTTTTTGTTGAAAAATAGAGTTGATTAAACATTTTGTAAATTTTATGTATCTTTTATTTTCTCTTATGATAGGTGATTTCGATATATTAAAGATAAATAATAATAAAGACCATAAAAATGATCGCGTTATCGCGTTAAATTTTAAAAATGAAATTATTTTTAAATTGAATTAAATAATGAAATAATATGGATTATTTAAAAATAATATTATCGATATATTAATAAAAAAAACCGATAATACGCAATAATTTATTACAGAAAATTTAATAATATAAATGAATATTACTCGTGATTTGAAGGAATCATGCAAATACAGGCAATCTAACGTTCAATTTAACGATCACTTAAAACAAATCACATGACATATAAGACAATTCCATCATAAAAATACAATTGAACATAAAAATTGTGATTGCTAAGCAAATGTGGCCATGCTTCCCATCAAAATTAAAAAAAGAGAGATTCTAAGCAAGATAATCAAGAAGGAATACCCAATAAAGAAAGAATTCCATCAAATACCAAAATCTGAAAAACTAAGTATCAATCTCTTGATGGACGCAAAGCTTCATGACGCTTGATTAGCAGTGCCACGAATTGCGGACAATTTTACGAAGGAATACCCAATAAAGAAAAAATCCGTCAAATATCAAAATATGAAAAGCTAAGCATTATAATAATAAAGCGATAATAAAAAATCTCTTGGTGGACGCAAAGCTTCATGGCGCTTGATTTAGCAGTGCCACGAATTGCGGACAATTTTACGAAGGAATACCCAATAAAGAAAAAATCCGTCAAATATCAAAATACGAAAAGCTAAGCATTATAATAAAGCGATAATAAAAAATCTCTTGGTGGACGTAAAGTTTCATGACGCCTCGATCTATTTGATTAGCAGTGCCACGAATTATGGACAATTTTAAAGATTTTATGAAAGCGAGATATCAATGATAAATGATAATATCTCATCATGATATTTTTTTTTACATAGCTATATTTATTTCGCGTGATTCACGGTTTATTATTCTTTTTTTGGTTGATTTCAATAATCTCAGTTATCAAACATATTTGTTTCGCCAAAAGTTCTTGTAAAAAAAAAAGAATAAGGATGCTTCAAGTTTTTTTATTAATGGTTTAATAGTTGATAGTTCCAATAATATCTAAACTATAATATCTAAAATTATAATATCTAAAACTATATCTAAAACTGAAACTATAATATCTAAAATTATAATATCTAAACTATAATATCTAAAACTATAATATCTAAAACTATAATATCTAAAACTATAATATCTATATCTAAAACTATAATATCTAAAACTATAATATCTAAATAAAAAAAATGCTAGTAAATAATATAATTGTCATCATCAAACTCTTCAAGTCTTTTATTAATCATTGAAATACAATGATTTTTGAATTCCTGATTGAAGGTTCTTGGTAATTTTTTCATGGAAGCCACAATACAAGCCATTCCAAGATAACAGTCGCTTAAGTTAGCTGAACTTCTTTCTAATAAACTATAATATCTAAAATTATAATATCTTGATATCTATAATATCTAAACTATCTGACTAAAATATCTAAAATTACAATATTTAAACTATATAAAATATACTTTCAAAAAAATATTTTCTTGAAGTCCCTATCTCTTTATTAATCTTTAGAATATAGGAGAATTCATCAAGAAAATATAATAATAATAATGAAAGCATAATAAAATATTTTTTTGTATAAAAATTATACAATGAAAACAAATGAAATCAATTAAAATTAGGGAAAAACCTTATATAATCTAACCTCAGAAAAAAAATGATTATAATTATTTATTTTTCCCCTTTGAGAAAAAAAAATCTAGGAGATTAAAATTATTTTTTTCCCTTTGGGCCTTGATCTTCTTATTGTTTATTTTAAGAAAACCATATTAATAAGAAATTCAGGAATCCATCTTGTTTTAAGAATGTAAACAGTATTTCATTTCTTTCCATTTACAGTCTTATAAACTGGAGATCCATGAATTTACCTAAGAATAAAATCAAATTTTGATTAAAAAAAAAAAAAGGAAAGAGAATGATAATTTATATTAAATCTCTCATACCATAGAGCCCTGAAAATCATTATCGAATATGAAATTTATTTATTTTAATTTCATATTATATATTAATTCCATTTTTACAATCTTCATGGAATTGGTGTCGAAAATCTCTCATACCATAGCCTGGATACATTCACCATAGCCTGGATTTTAATTTCATATTATATAAAAATTAGTATAAATATTTTTATATATTTTTAATAAATTTTATTAATTCCTTTTTGATAAATCTTTCAAGGAATTGGCGTCGTTTTTATATCAAAAAAAAAAAAAAAAAAAAATACAAATACAAATGGGCTGATAAATTTACATGTGAATTATTTTCCAAGCCCAAAAAAATCAACAAATAGGTGGCGTATTATTGCGTTTTAATTAACGGATAACAGCCAAATTCTTTTAATAAATTATTGTTTTCAATATATCATCAAATTAATAGGATCATATTTTAGTTATATTCTAAATTATTTTCGTTTATTATATAATAATAATTATAAATTTTAATAATATAATTACAAAGGTACAATGTGATCTAGTCCTTTTTTTTCATCTATAATACTTTTGCAATGCTAATGTAAAAATTCATCTAATAAATAATTTTAAATAATTATATAATTTACAATACACTAGGTAATTTTGACTTGATCGGCGAAGTAGGAGATGTGGGTGTTTGAGGTGTTTGAGGTGTTGGTTCTTCAGGTGATAAATCATCCGTAGTTGGTGATTTTATCCATTTATCTATAATAATAAATAAAATTTTAGCGATATATCTTAAAAAAAAAATTTACTATTTATTTACTAACCTGGTACAGCCGAAAAATATTGATCAATAGAATTCCTAAATCTATCTTTATATTGATCTGGCGGTAAAACTGTGACTTCTTTAGGGTTTCTTCCAATAGTTTTACCTCTATTTTCAATTTTCTTATACCATGTATATGTTCCGATAAAATCTACGATTCCTACTACCAATTCTTTCTTTTCATCATCAACTCCAACCAATAATGAGTAATCCATAATATTTGAATCTGACAGGAATTGTGTATCATTAAGAATCGCTTCTCTTATAAGTTTTTTGGAGTGTGAATGTATTAATAAAAGTGATTTGTATCTTCCTTCAACCCAATCTCCATCCCATAATGTCGCATTATCTTGCGTTTGATCTTTCGTATGGCGTTCTTGGATTCCCTTCAGATCAAATTTCTTTTTTTTTAAAAAAAAAAAATAAAGATAAATATATATTGTTACTACTAAACAAAATAATTAATATTGCTTACTCTTGTTATGGTTTTCTCGAAGAATAAATGTTCCATTACAAGAACATCCATCTTCAAGATAACGTTATTCTTCTTTGTATCTTTAATCTTTATTGTATAAAATCCAAAAATTTTGGCAAGAACTGACGGTTTCTATTTAAAAATATGTGCATATATAATTAAATCAATAATTTCAAAATAACAATTATATTTATTGATCGGAATTATATTATATACATACACTAGGTGGTTTATTCATATAGTCAAAATACTTTGGAGCAAATTTCAATAATGCTTCTTTTTCTCCAGTTCTCCAGGATGATACCATTTGTTTTACAACAAGTCGCTCATCTATAATAAAATTAAATAATTAAAATCTATTTTTCTTTTAAGAGATTTTAAGAGAAAGAACCCAATTTTTTAATTAAAATTACCTTTTGTTTTGAAAAAAGTGCTTGCACTTTTACCACCCGTAACTTTCCATGAATCACATCTGGACAAAGATTCAATACAAATATTTTCAATTCCACATCGACGTCGAAGTGAATCAAATTGTGTTGCATGATAAATCGTGCATGAAAATTTTTTATTTCCATGCATGCCCTCTATAAAAAATACAAGCGATTTATAAATATATAATGACATCAAATTAATGAAAAAAAAAATTTTTTAATGCTTACGATATTTTAAATGTGGACTATCCTTTGGAGATTTCCGATTCCATGAGAACTCTTTAACAAAACTAGCTGGAGAAGTAATTATTGTTTCATCCTTTTTCTTCGGTAACTCTTTCTCGTTCGAAGATTGCTTCTGATGATCTTTCTCGTTTGAAGATTGCTTCTGATCTTTCTCATTCAAAGATTGCTTCTGATCTTTCTCATTCAAAGATTGCTTCTGATTTTTCTCGTTTGAAGATTGCTTCTGGACTTTCTCGTTTTTTGAAGACTGCTTCTGGACTTTCTCGTTTAAAGACTGCTTCTGATCTTTCTCGATTGCTGCTTTTTCAGGATCAACTATTATTTGTGGTTTCTTTTCTTCTTTATCAAGTGGTACTTTTTCGTTGAAAACCTCTTGCTTTTCATTTTCAGTATTTTCATCCTTTGGTTTTTCGGGATTTTCATTCTTTTGTCCAAAAATTGCGCCAAATTTTCCGGCACTTTTAGTTGAAGTGGGTTTTTCTCCGTCTTTCTCTGGATCTTTTTTCTTATCTTTGCCGCTAAGTGACAAATTAAATGGATTCATACCACCAAGAGATTCAATTCCATGAGAAATTTTATCACCTATTCCATTTCCTTGTGATTCTTTTACAAGTTTTCGTCGAATACTTAGACTATACTGATCCATATAATCATCACCACTATTTATCGTATCATGAAGAGTAGGACTTGTTAACGAAGAAATTAATGATGAAAATGAATTGGAAACTTGAGGTTGTTGATGAGGTTCAGACGTGGGGGTTACCGGAGCTGATTGTGTAATTGATAACCTAACATTTTGTCGCATAAGAGACAATTCTTTTAAATATTCCCTTGAGCTGTAAAAATTTTATAGAAATACATGTCAAAAATTAATATTTTAAATCTAAATATACATGAATATACATTTATTAATACACTTACTTAAAATATTTACCTTAATGCCAATGCGATAATAGAAGTAGGCTCATCTTCTCTAACTATAATAGGAGATCCAGGGAAAACATGACATATGTTTGAACTACATATGCGGAAAATACAATATTAATTTAATTATTTTATTTTGTTAATGAAATCCAATAAATAATAAAATTGTTCTTCAAAGCTTACTTTACGTATTCCGGTTCACCTAAATCAATATTTGAAAATTTCTCCAAATCTTCTTCACGAACGTGCTTTTTTTGCCAATCCAATAATCGTTTTTTTGTAGAATTAATCCTTGTAACCAATAATTTTCGTACATCATTCAACATCGTAGCTTTTGATTTCTTAAGAATATCGTAAAGTTCAAATTCATCTTTACGAAAATCTTTCAACATTTCGCCTAACATTTCAAGATAATTATAATCTTGTTTTACTTCACCCTCGATTTCATTCCCATCAACTTTAATGTCAACCCATCCACTAGTACTAGTTTCTTTCCTATGAGCAGACAAAGAATCAAAATATTCTTCTAATGCCGTAATATGTTGTTTAACGACACCATAAAAATATGTAACTTCTAATCTCGTTTCATTAAGTAATCTATCCGAATCCTCAGCGTCAATAGTGAAAAGTTTGTCGATATTTTCAGCTTCACCTAAATTATTAGAAATTTGTGCTTCTTCTTGACTTATTTGCAATTTCGGTAATCGAATCTCAAATAAGTCGACATGTTCATATTCAACCTTCACAATCAAATTATCCCTACGGAAATATCTAACGACAGATTCTCGTGATTCTGAATGTTGACATAAATTTTTATAGCAAAACTCTTCGTTATAAAATAGAAGTTCAAGATATTTTCCAAAAGAATAAAAATAAGTCGCATGTGACATTTGAATCATTTGAGTTTTTGCTGAACAAATTTTACATTCTGTCCACATTAAAATGACATTAGATGAGGAATTTGATTTTGAATCCGAAACTTCTTCAAGATTTATACTAATCCTTCCCGTGTTGTGAGTGTAAGTAGTAATATGATCAATTCCAGGATGGTCGCATGATGAATCTTGGCAAACTTCATTAGCTTGATCACAAAACCAATTAACCATTTCTCCAAGTGATTTATCAACGTGATCATTGTATTTGTTATAGTATTCTAAAGTAATTATTCTATGATTATGACAAGGTGATATTGAAGTCGGTGACCAAAATCTTGAATAAGAACATGATAATGACTGATGTTTGAATATACCATTTAATGAATTATCATTTGTCATCAAATATGTAAGTCCTGAACGAAAATCCAGAGAAAGTTGATTTGACTTAGAAATAGCTGCATAAGTTCGGTATTTTCCAGTAGGATTAACACTTCCATTTGAGAATTCATTAGCTAAATCCAAGACATCCTTTGCCATATAAGATTTGAACGTTCCATCCAAATTTGTATGAAGACGAATTTCTTTTTCTTCCTCTCTTAAACGCAATAAAAGATGCGGAGGAGGAAATTTCACACCCGGAGATATTGACAGTATAGTCTTTTCCATTTGACGAATTGTACTTCCAAATTTGTTTGTATTATTCAAATTTATCACATCATCGTCATCATCCGTATTTGTTGTATTTATTGAAGTTGATGAAATTGTTGATGATTTTGAAATTGAACTTCTTTTTGTCGATAATCTTCTCATCAATGAATTAGGCTTATCAAGTTTATCAGGTTTATCATGCTTATCGTGCTTTTCATTCTTATTATGTTTATCATGCTTTTCATGTTTTTCATGCTTTTCATGCTTTTCATGCTTTTCATTTTTTTCATTTTTTTCATTTAAGGATTTCATCATTTGCTCCTTAATACTTGATACGTTTTTATGTTTCATCAACCACCCAAGCCACGAAGATTTTGAAGTACGCCTAGAATTTCTTAGCGCATTTTGAACGTCTTCAGCATCATGATTATCTTTTGAAACAACTCTCAAAACAGAGTAATCCCTGAATAAACAAACCTCGAGTCTTAAATTACAAACGACATAAACCATTAATTCTAATATTTCGTCTATTCTATGGCCATATTTTTTAGAACCTTTTAATATTATGGTTCCACCTATCCAATGTTTCATTTCATCATTTGTAAGTTCTGATCCTAATTATTATTATTTTTTTTTAAAAAAAAAACTATGACATTAGCATTCAGTGAGTAATAAATATTATAAAAAATAATTAAAACGATTACCTTCATTATCTTCATGTTTAAATAAATCTTCACCATCAAAATAATTATAAACGAAATGAGAATCTGAAATTCTCCCACCTTCTTCTTTTTTTAATTTTATAACAAATTTTGGAACATTTTTTAATTTTTCTTGATTATCTACTACATTGATATCATCATCTTTATCTTTATCATCTTTTTTATCTTTTTCATCTTTCTTATCTTTTTTTTTATCACTTTTATCATCAATTTTTTCATTATTTTTCTTTTGTGAAGAAATAATTTCATTTTTTGTCATTTCATATTGATATAAAACTTCAATAGCTTTAGGAACAGTATCAGAAACATCGAATATAATTCCCAAAATAATTGATTCCCAAGGATCAGGATTAACAGAACAATTATATAAACTTTGTTGTAATATTTTACGTATATGACCTATTGAAATACTATCTAATTGTAAATCGCTTTTACCTGAATTACCTATTGGTAAAGCAGGTAATGGTTTATATGAAGGATTAATTTGTCTTGTTGTTGCCATTTTTTTTTTTTTAAAAAAATTATATTATTTTATTAATGATAAAATTACAAGAAAAAAAAATTTTTTTTTCTTATGGGAATTTTTTTCAGAACTAAACGAAAAAAAGGAAGAAAAAAAAATTTGGAATAATAAGTAAATGGTACAATGATAGTTTTTAAATAGTTATACAAAACATAATTGAATAATGAAAATTTGAAAATTTGTAAATGAAACTTGAATAAAAACAAGTAATTATGGAAATTAAAAAAAAACCCAAAAAAAAAAATAATAAAAAAATTCAAATTTATATTTTTTTTTTTGAAAATAATGCACTATGTAGGTCAAAAAGAGTTGAAGATCGTACTTAAATTAACAAAAACTGTTATAAATGGACATTGTATATGACGATAGCATTACATTTAAATTAGTCAATTGGTCCCATGATGTTTGTAAAAATCAGCGAGTATGGTAACACATAATAAACCATTTCAGGGTCGTAAACATAAATACTGTACGATGATGGAACTTGTCGTTATTGTATTACTACATATGAATTTATTGAAACAATTTATTAGAATTTATTAGGATATTCATAGTTGTTTTTTAACGTTACATTAGTTATGTATAATGGCGCAGCATTTGTATACACACGTGAAAATCAAGAGAAAAAAAATATATTTATACTACGGGAGTTAATTAAATATTTCGTCACATGTTGGAATCAATTTTTGATCTTTTACATTTATTATTTCCTTGTTGTATATGTTCAACAGGTCGTTTCTTTCCATGTTGTTTCAAACTAGAAAAATGCAAAGAGTAAGTACAAAGGTAATATGAATAAGATGCATATTCATTTTGTAAAACAAACGATTACTTACTATAATCCGCAAGCATTACAGAGTAATCTACCATGATCATCTCTTCTCCATGCTGGAGATTTAGTGGTATTACAATTTACACAAGCATTTCTTGCCGATATATTTGGATTAGTTAAAATTTCAAAAATTTTCGGATGATAATTGGTTGCAGCAGCAATTTTATCTTCGAGTTCCCATTGTTTTATAAGTCTTTTTAAATAAAGGTATTTTACGCGTCATGATTATATTTAAGAAAAATATTATATAGAGGCAGATTTCTATTACAGGAATAAGTAACTTACGAAACTGCTTTATCAATAGGTATTAAACCTGCGATAACAAAATCTACCACTGTTAGATCATACATCCATTCTTCGTATACAATTTCTTCTTGTTCGTCATTAATTTGAGACATATTTATAATTTGCGACATATTTATTTAAAGTTGTAAAAAAAATTTGAAAGTAAAATTTACTAAACTAAATGGTATTTATAAATGAGATTTTTATAAGAGAAATATTTGCGCGATATTTTAATAATAAAATTTGGTAATTAGCATTGAAATCTCCCTTAATCTTACAAGAAAAAAAGATGCCCAAACCAAATAAGGATAAATTATATAGGGGCTTTCTTATAGAAAAAAAAAATTAATTATTAGGCTTTGATCGAAACCCTGTTGCAGAAAGAGAAATACATAATTGAATTTGTTATTTGTTTGGTTTTATTATTAGAAAAATTTGATTTATTATTAGAAAATCTTTATAGAGATAACTACTTATTGTTAATTGTTTCTTTATCGCTTCTTATTCGTTAATTTTTTCAAAGTGATTAGGGATTGTTTATCGTAATATCATGTGATATGAGATCATCCCTTATTCAGAGTAACTTCTTTTGTTAAAATGACAATTTGGGGTTTAAAAAGTAAAATGCCTATAATAATAATAATATATATAGTATATCATTTTACCATTTTCAATTGTATTCAAACGCTTGATGAGACGTTGAAGAAAGAATCTTATTGGACCATAAAAAAAATTCTTTGAAGCACTATTTAGGTATTTTCTAAAGAGCATCTTTTAGCCAAGAAGAAATATTAGCTATAAATAAAAATTAATATATAATAAGTTAAAACTTTTTAATTTTCAGAATATTAACCTTATTTATTTTAACATTTAATACTTATTACTATTATTTTTTTTAATCCTTCTTTTTTACTCCTGGTCTGCACTGTAAATCTTTATTATTATATGTAATAAGAAACATTCCTTAAAATGAGCCAACTTTTTTTCTCATATATTTTTTATGCTTAAATTATAATAAAACAAATAGTCGTACATGTGGCCAACAGGCTGGTAAGGCAGGCTTCGTTGAACTGACAGAGTCACAGAGTGAAGTGAATATAACGTAATAACTCGTGTATTATTATAATTTTGTACACAAAATAAAGAATTTGAAATTCGGTACTTTTCTAATTATAACAATAGAAAGAAAATGTGTGTACTGTGTAAATGAGTACGAAGTATTCCGTAATCGCGTTAGTCCGAGCAAATAATTACATCAACATACTTTTTTTATTCAACAATTTATCTAAAAAAATTGAATTTCCGGCCGATGACAACCCAAAAATAGAATTAATCACTGTGATAATAACATATGTAATATGCAGTGTTTCTGCATAATTTATTATAGATCTGTTTGATGTACAGATTTATATGCCTATTACGATCAAATTCGAAACTCTTCTGCATTTTATATTGTTTGTCATATCTGTTAAGTCAAACCGGTCCAATTCTCTTTCATTCTGAACTTTTTAATAAAACAAAAAAAAAAAAAATTTTCCCAACCTTACGCTGTGCGTTTTCCTTAGATATCCGATAAACCTTTACTTATCGAACAATAATATTCAAAGCTTGCATACATAACTTCTAAAAAAGGAAAAATTACAGTAATTCATCCAATATTCTTTCTTTTTAAATAATTTTTTTTTTTATTTATTTCTCTTCAATTTAACAACGAAATGCTTGTAGTAAAATAATATTAACTATTTTATTTATTTATTTTCTTTTTTTTTAAAAAAATTTAGTTTTAGAAAAAGTAGATAATTAGTTTTTAATTATTATTATTTTTTGGATTTTGTGAGGGAAATTTTTTTTTTTTGAAATCTACGAAAAAAAAAAAGAAAAATGACTTTGGAAACTGTATATGCAATTCATTCATTTGAAGCTGAAAATGATGATGAAATACCTTTCCAAGTAGGAGAACCTATTATAATATTAGAAAAAGATGATTTATATGGGGAT
This sequence comes from Rhizophagus irregularis, assembly GCF_026210795.1. NCBI lineage: Eukaryota > Fungi > Glomeromycota > Glomeromycetes > Glomerales > Glomeraceae > Rhizophagus > Rhizophagus irregularis. The sequence continues at coordinate 547,885 of NC_089444.1, read as the reverse complement.
AGTTGGTGGAAGGTGAGAAAAAAATTATTTTCTTTGTTGATTTATTATCACGTGACTTTTTATTAAAATTAATTTTGTTTATTATGATTTCTTAATTTATTTTACCCGTCTTTTTATGATAAAAAAATAATATATTAATTTATTTTACATTTTACTTTATAATAGGGAAAAAATATTCATGGACAAATTGGTCTTTTCCCTATGACTTATATATCATATGAAAGACCCACTCCAATAAGTCCTGTAAATTTATCTTCATTTTCAAATAATGATAGTTCTAAAGATTTACCTGCTACTCCAACATCTGCTTTGAATATGCATGAATCAGATTTGGATTTACCTTTACCACCTTTTAGGATGCCAAGTCCATCTATTGACGAAACGATAGATGATATACAAGATAAATTACAAAGGATGGCGATGAAAACTGAAGAAGAACAAATATATCAAGATCAATTAGTTCAACAAAATCATATTTGGTCACCAAAGAATGGACGTTCTAATAGTAAATTATTTATGGTTTCCTCTTCAGGATCTAGTTCTACAAGTAGTCGTATGTCTTCTACAGGAAAACAACAAAGTTCTCCTCATTCACAATTTGAATCGGTTGATATTACAAAGAAGGTTGAAACTCCTTCCCCTTCAACTGCCGTTAATGGAAGACAACCGGGTGGGTATCCGCATCCAGTATCTTGGAATGTAGAACAAGTTTGTATGTGGTTATCGAAAAAGGGTTTTGAAGCAGAAATACATCATTTTGCTGGTAAGTAAAAATCATTTACTTTTTTTTTTCTTGTTTTATTAAAACTTAATAAATTATTGATTTTTTTTTAAAAAAAAAAAATTATAGAGAATGATATTACGGGTGATATACTTATCAATTTAAGTATATCAACATTATTAAAAGAGTTGAATATAAGTTCGTTTGGTAAACGTGTTCACATAATGAACGCTATTAATGAACTTAAACGTCAATTTTCTCTTGGTAGTGAAAATGATGACGTATCAGATTTGGAAGAATATCATAATACACAACCCTCATCATTCTATCAACAGAATAATATATATTCTCACCAATCTATGGATTCGACTGTAAATTTACATCATCATTATGGTGTCCCATCAAATCTTTCATTATCGCAGTTACCACAGGTTAATGAATCATTTGGTTTTCCTGATTCTCCAAGGGCTTCTACTACCAATTTGACAAAAAATTATCCACCTACATATTATACTCATTCTCAGCGAGTCGATGATGCAGAAGGCGCAAACATTGAGGTATGAAAATTATAGTATTCTATTTTTATCTAGAATCAATATGTTTTTTCAAAGATAAAGACACTTATTATCTATAATCTTTTATTAAAATCTGTCATCATCTTTTTTTAAAAAAAGACGGTTAACCCGAAATCATCCAATAAGAAGGAAAAATTATTTGCGAAATTAAATATTGGAAAAAGAAACACGAATCCGCCTTTAAAGATCAAAGATAAACCACGAACAAGTTCTACGGGAGGATGGGACTTTAATAAGGTAAGCGTAAGCTTAATATTTTAGCTTTTATAGATTTATTTAGATGATTGTAAATAAATATACACTTTAGGATGAAGAAAAAGTAGAATTAATGAAAAATAAAAGAGTGAAAAATAGATCAGATGGGGATGAAGCTTATTTATCATTAGAGGAACAAGAGAAAAGTCGATCATTAAGTTTTATACAAAATAGAAAAAAAAGGCCTACTATCATGGTAACAATAAATTTAGAAGTAAAATATCCTTTTGTTCTGATCGGAATGTTTCCCTTATTTTATATTTGTAAATAGGATCGAAGTAGCTTGGTCGGAAGTCAATTAGGCCTTCCTAAACGGTCCTTAGAGTAAGTACTAGATTCATATTCATAATGATTTATGTTATTAATAAAAATTTTTTAATTTTTTGAATTTAAATTTTATTTTTTTATTTTTATTTTTTTTTTAGTATGGAAAAATTTCAAAACTCAAAACCTAATCCTTCTCCTTTATCTGGTTCTAGAAATACTAATTATTTTTTTGAGAATATTGATAATAATGGGTATTTGAATGAAGAAACGTTTAAATCAATCGGAACACCAGATTATAGTGGATGGTTGAAAAAACAGGGAGATAAATATAAGACATGGAAGTCACGCTATTGTATATTAAAAGGGGTTAATCTTTATTATTTTAAAAATGACAAGGTAAATTTGATATTATATGTATGTATAACTGTTATTGAATATTTTTTTGATTTTATTTTTCCTTTTTTTTTATTTAGGAGATTGAATCATCACACGTGAAAGGTTATATTAATTTAACTGGATATCGTATAATTCCAGACGAAAATTTATTACACGGAAAATATGGATTCAAGTTAGTTCACGATGTAGAAAAATCACATAATTTTGCACATGAAGAAGTAGATAAACTGAAAGGTTGGATGAAGGCTATGATGAAAGCCACAATAGAAAGGGACAGTAAAGGTATTTAATGGAAGATATTAATTCGTTTATCTTAATTTTATAAATTTATATTAAATTCTTATAAATTAATTTTATTTATAGCCCCAGTTATTAGTTCAAGTAATATAGCAACAGTCCCACTTTCAGAGGCACGTAAATTGACACCACGTCCACCAGATCCAAGAAGACCTTCTGTTAGCTCTGCTGCAATAAATAAAGTTACATCACCTATACTTCGACCAATTTCTCCATTGTCACAAAGAACGGGATCTCCAATACCAACAAGACCTTTATCACCTGCATTTCAAACAATTCATAATTCAACATCACCATTAATGAGACCATTCAGTAATAATAGGTCAACAATGGGATTCATTTAAAATAATTCGTTTCTTTTCAATAAAAATTAGTAACAGCCATGATTTCTCACGCATCATATATTTATACACACCTTTATAACACATTTAATGTTTATAAAATATGGTTATTATTATGGGATTAAGTGTTTTTTTTTTATTTTATAGATATATATTTTAAAGTGAACTCAAGGACTATTAAGTAATATACTATATATTTATTTTTTAACAAAAGTATTAATGAACTTTGATAATATAACAAATAGTGTTAACAGGAATAATATTTTAGAAGGTCTAATTTTTTTTTAGTTATTAAGTGGTAATTTGGATTTATATATTTGTAATTGTAGTAATTTAGTTGAAGAAAAAAGAGAAAAACACAGGACAATGAACATATCCGATATCTGAAAAAAAAAATAAGAAAAACAAAATATTCATAAAAAAATTTAGAGCATTAATAGTACGCGTAGAAGTAGAATTTATATAACTTTTCAACCGAAATTTTTAATTTTTATGCAAGAATTAATTGTATTAATTACGCAGTTAGATTAGTTATTTGTATTTGACGATGAATTTAGTGAATTATATATATATGAGAATGAATATATATATATATATTTTTTTTTTATTAAATATAAATGAATTTTTTAATATTGTAATATTAATGTTTTACGCACCCTGCATAAAATGCATTATTATGCTTAGTAGAAGAGTTTAGAGTTAGTACAATGTATCACGTCGGCTTATTCTGGGAACAATGTTTTTCTCGTAAAAAATTGCTATTCGTCGCATTTTGCGGGGGGTGCGTATAACCCTGATTAATGATAGAAAAAAATGAGAAATATATCGAATTATATTATACTATCGATATATATATATATATAACAGATAAAGATTCCTTTAAGAATACAAAAACTTTGATAATAATCTGTTTTGAAAGAGTAAAGATCGATAAAGTATAACAAAATTTGTAATTTAATCATGCAATCATCACGACCGTGACGTTTTTTAAGATGCATATGCATTGTACATAGTCAGTAACTTCTATAATTGTTAAGATCATCTTTTGCTAAAATTATTCAATTTTTCTGTATAACAAAATCATTAATGAAAATAATAATTATTATTCTTTTTCTATTTATTCTTATATACCTTTCATTCGATAAAACCTAAAAAATTATGTAAAGAAATTTTATAACGTATCATGGACGTCTCGACATGCATTTATTTTTTCTGTATATTAATGAAGCGAGTCATATTTACCACTGGAAAAAATCAAGGCTGACCAAATATCACTGTAAAACATTTTATCTGTGATTTCTGTAAAAACTCCGTGAATATGATACATTTACGGAAATAACATGGAATGAAAAAACACGGAATATTAAAACATGAAATAAATTTTTCATAGGGTACAACTTGCTTCTATAGATACAATCCCTTTACCAGAGGATCGAGATGCCTTTGATTCTCTCTCACATACATCTATCTATCAGAAATCTAGTGGATGACAAGTTTATTATTTTGAATTTTAGCACTTTTTTATAACATATTTTAATTTTCTTATAGTTTGAGCGTTTAAATGTCAAAGTTATTGAGTTCTAAATTCCAGATTTTTTTAACCTATCGCACGGCCCTAAACCGATCAATAATCATCGTACAAATTATTTGAAATTCAATATCGTACCGCACTTTTGAGAATACCCCTTCATGTAAAGTCGTCAATATGTCAAGTATGTAGTAAGTAGATCTAAAAATTTGCATATTTTTAATAGTTATTATAAATCAAAAATAAAATTTCATATTAAATCCTTCTAGAATTAATGGTGTACCCGGGTTATGCGGTATGGTAGTCTATGCTAGCCGTAAGATAATTAGGATATTGCATCCACTTGGATAAGCGATCAATTAAGTCAACACATATAGAGGTTAATAATAAAACATGGTTTTCCTAGAGCACTGAATATATGTAATAACTTACAATGGTGGCAATTGTTCAGTTCGATTTGATAACGGTGGTTGATTTGTTGATGATGGTGGTTGTTCGGTTTGACTTGAATTTGATATTAAACGGGCAGAGAATTTTCATAATGGATAGGGTTAATAATAAAACATGGTTTTCCTAGAGCACCAAATACATGTAATAACTTACGGTAATGGTGGTGATTGTTCAGTTCGATTTGATAACGGTGGTTGATTTGTTGATGATGGTGGTTGTTCGGTTTGACTTGAATTTGATATTAAACGGGCAGAGAATTTTCATAATGGATAGGGTTAATAATAAAACATGGTTTTCCTAGAGCACCAAATACATGTAATAACTTACGGTAATGGTGGCGGTTGTTCAGTTCGATTTGATAACGGTGGTTGATTTGTTGATGATGGTGGTTGTTCGGTTTGACTTGATGAATTATTAACTAAATTAAAAAATAAAAAAAGTTAAAAAGAAAAAAAAATTAGCGCGACAACTTGTAAACGAGCGATAAACAACTCGTGAAGAAAATAGAAGATAAAAGGAAACGAGTGTAACAAACTCGTAAATGATAAACAACTTGAAGAGTGACGAGCGAAGAAGAAAATTAGAGATGAAAAAAAAGAGGGATGTAGGTTTACCTCGATTCATTCTCCGAGATTCTTGTCTCATTTTTCTACTATTCTTACTATGTCTATTGTTTTTTCTAATCTTAGGCATTTTTTTTTTTGAGAATTTTTGAGAATAACGATAATGACAACGTTTTTACTTTTTAGATAAAGAAGACCTAAAAGAGAAGACGAAAAACAAGAAAAAAAAGAAGATAAAAGATATACAGTCAACTCTCGATATACCGAAGTCGCCGTTCAAGACTAAAACTTCGGTATATAGTGATCTTCGGTATATCAAATTTTTTTATATACCGAAGTTTATATAATTTTTTTAGAAAACTTCGTTATATTAAGATTAAAATCATGTGACTTTATTATACTATGAAAATCGTTACATATTTTACGTTTAACAAATTTTACAAATTACTTGTTGCTAATCCAATTATCTAACGTTCATATCTTTTAAAGCAGCTAAAGCAGCTAAATATTTAACTTCAAAGTAACGTTAATACTGAAAAATAAAAATGAGAGAATAAAGTTGCGAAAGTTACGCAAATTAAACATCATTTGATCATATGATTTTGATCTTCGGTATAACGAACTTTTTTTTATTATATACTATTATAAACGGTAAAAATGAATACTTCGGTATAATGTTATATAAAATTTTATAGTAAAATCGGTATATCAAAAGATTTTAATTATTAATGAAAATGGTTATACAAAAATCTTCGGTATATGGTGATCTTCGGTATATCGTGGCTTCGGTATATCGAGAGTATACTGTATTTATTTGTCCGAAGCGTAGCTGAGGAATGTCTGTCCGCACGCGTGATTAACCAATAAGATGTATGTATTGAATTATTATCACGTGATCAGATTTTTTCGGTGACTCACGTGATTAATATTATAAATTAAGCTTTACAAATAAAATTGTTCTTGAAATATAAGTATAATATCTATTGTATAACAAATAACAAAATAAATAATTGTTCTTTTGTCGCTTAAATTTAGTGTAAAGTTTATATTTGTAACTGTTGTATTCGTGTATTTACTAATTTGACAAATGGATCCGTCCCCTTCGTGATACCCTCCGAAAACGTAAAAACAGAGAAAATGAAACACCTGATCAATGGCAACAATTCTCTCCCTTCTTCCTTTTACTCCTTCCTTTTACCTATCTATTTTCTCTCCTTATTTTACCCTGTCTCTCTTCACGTCTGGAACATGATAGAATGTCTAAACGTATTAAAAGAGCGAGTGAAAATGCTCAACAACGTGAGAAGCGACTAAGTATTTATCGTGTACGAAAACAAAATAGACGCCTTATTGATCGCAATAATCGCTAGGATGCTGCTCGTTCGCAAGTCGTCGGCGACCATTGTCTTCCCGAATCTGACCGAAAACTCTTACACAATTTTCGTTCAAAGATTGATAAGTTGTCTAATAATCTCTGTCCCGTATGCAATGAATGTTTCCCTTCCATCGAGATTGTGCAAGGTGAATGTCACCACTGTCACATGGAGGAATGAAGTCAAAAAAGTTCTCTGCAAAAAAAATAACATGGATCCCGGTAAAGTGCCTTAAGAATTACGAGGCCTTATCCAAATAGAAGAGATGTCGCTCAAATTTTTATGATCATCTCCGTTTACTGTCTTCGTGGTAGTTAATACGCATATCGTAGTAATGTGATAAATTTCCTCCAGGATGTACAGGAATTTGCTACACATCTACCTCACTGTCCTTCGTCACTTGATGCTCTTGTTGTGCGTCGTTGCTCTTCTGATGTTAGACATTTAAAGATTTCAACGTACGTCGTTTCGTGGTATCTTGTGCTCTTTACTGGTTGAAAAACAACAATCGTTATTATCCGAATATTGACATTGATGAAGAAATTTTGGGATCATTGCCTGAAAATGGACCGCTCGATGATCAGATTCCCCGACTTGAAGATATAGGTGATGAAATGTGTGGTGAAATGCGTGGTGAAATGCGTGGTGAAATTGATGGTGAAATTGATGAGGTCAATGACTGACTCCGTACTTAGTAATTTTGTACCTGTTCCCATTCCTATTCCTAACGAAGAGAGAGCTGTTGCCGATACTCTTGTTCGATTGCAATCAGATACAGATCCTGTCATGTGGCCGCGTATAGATGGTGTTCCTGTAAATGAATTTCAAACACCTGGCTACATTGCTCGTGACTTTCCAACTTTATATCCTACTGGTGCTGCTGATCTTCGCTCTGAACGTATAAGAGATGTAAAGCTGGCTGAGTATTTTTTACACTTGCTCAAGTATAAAGATGGCCGATTTGCGCATCATGCTCGCTGGCGTCACTTTGCTTTGAACTCGCAAATGCGGTGGAGAGCACTACAAGAAGGTAGAGTGTACATTAAGGCCGTTCCAACTTGATTATTTGTTTAACGTCCACCCCTCTATTTTTTTAAAAATTTGAGATCTAATAAACACATATTATTAAATACCCCCTCTATTTTTGAAAAAATTTAAAAGCTAATAAACATATAATGATAAATAATCCCTTCTGAAATTTTCAAATTTTCCTATGTTTATTTATTTAGTTTGTTTAACTTAAGCCCCCCTCCCCCCTTAATTTTTTCAAAAGGCCTGGACGTTAAACAAACAATTAAGTTGCAACAGCCTAAACAAAATTTGAATGTCCAGCAGTGTATCGTTGAAGATTTACAGAAAATGCTTGAACATGATAGTCATATGGCAGACCGTATCGTACATCTCGTCAGTTTTGGTTCAGACGTCAATTTGAATTGTCGGACATGATTAAGCAGTTAAGGGATGCTATTTTTTACTTTAGCGCCGCCGATTTTCATTGGCCTGATCTACACGCCTTGATGCCGCATGGTCACTCTCTGGACATGGATATGTTAACTGTACAGGATACGAACAAATATAAGCAGAAAGACTTAATCGACAATCCTCATATTGCTGCTTGGTATTTTGAGAAACGCTTTAAATTATTATTTGAAAAAGTGTTGGTCCCAAAATGGAACCTCAAGGATTGGTAGTTCCGTTTCGAGTGGCAGCATCGCGGAAGCACTCTACACGGTATTGCTAAAAGAAAAGACGCTCCTGTTATTGATTGGAGTAAAATGAAAGAAGATGAAGAATTGATGAATAATGTAATACAATACCTGGATTCGTTGGTCATTACGATTAATCCTGGTCTTAACGTGCCATTCCCGAACGCCATCCAAGTTCCGAAGAGCTGCAGTACTTACAGGATTATGTCGAATTATTTCAGTATACTGAATTAAAGAAAAGTGATATTTTAAACAATAAAAACATTGCTTATTAATTACTTAATTATTTGTACATCCCTTATTAATTAGTATTGGTTAAAAGTAAATATTTGAACAAACGATCTCAAAAAATTTATTTTATTTAATTTTTAATCATTACGTAGAATTAATTACCTTGCGGTAAAAACTTTACTAATATTTGTAAAGCTAACTAGTAAAAGAAATTGTTGTAATTCTTACTAAATTATTTTATATTAAATGATCAAGAACTTTGCAACTAAAGGAAACGATATGGAATTATTTCATTTTTTATCTACTAGTCTTCCTATTAAAAATTTCTTCAAAATAGAATAATTATAAAATAATATACTGTAATTAACGTAGATACCAAGTCTATTAAGTAATTAAATTCTCGTAAATATTTTAAACAATTTATATATTTCTATTACAGAAATCGATTTGAGGGAACAATTTAATTTTGGTTGATTCAAGATATTTTCAAGTTTCACTAAGGTATCGCTGATTTCATTTAATCTATATTTAAATAAAAAAATGCCTCTTCCGTGAAAATATCAGACAATTTAAATCCAAGATCAGTAACGATAGCAAGTACACTAGGGCAGGTGTTATTGGAGAGAATAATATTAAAAAAGCAACTTGCATATTAACATCGTTACAAATTCATGATAGCCGATTTCTTTCTACATAAGTACTAAATCCGGATGAATAAATATTGCTCTGGCTACAACGTTTAATTGACGACTGTTTTCGTATCCATCTTTTGGCGAATACTCTTCATATGCTCTTGCTTGCATTAATTGAAAATGTACTGTATCTTCATAAGTAGGTTTTGGACGAGGAGAAACCATTTTATAGATAATTAAATCTTTTATATTTTGAAATAATTTTTGAGGAGCGAAATTAATAACGAGAGGGCCTGCGGATAAGAAGTGAAATAATTCCATGTCGTTTCCTTTAGTTGCAAGTTCTTGATCATTTAATATACTATAACCTTCAGTAATTAGCTTAGTAAAAATTGGTAAAGGTAGATTACTAGCCCATGGTGATTGTAATTTTTTTTGAAAAGCTCGAATTCTATCGAAGTCAACTTATTCACGTTATGTTCTATTTTAAGTTCGATATTTTCCTATCATAGTTTCCGAAGTGCATCAATAGGCGTTGAACGAAATAACGAGATAAAATGCTTTTCTTGGGAGTAATGCTTGAATTACTTTTGGCGTTATGAAGCTATTTCCGAGTCTCACCGCATGGAAAAGTGCGTGTGCACGGCCGTATTCATTGATAAGCCACTCAGCACGTGAGTGTGTTTTGATATAGTATATTGGTAAAGGAGTGTGCACAAACTTAAGAACACTGTACCCTAAAAAAAGTGATATCATCTCTTGTGTAAGGTATAGGGATGGCAACGGTCGGTCATGGTCGGTCATCGGTCGGTCATAACCGGTCAAGAACCTTTGACCGACCGACCGACCGATATCGGTCACGGTCATGACCGGTCATAACCGGTTAATGACCGTGACCGTTGCCATCCCTAGTAAGGTATAAAAACTATGCAGCCACTCTACGAGCTAAATATCGAATTTTTTATTATTATTTGGCTGCGGCATCTACAGACTTAGAAAGATATGCGGCTCGCCTTTTATTATTTAAGAGAAGCTATGCAATAAAAAATTTTTTTCCTTGTGAATTAAATACCATTCTAATTAATTTATAAACAAATTGTGATAAATTGCTTTCATCACATCATCACATTTACACATTAACTCGGGAAAATTTTACTCAGCGAAACTCGTGATTTTACCGGATACTTCGGAGTTTCTTTACCTAATATAGATAATCTGTATCACTCAGATGCATGTGAATTCTTTAAATATTTCGTGCATTAATTTATGGATTGAAATTTCGATCGTACAAATTTTTAAATAAATGAATATTTCTAGTTCTTAAATTATCATATTTGTCACGTAAAAGCCTTACTTATAGTTGTTATAGTCGAAATTTAACGATAAATTGGATATTCAATATAATTATTGGATATTTTCGATTTTTACTACGACAGGATCATCGCTATAGGTTGTGGTTTCTTCAACAGGATCTTTTTTGTCAACAAGATCACACTCATCAACAATTTCCTTGTTTTCCTTGTCTTCCTTCCTTTGTTGTAGATCTCGATTAATCTCTTCCATTTAGCTTTATCTTCTTCTGACAAGAGTTTCCATGAATCAGAAGCCATTTTGCTTAATTCAGTCATTTTTAATTTTTTCTGTGCCTTTTCCCTCATATCATTACGAAATAAAAAGAAAGGGTTTGATTCTCGTTTTCTTTTTTTCAATACTTTTAATGTTTCCGACTGAAAAGAATACTGAAATACGCGTAATTCCGCCATATTTGTGATTTTTCAAAAATAATTAAATAAGGTTCGATTGTAGGAAAATGAATTATGAGAAATATAATATATAATAGAAAATGAAAAGTCGAGATCTTTATATATATATACAAGCAGTCCTCGCGAAAATTTCAAGAGTATCAAAAAAACAACAAGGTCAAAATAATCATTTATCACCATGCGACTTTATTTTTTTTTACCAAAATCTGATATATTAAAATTTTAATTGGTAATGTTTATCAGATGTCCAAACCTTTTTCATTTTCCAAAATTATGATAAAATTACAATTTAACGCCAATTTTTGAATATTTATTTACATTTGGGCTGTAGTTTTGTAGACTATGGAGAATATTGGAGCTTCTTTTTAGCCTAATTAATTCCCATTTAACAAGATTTTTGAACGCATATTATATGCGCTATTGAAGTTTATGTTGATTAAAATTTCAGCGTTAAAGCTTTCATAATTTACAAAGTAAGTAACCATTGATGGGAAATTTTATCCGACACCGCGGGAGAATTCTTTTTACTTATTGAAATTTCCAAAACAACGCAACTATAACTTTTTTTTTATTTACTTAATAATTCAGAACAATGAAAGTATTTGATTAGTATTGTTTTTCTCGCCGGATGGACCTATTATGCAAAGTCGGCGTATACGGCTTTAAGCATTCATTTTGTCCTTCAATTTAAAGGGAGATACGAAAAAAGGAAGTCATTAAGCTAATTAAGACATTTTAATGAAAGTTACGAAGCCTTTATCAGAATTTAATAAGCATTACTCAGAGATTTTGCGTAAATAAAGATTTCTAACTTTATTTGGATTAGTTAAGTTGTATAGTGATTAAACAAATGCGTTGAAATGTTTAAATGACAAAATGACTGACTATAAAAAGATTTTACTATTTTGAAGTCACACAGATATATTTTAACAAACACTAGGGCAAACTTTGATTCTATTTTGATTTCGTATTATTTATTTTATTGTACTTTTCTGAATAATCTTTTTATTTCTGTTGGTTGAATGAGGATCTGTGTCGTACTATTTATTTTATCGTACTTTTCTGAATAATCTCTTTATTTCTGTTGGTTGAATGAAAGATCTTTGTCATTTTGCCGTTTTAAGTATAACTATTCGGCATTGATCAGATCATTTTATACCATTATTTGAACAATCGTTATGATTTTTGTGTAATATCTTACAAACCCATTTGTCCACTAATATCAAAAGAAATCTTTTATGAAACAATAATTCCTTTTCTTTATTTCTATAATTGTACAGTTCTATCAAACTGACATATTCAATAAAATAAAAGAATAAGAAAAAAGAATAAGAATAAAAAAAAATTAAAAGAAATACCAAACTGGTATGTATATTCAAATAATCAAAGAAATTTAGTTGGTAATTCAAGTCTGCTGTTATAGCAACAACCGACCAATAATATGCAAATGTATCAAAAAGGAAATTTTCAAATGAATGAAAGAGTATTCTGAAACGCCAAAAAAACTGCTATTTTAGATGTGAATGTTGTCCTGAATTCAGGATACGAGAATTTTTTTTTCTTTTTAATTTAGTCATTAATTGTCCATCGATGGATTAAATGGACAAATAAATAATATAGACAATATTAGGCGTTAACTTTATAACAAAAAAGGGTGATAATACTATGGATATAATTGTATCATTCGTAACGATTTAATAGGGTGTAAAATTTTACGCCTATTTTTATTTGTTTCACGAAATATTTTAAGATACATACGCAGTAATTACCTACACGAAAACTGGCCTCAGATAAAGTGAAACTCGGACGAGGTATGATAAATTAAAATCTGTCACGTGATCGCTAAATTTTTGTTGGTGCGACTGGACTAGTTTTATTAGTGCATTATTCATAAAAATAGCCCTCAATCCATTTTTTTTTTAATAAAAAATTTGATAGAAATTTCAAATTATTAAGTTTTCTTGAAAATTAAGTACACTGTATTAAACTTCACGTTAAACATTTCGAGCAACTTTTTCGTTAAATTGCATTACGAAACCGTATATAAACTCGCCATTATATATTTAAGTTTTAAATATGAACCCAAATTATTCAAATAACCAATTTTTGGTTCTGATAACAACCTCTCATTACAAATTAATCCTGAGCAAGCGGCAGCTGATTCACGTATGAATATGGATGCGCAGAATACTAGCATCAATTCATCAAACCAATATTACGACAATCCAGGACAAATCTCTGTAAATTCTTCTATCGTACAAGACAATTTTGTGATTAACCAACTCGTTCGTCCTATTAAATTTATTTATCAGCCACCAAATGATATAGATATCTATCATATCAAATGTGAAGAAATCTCAATTCAATTATTAAACGAAATTAGTAGTAACGTATCTAACATTAACTTCAATCAAAATGAATATTTCTTCTTTTATCAACAACAAAATGATAATCGAATTTATCAAGTGGTTTGTGAAATAGTTTCTCCCTCTTTTATTATTAATTTTTTAAATAAACCTATTTATGGAATTGAAATTGAGCAAAATATTGGCGAAGAATTGATCTTCAAATTTGATCAAAAGGAAAATCTCAAATTTTGTTTAATACAATATTTAAATCGTTTTTTATTGAATTAAATTTTAAAATTAAATTATTTATTATGATTACTTTAGCCAAACATTAAGTTAAGTTTATTACCTTATCGAATCGTTAATAAGTTTTGATTCCTAAATAAAATATATTATGTTTATTATTTATAGGTTAAGATCATTGAATTCATTACGAATTATAGAATAGAAATATTAATAGCTACTTTTAAATAATTTAACTCGGTAGTTTATTTAAGTTTTTAAATAATATCAAATTTTGTCTAATAAATCATTTATCTTTTTTGAATTTTTTTTTTGAGATAATAAATAAATAAGCTAAACAACAAAGAATATTTAGACACACGGACATTTTTATAAAAAGAGAGATCAACTTGTATGCATTGAAAAAAAATTATTTACTAGCAGTCACCTGTTGCTTATAATGGTATAATAAACGAATAAAAATGAACTTAATGATTAAATCATTTTAGGGAAAAATCGTAATATGTCATATAAATTCTATGAAAAATTTTGCTACACGTTACAAAATTCAAATTAATTTGTACGGGACAATCTAAACATTCAGAATATGATTATAAGTCTGAGGAGAAAATATCACCTTGATTCTTGAATAATTTCATGAATATTGTAGATGCAATTATATATTTCATTTCTGAAGTTCATACCTCGTATAAACTAATTTAATCTGTGAAGAATTATACAACCTTCATCTATTATACAAATCAGACGAATTATTAGTCATAGTTGATTAATCTGATGATTAAAAAGATTGATCAATATCACAAATCCAAAAAAAAATTATTCTATGTCTGACTGAAATTATTTTCATTTAATACATAAAATATTTTATATATTAATTATCATTTTCTGGATAATTAACAGCCCATGGTATTGCACTCATAAAGGCCACCTCTTCATGAATGAAACAACTTTGATAGAAATTATTACTAAGCAAAAATCAACAATATCTTCCTTTTCTTTAACGATGATTATTAAATATTATAACGATCATTTGGACCTTGAAACATTAAAAAAAATTTTTATGAATTATAAAAATTAAATTTGAAATATGTCATCGTATATGTACATAACATTAACCAAACTCCTGAATCCTGATATTCACATGTAATACTTGTACTAACTGGAACGTCAAAAAAAACACATGCGTATCACCTGATTCGGCTTTTGATTGATTGGTTCTAGATCAGTTGATCAAATTTATATTCATACTAATTATTGAAACATGTTACACATAATTAATCGGCACGAATTGTGCGACAATATCGGAATCATCATTCCGAAAAATGATATAATTTACCCAGTTTTGCATAATAATACTTACTGTACCTCCATTTTTCTCTTTCAATATGTCTTGTTCAAAAATATTTTCAGGAGACTTGCCCGAAGTAACTCATGAAGTTATAAAATATTTACAGAATGATCATTTAACTTTACATTCATGTATTTTAGTTAATAGATTATGGTGTCGTTTAGCGATATCATTATTATGGGAAAATCCTTTTTCAATTCATACTGGAAATTATAATTTTATTGAAATTTACTTACGTAATTTAAATGGTGATTTTAAAAAAAAATTAGATTCATATAAAGTTAATGATAATTCATTAACTTTGAATACATTGTTCAATTATATTAAGTTTTTAAAATATTTAAATACATATGATGTTCTTTTTTCTGTTGAAGAGTGGTTTGACGTTGCTGTCGGTGATCCAAAACCCGGAAATAGATATTTTTTGACAGATTTAAGTTTTAATTCAGTAACTTATTTTAAAGGATTGATTAGTATGTCATTATTTAAAATATTTATTGATAATGAAATAGATTTACATACTCTTGAAATTGAGGATTCAAATACTTATTTTAATACATGTCTTAATAATATTCTTGAATTAATTTTACAAAATAAGAATTTCTTTCATAATATTAGAAATTTGAAACTTTATATTCATAATCATGGAAGTCCAGTAATTGGAAATCGTGGATCACAAATAATTCATTCACATCAAAATCTTAAAAAAATTTTATTAGGTTATCATGGTTTACCCTTATATCAATCATTATTATTGAAAGTTTCTAATTGTTCAAATACTTTAAATACAATCATTTTCTTTTACGTCGATCTTAGAGTTTTAATCAATCTTGATAAAGTACTTGAACAATTAAATGTTTTAGAATCTGTTCATATGATTTATTGTTCCTCTTTAAATAATGGTTTTACTCAACAAATTATTAATTCATCTAAACCATTTAAATTAAAATCTTTATTTATAAATGAAATATCACAAATTGAATCATTACAATTATTATTACAAAAATCTGGTAGTTATTTAGAAAATTTTGGTTTTGGATTTGAATTTAATTATAATTTATCATTAAAACATCAATCTTTAGGATTAATTATAAAATATTGTAAGGGTATAAAATTCCTTAATTTTTATGGATTTGAAAATCAGATTGTTCATTTGGCACTCAACTTAATTGTAAATATCAAACAAAATCTTAATTATTTGGTTATCAATGTATCTGAAGATTCTCAATTAAATAATAATATTGAACGTAGTTCAATTATTTTACAAAATTTAGGACAAGCTTTACCTACAAAATTAGAATATTTATGTTTGATTCTTTTTATTAAAGTAATTGATTTAGAAATTTTCTTAAAAAATTCTCAAAATACTTTTATTAAGAAATTATTAATTAGTAATAATATGCAAGAAAATAATGATGATGATAATATTATTTTACCTTATATAAAAGAATATATTATGAAAGAAAAAAGGGTTGAATATTTGGCTATTAAAGATATTTTCCTTGAAAAAGATCCAAGATATGCTGTTGAATGTGGTGATTTATCTAATTTAAAAGATTTTGTGGAGGAATTTAAATTATATGATATTAAAGTTCAAAATTATTATGATCTATTGTCTATTGTTAGCATTTATTATTTTGTAAAGAATATTGATTAATTACTCAAATTGATTGAACATTTCATCTTTTTAAATAAAGTTTTTTTTTTTCAAAAATAAATAACCATGGATTCATGGCAGATAATTTTAAAATCTTGAAATCGCTAATTTAATGATAAATGTGAACTACTTATTCTAACATCAATTTTTTATAATATTCAATCATGGGATTTGCCAACATAAACTTTGTTTCTACTTAGGACTAATTTTTCACGCTAGTTATTCTCTAAAGTAATGCAAAATTCAATATATAATATGTAAATTAATACCTACATAACAATTAGTAATGACATGCTAAGAACTTTGATAATAAAGTTGATGCAACTCGAATCCCATACAAAATCAAGAATAAAATTAATTTGATTGTTATTTTTCCCCTCAATAATAGAATCTATAAAAAAAAAAATAGATACTCTTTTTTTGGTTGTGATCTACTAGCAGAAAACTTTGTTTACTAACCATTGAAGTTTATAATTTTATAAAGAAAATTATCTAGTACTAATAATTTAAACATTCCTTTATATAAATAAAGTTACTATTATTCTAAAATAAAATAATAAAATATTTATTGAAAATATTAATTATCCATGACGATTTATCAATTTAATAATCCATTCTAATAATTGAGTGATAATAATTTGACATATCAAACGCAAATTAACTTACTAGTCAGAAAGTTAATAATGTCTAATTTCCCATTATAATTTGGGATGTACCCTACCATATAAATTATAAACAATTCGATTTCCAAGGAAAGAAAGATAAACTGTGTAAGGTTTCAAATAACTCTAAGTGTAGAAGTAAATTGATGCAAGTCAATCTTGATCGATTAAAGTTATATGCATCATCATCCAGAATATTGAACTTGATTACAATGATGAATCAATTCAAGCTTCATACGGGCCAATTCTGGACAGAATTTCGGTTGCCATTTAGGAAATAATGTTACTAAACGCCGTTACCAAAAATAAATGATCGACATTCCGTGTGTTTAGTGTTATTTCTGGCCGGTATTATGAGTTTACCAGAATTACGATCAGGCTGCGTATGAAAGGCATTAATTGTGCGACAATATCGGAATCATCACTCCGAAAATTAATATAATTTACCCAGTTTTGCATAATAATAAGAATTTGATACCTCTCTTTTTCTCTTTTCGCTTACAACATGTCTTGTTCAAAAATATTTCCTGGAGACTTTCCTGAATTAACTTGTGAAGTTATAAAATATTTACAGAATGATTATTCAACTTTATATTCATGCGTTTTAGTTAACAGATTATGGTGTCTTTTAGCGATTCCATTATTATGGGAAAATCCAATTTCAATTTCAAATCCTAATGGAAATTATAATTTTAATTTTATTGAAATTTATTTACATAATTTAAATGATGATAAGTTAAATGAATATAAAATCAATGATAATCCATTACCTTTGAATACACTGTTCAATTATCCTAAATTTTTAAAATATTTGAATACATATGATATTTTTGATTCTGTTGATGGGTGGGTTGAAGGTTTTATCCGGACATCAAAACCCGAAAATAGATATTTTTTAAAAGGTCTAAATTTTCATTCAGTAACGGATTTTAAAGAATTGATTATTATGTCATTATTCAAATTATTTATTGAAAATGAAGTAAATTTACATACTCTTGAAATTAAGGTTACAGATCCTTATTTTCATACATGTTTTTATAATATTCTCGGGTTAATTTTACAAAATCCAAATTTTATCCATAATATTAGAAATTTAAAATTTTATGCTATATCTAATAATATTAAAAACATTCTAATTGAAGATCGTATAATTCAAATAATTAATTTACATCAAAATCTAAAAACAATTTTATTAGGTAATGGAAATTTACTTTTCTATCGTCCATTATTATTATCAAAAGATTGCAATTGTTCAAATTCTTTAAATAATATCATATTATGTTCCGTCGATTTTAATAATATGAATAATTTTAAAAAGATATTTGAACAATTAAATGTTTTAGAATCCGTTCACGTCGTTCATTGTTCTTCTTTAAGTGATTTTATTCAACAAATTATTACTTTAACTAAACCATTTAAATTAAAATCTTTATTTATAAATGAGATATTACAAATTGAATCATCAATACAATTATTATTACAAAAATCTGGTGATTATTTAGAAAATTTTGGGTACAGATTTGATCTTGATTATAATCTATCATTAAAAAAACAACAATTATTAGAATTAATTACAAAATATTGTAAGAATATCAAATTCCTTGATTTGTATGGAATTGATAATCTGATTATTTATCCAATAATCAATTTAATTGAAAATGTTAAACAAAATCTTAGTTATCTTTCTATCAGTACATGTAATAATAATCCTTTAACCTGGGAGGATTATTTTTATTCATCATATGGTGATACTGAATGTAGTTCAATCATATTACAAAATTTAGGACAAACTCTTCCTTCTAAATTAGAGTATTTACATTTGAGTCTTCATCACATTAAAACAAGTGATTTTGAAATATTTCTAAAAAATTCTCAAGATACTTTTATTAAGAAATTATTAATTTATCATAGGGAAAGTCAAGATATTTTACCCACTGTAAAAGAATATATTATGAAAAAGGAAAGGGTTAAATATTTAGCTATATATTGGTGAACCTTTCTTTGATGCATCTACTATTATTTATTGTAATGAATTGATTTTATGGGAAGATGAAGTGAAGGAATTTGAGTTGTATAATATTAAAGTGCAAAGCTTTAATAGTTTATTGATTTACTACGTGTATTATTTTATGAGGGAATTTATTTAGTAGCAATTTAAAAATACCGTGCCATTCCGAAATTAAACAACCCCGAAAATAAGCAACCCTGGCCTGCATTATCGCGATTTTGACCAGAATTATGACTACGTTGGCCGGAATTAAGTTCAAAAAATGGTTGTTTAATTTCGGAATGGTACGGTATCAAATAGATTCTTATATATAATGTTGCTTATAAATTTACTTATTCTAAATAAAATACTATTTATTTATTAGTTTGTTAATGAGATTATCATTACTTTTATCAAGTGAATTCTTTATCCTAAAACTTGGCGATACAGTAATTTAAAATGTCATAATTTACAAATTACAATATTATGCTTATTAATCATGTGTCTAGTTTCTCATACTATATTTGTGATTTACCACATAAATATTTTGATCCTCAGTCTGTTAAAATTCTCTCTAAGCATACTGGATTTCTATTTTATTTACTGAAAAACCAATAAGTAACAGATCTTAAAAGTCAGATTGAGTTTAAAAGGAGAAGAAAAAATTTTGAAAGAAGATGTAGGCAAGAAAGACAAAAAGAAATCGCCTAAGCATTGTAGTATTCATTAATAATTCCATCAATAAATTATAATCTTAATGATATTGTAATCTACTAATCTGTACGTCCAGCATTACTAATTGATGTAATGATTGCATCCAAATAAGATTTTACTAAAAAGTTGAGAATTTATTAATCATAAGTTTTTAGAAAAGTTAAACTTCCAAGCAAAGTAATTATTCCACTAGCAAGTTTTATTGGTACTACATAATTGTATTGTTTTTAAAACAGTCCCAGTAAATAGTTTTTGTATAAATTTGTACCAAATGGGCTCATCTATATATAATTGGCTCTAGATTGGCTTAAATTTGGATTATTTTTTGCATAACCCTATAAAAAATTTTTCAGAAAATGATCACGTGTCTGAGTTTCTTCGGAGTAAAAACTAGAAAAATGATCATTTATCGGAGTTTTTCCAGAATTTTTTTTTATAGGGTAAATTTGAGCTAATTTCGAGCCAATGAGCCCGT
This sequence comes from Rhizophagus irregularis, assembly GCF_026210795.1. Classification (NCBI taxonomy): domain Eukaryota; kingdom Fungi; phylum Glomeromycota; class Glomeromycetes; order Glomerales; family Glomeraceae; genus Rhizophagus; species Rhizophagus irregularis. The sequence continues at coordinate 527,353 of NC_089444.1, read as the reverse complement.
TTGGTATAAATTTATACAAAAACTATTTACTGTGAGTTAAATTCAACATGATATTGAATTTCTAATTCATTTAATAAAGAGAGTTTAATAAAATATAAGTTGATTAATATTGCCGCCAGTAAAGAGAAACTTGATCTAATTTAAAATTTCTAAAGTCAAAACGTTGTTGTATAAATGATTTTTGAGAAAAATTTAAAGGCTTGATTCAATTATGGGTTGGAATCGATTCTGCCAAAATCGAAGAATCGATTTTAGCCGGCCCGAATTATGTAATTCTATATCACGTGACTTCATATAAACAGTTTAGCCATCGGGTAAAGAAAATTATGAATGGCGTTACACAAAAGTTTTAATTCCGGCCGGAATTATAAACTTGGGCAGAGTTACCGCCGATCACTGATTACATTTATTTTAATGCAAAAAACATATGTAAAAACGAAATAAATGATGTTGAATTTGTGATCATTGGAATTGCTCTGCTATAAATTTAATGGTGAACTATTGATTAGAAATGATTAATCGAAATCGCGATTAATCGATTCTAAAATCGATTCTAATTATGGGAATCAATAATTAATTTTTTCTTTATAACAAAAAAGCTATATTTACAAAAATTTTTCAGATTTATAAATTTATTGGATGTGTTTTTTAAATTTTGACCGAGGTTAGTTTGGTAATCATTACCAGAGATAATGATCATCCTTGTTATTGCGCCTTTACGTGAACACAATTGATTGACATAATTGTGCGACAATATCGGAAGGTTCGGAATCATAATTCCGAATATTATATATAAATTGACACAATAGTAAAAATTTTGTTACACAAATACCTCTCTTTTTCTCTCTTCGCTCGCAATGTCTTGCTCAAAAATATTTTCAGGAGATTTTCCCGAATTAATTTATGAAATTATAAAATATTTTCAGAATGATTATTCAACCTTATATTCATGCATTTTAGTTAACAGATTATGGTGTCGTTTAACGATACCATTATTATGGGAAAATCCATTTTCTATTCCTACTGAAAATTATAATTATAATTTTATTGAAATTTACTCACATAATTCATATAAGTTTAGAACAAAATTAAAAGAATATAGAATTATTAATAATTTATTACCTTCAAATACACTGTTCAATTATCTTAGTTATTTAAAATATTTGAATACATGTAAATTTATTACTTCTATTAAGAAATGGTTTTGTACTGTTATAGGAATTTCAAACCCCAATGAATTAGATATTATAGGATTGATTGATATTTGTGTATCATTATTTAAAATATTTATTGAAAATGAAGTAAATTTACATACTCTTGAAATTGAGGTCTCACATGTTATTGAAGAATCTACACATCTTAATAATATACTTGAATTAATTATACAAAATCCTGATTTTGTTCGCAATATTAGGAATTTAAAGCTTTATGTTGTATATAATATTAATATTAGTCTAATTAAAGATCGTATATCACAAATAATCAACTCACATCAAAATCTAAAAAAAGTTTTCTTAGGTTATAATAATTTACCTATATATCAATCATTATTATTATCAGAAGATTATAATTGTTCAAATTCTTTAAACACTATCATATTATATCGTGTCAATTTTAAAGATTTAATCAATTTAAGAAACATATTTGAACAATTATATGTTTTAGAATCTGTTCATATCGTTTATTGTTCTTCTTTAAATGCTGAATTTATTCAACAAATTATTACCTTACCTAAACCATTTAAATTAAGATCTTTTTTTATAAATGAGATGTCACAAATTGAGTCATTACAAATGTTGTTACAAAAATCGGGTGAATATTTGGAAAATTTTGGGTACGGATTTGAATTTGTATCATTAGAAAAGAAACATTTATTATTAGAATTAATTACAAAATATTGTAAGAATATCAAATTTCTTGATATGTGTGGAAATGATGATCAGATTGTTTATTCAATACTCAATTTAATTGGAAATATTAAACGAAACCTTAATTATCTTTCAATTAGTACATGTGGTTTAATCTGGGATGATTATTATTCATCATCATATGGTAATGCTGAATGTAGCTCAATCATATTACAAAATTTAGGGCAAACCCTTCCATCTGAATTAGAATATTTATATCTGAGTCTTCACCACATTAAAGTGAGCGATTTTGAAATATTTCTAGAAAATTCTCAAGATACTTTTATTAAGAAATTAGTAATTCATTACAAGGAAAGTCAAGATATTTTACCCTCCATAAAAGAATATATTATGAAAAAGAAAAGGGTTAGGTATTTGGCTATTAGTGAGCCTTCCTTTGAGACTTCATTTTATAATTTTAATCTTTATGGTAAGGAATTAATTTCATTAGAAGATGAAGTGAGGGAATTTGAGTTGTATAATATTAAAGTGCAAAGTTACTATAGTTCAGTGATTAACGTATTTAATTTTGTAAAGGAAATTGAATGATTATTTAGTAACAATTTAAAATATCAAATATTAATATTCATTTTACTTATAAATTTACTTATTTTAAATAAATTATTATTAAGTTTATCAAGAAAATTTTATTATTTAATTCATTTGGTGATACAATTATTTGAAATGACATAATTTACGTCTGCCGATCTGATGTAATTTACCACTGTAACGCAAAGTCCTTACCACGTTGAGACGTTAACTATTCCTTTATTTAAATAATAAATTATACTAATGATAAAATAATTACAGCAACTATATTAAAATTTTCAAAAGAATTCTGCTGCGCTCACATTGAATCTATCTCCTATTTATAATAAATTATAAATCTATATAATTTCCTGAGATATCATTTCTACTAATATTCCCAATATATTATTTTATCATTTCTCCTATTTTAGATTTTCCATTTCAACTTTTTTCGTATATTGATATTTTCTAAGCCCCAAATAATTCATAAGCCTCATTTAATAAACATTGAAGTATACTCATGTGACAGGAGTTGATCACTTCTAAAAATAACAAATAAAATTTATACACTTAAACTAAATATAAGACTGCGCCTTATACTTAATAAATTCATTAAATGATTCTGGCATTACACCACCGCCGACGTCGGTCGTTAACCGGAGAATTTTATTGCCGAATATCTTGTGTAATTTTAGTCACAAGATGTAAACATATGTATTAGTTGATTAGTAATAAACTTCACTTTCATACTTTCATACTTGGATTGTCTGCACAGATTAATTTATTACATATGAACTACTTAAACTACTTAGTGTGAGAATTTTTTGATCGGCAATTTAATTAAAGAATGAAAATTCTTTATAAATACGATCTCTAAATTCAATCAAGATATTTTTTTTTTTTCAAATTAAAAAAAAAAGACAACAAATAAATATAAATTTTCTTCTCCCTTTTAAAAAAACTCGTAAAAAAATGACCATTCAACTTACTGGATACTCTATCTCTGCTTATTGTCTTGTGCTACTCCACGTTCTTAAAGAATTAGGATTATCTTATGAATTCACTCAACCAAATAGTTTCGAAGAAATTAAAACTCCAGAGTATTTGGCTACGAAACATCCTTTGTAAGTGAAAAAACCTTTTTTTTCTTTAAAGTATATACGCCACAGAAACATCACGAGTTACTGATTTGAACTTTCCTTTTTTTTTTTTTAAATAGTGGAAAAATTCCTTCTCTCAATGATGATGGATTCCAAATTTACGAAACTCGTGCAATCGCTCGTTATTTGGTAAAAAAATATCAAGGAACCAAATCTTCCACCGTTCTTATTCCTTCCGATGTACAAAAAGCCGCTTTGGTTGAACAATTTATTTCAGTAGAAATCTCTTATTATACTCAACCTTTAGGTAAATTGGTTGGGCAATTAGTATTCGCGAAACGCCGAGGTAATGAACCTGATCTTAAAATTATTAACGAAGCTCGCGAAGAACTCGAAAAAGTTTTAGATGTTTATGAAAAATTATTAGAGGATAAAGATTATTTAACTGGAGAATTCTCTCTAGCCGATCTTCTTCATATTCCTTTAACTAATTATGCTATTAAAGCTGGTGAAAATGATTTATGGAATAAACGTCCTAATGTTTCTAGATGGTGGAAAAACATTAGCGAACGTGAATGTTGGAAAAATATTCTCAATGAATATACATTAGCATAATATACAATGTATTTTTTTTACGTTGTGATAAATAGTATGCTTTTCATTTATGTATAACATACTACTGTAAACAGCAGCATATTTAGTTTATTTCAAATAAATGTCAATTTTTGGCTGATTTTAAAAAATTCCATATCGCGATTTTTATATACTTTATGTTATTATATCGATTAACATTCAATATTATCAAAATTAGCCACGCTTAAAGTTTATAATTATAATTAATAAATAACTATCTAACCGACGAATAATTATTCCTATACGGACAGTTGATATGTAATTTTGATCGTAAGACGTAAATATATGTAGTTTTTTCAACTTGACAATGTGATTAATGCTCACGTTTTAAATGTTCGAGAAACAAGATTTGATGATATTTATAAAAAGTTCTAGATTCATCACATCCGTTATCTGAGTTTAAGATTTTTTGGATCTTTTATAAAAAGATTTAAACATTCGTAATTTACAACCATTTCATAAGCTGCGGGACGTTCGAGAGACACTCAGCACATTCGGTAAAACTCGGTAAAGCTCATAATAAAGTCGGTCCAATGATTCTGAGTTTCTCTCGACGAGGAGAAAAATGGCGGATGTTACGCAACTTATAAATTTACTGTAAACAACTTTCATTCACTTTCAAAAAGTATTAATCGATCGGCTATTCACTTTCATTCACTTTTTTTTTGAATGACTTGCAAGTAATCAACCATTCTTCAATGGAATTTCCCTCGATTTATGAACTAAAAAATATCAGAAAATTGTTTTGCAATTTTCGTATTAACTTGAATTTATTGAAATGGAAACCGGTATTAAGTCCGAAGTTGTACAAGATGGTCATCATCCAGAGATGTATCACCTTTGAGAATTATATAGTCCTTCGTTACACCTCGAGCTAAAAAATTACCCATGATACAGTCTTATTTAATTATTGGAGGTCGTTGTTGAATAATTGGCTGTCATTGTCATGACAACATTCATTCAATATTGACCGTAATATAATATCGAAGTGCCTAATAACAGTTATATCGCAAGTAATCTTACATAATCATGATAAATTAGACTAGACAACTGCCACAATGTTAAACCAAATCTGATTAATGATTTCTATAATTGTTCTATTCACCTGAATGATGTGGGATACCGAGGATTGTTATGAGCTATATCGATGAAGATTTGACATTGGATATTCGTCACTCCCATCCTAATCCAATAAAGTATTATCAAAATTAATCAGTCACATCTAAAAATTTACCTTAATAATTAGTACTATTAGTTACTAGTTATTTTATTTAGATCCGAGTTTGGGACTTTTAGGGACGTCTAGTCGTCTAGCTATTAGTAATAAGTTAAAAAATATTTCGCAATTTATTTAGCTCCTCTCCGATTTATGATTAATATTTTCTAATTGATTTGTTTATGGACTAAAAAGGTATCGGTAAAGGATCTCAGAGGTATTACAATTTATCAAATCTAGATAAAAAAAGAAAGGAGTAGCTATATATATTGATGATAATTATGATTTCTAATCAAAATCCAAAAAATTTAATTAAAAAACAAGAGTTCATGTTTAAAGGGGAGTTAAGACTATAAAATGTAAAATATATGAAATGTGATTTATTTTGAACTTGTTCATACATGACATTCGTTTATAATAAATATCTTTTAATCATAATTGGCAAATTTTTTAGTATCTTACTTTTATCATACCTTCAGAACGGAATTATTATTTTTTGTGCAGCAGTGAAAGGAGATGTTTTAATATGAAAAGTTCTATATAAAATTTTACATACACTATTTTATATAATTTTAAGGACCAAACATGAATTTTTTGTAAATATGTAAAATATGTCTATGTAGATTTTTTAATTAAAATTCAAACATATTTCATATAGTTTTAAATAAAGTATTATTTAATATTATAAATTGTAAATTCAGTTTACTTCAGAAAATGTATTTATACAATAATAATTACTAGCAAGCAAATACGGTATTAATTAACTAAATACTAAGGTAAACATAAAATACTAAAAAAACTTGGATTATCGCCCAATAAATATGTTTTTGTGATAATGTGGTTTAGTAGTTTTATTTGAAGATCAATCTTTTTTTTACTAGACTAGGTAATCAGTTCTTCACCAACAAATTCTTTAATCATTTTTATCAAGATTTTTTGCCTTCTTGGTTTCCTTAAATGTTGAATTAATAAATCCATCAATTCACTTTTTCTTTTATTACCTTGTTATTCCATTTTCGTAAATGTAACAATGTAAAGCTCCGCATGAGCTGGTTCAAGCCGAGCCAACTAAAATTCGAACCAGCTTGTCTCGACTAGAATGGCCGAAGCTGAGTCGAGGCAATCCTTAAGGTAGCTTGGCTCAAGCCGGTTCGAGCTACACGATTTTTAGATTTTTAAATATAGAATTTGCGAAATGATCAGTTGTTCATGATCACCTGCACAAATATCATTTTTGCTTAGTTCAGAGCTCGCGAGTCAGCTGAGCCAGCTCGAACGGACTGCATTGTAGCTCAGCTCGAATGAGCTTAGCTCAATTGATTGCGAGCTATGGCTCGGCTTGGCTCGCTCACGAGTTGGCTCGAGCTATATGAATGATTATCAGCTAATTATCAATGTAAAAATTATATTATCTTTTTTAATTAAATTAAATTTATATAGCAAGAAAACTTTAAACAATAAACATTTTTTTAAACAAAATAAAAATTTGATTATTATATATACAACGTTATAAGAAAAAAAATCATTTACTTTCTAAATAATTATAATAAGAGATTTTGGTGCTTTTTTTTTAAAAAAAAAAATTCTATTTTTTATTTTTTATGATATAATTTTTTTTTTTTTGATAAAAATTTGATCGTATAACACATGATCTATCATTTTTTTTTAGCTATTATTTTATTTATTTATGTATAGGATATCGTAACGATTATTTCCATTTTGGATTACTATTTTTTTTTTAAAAAAAGAGAATTTATATCTTTTTTTGGTTTATATAGGTTGGAATAATAAAAATAATATTAATTTTTTTTGCTCTCAAAAAAGATCGGTGAAGTATGTCAGTATCGAAGTCCGTATCTGATTGTTAGGTTTTTTTTACGAATCGAGGTGTTTAAATATGGTTTGCTTAGCAGATCCCTGTTGACTAATGGGCTGGTTCGGCAAAAATTATATTATTTACTGCAATTTTTTTAATTGACTAAATCTATTTTAGGATTTCATCGTAAATAAATTACGAATTTAGCATTACGATCGTTATTTTGACATAATTGTATTATTATAGACGTTGAAATGCTGAATGCTAAAATAATTTTATGACTGGACTGATCTGTTCAGTTTTTAAACCGAAATATTTTTTTAAGCCCATTTATTTATTTATTTTTCGAAAATTTAATAACTTTTTAATTTAATTTTTTTTTTGTCAAAAAAATTTTTTTTTTAAAACCTTTAAAACCGAAAAAAATAAAGTTTTTCTCACTTTTATTCCTGGATTCAAGTTCGAAACATCCAGATAGATACATCGACTGTGGAAAACCGGTAAGTCATTCTATTTTTTTTTTTTAGAATAAAGAAATTTATTACGGTAATATTATATTAAAAAATATATAAATAGGTTGCTTTAAATTGGGTTCAACAAAAACCTTGTATTACCTCCTATAATTGGTGTCAGCAGAACGACTACTAAAAATTAAACCACTTGAATTTAAGTTTGACTAATTAAAAATATTTTTTTAAAAAAAATGTTCACTGACGTAAGTTCATAACAAAAAAAAAAAAAAAACATTGAAGTTCCAAAAAAATTTGAAGATTTCAGTAATTAATAAATAGATTCTATTTTTATTACATTTAATTTATTTTTAATTTTCTTTTTCTCAATTTTTATATAAATATGATTTATTGATGAGATAAAAAAAAAATGAATATATAAATATAATAACGAATAATGAAATTATTAAAATAAAAGCTTTATAGTTTATACCTTTTTTGCCGAAACAAGGGGATCAACCGAAACAAGGGGTACAGGGTTTTGGAGTTTTCTTATGCTGATCGTGCTTTTCCTGCATAATCGAATTTCTTTTTCTTTTTTTTTTGTGTTTGTTTTTCCGTTTATCATGTTGTTTGGTGTCTGCATTAGATAGGTTTTTATTCTATTCATTATGTGGAATGCACTAGTCACCAGGGCGTTCTTTGTACCTGTGTATTTTGAATTAATAAAGTACAAAAAAAAACCAAATAGAGGTAAACATGCATAATACAATTAATGCATTTTTACACTTCAATCGAATTTTCCGTAATACTAAGACGAATTCGTCGACAGAAAAAGAAAATTCTATATTCTATTCAGAGGTTCATTATATAAAAATTTGAAAAACTATAAATTTATTGAATTTTCTATACTTGCTTATATCGTAATATTATAAAATGGAACTAGTAAAATTAAATGAAAAAAATTCTTTTGATCCAACACCAAAATTAAAATCTAGCCCCGTACCAATTTTTTTTGTTTCATTTGATTGGAGAGATGATAATTGTATTCATTGTGGAGAAGAATACACACAAACGAATATTGAGAAACAAAAGTATTGTAAAAATTGTTTATCGCGTTATTTAACCAATATAACTGATAATGACATATACTTGGACGTATATTTTTTCACAGAGGATTTGAAATGTAATGAACATGAAATAAGCAGAACAAAAGTACACCGAAATATTCAAGAATGCTGTAGAAATTGTTTGAAAATATTATTTTTTAAACAAATAATGTACTTTAATTCTTATTATTCTTTAGATTTTAATACTAAAATGATTGAAAGTGAAAAATATTGTAAACTATGTGGAAAATTATTATATAAAGGAACAGCTTACCATATGAAGGAATATAAATGGTGTTCAGATTGTTATCTAATTTCTTCTGGATGTATAGAATCAACTTTAACTAAAAAGCCTATTTCAATTATATATTTACCATGGTGGGACGCTACAATTATTTGTTATTGTTGTAAAATTCTAGTATTTACCTCAAATTGTCAAAAGTATTGTGAGAATTGTTTCATATTTTTTATTGGATGTAGATATTGTTTAACAACAAATATTATTTTTGGAATTACAAATCAATCACTTTGCAAAAAATGCAAGAGAGTATCAACCATTATACTAGATAGCAAAAAGATTATTAGTATTAACAGTGGGAAAAGTATTTTAGATGATTTCCTTGTTAGTATAAGATCTTATCAATTAGAAATAGATAAATTTACTGACGTTATAAAAAATGTTGATAAATATTTCGTTCCATACGAAATATGTTGTAATTTAAGCCGCTTTTACAAAAAACCAAGAAAATTCATGAAATATATACCATATTCTCAATTTATGAATGTAAAAAAAATAGCAGAAGGAGGATTTAGTATCGTATATCAAGCAACTTTGTTAGATGGTATGGAATATTATTTTTGGACTAAAAATGGACATAAAAATATTTTCATTTTAAAAAGATTTAAAAATTCTCAATATGCTAAAAAATATTTTTGAGAGAGGTAAATATTTTAAAGATTAAAAGATTGGTATTTATTTTATAAAAATTTTAAATTTTAATCTTAATATTTATAGTTAAAATCGAATTATTACAGTTTTACAACAGATAGAACAGATAGCGGAAATCCTATGTTGATTGAAACTTTTGGTTTTACAAAAGACCCTCGAGTGGATGGATTAGATAGTTATATATTAGTTATGGAATATGCTCCAATTGGAGATTTACATAATTATCTACAAATGAACTTTACAATAATTGATTGGAGAGAAAAAATTTTTATTCTATATAATCTTACAATTGGGTATTTAAATTTTAGGCATATTGGTAAATGATTAATTTATAATACAAATTTATTAATTATTACTATTTTAGACTTCTGAGTATTCATGATACAAATCTCATACATCGAGATTTACACAGTGGAAATATGTTGATAACTGGCTATGATTGTAAAATCGGAGATCTAGGATTATCACAATCTGCAAATGATACCTTATTGGATAATGAAATTTATGGAGTGATACCTTATATTGCACCAGAAATATTTATGGGGTCAGCATTTTCTAAAGAATCTGATATTTATAGTCTGGGTATGATTATGTGGGAACTTACAACAGGTTGTAAGCCTTTTGCTAATGTTGAACATGGTATTGATCTAATTATCAAAATTATTGATGGTGCACGACCTGAAATTACAGAAGATACAATAGAATGGTATGCTAATTTAATGAAAAGTTGTTGGGACCCTGATCCCAAAAAAAGACCTTCTATAGATATCATTAAAGATATTTGTAAAAAATGGGACAAACGAGAATATGATGGTCAAGTTGATCAAGTTGATCAAGCTGACTTAAAAAGGAAAAAGTTGATAGATTCAAAAAAGCTTGGTCCTGAGTTTAGTGAAAAGTCTCATCCAAATGCTATTTATACAAGTAAATTATTAAGTTCTTACATTTCTAAATGCTCATCTATATTTTCTAAATGTTCATCTATCAATTCTTCATCAAAAGGTATTTACTATGCTATTTTAATAAAAGTCATCTTTGATAGATAAATTAAATTTCTATTTTATAGATTACATTTCAAACGAGTTAGAATTTTGACATAGACATTAAAAGGTATTTAAAATTAAAAATATTTGATAAGTAATTTATAATTTAAATCCAACAACGAAATCTTCATCAATAAAATACAATTTTATATTAGTAGCAGACTTGACTCACTTGGAACTAAGCGAAATATTGAAGAATTAAATATTAATTCTTGTGAAAATAATGGTAAATATTTTATTTGATTAAATGTTATCAAAAAATATTTATATCTTTATTATTTTATTTTTCTAATTTAAAATAGGAAAACGCATTAAAAATTAGTTCCGGCTATTTGAGAATTTCTCAAAGAAACAATAATAATCAAGAAATAAGAAATGGGGAAAAATTTTTCGTATAAATATAATAATATATTTTTATTTCTAATATTTTATTTATGTATATTCCTTTTTTTATTATTATTATTATGCAATATTATTCAATTAGCTTTGGTGAAATGGCTCATTTTCGCAAAGTCGAAGTAGCTTAAATTTGAATCCATAAGGCGCAGTTAAAACTTAAAATCATAAATAGATAAAATTCTTAACGGTTAAAAGGACTGGGCAGGATAATTAAATCATAACTTGCGCCGATTGACAAACTTTCGAAAGTTGTTTCGTGTATAAAATTTAAGTATAAATTCATAAAGGCGCATAGGATTTTATAAAGTGTGCTAGATTTATAATTTTATATAATAAACTTTTTAAAGAAATTCATGGTGATTTTGTTTAAATATCTAATTTATTTAAAATAATTTAATGCCAAAAAAAAAAAATGTTCACTTTTTCTTGTTATATATGTATATAATAATATACTGTATACAGTATATAAAATCATGCCAATATTATATACGCTAATATTATATAAATTTTACCCAAATATATATGTATATATAAAATATATTTTTAGAATGGATATCGTTAGTAATTTAGACTCATATGTATCACTTTTAATGCATCTCAGTTAATTGGGATGCAGATTTTCTGTGTTTCACAGAATTTCACAAAATCACGGAATAGGGTTATAAAATGATGAAAAATTTCGCCTGATTTAATAATTCTGGCTGTAATACGATCGGGAGTCAAAGTGGTGTACTTGTTGACATTAAGTTTGGCTAGAATTTTGTGAATCGGAATGTTGGCCGACCTTGCATAATTCTGGCCAAATCACAGAATTACTTTTATCACACGCAGAATTCATCCTTAATCACCGCAGAAGAAAATCATCGTCCCTGTGATCATGATTTAAGACGTTAATGATGTTGCACACAATTGATCACTAATTGTGCGACAGTATCGTCCGAAAATTAATATAAATAGACACAATAGTAAAATGTGATACGCAAATACCTCCCTTTTTTCTCTCTTTCTCTTTTTTAACTTACAATATGTCATGTTCAAAATTATTTTCGGGAGATTTACCCGAATTAACTTATGAAGTTATAAAATATTTACAAAATGATCATTCAACTTTACATTCATGTATTTTAGTTAATAGATTATGGTGTCGTTTAACGATTCCATTATTATGGGAAAATCCATTTTCTATTTCTACAAGAAACTGTAATTTTATTATTGATATTTACTTACATAATTCTAAAACAGAATTAAATGAATATAAAATTATTAATAATTTATTACCTTCAAATACTTTATTCAATTATCTTAATTTTTTAAAATATTTGAATACATATAAATTTATTACTTTTGTTAAGAAATGGAAAATGTCAACCTTCAAAAATAAACTTTTAAAAAGTTCAATAATTGAAATATGTTTATTACTAATTAAAATATTTATTGAAAATGAAGTAAATTTACATACATTTGAAATAGAGATTCCACGTATTATTAAAGATTCTAGATATCTTGATCATGATATTCTTGAGTTAATTTTACAAAATCCAAATTTCATTTATAATATTAGAAATTTAAAATTTTATAGTATATTTTATGATGTTACAATCCAAAATCGGGTATCACAAATAATTAAATCACATCAAAATCTAAAAAAAATTTTACTTGGTTATGATTTACCTTTATATCAATCATTATTATTATCAAAAGATTATAATTTTTCAAATACTTTAAATACAATCATTTTCTATTACGTCGATCTTAAAGTAATAATAAATAAAGATAAAGTATTTGAACAATTTAATGTTTTAGAATTTGTTCATATTGTTTATTGTTCTTCTTTAAATAATAGTTTTATTCAACAAATTATTACTTTAACTAAACCATTTAAATTAAGATCTTTATTTATAAACGAGATATTACAAATCGAATCATTACGATTATTATTACAAAAATGTGGTGGTTATTTAGAAAATTTTGGGTTTGGATTTGAATTTGATTTTAGTCTATTATTAAAACAACAGTTATTAGAATTAATTACAAAATATTGTAAGAATATCAAATTCCTTGATTTGTATAGAATTGATAATCCGATTATTTATCCAATAATCAATTTAATTGAAAATATTAAACAAAAACTTAATCATCTTACAATTCGTATATCGGATGATACTTATTATTCTTCAAATGGTAATATTGGATATGGTTCAAATATATTGCAAAATTTAGGACAAGTTCTACCTTCTAAATTAGAATACTTAAGTTTGACTCTTTCTATTAAAGAAAATGATTTTAGAACATTCTTAGAAAATTCTCAAGATATTCTTATTAATAAATTGTTAATTAAGCAAAGAGGTAGTTACGATATTTTACATGATATAAAGGAATATATTATGGAGAAAAAAAGAGTCAAGTATTTGTCTATTAGGTACTATTTTAGAGATCAAATAGATTTGTATGATTTGAAAGATGAAGTGGAGGAATTTAAACTATATAATGTTAGAGTTCGAAGTTGGCATGAATTATCTTTTGCTGGTGATATTTATAATTTATTAAAGAAAGTTGATTAATTATTATATAATTTTTGACAACTGAATAATTAAAGTTGCTTATTCTTTTACGTTATGTTTACGTTAAGATTGATATGAAATGTTAACGTTAACGTTAACAATGGTTTCCTTTTTCGGCATACCTCTATCCCAATTTAATACTTTTTTAATTCAAATTTTTCCACTTTTAAACAATCGCCATTCAAATAATCTTTTATTGTATAAATTACTAAACACTATTAGAAATAAATCAAAAATTTGCAATGAATACAAACTATTTATATAATTAATGATATTGCATGATTTATTTTTTTTTTGGTTTTATTGGTAATCATGTGATTATGTGATTATGACGTTTAACCTCATATCATGCATGCAATATTGATTTGATACATTATAAAGTTGATCTCTTCGAACGCTCTTCTTTTGTCTAATACTACATAAGAAAATTAACATTTGATCTATCTGAATTTGGTTAGTATACTTTTATCCGAGATTAAAGGCTTTCTCAAGTACTTAATGGATCGGAAGAAGATTCTTATTAGTAATTGATCAAATGAGTTTATCATTTCAAATTTTCAATCAACTGCTACGAACCTACCATCGCATTTTTACTTTAAATTTAATTGTAATACTTGAGCAGCATCTTCAATCACATTGAGGTTTGAGGGAGATGGTAAAACAATAATTTAATGGATCACATGGATCATTTATCACGTGCTTTATCGCTTCAAATTTCAAGGTTTATTTATTTACACAACAAATTTATGATTTTTTTTCGAGGAAAAATATATCAAAAGTTCAACCAATTTTAGTTTTACATATCCTAATTCTGTCTTTATATGAATTTTTTAGGATTTAACTTTGAAAAACGTGATTTGTTTCACAACCCCTAATTTCAAATTGCGTATTTGCGTAGCGTTCTGATGGGTTTATGGTACGTAAGTAACTATTTTTTATTTGTTTTTAATCCTATAAAAAATTTATTCGTTATTTCTGTAAAAAACTCTGTAAAAATGAGCATCCATTTACGGAAAATGTAAATAATTTGATAAATTCCGTGATATAAGGTTATTAATTCCGGAAATATAAGCTTTTACGGAAAAAGACGGAATAAAAACGGATCAACCTTTTTACAGGTAAAAGTTATACATGTATACATGTATGTAGTTAATGTTTTGAAAAATCTTAAAAGCTGCAAAATTTGATTTTGTTTATTAATGTTTATTTTTTTTATATCATAATTTAAAGAATTTAAAATTTTATCATTATTATTTTAAAGTTAGGTAAATTTTATTATTTTTTTTAACTCCTTTTCAATAATATTTTATTTTTAATATCATTAGAATTATCTTAATTAAAACTTTATTTTGGTATAATTTTACTTGATTTAAATCATAAGTTACAAAAAAAAAACATTTAAAATGAGTACAATATAGATATTACCATACATTTTTACTTATTTGCCTATTCTCAAATATAAATTTAATTATAAATTTTTTGGTAATGTTTTTCATAAATAAATTATCAGAGAGTGCATTTTTTTATTTTTTAAAATTTGGGATATATCTTAGTATCGTTTTTTTTTTAATTGATGATAAATCTGTTAAAAATTAATTTTAAATATGATTTCAAAAATCTATTGTGCATTGAAGCTTTTAAAGAATTTGTTTACGATCGACACATAAAATCTTGCGTAGACTTATTAGTATTGTATGTAGACTTGCAAATATTTAAATAAAAAATAGAATCTCATAAATGTGATAAAGTTTCAAATTACATGTGTTAATGTTTGCCGACGTCATGTCACGTTAAAATTATTTATTGATTTTGACGAACAGTCTAACGTGGGACGGCAGAGTTACAAAATTATTTTTTGCTGCAAATTACACAAATTTTTGTATCTTATTTCGTAACACCAAATTTCTATAAATAGTACAAAAATTTTTTTTCTTTCTCTTTTTTAAAATTTTCAACGTAAATTAACTTCCACAGTAAAAACTAACTACCGCAGTAATAACAATGTCTAATACCACTGAACTTAATATGATCGACAATTCAAATGAGTGGATTAATTGGATCGAAGAATCTATTGCGAAAAAACAAATTAAATATTATGACTATAATCATTTTAATAATATACAAGAAGTTGGTTTTGGTGGGTTTGGAAAAGTTTATCGTGCAAATTGGAAAAGTTCTCATAGTAATTATTTAGCATTGAAATCTTTTTTTAATTTCAATGTCATGGCTAAAGAAATTGTTAACGAAGTAATTATTATATATTGTCTTTATGATATGTTGACGTAAATTATGTTCCTAATTTATTAATTTGGTTTAGCTTAAACTTCAGCGTGAAATTGATTTTCATGAAAATATAATTCGCTTTTATGGCATTACAACAGGTATTATAAATATTTTAATCATTATTTTAATAAAATGAAAAAATCTAAAATTTTTATTTTTTTTCAAAAGAAAACCGGAGCAACAATTCAAAAAAATATTTTTTAGTGATGGAATATGCCAATAATGGTACCCTTCGAAACTATTTAAATGGATGTTTTAAAAATCTTACTTGGAATGACAAATTAAATCTAGCATTTCAGTTAGCTAATGCTATATTATTCTTGCATGATGAAGGGATTGTGCATCGTGATTTGGTAGGTTATTTACTTTTGATATTTTATTAAATTATAGAGTTTGTAAAATTATGTACCTAATATTGTTGTTATCATTTTAATTAATAATAGCACTCCAATAACGTATTAGTTCACAAGGATACCGTTAAATTAGCTGATTTTGGATTATCAAAAAGGATTGAAGAATCATCTAATATTCAATCAAAATTATTTGGAATGGTTACTTATGTTGATCCACAAATATTTAATAGAAAAAGAGATAGCAACAACCAAATACAATTATATTCGTTGAATAAAAAGAGTGATGTTTACAGTATTGGCATACTCTTGTGGGAAATATCTAGTGGGCGGCCACCTTTTTGTAATGAACCATATGATGTTGGTTTGGCTATGGAAATATTACATGGTCTTAGAGAGAAACCTATTCCCAATACACCCGATGATTATATAAAAATATATACTGGTAAATAAAAATAAATTTTAATTATGTTCAATAATAATTGCATTTATTAATTACAAGTTCTATTTTATACTTAGATTGCTGGAATAATGAACCAGATAATCGTCTAACTATAAACCAAGTTGTTGCAAAATTAAATGCCATTATTTTAAAAGAAAGTAACCAATTATCAAGTGAACAGCAGAATATTGTTGAAGCTCCTAGAAATATTATTAATAATTCACTGCACGGAGACATGTCTCAACTTATTCAAAATTTTAATAATATGAATACAGAAGAAATAGATACTACAATATCATCAGAGAATAATTTTGATATTATGGTTAATGAAATAGTTCTTCTTTTTGAAAATACAGATATGGAAAGGAGAAAACATGAAATTGTTAATTATCTTAATAATTATAATATAACTTCACAAGAAATTTATAATTGGTTATTGAATAATCAGAATAATTCAAATTCTGTTTTTTTACTTGGAATATTTAATCATCTTGGAATTGAAATTAATGTTGATGAACAAAAAGCATTTAAATTATATCAAATAGCAGCAAATTCAGAAAATGCACCTGGAATAGTTAGTTTAGGATATTGTTATGAAAATGGAATAGGGACCAATATTGATAAACAAAAAGCATTTGAATTATATCAAAAAGCTGCAAATTTAGAAAATACACGTGGAATAACTAATTTAGGATATTGTTATGAAAATGGAATAGGGACCAACATTGATAAACAAAAAGCATTTGAATTATTTCAAAAAGCTGCAAATTTAGAAAATACACGTGGAATAACTAATTTAGGATATTGTTATGAAAATGGAATAGGGACCAACATTGATAAACAAAAAGCATTTGAATTATATCAAAAAGCTGCAAATTTAGAAAATGCACGTGGAATAATTAATTTAGGATATTGTTATAAAAATGGAATAGGGACCAATATTGATGAACAAAAAGCATTTGAATTATATCAAAAAGCTGCAAATTTAGAAAATGCACTTGGAATAGCTAATTTAGGAGTTTGTTATGAAAATGGAATAGGGACCAACATTGATAAACAAAAAGCATTTGAATTATATCAAAAAGCTGCAAATTTAGAAAATGCACTTGGAATAGCTAATTTAGGATATTGTTATATAAGTGGAATAGGGACCAACATTGATAAACAAAAAGCATTTGAATTATGTCAAAAAGCTGCAAATTTAGAAAATGCACAAGGAATAGCTAATTTAGGATATTGTTATATAAGTGGAATAGGGACCAACATTGATAAACAAAAAGCATTTGAATTATGTCAAAAAGCTGCAAATTTAGAAAATGCACAAGGAATAGCTAATTTAGGATATTGTTATGAAGATGGAATAGGGACCAATATTGATAAACAAAAAGCATTTGAATTATATCAAAAATCTGCAAATTTAGAAAATGCACTTGGAATAACTAATTTAGGATATTGTTATGAGATTGGAATAGGGACCAATATTGATAAACAAAAAGCATTTGAATTATATCAAAAAGCTGCAAATTTAGAAAATGCACGTGGAATAACTAATTTAGGAACTTGTTATGAATATGGAATAGGGACCAATATTGATAAACGAAAAGCATTTGAATTATATCAAAAAGCTGCAAATTTAGAAAATATACGTGGAATAATTAATTTGGGAACTTGTTATTATCATGGAATTGGAACCAATATTGATAAACAAAAGGCATTTGAACTATATAAAAAGGCTGCAAATTTAGGAAATCGTGTAGCTCAATATAATCTTGCTATTATGTATGAATATGAAGATGGAATTAAAAAGGACATAAATCAAGCAATTTATTGGTATACAAAATCTGCTGAACAAGGATATCAAAAAGCTCAAAATCAATTAAATAAATTAATCAATAAAAAGGATTTATTATAATAAAAATTTACATTGTGTATTATATATTTTCTATAAATGTAGAATATTCAGATAATATATAACCTTACCAATTATTAATTTAGCAGATTCATTGAAGAAATAATGGCATATACATTAAATATATGATTTAAAACTTTATTTGTAATATTATGTTAAATAAAATGTAATTAATAGGTTTAAAATAATTAGCATTCTAATTTTACTGCATAAGAAAATATTTTTATTGAAATTTGTAATCTATGCATTCTGCAAGATTTCTAAAACAAATAAATTCCTTATTCCTTTTAATTTATAAAGTTCCTGAATGAATTATTAAAGTAACTGGAAAATAACAGCTCAGTCAAAATTAATTACCTGTTAAAATGAAACTAATTATCTGATAAGAGATATGATTTACACTAAGGAGTACTAGTAATTTTAGTAATAAAATAGTTATTGATTATAAACTATTACTTTTTTATAATGAACTTTTTAGCATGACGAAAGAATTAATTTATTCTACATATACAGCCCTGTAAAAAAAGTCAATCCATTTTTTATATTCCATATTTTTTCGTAAAAGGCTCATATTTCCGGAATTAATAACCTTATTTACGGAATTTATCGAATTATTTACATTTTCCATGAATGAATCCGCGAAAGGCTCATTTTTACAAAGTTTTTACAGAATAACGGATAAAATTTTTTATAGGGCAGGTACAGTCACATTAACTGGATTATTTAATTAATTTAATTTTAGTAGAAATAAATACATAACTGATATATAACCATTATAAGATGTTTTGATACTTCTAAATACAAATTTGAATATTATGATTTATAAATCTCCATAGCAGGAATTTGTATAATCTATTAATTATTAATGAAAATAATTGACTTTGTCTTACGCTTGTATTTGGTGATCTAACCTGAGAAATATCATTATTAGTTTAGTTTATTTATTTATTTATTTAAGATTTTATTTGAATAAGGTGAAGAGAACTTATATAAAATGTTTACATAACATTCAACCACATCAAAATTCTAAATTTAAAAATGCGTCTCCTGTAATACCACACCTTTGTTATTCTCCCTATCCCTGAACAAAGTTAATCGACCCTCTCCTTTAATCAATACTTGTTAAACTAACTGAACCTAAAATAAGTTAACATCGCAAAAAAATAAAAATAAAAATTGTAAAATTGTAATGTCGTGGTACAACTTACGACTACAGCAAAAACCACATACTAGAAAACTATCCTAAAAACTATTCTAAATATTTACCCTTGTTTTAGCCGATAATACTATTACTTCTCTAATGAAATCTTATTAACCTTTTGTGATCTCCCCCGGTTTCTCTATACTTACTCTTTTTGTCTTGTCATCTTTAGCAAAACGTGTCGCCATCTTCCTATTGTTAGCGTCAAATTCCTCTACCACTTCTTTTATCGGAATTATGTCCAAATTATAAGGTTAAAAAGTGGGAATAAATTTTTTATCCACTTCACAATCCTACTTTAATTGCTTCGTTAACAAATTCTAAAAATTTCTGTCGTATTGTCTCGAATATTCCATTTTCTTAAACAAATCGCTTCAGTATTAGTTCATATAATCAACCATATCATCCTCTGTTAGAGAACCCAAGGAGTCCCTTTTATCGAGGAAGTCTAATAATCGGTCTGTTACTTATCTCATCCTCATCATCATCTGATATTTCAGACATCTCGAGGTCACGTGATTGATGGCATTTAAATTTAGTATCTCTCTGGCTGTTAATTCTTAATTGTATTACTTGAATAAATTTATCAATTATTTCGTTCCCACTGGTTCGATTTCCTCTAAAATTTCCATTCTGTATGATTTAAGCCCTTGAAATTTTTAATTTAAAAAAAAATTAGGATAGTAAATTTTACGCCAATAAATATAAAAAAAGGACGGAAAAATTACAGCCTGAAATACTTATAAATGAATTTTGTCATTCTGAAATTTGCATCTTGAATTCCCGGAAGATAAACTCCGAAATATTATAATAGTTACCATACACAAAACTTTAATTTTAGTTAGGTTCAATTTTATAATGGAACTCAATTTACGAAAAGTGAACATATTGAACTAGATTATAAAAATGCAAATAAAATCCCAAACTAAAAATCACCTCAAAAGAAATGAAAAGTATAGATTTCTAGTATTACTTTAAAGTTTAAATAATTTATCAAATATTAATGGGATTTCTTAAGTGAGGTAAGCAGATATGATACGGTACATCAGTTGTACAATTATTTACTATTTTTATCGCTGTGTAACATTTACTGTATCTCGTGCCTTAAAGAATACTGGAAAACGAGAACAAAAAAAAACATAAATAAACTTTGTAAAAAATATTTTGCGTTTGTTTTTTTTAAAAAAAAAAATTTAAAAAAAGAGGTCAATTATGGTGTGTATAAAAAAAAAATCTTTGGGATCGTGAATTGAATTCTTTTAAAACTATAACGAATTAAATAAAATTATATGTAGGCGCGAAATTAATAAGAAAGCTTGCTTCTTTTTAGTTTCAGTTATGTTCATTTTTAAAAATTCCATTTATTTTTTATATTAGTTATCCATTTATTGTGTAATTATGAAAATAAATTAAATATGCAAGAGAAATAAATATATTGTTTTATTAATATGATTGAAAATCGATAGAATCGAAGATTTTATAAACAATTTTTTATTTTGCCCTTTATTTATTACCAAAAAAAAAAAAAATATTTCTTTTAATAATAAAAGCGAGCATAATAGTTACACTTTTTTAGGAAATTTTTGTCAAAATCTATATTCAACTGTGTGAATCGATGTAATAAATTTTCCTTAAGGAAGCCTTTAAAACGCTTTCATTGATTTAGTTTCCATCAGTAAAGATGTAATATATAATAAACCCACACTAACGGCTATATTAATTTAATAATTTTAAATTTTGCATTTTTTAATTTCAATTTCGTTCCTTTTAGCTGAAATGGTTAATTTCTTTCCCAGTATTAAAGTATCCGATCCTTTATATACTTACTCAGTTACTCTCACTAATAATTCTTTTGCTAATACATCCAATGGCTTGTCATCAATCATATAGTGGTATACAACTTTCATCAACCATTTTACTGACATATCCTGACACTAAATGTGGATTTTATAAACTGGTTTTTATTGATATATAAGAAAAATTTTTTTATACATACTCTAAATATAAACCAATTAATAACCTAAAAAATAATAAAATAAAAAAGTGTATTAATTTTCTTCCCATATAAATTTTTCATTTTGAATATCAGTTATAATACTAGTCAACTGAATAATAAAATAATATAGGAAGTAAAAACGTTATAAAACTAATTATTATTATTTTTTTATAAAAAAAAGAGAGAGAGAGAAAGGATGTGAACATTGCCTTTGGACTATACATAGGAAATTGGGAGAAAACACAATTGTTAATTGTAATCAAACTTGGAGGATTAAATTAGTAATTGCAGTCTAAACATTCATCTTTATTGTAAAAGGATTTGGTGATCGGGATATATAAATAGCTTGTGGATGGGTTGTTGATTGGTTTTCAATAGGGGTATTACGAAAGCCCACCAATGGTAATAGTCACATTATGATGTACTTTTGGTCAGAATTAAAAATATAATAAATTACTGGCCGATATTTAGTAATTTAGAAATATAAATTATAGTTCAACAGAAGCGACTGCAATATAAAAAAATAGTGGTCCATTTAAAATTTAAATGCTTAATTAAATAATTACAAAATGAGTAAAATGAGAACACATAGTGCACATGAAATTCCTTAAATTTGACCGTGTCAAGTTATGCGTAAAGGTAAAATTATTTTGCGACGCATCAATAATTATTGATATACATTACTTGGACAAAAATAGTGGACCCTCTATTTTGTTAATTACTTAAAAATTACATATAATAACAATGCTTAAAATTTTGATATGTAATGATATAGACTCTAAAGAATATTATAGAATCAAATTTCACGCTTCTAACCTTCGCACAGCTGTACTTAGTATATAAATATTATATTTTTATCTTTCAAATTAATAATTAGTATCTAAGAAAATAAAAACCATTCAAAAATTTTCATTTTCTTTAATTTGACGATTATCGAGAATTTTATATTTTTTAATATTTATTCTTCAGAACCTGTGGCTTTAAAAATTAAATTTTAATGTATATGTTGTGCCTCAGATCGATTCTTGCCTCAGATTGAAGCTCACGCACCTCAGATTGAGATTGTCATCTGACGCACCTTAATTGCTAATAAAAATGAGCTATAATTAAACATCAAAATTTCCAATTTTAATGTATTTTTAAGTACTAAGTAAACTTATTTATCATTATTTTAAGTATACAATCCTATAATTTCAGATTAATTGGAATCATACTTATTAAATTTTTTCATTTGAAAAATGACTTAAAATTTAATGATTTTTTAGATAAAACACAAATATAAACTTCAATATAAATCGGATTTACATAAAAATTTCAGGAAACATGTAACTCATTATGGTGCACAAGTTTGTTTATGTTACAAAAAGTGGTTTAATTAATGAGAAAAAAAGTTTACTTATAACAGACTTTATTGAATGATTCAAATGAGGTGCGTCAGGTGACAATCTCAATGTGAGGTGAATCTGAGGCAAGAATCGATCTGAGGCACAACATATATACATTAATCAAGTCTCTGTACTATTACATATTAAATATTATTATTTATCTCATGTTTAATTTTTCTGATGATATTTTTCATGCTTATGTGTTTTTATAGTTTATTTATACCTTTCCCACTCTTTCCCATCACTGGACGTTAGTCTCCATGAGATAAAAGAGTTATTTCACGTGTCGCATAAATATCATGATTTTCACGGCTGCGCCGTGAAAATCGTTGATATTCATGACTCCCCGTGAAATAACTATATTACATAATTAATAAAAGGGGTTCTGTACAACAAAAAAATATATAAAAAGACCACAAAATTTTGCGAAATACTTCGGGTCTTACAAAATAATTAATTACACAAAATCCCTAGGATCGACTAGTCATGAGACTTTTTCGGGTCATAATTTTTCCGTTTCGTATTATTAAGCATAAATTAATTTCTTTTTTCTTCAAATTAAAAAAAACTTTGAAATAATATGATATCATTTCAAGGAATAAACAATACAAAATGGAAAATTCAGAAGAGAATTTTATAAATTTGACTGGTAGAAACGAAAAAATTGAAGAGCTTATTATTGAAATTCGATTAAAAGCCGATGCATCATTTGAACGGATACCATATGATCAGTTTAGTAATATTGAAAAAATTAATAATAGTGATGATATTGCAGTAACAACATGGAAGAATGTCCCACATCGTCTTCGGGGAAACACAAGTACGAAAGTTGTTAATTTAAAATATTTATATAACTCACAAGATATCACTCCCTATGAGGTACGAAAATTTTATGTTATTTTAGTTTTAAAAAATATACATATATGCTTTTTTTTTAATACTATAATATAACTGATAATAATTTAATTATTTAAATAGGTTAGACAATACTTAATTAGTTATAAAGACTATGGTCTAAAAATATATGGAATATCTCAAAATCCTGATACGAAAGATTATATTTTAGTTATTGAAGATGGATATTGTAAACATTGTGGGGAAAAATATAAAATTACATACTTTAAATGGTGCAAACCATGCCAAATAAAAAATTTAAAGGAAAATTTTAAAAATTGGACTAGTGGAAATGAAAAAATTGATGAATTTATTCAAGAAATGCAATTAAAAATAAATAGTCCATATGATATAGTATTTGAATGGATATCATATGATCAATTTAGTAATATTGAAGAAATAGGCAATACATTATATGCAGCATTATGGAATAATGGTCCATTGGAATATGATATGAATGAAAAAGAATGGACAAGAATACAAGATAGAAAGGTTACTTTGAAACAATATAACTCACAAAATACAATTGATGACTTTCTTAATAAGGTATGAAAGTTTAAGCATATTTATATTTTTTTTAGAAATCAAAGCCTCGTCACTTAGTTTTCTATCATTTCGAATAAAATAGGTTAAAGTATATGAAAGTTATATGATCTATGGAATATCTCAAAATCCAGATACAAAAGACTATTTAATAGTTCTTGGAGAATATAATGCAATGCATGATGAATATTGTAACAAATGTCTTGAAAAGTATACAGAACATAAATGGTGTAGACTATGTCTAATAAAAAATCTAAAGGAAAATTTTAGAAATTGGGCTAGTGGTAATGAAACAATTGATGAATTAATTCAAGAAATGCAATTAAAAATCGATAGCTCAGAAAATACAATATTTGAATGGATACCATATAATCAACTAAGTAACGTTAAAAATATCGGAATTAATTATCCAATAGGAACATGGAAGAATGGACCATTATATTATAATTTAAGTGAAATGAAATATACGAGAAATTCGGATAGAATAGTTTCTTTAAAATATTTGTACGATTCACATGAAGTTCAAAAAAATAGGGTATGAAATTTCTCTACAAATTTGATTTTTTTTAAAATGCTTTTCTTAATGTAATAATATTTTTTTATTTTAATAGATAAAGCATTACTTAAATTCACTTAATGAAGAGTCTAAGATATATGGGTTTTCTCAAAATCCCGACACAGGTCATTATATATTGGTTATTCAAGATATAAAGTATTGTGAAGAATGTGGTGAAGAATATACGGATATGATTTTTAGGTGGTGTAAACCATGTCAAATAAAGCATTTAAAGGAAAATTTTAAGAATCCCAGTGAAAATAATGAAGTTAATAAATTCATTCAAGAAAAGCAATTAGAAATTAATGATAAAGATAATATAATTTTTGAACGGATACCATACTTTCGGTTTAGTCATTTTAAAGAAATAAATAGTAATAGTTTAATATATTCAGCAGAATGGACAAATGGACCGTTGTGTTGGAAT
Source organism: Rhizophagus irregularis (assembly GCF_026210795.1). Classification (NCBI taxonomy): domain Eukaryota; kingdom Fungi; phylum Glomeromycota; class Glomeromycetes; order Glomerales; family Glomeraceae; genus Rhizophagus; species Rhizophagus irregularis. The sequence continues at coordinate 501,657 of NC_089444.1, read as the reverse complement.
AAAAACATATATAAGAGAGATACTGATAGATTGGATAGGACGGTTAATTTAAAACTTTTACGTAACTCTCAAAATATTACCAATGAATTTCTAAATAACGAGGTACGAAATTTCTTTATAAATAATTTTTAATTTTTAAATATTTTCTTAGTAAACAACAATTTTTTAGGTTAAACAGTATACACTGTCATTTAAAGAAAACAAGAAGTTACTTAAAGCATATGGAATATCTCAAAATTCTGACACAAAAGATTTTTTTTTAGTTCTTCAAAATGGATATTGTGAAGAATGTGGAGAAAAGTACACAGAGATAGAATATAAATGGTGTAAACCATGCCAAATAAATTATTTGGAAAAAATATTCGCAAATATGACCAGTGAAAATGAGGAAATTGATAATTTTATTAAAGATATGCAATTAAAAATCAATAACTCAAAAGATATAGTATTTGAATGGATACCTTACAATCAATTTAATGATATAAAAAATATAGGAAATAAAGTTTATTCAGCGTTATGGGAAGATGGTCCATTAATATATGATTTAAATAAAAAGAAATGGGCGAAAGAACAGGCTAAGGAGATTACTTTGAAGTATGTATGCAACTCACAAAATGTGGTTGATGAATTTTTGAACAAGGTATGAGGAGTTTTAGTTTAATTTCAATACTATCTTATAGTGTTAATTTGTTAATATTTCATAATAGGTTAAAGTATATGATGAAATTTTTAAATTGTATGGAATATCTCAAGAACCTATTACAAAAGATTATATTATGGTTCTTCAAAAGAAATATGATGAAAACTATTGTGAAAAATGTATTGAAAAGTATACAGATATCAAGTATAAATGGTGTAAACCATGCCAAATGGATCGTTTGAAAAAAGTATTCACTTATTGGACCAGTGGGAATGAAAAAATTGATAATTTTATTCAAGAAATGCAATTAAAAATCAATAACCCAGAAGATACAATATTTGAATGGATATCATACGATCAATTTAATGATATTAAAGAAATAGATGAAACTGTATATTCAGCATTATGGAAAGATGGCCCATTAAAATTTGATTCGAACAAAAAGAAATGGGTAAAAGTGCAAGCTAAAGAAGTTATTTTGAAACTATATAACTCACAATATATGAATAATGATTTTCTGGATAAGGTATGATTGATTATACGAAATTTCCAATTTCTACAAATCTAATATAAATATTATTTCTTGATGTAATTAAATTTTTAGGCGAAGATATACAATAATATTTTCAAAATATATGGAATAACCCAAAATCCAGATTCAAAAGATTATGTTATGGTTCTTGAGAATTATCATAAAAGATATGTTAAAAGTTATTGTGAGACATGTATTGAAGAATATACAGATACAATTTTTAGATGGTGTAAACCATGTCAGATAGACTATTTAAGAAAAAATTTTACAAACTGGAGTGGAAATGAAAAAATTGATGAATTTATTAAAGAGATGCAACTAAAAGTTAATAATCCAAATGATATGGTATTTGAATGGATACCATATAATCAATTTAAGATTATTAAAATAATAGGTAAAGGTGGATTTGCTATAGTGTATTTAGCAAAATGGAAAAATGGTCCATTGCATTATGATAATGAATGGAAGAGAAGACCATGTAAAAAAGTTGCTTTAAAGTATTTATATAAATCACGAAATAAGATTAATGAATTTATAAATGAGGTGTGTGATTCATGAAAATTTATAACAATTATAATTACTAATTAATATACATTCTTTAATATATTAACAAACTATTATACTTAACAGATTAGGGCATATTCGATGAATAAGTGTGGTAGTAATATTATTAAAATATATGGAATATCTCGAGATCCAAAAACAAAAAATTATATAATAGTTCTTCAATATGCAGAAGGTGGAAATTTTAATGATTGGATAAATAAATGTTATAAAGATTTTGATTGGAACAATAAATTACGAACATTATATAATATTATTTTTGGTTTAAATGAAATTCATCAAAAAGAGATGGTTCATCGTGATTTTCACACAGGAAATATATTATTTGAATTTGGTTATGTTAATCAATATAATGATACATATATTTCAGATATGGGATTATGTGGAGAAATTGGCAATGTAGATAAATCCAAAATTTACGGGGTTATGTCTTATGTAGCTCCAGAAGTATTAAGAGGAAAACCCTACACTAAAGCAGCAGATATATATAGCTTTGGTATGATCATGTATTTTGTAGCAACTGGAAGACAACCTTTTTCTGATCGTGCGCATGATGAATTTTTGGCGTTGGATATATGTGATGGAATTAGTCCTAAAATCAAAGAATTAGAAGCACCAAAATGTTATGTTGAATTAATGAAAAGGTGTTGGGATTTGGATCCAAACAATAGACCAAATGCTATTGAAATAGAAAGTATTGTTCATTCATATAACTTTAGTTTAAATGGTGAAATTAAAGAGCAATTTAAAGAAGCAGAAGAATACAGGAAAGAAAATATTTTATCTATCGGAATTAACCGATCATCAACACATCCACAAGCTATTAATATATCTCGATTATTAAACCCTTTTACAAAGGACCTTCCAAAATGCGATAAGAATGATGATCATTCTGAATGCTTAGACTGCGCAATTACCAAGTTATAGATTATATTTATTTAAATTTATCCACATTCCCTTCTAATTTAGTATCTAGGCATTATTCAAATTATATAGTAGGAAGAAACAATTTTATTATTTTAATTGTATTTTATTATTTTTTTAGGATATTATATGGTTTTTGATTATAAAGTATATGTAATAAAATTTTTTTTTTATAAATAAAAATCAGTTTGCAATTGAGCAAATCATTATATTCGGTAATATGTCGTGTTTGTTACGCAACGGAAAATGGTTTATGGTATTATTGGGAAAATGTTCGTTTATTGTATCAAAACAATTATATAGTGGTAAATTATTGGATGCTATTAGTAAGAGGATTATTTATAAAGTATATAAAGGATCAGATACTCTTAATACTGAGAAAAGAGTCAAAAGACAATAACCATTCTAAGTAGTTATTAACAATATAGTGGATGTCATAATAGAGCTTTTCTATCAAAGGGAATGAATTGAAATTTATAGAAAAATATGAAGAAAAGTTTAAAAGTTATTAACCACCTGTGAATCCAAGAAATTATATGAAATGAATAGTGCTATAAATCATCTCATACATATGCGTAATATTATCATCACGGAGGATGTCCGTTTAAAAAGATGGATAAAAATTCCATCAATATTGGGTAAAAGTTTCAGAATAAAAAGCCTATTATTATTAGCTGAATAAGGCATATTAAAAAGGTTCAGAATTATGATATAAATCAGTCAGATAGAGACTAAATCAATGGGAAGAGATAAAAATAAAAAAAATCTGTATTAAATGTTTAAAAATCCTCTTCACGCACACACGCCTAGCAAAAAACTTATAATAATAATAAATGTTTAGAAATAATTATTGACAAATGTGAAAATTCAATAATTTTAGATAATAATTGCAATTAATTGCCAACAATAAATTGACTACTAGTGAATTTTTAATCGGAATTTTTTTTTTTACAAATATTTATTTTTTTTTCGATCTTTTTCTTCCCCCTTTTTTTTTAATTTTCATTTTTTTTTCTTGAACCGATCTTTTACAAATGCTATGGTTCTTTCTTTTTTTCAAATTTCCTCTTTTCTCTTTCGAAACACCTTTTTTCTTTTACTTAAAAATTTTTCGTTTTTTTTCCTCTTTCTTTTTTTTTTTTGTTTTTTTTTTTCATTCTTTTCACCATTTAGATTTGGTTTTTTTTCCAAAACCGAAAAGTTATTATTTTTCTTTTTAGGATTTATATTATGTTTTTTCGGTCTTTTTTTTTAGACCATATTATTGATTTTTTTTTGAATTTTTTTTTCGGTCATTTTGAACCGAATTATTGTCCTTTTTTTTCAGAATTTTTTTCGGTACTTATTTTTTTTTTTCTTTCTTTATCCTTTTTCTTTTCCCCAAATTTTTTTTTCCCGAATACATTCTTTCACCATTTAGGTTTGGATCGGTGATCAGATCAATGTTGCGGTACACAACAATTGCCCTTTTTCCCAATTCTTATTAATAATAATAATATTTTTTTGTATCAAACTCAATAATAGACTAACATAATTACTTATTTATTTATTCTTTTAACAATAGATCGTTATAATTAATTTTTCTGGGGAATTTTTTCTTTTTCTAGAGGATGTAATTTTTTTTAAAGCTATAATGAAATTTTTTAAGATAAAAAAAAAAGATTTTTTTGTAACAATGTAACAATAAACTACTTATACAAAATTATCTTTGTAAATGTATAAATAAATCATAAATTTAACAGTACTGCAATATTTGTTTCGTGTTAAATAAAATTTGCATTTAATAATAATATTTCATATACTGTATAACACTTGCACACAATTCATTGTATCATATAAATTGTGGAATTTATTACATTTATTTCCTACTAATGCCATTATAAATAGTAAAAAATTAGACCTATTCACACTACATGACAAATAAAATATAAGTGTGTTATTATTATTCTCTTACTTGATGCGCAAGTATCATCCCTGGCGCAACGCGACGGGTTACGCCTAGTATATATTTAATAAAAAATAAATGAAATAATAATCTAATGGAAGTTTATTTATAGCTTCCATCAAAGACTTCTAGATATATTATACAATTACAATGTTATAAATATAACCATTGTATTGTTTTTTTCTAGTCATACAATATAATAAGGATATAAATATAAATATATATGAAGTCAAAAAATTTAGATCATTCAAGAATATTTCGTTATTTTGTATTTTGTATAATGATCTAACTGTATACATTTTCTTTTAATGAAAAATAAGTAAATCACTTTAAAGTATAGAAATTTAAATTTAAAATGCTATTGAAATAAATAAATATATTGTTTTAATCATTTCATCTTTCTCGGCATTCGTGACCTCATCTTTCGGTAAATTATTTAGCCAGTTGTTATGACCCAAATCCCGGTGAAAATACTCTACCCTTAAGTTTCAGCAGCGGATTCAATGCGATTGTAAATCTACTAAGAATTTTGAAATGAAGAAGAAAAATGTCAAAACAAAGAGTAATTTTATATTGTTCTTATAATGAATTAATATTTAATTGTATACATTTTAAAAAATTCAAAAGATTTTAATCCAATTCTTTTGATTTTCAAATTAATTTAATGTTTGATTTAATTTTACTATAACAGCAATCTTTTTTTTTAAAAAAAAAAGATTAATAAAATTTTCACATATTATAAGAAATTTTTCATATTGATATTTTTCCTGCAAAATGTAAGGGGAATAAGGAACAATTTGAAATTGAAGACAGAAATAAAAAATTTAGTTAGTTTGTAAATATTATTTAAATATTAACTGTTAAATATGCAATAATAAAATTAAACAAATAATTTACGAATTTTTTAAATAAAGAATTTAATATTATATAAATTTGTAATAATAAAGTTAAATAAATAACTTACCCTATATTATTAAAATAATTTTTTAAATTAAGAATTTAATTAATAATTAGTTTAATTATATATGTGTACGTAAATATTATATAAATATAGAGTTAAATTTATGGTACTTTTGTTACACAAAGTATTACATAAGGCACAAATACTTCTTTTAAACTAAAATATTCAAATTTAGCGGATATGCTTATGAGCTACTGTATGTTATTAAATAATTTGAATTTAGTTAGTTTAAATTATATGTAAAAATATATAAATATGTAATTATAACGGGCGGAATAAATAACCAATAAAAGGCTGGCAGAGGCTATGATTATCGCGAGGACTTCGACGATAGAGTTAAACGTCGGCACTGGACTGCTTTTATGGTTTCTAGAGTGTGATGTTTATAGGCTTGGTACTTCGTTTTTCAAGTAAATAATTCCTGAACTTTCGCTGTAAGCCGCAGGTGACGCAACTAACTCTCGTTTTGGAGAAATGATAAAAATTGTTAATTTATCTGATGGATTTCGGGATCGGCAGCGGTCACGGGAACAATTTGAATATTTTGCGTCCATCGCAGCTTTTATCTAAAACTATTGGAAAATTGTAAGATTAATCTATGATAAGGCACATTATTTATAAAAAGTAGTTAAATATAAATGTTTTGATCGGGTATTTATCTTGCTTTTATATCAGCAAATTTACCATTACATTTTTTACAATGTTACAAATCATATCAAATTTTCAATAAAATTTTTTATTCTCAATTTTAATAAATTCAAGAACTTTGTGACTATTTAAAGATATCGTTCTATTATCTAATATTTTTCACAAAAAAAAAAAAAAAAAAAAAAAAAAAAAATTTACAAAAAATATAAAATTCGATCAAAAAAAAAAAAAAAAAAATTAAATTAAATTAAATTCTCATTATAAAATAAATTCTAAAAAAATTTTAAATATATAAAGAGCTTTTGAATAATTTTTTTATATATTTAATTTTATGGAGTACGTAAGAAAGAGTCAGGGGAACCATTTTTAAGACCTTTAATAGTATTCTTTGATGATAATCTATTAAGTATATTAGACATTTCATTAGGAGATCTATTACCAAATTCTGAAATTATAAGAGCTATTGTACCAGCAACATGAGGAGAAGCTTGAGAAGTACCGGATAATTCTAAAACATCATCATCAGATTGATTACCAGCACCTTTAATATTAACACCAGGAGCGAATATATCAAGACATCTTCCAAAATTTGAAAAATCAACAACTTGATCACTATCTTCTTCTGTAGCACCAACAGTGATAGCAGTAGGAGCAGAAGAAGGAGAAGATTTACAAGCATCTGTATCATCATTACCAGCAGCAACTACTACATGAATACCAGCATTGGTAAGATTTTCTATAATATTATTCATAGATTTTGAAAAATCACCATTAAGTGACATATTAATTATTGTATTCTTATTTTGATTCTTATTATGTTCATTAAGTACAAAGGACATAGCATTAATAATATCAGATTTTGAAGCATCACCAGTAACGTCAAAAACTCTAACAGCTATAATATTTGCTTTTCTTGCTACACCAAAAGTAGTTCCAGCAACAATACTAGCAACCTGAGTTCCATGACCATCTTCATCTTGATCATTACAATCTTTACAAAAAGAAGCACCAAATCTTGCACGATTTCCAAATTCTTTATGAGTAATTCTTACACCAGTATCAATTATGTAAATATTTGTACCTTCACCGGCACTAACAGGATAAATGAATTTTCCATCTAATGGACGTCTAGATTGATCGATACGATCAATATTCTTTGTTGGATTCTTTGCTATAGTACGTTTAGTAAAATCAAGAGGTAATACACGATTAATTTTAAAAAGACCATCCTTTTCAATATTAATACCGGGTATATTAGAAAGATGTTTATCAATAAATGATTTTGTAAAATAACCACAATATCCGTGAAGATAACCTTTAACGGAAAAATCCATGAGAGTATTTTTATCATTTAATAACTTATTTGGAATTATATGTTTTATGGGTCTTTTCCAACAATTTTGCATGGTATCAAAATGATTTTCAATTGCTTCATTATCAGATTTATTAAATGTGATAATATATTTTTCACCTTTTTCATTGAAGTGATCATCAATTTTATCTAAAGGTCCAGGACATTTTAAATTTTTTTTTGTTGATTCAACTGAAGAAACCAAGAAACTAATTATCACAGCAATAGAGAAGATTTTAATGAAGCGTGGAATAATCATTTTGTTTGATTAATAAATAATTCAAAATAATGATAAAAAATGAATGATGAATGTTTTTTCATGTAATTAAACGAAAGGTTCTAATCTAAAAGAAGGTAAGGTCTAAAGGTTTAAAAACCTATAGAAATTATGAATGGATAATAAAGAGTTGATAAATTATTTCGCCACTTTTTTATTAAAAATAAAGGTGGAATAACGATAAAGATTTACTTTTTGAAAAGAAGATTCGAATTGGGAATTCTTTATATATAAATTAATTTCATAATTTTAATATATTATATTTTCGTTACGTGTAATATAAAAATGAATTTACTTTTATTGTACATTACTATATTTTATTCTTTTTGATTGTTAACTTAATTCGATTAACAAATGTATGCAATTAAATTAATCTAATTTGCTGATCATCTCCGTTTTTAAGAAAATCTTTGGCGCAGCAAATAAGAACAATACGAGTTTTTATTTTAAGAAAAGTACTGTTATTAAATAATGGGAATTTATGATCATATAATAAATATATATATATATTACATTCAATATCGGTTCATCCGGATTTGATTACGAGAAAAAATTTTTTTCATTATGTAGATTAAATTAAGGACAATTATACGATAAATTAGATTTTGTGTAACAATATTAGAATATATATGGTTGATAAAAGTATGACGAATAATAGAAATTATCGACGTTTTCGTAAAATAATGAAAAAACCAAATGTATTTTAACGTTTATTATTATTATTATTATTATTTTAACTTTATTTATTATTATTTTTTTTTTTATTTTTATATTATTTTGTTTTTATTTTATTTTATTTATTTTATTATTTTTATTATTTTTTTTTTATTAAAAAGAAAAAACTAATAAAACTTATGTTAGTAGAATAATTATCATCCTATGTCAATTTTTTTTAACGCATTTTTTTTTCTTAATAGAAAAATTAAAAAGTATCACGTTAAGGTTATTTTTAATTTTTTTTTAAAAAAAAATAAAGTTTATTTTTAAAAAGTATCTAAAATTAAAACAATCAATCATTTGCGTACTGCAGTATTTTCAGTAATAATATAATAATGTAATAATGAAGTATATATATGGTATTACAACATTTTTAGTGTGACATTAATTAAAGCATTAAATTTATGCAATTGATCAAGTTCATGTCATGCAATTGTATCCGAAATCTTTCTAAAATTGTATTTCAATAAGAATTTTCTTATGTGAGATCTTTAATTTAAAAAAAAAATAAAAAAATAACAATGTAAATAAAAAAATATTAAATGTTTAACGAAAAAACAAAAGAAAAATGTTGAAAAGATTCTAATAATCGAATGAAAATTCGATCATATTTTAAATGTTAATAATTTAATATAATATTTTTTTTAAAAAAAGAATAAATTCATTCATAATAAATTTAATACAGAAAAATAAATGAATTAAAATTATCAATTTAAAGTTTATGCATGATAATAATTATTAGAACATTACGAGAAATATAAGTAATAATAGGACAAAACAACAACACGATTAATAGAGAACGGAAAACAAGTGTAGTTAGTACCCAAATATTACAGGTTTCGTAAATCATAAAAAGTTAAAGGTCAAAATTACAAATCGAAAGTAATAAATATTTATATTAATAATAATGATTTTCAAATTTACCCAATAATCTACCAATCAGTATTATCTCATTATATGAATAAAATAGCTAATTATCAAGTTTTATATGAATATTTTTTAACATACGGAAATTTGGACGATGCTTACGGCGGTTGCATGATTATCGGCAACAAACTGCGGATAATTCAATTAATTATATAGATGTATTTACGTTAGGATGCGCTTCCCCAATAACGTAAAAAAATTTGCGCATATTTTAAAAAGTTGTTGTGTAATTTGTGATACGATAATATTTGACGGTAAGATTGACGTCATCATCATCATAACGCACATGACACTGACGGCCGTCAAAAACACGTGATTTTTTTTTTTTGAATATTCCGTATACAGTGTATCATCTAGTTTCGCAAATGTAATCTGAGATTGATATTTGACTAATAATATACATTGAATAAATCTAATTCCGCGTTATACTTTTGCAAATTTCGAAAATCTATCTATCATTATTACTTGGTAATCCTAGCAGATTAGCAATCTCCTTGTTTGATCTAAACCACTTTTTACCCCATTCGAGAAATGATAAATTTTCTCCATTGATCTCGGCCTTCATTTTTGAAAGCCATTTCTGAACGTAATTTTAGTCATGGTTATCCGGAATTGCCATGAATTCTGGAATTCTGTTCATAAAGAAACGGCAAGCAGAAACAAGAGTTGCAGCCTTCTTTTTAATTAATATAAAATGAATTTTGGCTTGATCTTCTTTGAATTTTTCGTATTTATTAGAAAATGTTAGCAATTCTTGATGCAGAATTTCAAAGAACTGAGTAACAACACCTATATAAAATCCCATGTTAGTATGAATGAGATAAATTTGAACTTTTTCTACCAAAAAATTCGAGCGGAAATAAAATACCTAAAATACCTATAGCATTAATAAATTCATTAATAGACTCGACTAAAGTTACCTTAATGGCCTTAGCTCCAGCAACTGCAAGTTTTTTCTCTTCATTAATGGCTATTTCTTGTGCAATAATGGCTTTCTGTTCACTAGCGATAATTGGGGGAGCTGTTAACAATAGGAATAAAGGCTAAAACAAGGGCCAATTCATCCTTTTCCATAGCTTTACGACGTAGTTCCGCCTCATAACGTCTGGTTTCCATTTGTAAATCATTTAAAACGATGTTTGCTTGATCCTCTAGTTTCTTGAATTCAGCGTAAACAGCTTTATGAAGTTCTGATACGTATTTACTAAGTTTGTAGTTTTCTTCTGCTTTTTTAGCCAATACATGAACATCTTCCTTGAATTCATCAAAGGATATGGCATCATAAGTTTCACTGAACTCTTGGAGATGTCGGATGAGCGTGGTTGCAATTGGTAGAATCTGGATGCTGTATACCTTTGCTTCATTGGTAACAGAACTACGAAGATTGACAAATGACCACAAAGATGAATCTGCTCTAATATAAGCGCTGCGGAGAGACAAACTGGCAATTTCCAGCATTATCAAAGCCTTCATAACATTACTACTGAGCTCGTTATCACTATTTTCTGTTAATTTTACTTCTGTAGATTCTACCCTCGGGTAAGAAATGTGGTTGACACAAATGAGGTAGAAAAAATACAAGACTACTCTCCTTGACATAAATTTCATTTTAAACCGAAATTTTTTTATCAGAAATGTACATAGATATTATAGAGGTTGGAACCGACCAAAAAAACCTTAACCGATTAATAATCGACTAATCAGTTACCATAACCGAATAATAATCGGTTAATTAATCGGTTAATTAATCGGTTAATTTGTGATGAGGTTAACCGATTAATTAATCGGTTAATATATAAATTTTGCACCCTATATGGATAATATACATGTATTATTTCAAAAAGTTATATCAAATTTTAATGGGAAACGAGAACTGACTTTAATTCAAGGTTTACTTAAATGGAAATTAACAATATTAATGATAGTGGAATTGAATTGCAAGTTTTTAGGAATGTTTTTATTCCGCCGCCCATTTGAATATTTTGCGTAATATATATCACATGACATTTAGCTACGCCATAAATAACTTAAAATAAAAACAAATACTTATAAAAGCATTTAAATATGTTACAAAAAAATATATAATAAATGACCAGATAGAGATTCATTTTCAATAGGTCTATAATCAATATATTCTGAAAAAATGTCATTTGTTTCATTATCACCCATATTGTATAATTTTTTTTATAATAAATTAAAATTTCTCAAGTTTTTATAAAAAGTTTAAATGGGTTTATTTTTTTGACAAGTTATTCAATACTGTATATTAAAAAAAACTTCTTATCGGAATTTCGGGATAAAAAATCATCTAATCTGAGAAAATGATCTGCATATTATTTTAACCGACTAAATTAGTCGGTTAATTAATCGGTTAATTTAGTCGGTTAATTAGTCGATTAACCGATTTTTTGATACTTCTAACTGATTAACCGCCTTAACCGATTAATTAATCGATTAACGTTAATCGGTTGCAACCTCTAAGATATTATAGAGAAATTGTAGCTCATATATATATACATATAAAGATTGTTGTATCATAGCGTGAGAATACTGATATGCATATACTGATATGCATTACCATTAATTCCAAAAATTATCTTCAATGGTAACGAACCTAAAAACAAGCTTGGAACGCCTTCTGATCATTGCTTTATATGTGAAGATAATCAAATCATAAATCATAACGGGAAATTATACTCACAAAAAGAAATGATCGGACTAATCAGAGGATGACAATTCAAAATGATTTGAATATCCGAAATGGATTCGCGGATTCATCCGTTACCCATCTGGATATCCGCCGAATACATCCGGATGTATCGGATTATGGATTCATCCGGATCTTATTACTAATTCATTTCGGATATTTATTTTGTTTTTTAGTTTTTTTTTTTTTTAAAAAAAAAACCTTTTCTTTTTTGTAGGAACGGGTTTTCGTGGTGATCAGCTCTTTGTCAAAATTGAGGTTTTGTACCTTTGATTTTAGGGAGGTTATTTTTAGTAAAATAACATTTTTTTTCTGGATTTTTATTCGAAGTATAGTTTGGAAGGGTGACAGTTCAATCTAATGTTCATAAAGCTTAAAGGATTGAAAAGTGATTTTTAAAGACAGCAGAAAACCAGTCTTGTAGTTTTATATTCGAATATTTGGAGTAAAATAACTTTCCCATAGTATAATAAATCTGTATGGAATAATGCTTTAATGTAAAGTTTCAACTTGTAGGTAGAAGGCGCAGTTGTCTTGGGAAGTTGTACTCTTGTTTTTTTGAGAATAAAGTAACAAAACAATATTTTTTTATGGTTCTCTAGGTGGTAAAATGATCAATATGAAAACAGCGTTAGAAATCATTTTTGCCATCGAAAGACCATATATAGATTGATTCGTAACACTCCTTCTGAGTCATTTAAAAAGAAGAAGGATGCTAAATACTCTTCGGACAGAGTATTGAAAATTATAGTCAAAAGAAAGAAGAACAAGTTCCAGAAGCCTAATAACTTGAAAACATGTAGCAACAGGGACGTTCTAATTAATGTTTGTACTTTCCTGGAAGAAGAAATTATTTTTTAATAAAATAATGAAATAATGGACATTTATCAATTACTATTTATGGTTGAAATTAATACTTAAAAATGTAACGTTGAGCACTTGAGCATGTAATTCGAAAAGCTTAAGTTCTTCAATGGAAAAAATTCAATTTCAATTTTTTGCATTCCAGTATTGTTTGTTCCCACTTTTCATATCTATAGTACTATATAGCCTTTTAATTTTAACAATTTAATCAGATTTTACAAAAACAAAAATGGAAAAATGCGATATTTATATTTATTATAATATGATATTAATGTTTAAATGTTTTATCTATAAAAATAAAATATTATTTATCGTTAAAAACTTTAAAATTGTTCACCAAAAAAATATTGTCTATTGTTTGGGCTAATAAAAATTCATAAATTGTAATTTAAGCAGTAAATTTATTGACCAAATTACCAAATTATATAAATTTTATGCTAAAATTATGTAAATTTTGTGACCAAATCAATGTAAATTCAGTGTAAGTTCTATGATCAAATCATGCAAATGATGCGGAATTGTGCATTTTCATATATCCCTATATAGATATGTTATTTCTAAGGAAAAATTGTATAAAAACCTTATCCAATTTTTTTATAGGTCTAATTATAATAAAATTTCACTATTCATTAATATTTAAAGCTGCTTAATGTTTACTTGTTTAATTAATATAATTAAATAGTATCTTTAATTTAAATGTATTTTTTTTAAATAATAACTAGGGTGGTGTCAGGAATCAAGTTGTTATTTATTGAGGGTTGTGTATTTATGTTTTTGTTTGTAATAATGTAGAATATATTAAGAAAAAATCTGTTTATGGATTTTTTTCGCTTTATTATCAATTTTCTCATCCGCTTTTAGGTATCTACATTTTATATTAAATTTGTCAGCAACATTTTCCTTTCCAACAAATCTAGTAACATTAAGTTTGATACTTATACGTAACCAATGAGAAAAACAAAGATTGAACTAATCATCAAATGATCACCTGCATTAGCTGTCATCTGATTTATTTTTTTATTTTTTAATTTTTAAAAAAAAGAATTAATAATATTTTCTTTGGGTTAATAAATTAAAAATTACCTCCGAAATATCATCATGAGGAGGTTCCTTATTGAGAAAAATTTTCCTGTAAACCTAACTATATCACCAGATGTAAAATCGGGAATCCATTTTGGAACTGATGGATTTTTTGGAAAAAAGGAAGTATTATCTTTTTCTAATAGTTTCTTTTATCACTTTCTCATTAAACAATTGAATAAATTACACAAATTAAAATGAGTTTTGCTGGCATAGTATTTATTTATTTTTATGTAAGGAATAGATATTTTATTTACTAATATTTTTCTTAAACGATTTTTTTTTCTTTTTTTTCTTTTTTTTTCAAAAAAAAGAGATATTTATTATCGCTATTTTCGATTTAGTTGAAACTGATTAAATTATAAATAAAAATAATAAAATACCGAAAACACTTACGTCACATGTTGATCAACAATGATCAGCCAATGAAATTTAAACACATAATAATTTACTGAATAAAAAAATTATTTTTTGTGTTCAAACGTTCAAAAGAAAAAATTTTAACATTATGCCTTTAATAATTAGAAAATTTCACCAACCATTTAAAAACAATAATTACTACTTTATAATATTTCGATTATCTGTAATTTGATTTGAATAATTTTTTATTTAAAGATTTAAAGTTTATATAATTATAATGATTTTTTTTTAAAAAAAAAATCAAAATCTTAGTGTTCTGTTAATTTGTAATTTAAATGATTTTTTAATTTTTGAAAGAAACAAATCTTTTTCTAATCATAATCCAAAAATTGCCCTAACTCAAGTACCCACCACATTTATCTATAGATATAAATATTTATCTCTAACTGTATATAAAAATATCTTGTTTATCCAACAAGGTCTATAATAAAATGAATAAAAATAAAAATCAGTAATTATTACTTGCTAATATTACCAATATAATAATAATAAACTTAGTTTACCTTTAAAATAATGTTAAACTTTGCAATCTAAAATACTGGCAAGTACTTTATTATTATTTAATAAGTATTTTCAGTTAAATACTCCAGTTAAATAAAAAAAAACAATAATATTTAGTGTGAAGTTACAGTTTTCAGTGAGGGACTGCTATTATACTCCCATTTAATATATTCAGTTGGAGTTGAATCGCTAGTAATCTCCCATTAAAACATTACGAAAATAAAAAAAAAATAATAAAAATAATACAGGAGTGGCTTAGCATGATGCGTCAATCAAAATATTTTATATGTTCATATGTGAAACGTGATGCTTTATTAGTACAGTTTCACAAAATTACGAGTTTTCAGTCTTTTTATTATAATTGATCGACAAGCCGCAGTTTCAACCAAATTGAAAACGGCGATAAATATTTTTTTATGAGTGTTATCTATATATATTTAAAAACACTGCAATCACGTGAGCATTATGTTTAGACTACCCACATAAATAACTATTTACAAATTGTGTAACTGCAGTGCATGACATACATGACGCAATAGCATCGATTTTGAGCACGTCTGAAATGCGCATTTAAACAATTTGCATACACTTGAATAATATCACGTGACTAAAAATGGGATGTGCCGATTTAACCATCACCGTTCACGTGACTGCCTCATTCGCGTTGTTTATATTTATCTCAGCGACTTAGTTTTTTTGAGTGGTCTGATGCTTATTTGTCACCCCCTGTAAGTGTATGCAAATTGTTTGAATGCCTGAAATGCGTGTCAGGTTGACAGCGCAGTGTGGCGCAGTAATTTCAAAAAAAATAAGTTAAAGATTTTCTTTTTAATGTAATATTTTCAAATTTACACATTAGATGTATTTTCATCTGTTTTACAAAATTCACTTATAAATGGAAGGAGGTTTTGGAAGTAGATTTTGACTTTAGTATATAACAACTGATTTTATCGTCTTTGCCGATCATTTCCAAAATTGGATTTGTCAAAAAAACAGTTTTTGTTAAATAACTCGAAAATGGCCTTCTAAACCACCCGTATATTCTCTAAGTAAATTTGCAGAGCGGACGAAAATACATCTAGTGTAGTAATTTAAAGGTTTTATTTTAAATAAAAAAAATTGCAATTTAATTTTTTTGGAAAAAATCGCTGCGCCACACTGCGCCGTCAACCTGACACACATTTCAGACGTGCCGATTTTGATAGTAACAATAAAAATATGTTACACGTTTAATTTACTTTTTTATTATTTTTTTATTTCCCTTTTTTGTTTCTTCTTTTTCTTTACTTACTATTGTTTTTTTCCCTTTCCCTTTCTTCAACAACAAAAAAAGAGAAGCAAAAAAAAGAACCCACCACACGTAAGAACTGGGACCTAAATGGAAAGAGAGTAGAGGTTAGAACGAATGAAAAATGAGACAAAACAAACAAAACAAACAAAAAATGAAAACAAGATGCACCTTAGATCCAAAGAGCCAGGACCTAAATGAAGAGAGTAAAGGTAAGAATGAATGAAAACAAAACAAAACAAACAACACAAACAAAATGAAACAAAAAATGAAAAAATATGCACCTTAGGGTTGAAGAGCTGAAAGAACTGGGACCTAAAAGGAAAGGTTAGAGGGTAGAACGAACAAAAAATAAAACAAAACAAACAAAAAATGAAAACAAGATGCACCTTAGAGCCAAAGAGCCAGGACCTAAATGGAGAGAGCAAAGGTAAGAATGAACGAAAAATGAAACAAAACAAACAAAACAAACAACACAAACAAATGAAACAAAAAACAAAAAAACATGCACCTTCATTGCAGAAATTTCATATTTTTAAACAACGTTTACACTGCGCCAAAATCACGTGGTTCATCCGTTGTTTTGTGCGTCATTATTGAACGTCATACAATGCATTGCAAAAGTGAGAAAATGTATCGCCACTATGCTTTTTTAATTACTGTAACAACGACTCCACTATACCTATTTTACTATTGCGAATATACAGTCAAAATACAATTACTTATTATTTACAACGTTGTAAACATACTTTAAATGCAATTTATTTTTACGCAAATACCTATTATTAATAATAATATCTATAAAATACATAAAAGCATCTAAAATAAATTATTTTATAAACATTTTGTAGTAACTGATGTTTTTGTTAAAGAATAATTCTCTTGCGTAAGTCTTATTTTATTTGTGTTCAAAGACTTGGCCACTTAAAAAAGAGTAAAATAAAATGTTAGTAAAAAGCCCTAAAAATGTTTGTTAAAGAATTAATAAAAGCCTCCTCTTACCAAGTTTTTCTCGCGTCCAAATACTTAAGGAACTGGTTATCTACAAAAAGAAAAAACAAAATATTAGAAATGTATAATAATAAGTTTTAAAAAAAAAATTTTCAAATTTCTTACCACATTATACGCGTCTAAAAAAAGAGCAAAACAGTAAAGTTAAAACGTTAATAAACGTTTCACTAAAGAAATATTCAAAAAAGTATTTCAAATACCCCTATCAAGAGATTATCTACACAATCAAAGATTCAGTCACCTAAAAAAAGGGTAAAATTAAAATGTTAGTAAAATGCTTCATTTAAAAATTAAATTCAAAAAAATAATTTAGATTTTCATACCAAAATTCTATGCGTCCAAAGACATGACCGTCTAGAAAAAAAAATATAAATAAAATAGAAATGTTAGTAAAATATTTTGCGGTATTACCAAAAGTCTACACGTCAAAAAATATCTAAGTTAAAATAAAAAAAAAAAACTTTATCTTTCCTTCTCAAAATCCTGCATTTCAAAAAAATTAAAAAAATATATATTTTTTATTTTAACTTTAGGTAATGGATTCTTTTAGACGGCTAAATAAAATTTTTTAGCACCCTTACCAAATTCCCAAGCATCACAACTCACAAGGATAATAAATATAATATTTTGGAAATATTATTATGAGCACCCGTTTAATATCATTAAAAATTTTCTCAAAAACCCTTTAAGCTAATTGATATGAAAGTAGCTTAAAGTACTTCATATTCTTTGTTTCTCTACTAATAATAATTTTCTTTTTATATGAATAATAAATGTTGCTTGTTTTGCTAACTATATTAGTACATCCAAATAAAGGCTGAAATGAAGACAAATTTATAAAAAAAAAGAAAGAAAATTAATATATAAAATGAAAAAAAATCAAAATTGATAAAAATAAAAAACCCACCTAAGAGAGCACCATTCACAGAATGTTCAGCCCTCTTAATTTCAAGCCGTTGGTAATATTGTTGTTTATGGAAAGAGAGTGTAAAAGATAAATATGAGAGGGAAGGAAAAGAAAGATTAAGAAAAAGGAATGGAGAAGGTAGAACGAGAGAAAAAAAGTTAGCTTCTTTTCTTTTTTCTTTAACAAAAAAAGATTATCGGTGTCTGAACTGGAAGTATCTGAAGAAGATATCACGTGATACATGTAACATTAATTATTATAAATAGGGCATATTCTAAACTATTTTTAAGAAAAAAAACTCTCTCCCCTTTCTGTTTTTTTTACTAAAAATCCGCAGTATACAAATATTTACTTAGTTCTTTCACCGCTTAAGCGGCAGAGAAGAGGACCGTAACGGTCTTTTAACGGAAAGTCCTTCTCACTTCACACTGCCGACTGAAGTTTTTTTTACATTTTACTCACCCTTTGACTATAATATGTCGTCTTTAAAATCCTCCCATACTTCTGTCGAGAATTTTGACTTTGAAATTTCTTTCAAAAAATTTCACGTGACTCATCCCAATCGGGCAGGGCACAACAAGATTTACAATTTCAGGAGGTCAAAAAGTTTCTTTTTTGAGCTTGCCGATCCTCAACAACGCACCAATAATATTCAACTTAAAATACACACAAATGATTATCATATGAAATCATCCCCAATTCGTTACAAATCCACGAGTCGTACTCCTAACACAAAATTTCAAATTAGTACGATGTTACGCCATTTTTTTTTACACCAGTATGTAATTCCTTGTCGTATTCGACAAAAATATTTCAACCTTATTCGATCGAAATTATTAGATAGAATTAATCTATCTAATCAAATCACGTGGCGATTCACAATTACGCCGCAATACTTTAACTAAAACTTTTTTTAATTTTAGTTACAAACGTTATCATTTTTATTTTGGCATATTTTTACCATGTTCACACCCTCACTCTAACACAGAGACCAAGAACGTTACAAATATTTGTAATGTCCCTTGTCCTTATATAATGTCATATAATCGACGAGCCTGTATTGATCATCATTCAGGCACATTTCTTAACCTTTTCGCTAACGTGAAAAACCCTATTCAACCGGACTCACTTCTGACCTCCACGACACCCAAAGGCCACCATGCCTCGCACCTTTTCAATAAATCCTCAATGAAAACAGTAAAACACGTTTTCTCCAAACGTCAAGGAACTTCTTATGACGTTAATTATAATCACTACCCATGTAAATTAATCGAGTGTACGGATACAAGAACTATGTATTACAAACACCTTTCACGTTTTAGAATTACCACTCCGACTAAGTCCACTTCTTTCAGTAAACAACATGAGAGATTTGAGAGAAATTGTAGAAGAACTTTCAATAAGGACAAATCACACATAGCGGAAGCTTCTGAAATTAATGATCGCCTAGCTACTGCTAATCGACAAAGATTTCTATTTTTTCACCCTCAAAATATTAACTCACCTATTACACATTTAAAATATAAAGAGTGTAATCCCCGTAGAGAGAATTACTCTTTCCCTATACCTATTCACAGTACCAAGAACATCCGTTTGGATAGTCCTTCGACTCAGAAGGTTAACCCTTCTTCACCTTTAGTCAAACATAAATATAGATATACACCACGTCCATCTACGTATTGTCATGAAATTTCAAATACGCCCAACAATCCTTGGGACGGTGCAACTTTAGGAATGGTCAACAAATACAGTGAACATAGGGACTTCATGTATAAATTTGAAGCCCAGCGTCAATTTAACCTTACACGCCAAAATTACATCGCATCCCTCTCTCGGAAACGATCAGCATATTTCTCTGATGCCGACATTTCTTCAATCGCGAGTTATGATTCCGCACAAACTCACCAGTCTAGTATAAGTTTGGAGACTCCTGTCCCCTCTCCACCAGCAGTCGCTGGACCTTCTAATTATAATCATCCAACCCCTATTTCCCCTTTACCTGTTAAAATATCACCTGAGCTTTCTAATTCGAATGGCTCCCCCCCTAACATGACCACTTCATCCACTTTACCACCTGCGCAAATAGAGATAAGGCAATTTGACCTTTTTAATTCAGATCCTTCTTTTCGGTATACCATATCAAACTTATTTTCACCACCTCAAAGTCATAATGAGGCATTTTCATCATCTGATGAATACATAACGGCTGATTCAGATGATAAAGATTCAGCAGAGCTTTTTAATTCACCACCTGCTCCTTTAAAGATCGTACAACTGGATAATATTTTTAACCAGAATGGTCCCACTCCCGTATATGATCCGTTCGGGTGCCAGAAACCAAAAGGTTTCGAGTAGGATTTTTTTCCTTCTTTTCTTTTTTTTATCTTTTTTCTTTTTTTACAATTGATCGCAACAATATTCCTTGGACTTTGAAGTCCCCTTTTCCTTGAAAAGATAACTCCTTATTTTTGGAGTTGCAGACCTCCTATTTAGGATTAAAAATTTTTTTTTTATATTTTTTTACTAGGTTTTTTTTTTCCGATTCACTAGTAATTTAGGTCTTCAAATATATGTATTGAATCATACTTACATTTTATTTTGACCGTATTTAGCATCACAGATGCATTACAAAACTTCCCTTTTTTTTACAATTTTAAATAGTGTGAACCATTCTACCTATGACAGTATTTACAGGTAGCAACTTTGTAGTTGAAAGAAAAATACGGATCATGTAATGATGATTGGATTGTTCTTTTTGATCTCCAGGTTATGCCTGTTTGTTCGATTGAATAATAGGCAAGACGACCCCTTCGGGCTTCTCCCGAGAGGTTGGGTATAACACTAGCTTAGAATTTATTGTTCTTTTAGATCATGTTTATTCTTATGTAGCGTTCGACCCCAGTCGAGTCGATATTTTAAAAATAAAAATAAAAATAAAAAAAAAACTATTTTTAATCAATGAATAAACTATTCCTTTTTTTAATTAACACGTCAAACTATTTTTAATCAATGAATAAACTATTTCTTTTTTAATTTTCTTTGCAATTTCTTTTATACACTTCAAAATAATAAACAGTCAAATCCACCAAAATGTTCTGCGATTATGTTTTTGATGCTTGGATCATGTTTAACTTAACTGCAGCAAATATAATATTAAATTATTTTGATATTTAGTTAGCATTAGTTATTATTTCTTGCGTAAATTGACTTAAGATTAGAGATCATAAGCTATCCTACCAGCTGGCAAAGTGTATGAAATTTCTTTTATTTCACAAAAGAATGCCTTGCTAAAGTCATCTTTAGCGTAGGTTTAGTAATACATTGCTTTGATTGAGCGTGGCTACGAAGTTTATGATTCTTATTATATATCTCATATTTTTGTTTAATGGGTTTCTGTATAATTTATTTTATAATAAATGTTAAATATCTATCTGTACATAAAATTGTTAATTAGTAATATTTTTGAATGTAAAATGGAAAATTACGACCATATATTGTTTATATTGTTCAAATTGGTCTCATTTTCCTGTATATTTTTACATTTAGATCATATACATCAATTATAATTTGATTATTTTAGTGATTATTAATGATTGTTAGACGATCATTTAGTATAGTTGTAATACCATTTCAACACTGTTTTAACGTTATCATTATACAATTATAAGTATTATAACTACGTTTTTGACAATTCTGAAATTTATTAATATAAAAAAAATAGTTTACCATTTTTTACATTGAAAAACTTAAATTCACAGCATCATTACGATATATCTAACAACACTGTCATAGCATTATGATTGTATTGTAACTTTGCGCTAATGTATAATGCATTGTCACGTTATTATAACCATGATGTTACATTATAGTGAAAGCGTTGTCTTAAAATTATAAGTTTCTGCTATGTTAGGGTCAAAGAGCCGAAAGAATCAGGACCTAAATGGAGAGGGTAAAGGTTAGAATGAACGAAAAATGAAACAAAGCGGAATAAACAAAAACAAAGAAAGACTTACCTGGAATTTCACGTTAAAAAGAGGACTGATCTAAAGAAAAAAAAATGAAAGAGGTTAACCTCTAACTAAAGGGAAAACAAAAGAAAGGGGCTCTACCTACCCAAAATCTGATGCTGAGAAGAGGACCAACATAAAGAAAAAAAAAATGAAAGAGGTTAGAAAAGGGAAATTAGAAGAAAGAGAAAATGACTTAACCTATGAACCCAATAAAAGAATACTGAATACCGACCTACAAAAAAGAGAATACCAAACTGATCTACAAAAAAGATAAAGAATACCGAATACCAACCTACAAAAAAAGAGAAAAAATCCTGAAGGCATCGTCCTACAAGAAAGAGAATATCAAACTTACCTACAAAAAAGAAAAGAACTCTATAGAAGAATGCTGAATACTGACCTACAAAAAAAAGAAAGAATCTCTGAGCGAAAAAAACACTGAACTGAACCTGCCATACTGACCTATAAAAAAAAAAGAATCCCGTAGCATCATCCTGCAAGAAAGTACTGACCTACCAAAAAAAGAAAAAGGATCCTGAAACATCTTACAAAAAAAGGGATCTTGACTGACAAAAGAAAAAAAAATTACAAAAAGGGTGGGAATAATTTTAAGAATTTTAAGAAATGGAAACATAAGAATAAATAAAAAACAATTAATAATATTGTGACTGTATGCAGATTTACCTCTAATAACTGTTAATGTAGTTAACAGGTGAATACTAGTTAAATTAAAAAATGAAGTTAACATTTCATAAATAAATAGAAATTTTTTTTTTATGATCAATATTTTGATGTAATTATTATATATGATATTTGTAAAAAAAAAATCATTTATTTATTTATAGATATATCAATCCTATAACATTTGTCCAAATTTTTTTAACTTGAATAGGAAAACTTGATTACATAATGATTGACATTTACTGAAATCTTCCATTATTTTTTTTTATTTAACTGATAATGGTAAAAGAATAGATAACATTTTTTTTTTAATTTAAAAAAAGGAAAAAAATAAAAAAATAAATTATTTTATTTATTTGTGATATTTATTTATGATATTATTTTATGGTAATATATATTTTTTTTTGATAACTTTCATAGTACTTTTTTTTTATCATAGTAAATAAATTATTAATAACAAAACAAAAAAAAAAAGGATGACGAAATGAAAAAAAGGGGTCTAAAAAATAAATAATTACGCTTATTTATTTTTATTTTTATGTTTCAAAACATACAAAGCTGTAGTACAAATTATTAAAACAACAATATTACATGTAAATTGCAGTGAAAATAATTCTAAAACTACAAACTAAATCACAAGTCAGAGAAGCCAGGCAGATGATGACTCCTGACCTTAAAGCTGCCGGCTACACCACAGAAAAGACCTGAGGTCATTTCTGGAATGCAACCACCACAGAAGGAAATAAAAAAACTAGGAAAAATAAGAACATAAAAATATTATCTAACATCTAAATTATGTCCCACTATATTGTAATTAAAATTAACAAATAAATCTATATTATTGAACCAAATTTGATCTCTATGTGATTTCCAAGAACCCAAATGTAAAAAATTACTAGATGTCCATCTATTATGGGTATCAGCATCATATTATGCTAATAATGTTTTTATTCAGGCTTTTCAATCTGAAATTGAAAATACATTTATACTGCTATTTTTGCCAATTTTTATTTTTTTTTATAAATTAATACCATTGAATATATTGCAAATATAACTCTTTAAATTTATTGATTTGACTCATATGCATTGATTTTGTATTTGTAATAATCAATTAAATCAAATACATATAACAAATTTACTAATTTAGTATGCTACTATTAAGACCAAAAAAATATTTAGCTTGCTTTGACAAAACCTATTATTGAGAAAGTTTAGACTTCAGACACAATAATATCATTTATTTAAATGATAAAATTTTTCTCATGTCTTTATGATCTAAATTATTACAGCTATTTGTAAAAAATAATGGATCACCCTATTAATTATATTTTAAAACTTCATGATGATAGTTAATGGATTTATTTATAATCTATTTAATAATCATTAATTATATTAGTCATCAACAGACATTTACTAGAAATTAATACTTTTAAACCTTCATAATGATAGTAAATATAAAATATTTATATCTTATTATATATATAGTTGGTTGTTACATCATCAACAGATTTCCATAAAATGCGGCGAAAACCAATAACTAATATAACAAATCCTTTTAACTTATTAGGGTTAGATTTAGATACTTTAACACGTCTATCAAGTATCCCTGAGCTAGAATAATTAGTAGCTTTTCCTTTTGAAACTGTTTTCATATATAAGCTTAATTGATCAATCCCATTATTTAGTATTTCACCTATAGTTGTTAAATTTGTTTTTTTATCCTCTTTTGACCAATATGAATATGGTCTTTTTAATACAGATTCTATATTTTCCTTTTCAAGTATTTTATCTAGATTTTCTAGTTCATTTGCACCAAAATTATTTTTTTGATTTATATTAATAAGGCCAACTAATGAAATATATTTTAATTCTAGACCAACATTATTATTTCCTGTATTACTTAAAATAAAAATATCTGAATAACCAAAACGACCTGAACCTTTGGGCTTTTTACCATTAATTACTAATGAAAGTTCTGGAATACAATAATTTGGTGGCAAAAGTTTTTCTACAATTGCCTGAAGTACAGGTTCATTTGCTGAAGATAGAGACATTTGTGATCTATTTAGTAAAGAGGTCTTGAGAATTTTAATAAAAGGTATAATATTACTATCTGCAATAAGATTTTTATGTGCTGAAGCAATAACAATTGCATCATCAACAACTTGTCTATATACTAAATTATCCTTGTTTTGTTTTAAAATTCGGCTTTGTTTTTTCCAGTGTTCTAATAGATGATTATTAAATATAATTTAATAATATGTATAAATGTAAAAAGAAATAATATGTGGATATATTACCAGTAGATGAACTCTCTGTATCAGTATCATTATCATCTCTTACTCTTTTCAGTTCATCCTTTTGTTTAACTTGAAGAGTAATTTTTTCAGTATTCAGTTCATCCTTTTGTTTAACTTGAAGAGTATTTTCAGTATTCTTTTCAGTTTTCTTATTATGACCTGATTGAAAAATTTTAGATAATTCTTTAGCAGAAACATTAATTGCATTTTTTGAGTGAGATGTAGCAGCAGGTACTAAATTTTCTTTTTTATATTCCTTGAAAATATTTTTCCATAATGCTTGCAAATAATTTGTATAACGTGAATTTTCTACTATTGCCTGTTATTAGAAAGAAATTATTAGTAGTGCATCAAAATTTTTATTTAGTGATTAAAGAAGGTACATAGCCAATTCCTCCTCCAGAATTAGCAGACTTTATCAACGACAAAGTAGGATGCCTGAATTGAGATCTTGGGTTGGTTACCAAGGTTGTCAACACAGTAATTCTCTTAAGTCAAGACGCAGTCAACCAAGAGTTACCCACACTTTGCAAAATAAAAAAAAAGACACACCTTATTTTTACTTCAACAAAAATTTCCCATTTTAATTGTAATTTTGCTTCCATTAGAAAGTGACGAAACCAGATAGTGTTAAGTCTGTCACATGTATCTGTAGATGATATTGTATCAATAATGATATCATGACTAGCCTTCAAAAATCCATAATATGATGATTTAATGCCTCGCTCTTTTATATAAGAAATAAGAACTGGAAAGTTAAAAATTAATTAGCAACTAAGTATTTATTACAAGTCAATACTGTCTACAGGACTTACTATCTTGACCAGGGTAGTTCTTAGATGTGCTCATGTGATCACTCATCATGTTGATTACAAAAATGATAAACTGTTGAAGGTAAATAACAAATATAATATTAACTTAAGAAATATTGTTAAAATAGTAAGGAAAATAATTGGTACCTATATATATAAAGATTTCTTGTATACAGTATGATTACATTGATACTCAATAATGTATTAGTCCAAAGTAATTTTATGTCAAAGTCAAAATAAATTATGTAATTGAACTATATTTATGTCTATTATTAGTCACAATGATGAGTAATTACATAATTGT
Source organism: Rhizophagus irregularis (assembly GCF_026210795.1). Lineage (NCBI taxonomy): Eukaryota > Fungi > Glomeromycota > Glomeromycetes > Glomerales > Glomeraceae > Rhizophagus > Rhizophagus irregularis. The sequence continues at coordinate 475,286 of NC_089444.1, read as the reverse complement.
TAATTAATATAACTGTCTGATACTTATATAGATTATTAATTAATTATTAGCTGAAACAGCATATATAAATATGAGTCAATATATTAAATTTGAACATATTCAGTAATTAACAAAGAACTACTAATTAATTATCTCAGCTGAAACAGTATATATAAATATAAGTCAATATATTAAATTTGAACATATTCAGTAATTAACAGAGAACTACTAATTAATTATCTTAGCTGGAACAGTATATATAATATGAGTCAAATATATTAATTTGAACGTGTAATAATACTTTAATATGTTATTATTTTCTTAGACAAAAACTTTAGTTTTAGTAAAAGTTTATTACAAATCATATCAAAATTTTATTAATTTTAATAAACTAGTGACAGTTCATTACTTCGCACTGGGATCAATGAACCTAAATGATATAGTAAATAAACCGTGCGCAAAATAACACTTTAAATTATCGTGATTGTAATAATGTGATATCGTCAATAAAAATGATCATATCGTAATATATTGTATAGTACAAAGATTAATGTATTTATTTAAACCATGTCAAATGAACTATATTAGTTAATAAGATCCAAATTCTTTGTTATTGAAAATGTGTCTATTTAGAATAAAATTTAACTCCCATATTGAAATGTACAGTCGCGTACGTACGATTCACAATTACATAGTAAATTACATATATAAAATTAATTCCGTATTTTATAATTAAAACGGTTCTTGCATTTTGACTTTCCCAATGTTCAAATATTATTTATTAAAAGAATATGATATTGACTTTAAAATGACATAAAATTTAGAAATAATTATTAAACGAAATATAAATATATATGTATCTTGAAATTATCTATTTTTATATGTAAAATTTTTTTTTCAGATCTAAAATATATAAAAAAAACTTTTTTACATTTTAACTTTTCCAAAGTTTAAATATCACTTTCCTAAAAGAATATATTAGCTTTAAAGTAATAAAAAAATTAGAAATAATTATTAAAAGAAATATAAATATGTATATACACATGCCGATCAAAATTATCCGGCCACTTTTTTAAAGTGATAAACTTACATATGCATAATATTGTGAAATTTAAAATTTAAAGTTATATATATTCATTGTGCCATTGTTTGTTAATTTAAATAAAAATTTAATAATGAATTCTATTTTCATTGGTGGCAATAGCTTCTTCAATTCTATAAAGTATGCTATCAATAATATTCTGGAGATATATCTATCCATGCGTCCTTAACATGCTTTTCAAGTATTTTTATCAGAAAATTTAATAAGGTTAAGTATTATCCATTATGAAATAATATTATATAAGATTATGGCTTGACCTATGACTACTTACATAAACATATTATTATGTAAGTTTATGAAAATTTGCGTAAGATTATAGATTAAAATTTAAAAATCGGATATCAAGAATATTTCGTTACTCAGTGATTGGATCTTCATGAATTAAGATTTGTTAGATTCGTCTCATTAAGTGGATTCGAATGGTAATAATTACATTCTTGTAGGATCGATATTCGATATGTAATTGCACTTTAAAGATTTAAATAAATTTTATAATAAGTTTTGATCCAGTGATCGTATAGCCATGATTTTTAGCTTATTGGATTCGTCTCATCGAGGCGATTCGAATGGTGGTAAATATGTGTTTATTAGATTAATATTGACAAAGTTACGGGATTTTTTAAATCTTTTAATTTATCATCACGTAAATCATAAATTTACTCAGTAAATGATTTATATTTCTGAAAAATTTTGAAAAATATGAAAAATGTGAAGCATGGAAATTTGTTTATTGTAATTTTATTTTTATATAACCACGTGAACAAGATTACAGAAAGATAGACAAGAACAAGAGATAAAACAAAAGTCGAACGCTATCTAATACTAAGCTATAATCAAACCGCCCGAGGACAGCGCCACTCTGGTACCTTCAACGAACTTGGAGGAGTCCCTAACACGACATCACATCCTAATAAACCAAAGAAAGGTCAATCGAAACAAAAAAAAAAGAACGATCCGTATTTTTCTTTCGGTCATGAAAGACCGCCACCTGTAAATACTGTAATAGGTGGAATGGTTAACACTATTCTAATTGTTGTACGTTGGTATAAAATTTGTACGTGGGGATAACCCAAAAAAAAAAGATGTAATGAATTACAAGTCAATAGTAAAAATGTGGCAGAAATAATATAAATCTATAACTATCAGCGTGCCACTAAAATAAAAAAATAAGCTGATAGTGGTGACCGAATGGGGTTAAAGTGAAGCGAAGACTTTAGAGTCTTCAGGAGACGGAATATCTAGTCTCAATTTTTTGATCTCAGTATTGTGCCTATCTATATTTATAGTTAGGTTAGACGGACGTTTGTGTGGTCTGAGCTCAAGTTGTTTCGTATCATCGGATGTGTGTCCTTTGTAACGATAATGGTAACCATTGTCATCTATGACTGAGAAGTAGTCGATTTTGAAAACTCCTAATTCGCGCTCCAATTGGAGCAACTGTTTGTTGGTTTTGTAAACGTTTTTTCCTTGTGTGATTCTGTTCTCTAGAACAGCATGACGCTCAATTAGAGGTGTGATTTTTTTGTGATAATGTTCTTGAAATTTAGTGAGATCTTTCGTCATTTCTTCACGGTATTCTATACTGTTGGAAGAGGTACCCCAGAGTTTAGCTCTAGCGGAAAGGTCTTCTTCACGAAGAAGACGTTCTTTTTCTTGGCGATCGGCCGATTCATGAGCCTTTTTACGGTTTCTAATAACTTTTAACCACTCCGTACTGCCTGGAGCATGTTGTCGACCTTTGAGAGTAGCCTGTCTTTTAGATATATAGACAGGTTCATCGGTTACATAAGGGAAGAGGTCATTAGGAATCCAGATGCCCAACGTCTCATGCCACGTATTCTCTTCTTTGAGGAGAATGGGTTGTAAGGTGGTGGCAGGTGAGTGAGTATTTGAAGTACTAATTGAATTATTCCCTGGACTTAATCGACGCAGTCGGTCAATAGTTTTGTTTAAAACGGCATTTACACCTAGAGGTCTGCGTGGTGCAGGGGGTATAGGAAAATTGTAATGTTCCTCGTCTCTGAGCACTAATTTTTTATGATATTTTAGATGTTGTATAGGTTTATTAACATGTTGTGAAGGTAAAAATAGGAAACGATGTTGTCTAGCACGGTGAAGCTTTTCCTCAAGAGTATTCACACGTCTATGAGATTTTCGGTTTTTACCGCGATTGTAAAAAACATATCTACATGCCCTTTGAAAACGGGATTTTTGTTTTTTACTCCTTTTACTACTATCAGAGTGGTGTGAGCGGAAGTTGTCCAATCGTTTTCGGTACATACGACGATCGTTGTATGTGGTAAGATATTTATGTCCATTAGCTGAATATGAAATATCGTAGGAAATTCCAAGACGATTTGAATAAACGTGTTTTTTAACACGACGTTGCCATTGTTTATGGATAAGGGTTGCATGGAATCGTTTGTTGTTATTAGTGTTATTATTCGGTATCGGCGTGTGATTCTTGATATTGTGAAAAATATCTAAGTTTTTATGATGAGAAACACAAGTGCGTCTATTATGAGACATGATGAAAGGGGAGGGGACACTACACAACTGTGTGTGTTCAATTCCAAAATTGTGAGTGGTACGAAAATTACATGGTATAAAAATACCAAAGTGAAAACGATAACGTTTATAGGAGAAGTTAAAGAAAGTTTTTGTGCGGGAATTTCTTTGTGTGACACTGTCAGCACGTGATTTGATAATGAAGTATCTATCGAGTAATTTAGAACGAATAAGATTAAAATATCTCTTTTGAATGGAGCGTGGGATGACTTTTTGATGAGAAAAAAAATGTTGTAACATCTTACTAATCTGGTATTTCAGATTAGGAAAGCTACAGGTGGAAGAGTAGCTAATAGGGGTCGATTTCATGTGATAATCATTTGTGTGTATTTTAAGATGAATATCATTGGTGTTTGTTGAAGGATCGACTAGCTCAAAAAAGAAACTTTTTGATCTCCTGATTTCATAAATCTTGTTACATCCAGCCCGTTTGGGTCTAGTCACGTGAAATTTGTGGAATGAGACATCGAAAGAAAATTTTCCCAAGGGAATATGTTTAGGAAGAAAAGAAGCCATATTTTTCAATATGTTGTATGGGTGTGAGATAAAAAAATATTTTATTATAAAAACTTCTTTCAGAGGTCGGGTGATAAGGAGAAGAACCTTTCCATAAGAGGCCACCCAGTGGTCCTCTTTCTTCTCGAGCGTTAACAAACGTAAAAAAGTGTAAAAAAAAAAAAAAAAACAGTATTTAACTGCGGATTTCTATGTGAAAAAATGGAAAGGGGAAAGAGTTTTATTAATATTTCGTTCATTTGTTTATTGTAATTATAAATATAAAATCGTATAATATTTTTGTCACCTTAGCACGTGATGATCTGCATAATTTTGGTAAAACAAAGTGGCCGGATAATTTTGATCGGCATGTGTAGCTTGAAATTTTCTATTTTTCTATGTTTTACTATGCGGGTCGTGGGCGTTACTTTCCGACACAACTGTACATGCTTTAGCCCCAAAACCATTTATACATAATATATATATAAATGAAAATATAAAAGCCCTACGCAAATCACCTTTTTTGATAAGTTCAGAAATAATATGAAACATTATTATACGGGTAAATGAAACATAGTTATGTAGGTATAACTTTGATGAATTTCAAATGTTATCACCAGAGCCTTTGACCTACTATTTTGGTTAACCACTATACGAACCACTCTAAATGACCGAAAATAAAATAAACAATATTTTAATAGCATTTAAAATATATTAGTTCATAAATAGCTCTATAAACATTGTGTCTATATGATGTTTTTATTTTTGATAAACTAATGCGTGTTATTTGCAAAATCAATATACTACTTTACTGAAACCCTAAAATTTCAAACAATATCAGATATCGTTAAGATCATCTTAATGACCCTATTTTGATATTGTAACAATATCAAAACGATATCAAACAATTTCATTACAATATCATCATGATATCACTTATCGAGTTATCGTTACGATATAATTGTAACGACATTGTTTAGATATTATTCAATATCATTTTGATATTGTATAGTAGCTATATTGTGATGGTATCATAATGATATCAAAATGATATTATTTTGATATTGAAATGATATCGTTTCAAATAACGAGATTTCTGTAAAGTATATAAACAGTTGAAATATTGTCAAAGAGAAATTCTTCTTGAATCCTAAAAGGTATTGAGCTTAATATGAAATCATTCAATTCTATGATCTTTTTTAGAATTTTATAAATAAAGAAAAAAATAAATGGAAAAAGGCGCATACCAGCTTACCATGGTCTTGCCGATCACCGATCCAAACCTAAATGATGAAAGAGAGAAAATTTTTTTCGGTTCAAATAAAAAAACTAAACCGAAAAAAGAAGAGAAAAAGTATTTTCGGTTTGGAAAAAAAAAACAAACCGACGCAGGCATGTCACGGGTTTTATTTAATGGCACGAATTTTCATGTTACACAAGAATTTTAATTACATAGATGACGAACCTTTTTTTAGATTTTAATAAACAATTTTTTTAATTTTAGTTCTAATAACCCAGCCATATTGTATGTTAAAAAATCGGTTTACATTTAATTAATAAAGTAATATAAGTTTTTCCTCCTTATTTTGATTTTATATTTATGCAAATTCCCATATATGCGGCATGGTGGAATTATTGGTATACTTCATAAATTTTTAGAACAAAAAGACAATGTACAATATAGAGGATGATGTCTCTGAATAGACGCATATTTTTAGCTTATTATTTGATAGTTCCACGCGTGATTCATGTGACTGTCAGTCATCTGGCTAGTACTTTTCCTATTAAGGTTGACTTCAACCTTATATAGAAACTCTTTACACTAGTAAATAAAGATAAGTTTTCATGTTCGAAACTCCGGTTACCTTCGGTGATCAAAAAAAAGAGTTAATTTTAGAAAAGGTTTTGGTTAAATTTCACGAAGTTGTTAGGTGAGATTAGTAATTAGATAAAAAAAAACTTCTATACATATTTTTTAGGTAGGATACTATATTGACTAGATATTTTACACCTACATTTATGGCTTGATTCGCATGGCGATTCACGCACTAATAAAGAGTTTTTTTTTAGAAAAGAAAAAACACTTTATATCGTTCAAGAAAATACTTACGCACACAACTAAATCATTTCATTTCTAGAAAACATTATTAGTGATTCCAAGATGAAATAATTTTAATTGTAGCCAGAGTAGTATCAGAGCTGCTTAGAAACCTGTTATCCAGTAAAAAATTATTTAGATCATAATTATGTATAAAATATGCAATTAAAGTTATATGTTCGCGCCCTTTGATCTGCCCGAGGCAGAACAGGAGCTCGTGTATTATTAGCCCATTTTTTATAAAGACAAGAGACCCACTGAAAGAATCGAGAGGGTGGAGATTTAAGAGCTCTGTTACTTATATATAACTATGAATTTAATACTGATTTAATAATTGATTCTTGTCTTTCCATTACATCAATGCAGTGAATACTACGATCTTACTTTGCAACAGGAACAAAAAAACTTCAATCGTGTGCAGTTGGTAATTGTATTCAGTTGCTCCTGCTGAAAACTTCAAGCCATTAGTAGTCCAATGAGTGATTTCGTTCATGCAGTTCACAATAGATATTCTACTCTTTCTTTCATAATGGATAATGAATGTGTTAAGTCTTTTCAACTTATTGCACAACCTTTACACATGATTGAAACTAATTTTATACCACTCTTATCCCAATTTCTAAATACTTGAGAAGGTCGTGAAGTTCCTGAGGGTTTCATAATATTTGTTGAATATGTTTTTACAATCATAGAAGAGATGTTGAAATATTTTTACTTATCGAGCCCATATAAAATAAAGATTAGATTTATGGAATAGTACCATATATTTTAGATGATCGAAGATGATGTAGAATTATTCCATCGTAATAATAAACTTGTCTCCGGTGAAATTTGTCTTTTTAATCTATACGATTACTAAATTACTCGTGTTATCAATCTCTCAATATCAAACTCATCTTTTAGCCATGAAAGGAATATGCTCGGAATATGGTGAAATCAGATTTGATTTAAAGTCTTTAAAGGATTGTCGATGATATCGAATATGATTATACTTCAAAATATCAAACTAGCTCAATTTAATTTCATATAATATCTATGACACATTTGCTGTTAAAAAAAGAAGAGGAGGACCCAGAAATATATATATAGGAGTCAGGTGATGAAAAAAATTTTTTACTATGAGCCGTACGCATTTTTCAGGGCCGGAATTATAATAATGTCAGTCCGGTACTATAATAGGAAATAAAATTCTGACCGGCATTATCAGAAATTATCTAAAAAAGGAAAGATTTTCATGATTCAAAATACACAAACTCATATATTTCTGGGCCCTAAAAGAAGGATGATGATATTTTTTATTTCATTTTATTCTTTTCCCGTGATAATTGAATACTACAGATGTTATGCAAATGTTTTCGTTATTATTTTTTTTTATAAAAAAAAATTTCAAACATGTGGGACACTAGTACTTCATATTTTCTCTTGTATTATTATTACTAGTTTTATTAAATAAAGGATAAATTAATATTAAAACAAATTAATACTTATTGAAATCAAAATTTTATAGTCAGGTTATTTAAAATAGTAATTTTTTATCCAATGGTGTAGCGCGAAAAAATTTTTAAGTCATATGATGAAAATCCAATTTCACAAGTTTATGGCAAAATTACAGGTTTTATAATAAATAAAATAAATAGAACTTTTATAGTGGCTTGTAAATAAGTCAATGTGAATATTTTATGATTGATTATATTAGTTAATTTTTGTTTTAAAACCACAGTTTTCGGCAAAAACTAATCAAGTCAAACTGAAATAAAATTACGTGAAATTGAACTATTTTTTATAATTCCCTTTATAATAAACAAGTTATAGTTGATGCTCAATAACAGTAACCATGCAGTTATCTAGATCTTTTAATATACAAAATTGTAAAACAAAATAAGTTTTTGTGATATGTATGATAAAAATTAACTTTGTATACATACCTTCATCTAAAATATCAGTCTTACCACTCAAAATCTCATTCAATTTAACTGAACTAACAAATATTCTACTTGTACTACAAGATTTCGGATGACATTTAATTTCTGGTTCATTGTCTGTAAATAATAGTAAAATAATAAATATTGAATGATTAAATTTATTAAATAAGTAATACTGTAATTAAAATTACCAGGAACAGGTATTCTCTTTTCTTCATCTTCTTCCATTGGATATTTTTTATTCCATTCATCAAAAGTATTTGCTAATTCTTTGGCAGTTGGTCTTTTTTCAGGTTCATTATCCCAACATCTTTCCATTAATTCAACATATTCAGGCATTGTTCCTTTTATAATTTCTGGTCTATCACCTCTGCAAATATTTAAACAAATATTTAAATCATGAGGAACATCACAATATGCTGGGATTCCTGATGTCATTTCCCACATAATAATTCCAAAGCTATATATATCAGCTGCTTTTGTGTATGGCTTACCACGTAATACTTCTGGTGCTATGTAAGGAATAACTCCACATATTTCATCATTTTTATTAGGTTGACTAACTAATCTACATAACCCAAAATCACTAACCAACAATATATTTTCAGTTAAATAAAGTAAATTCCCATCATGAAAATCTCCATGAACTAAATTTAAACTATGAATGGCATTAAGCTGCCTTGAAATATCCCATAAATTTCGAAATTTATCATTGGGATTATATTTTAATATTGATAAATTATTTCTTAAACTACCATTGAATGCATACATCATTACAACCATATAATTTTTCGTAACTGGATTTTGTGTTATTCCAAATAGCGGAATAAGGGAAGTAAAATTTGACCATGCATTATGCTGACATTGTAAATGTAATTTCCACTGTATATAAATAAATATAATTATTATAAAAATTACTAATTACTAATCACTGTTAGGCCACACAATTCGAATTTTTGGTTCACTTCACCCGGCCGGGTCACTTTTTCAAATTTCAATAAATATATAAAAAATTTATCACGTGATCGGGACGTAATTTTATTGGCAGGTAAGTTTATCACGCGGCTGATAACTTCTAGAGCGAAAATAAATTCCTCCCTTTTAAAAGTCAACCAATAAAATGTCACGATTTTATATATAAACTTTTTTTACTAATAAACAATAAACCCCGGGTCCCCGGATCGATTTTAAATTTTAATGTTACGTGAACTGAAAAATTGAATTTGTGTGGCCTTATATAGAAGATATAGTTGCTTACCTCATTTAAAAAATCCTCATCAATCTTTGATGAATCACTTAAGCTTTTAAGTATTACCCAATAGCCTTGTTTCCCATCATTTTTGTGATAATTTATATCTTTACGATTCCAATTTTGCTTTTCGCAATTCCAGCTTAATATCCGTCCATCCAACCAAATTGCTTCGTAAATTACGCCAAAACCACCCCTAGCTAAGTATTCAATATTTGTTAATCGATCATAAGGTATCCATTCAAGTAATTCAAAGTTGTTATTCGCATTTAATTGAGTTTCTTGAATAAACTTATCTATATGCTCGTTTCCACTAGTCCAATTATGAAAATTTCGTTGAAATCTTTTGGAATTGCAAGTTTTGCACCAGTTAGCCCACATGTTTGGTTTAACACATTCAGGACATAAGCCATACTCTAGATTATCATATATGTATTGTTCATGTGGACCATAACTATTATCATCACTTGAACTGATATTATTTAATTCATTATTTGGCTTTACCAGATTCGTCATCTCTAACATTAATGAATTTTAACAAAAGAAAGAAAAATAAAATTTTCAAAAGATTCCATTGGGAAAATTTGAAATTTGAATATCATCTTATTAAATTCTGAAATTTATTCTCACGCCATCGTTTTCTCGAGTGTACTAGTGAAAATCATGTGAAGTAAATCTCACCTGATGTAAAAATCATCAGGTGATAAAATTATGCAGATCACCACGATCACTCTGAATAACATAGGATTACAGATTCCCACGTTCCACTTAGAAAATTCACACGCAAAAAATCCTGACCTAAACCTAGTTGAGAAATGAAAATCATCTGATGAAGATGAGAATAATTGTTCAAGAGGATATTCCGGAATATTATAGAAATTGACATTGAGAAAAAACTAGATGTTTTTGATTCGTTTTTATTTCGTACTTTCCAAAATAAAAATTTTAATTTGGGACCTGAAATGTGATCATTATTATGGCAAGCCGCGCTAATTTAAAAATGTGCTGATTTTTGTATCATTGTAAAATTAATGATTATATATTATATATAGTAATATTAGATTTAATATAAACTTATGAAGGTTCATTTTTACTTCAAGAAAGAATTCAGAATTCATTATAATTCCATTTTTTTTATCCTGTTTTATCCGAAGGGCACCACTGTATGTTGATCACAACTTCATTTCATTTGCTAAAATAAAATCGCATCATCCGAAAATAAATTTTAAAATACTATATAAAACAACTGTCTAAGCTTCATTTCGATTCAATCTAATCAAAAAAAAACCTAATGAAATGAATAGTAATATTTCGAATAATAATTTTTCACATTTTTTATATGATGAAATCAAACGCGGTCATACTAGTTATGGCTCATGTCCTGAATGTAATCAACCAAATACAGGGGAGAATTGGTGTAAGAAATGTTATTCCAAAAAGTTTCAACAAAATTTTAAATGTTGGACTAGTAAGAATGAATATATTGACAAGTTTATTCAAGAATCGCAAATAAATGCAAGAAATAGATTTGAATTACTTGAATGGGTTCCTTACGATCGATTAAGAAATATTAGTTACTTAGCTAATGGCGAATGTGACACTGTTTATAGAGTAACTTGGTTGGATGGATGGATAATGCACTGGGATTATGAGGAACGAGATTGGAAGCGACTCGTTGATAAACAAGGTTATAAAGAAGCAAATAATCCAGAGATACATGGCTATCAGGTAGCACTTAAAAGTTCATCAAAATTTGATGAAAATAAACTTAATGAGGTAGGCAACAATATTATTCTTGAATAATCAATACATGTAATTTTGATATACGAATAAATATTTATGTTTATTTTTAAATACAGTGGAAATTACATTTACAATGTCAGCGCGAAGCATTATCAAATAACACATCTCTTATTCCACTACTTGGAATAACACAAGATCCATATACATTAAATTATATGATTATAATGCCTAACGCATCTCTAGGAAATTTAAGAAATAATTTATCAATAAAAAAAGAGAATCCAAATGATAAATTTTATAATTTGTGGGATATTTCAAAACAGCTTGAAGCCATTCATAAATTAAATCTAGTTCATGGCAATTTTTATAATGAAAATCTGCTTTGCGCGACTCATGATTCAATAGTAATTAGTGATTTTAGATTATGTAGACTAGCTAACCAACCTAATATAAATAATGATATATATGAACTTCTTCCTCACTTTGCGCCGGAAGTTTTAAATGATAAATTATATACAAAAGCTGCTGACATATATAGTTTTGGAATTCTAATGTGGGAAATGACATCGGGAGTCCCAGCATTTCATATTTGCAAGGGGGATAGACCAGAAATTATAGAAGGAACAATTCCTGAATATATTGAATTAATGAAAAGATGTTGGGATAATGATCCTGAAAAAAGACCAACTGCCAATGAATTAATTAATATTTTTTATAAATGGAGTAAAAAATATCCAATAGAAAGAAATGATGAAAAGAGAATACCTGCTTCTGGTAATTATAATTCCTTTTAGATTAAAATTATATTTATTTATTATTGTATTTTATTTAAATATTTATTATCAATTTATAGTAAGAACAGAGTCTTATGGACTTCCGGACACAAAAATGACCTTAGCTGAGAGTGAAGTAAGAACGTCAGACTTTGATTTGAGCTCTAAGAAAAAATTTGGCAAGAAAATAATGTTACAGAAAGTAAAGAATAAGCCAATGACTATACGTCTTCCAAAACCTATGGATACAAATACTGATTATAGAAGGCGCATCGATAGTATACGTATGTACATTACTGTAAATTATATGCAAGTTACATTTTTACCATAAATATTATTATAAATAAATCAATTTTTCAATTACATAAATAGTTGAACTGTGTAAAAAAGCAACTAATCACCATGGTAGGTAACATAGATTGGCTAAGTGTGTAACGTAAGGTAGTGAAAATGTGCATAATTACGTTGCTCCCTTTAACAAGGCACGGAACGTAAATGGAATTGTTTTAACCTAACGTCCTAACGTTACTCCATTTTATATGTTGCGTTATCTGTATAACGAAATATTACATCATTCTTACGTTTTTTATCTTCTTTCTTAGTGGATCTAGTAAAAGATTTAAAACAGGCAAGTATGCTTTTTTAATTGACTTTAAAGAAACGTTTCTAACGTTTAATTCATTTTTTTTTCTAGGGACACAGTTTTCCTTATGCAACCCGGATTTTTAAAGGTAAATTAGGAAATGGGAAGTGTGCTTTTGTTTTTTGTATATACTGGCTTTAAAGAAACGTTTCTAATGTTTTATCTCTTGTCTTTTTCTAGAGACGTCGAGTTCCCTACATAAGCCAAACTTTCAAAAAGATAAATTAGGAAGAGGGAAGGTGTATATCTATTTTTTTTTTTTTATTTAATTTTAAAGAAATGCTTCTAACGTTCATTTCTTGTTCTTTTCTAGAAAGATAGACTTTAAAGGTAATTAGAAAGGGAGGAGTTTTATTTAATTGATTTTTTACATTTTATTCATTGTCCTTTTCTAAGGATGTAACTTGTACATAGGAAATAAGAAAAGAGTTGACAAGTTTTCATCTTTTTTTCATTTTTTCGCTAATCTTGATTCATATGCTAGTTCTTAGTTTATTATAATAAGATTTTTTTTTTTAAGTAATTTTGCACATTACATAACGATAATTAAGTCAAATTTGGGCAAACAAATTTATTTACTAATAAATCACATGATTTTACATTTAAACCAATCAGAATTCATATAAAATTATTTATATCTTTGTTATTTTGCATTCTTTATCAGCCAATGGTTAATAACTGCTAACTAAAAACAGCAAACTACTAATTAGCAGATAAGTATTGTTGCTCTTGCAAAGATTCTTACAAAACAATTCAAAGATGTGAATAGTTATTAATCACATTCAACATCTTGTTCCCTCTCATTTCCACCAAGCTTTGATAGCATCAAGAGCTTTCTTTAATGGTTCTTTAAAGTATTTAAACCACTCAGGAGCCATTATTTCAAGTTGTTGTTTTGCTTCATTCAGATTTTGTGAATTTGTATTCATATGAAATTTGTCATTTCACATCATATTCAATTTGATTAAATTATGATAAAAATCATCGGGTGTTTTGTAACATCATTTAAAACTTCCTTTAACCAGCAAAAGGGTTCATTTGCATAAAATCTAGGAGGATTATTATCTTGAGATATACATCTCATCAATCATCCCAGCCTAATTCCGGTACTATAATTGTAACAATAAGCGTTTTGACCCAATCATGAATTAATATAAATTTGCATTTATTTCAGTAAAAAAACATAATTAGCATATAAAGTAAAATTAAAATTTTTTTTGAGTTTCGTACATTTCTATTGCAAAGACCCTATGTATTTTACTTTATGACTTCAAATTTACCAAATCACTACGGAAATTACCAAGATTATTATTAATGTTTCCCATGGTTTAATTTACACATGAAAAGAAAAAACGGTCTTGTTCTTTTGGAGAGTTTGAAGATATACATCGTGATTAACAAGATAGACTCTTGGATTGATAGTAATTTATCTATGTGGGAAAAGTGGTTAAAATGGTTAAAATGATTAATATGGTTTTTTAAAATTTAAAAGATGGTACAGGTATATTTAGCCCAATTGAATTGCTAAAGCATCGCCTGCTGGGACTTTGATCACGTGGCAGATTTAATATTTTTGATTGGCCAGATTGGCCACATGTTCGCGTCATCTCATTTTCAGTATAGGTTCGAGGTTCGTTTCCTCGGTTCTTTCGGTCTCAAGGTATTTTTCTTTTTTTCTTTTAATTTTACTTTTAACTACGTTCTTACACTTTGTTTCTTACTAACTCTATTTCATTGTTTTTAGGCCCTTTAGTCCTTCCGGTTCTGCAATTAAGGTTCAGTTGTTTTCCACTTTACGTTTCGTTTCTTACTCATTTTTTTATTTTTTTTTTAATTTGTTACTGTTTCATATTCATTTTTCACCAATTTTATTTCAATTTTTTTAGATCTTTTAGTTCTTTCAGTTCTACAATTAATAAAAGTATGTTTTTTACTTTTATTTATTTTTTTTATTTTGTTTCTATCTTATATTTCGTTTCTTACTAACTTCATTTTTTTTTACTTTTTGGTTTTATTTTTTACTTGGTTTCCTATCATTATCTTCTGCTACCCAACCTCCTATCATGGTCATTTTTTATTTTTTATCTCTCATCATTTTTCGTCTCCTATTACTTCTCATTCTTTCATCCTTTTCATCTCCCATTATTTTCTATTACATCTTTTCATTTTCCATTATCTTTTTCTCTCCTGTTTACTTCCCATTATTTTTTTTGTCGTTCATCACTCCTTTTCGTCCCCCATCACTCCTCTTCATCTTTCCATCACTTCTTTTCGTCTCCCATCATGTCCTATTTCTCATTTTTGTTTCCTATCACTTCTCATTACTCTTTATTATTCCCTTTCATCTTCTATTACTTTCCACTACTACATTGTTATTTCATTTATTTATTAACATCTTTCTTCTTGATCATTGTAATTCATTAAAAATAAATACAGTGAGTTTTTTCTTTAAAATCGTAAATGTGTGACTTAAATTTTAATATTTGCAAATAAAATTTCATTAGATAAGATTATTTTAAATAAATATGTTTAATGTTTGCAAAAAAAATTTTTTTTTAAATATCTTTTGCGATAAAATTTTAAGTTTAGCCGATCAAAAATTGGCTAAGTTAAAAAAAATCAGCCGTCAGCCGATTAATAAATTTACTCTTTATATATTAGATATTGTACATCATGTGACATATTTGAAAAAAAAACCCAGGCGATGATCTTCTAGGCGACAATCAGGAAACAATCGGCAATCGCCCAGAGCAATTCCCGTAGCCAAATATGATAACATGAGTAATAAATTTTTCATTTTGAGCATTGACCATATTTGACTAAATGTAAATGGCTAAATGACAAGAATTTTAAAAAATAACTCCGATTCTCATCCAATATATTGCAATAACTAGGGAGATCTATCAACTTTGTTTTACCTGTATATCAAGTAAACGAAAAATTTCAATAAGACTCATTATCGCCATTTTCGATTACTGTGATCAGGTGATATATTTTATTTATAAATAAAATACTGAAAATACCGAAAACAACCAAAAACAAAAAATACAGCTTATTTACACTAATGAAAAAAATAGATAGAAACGAAAAAATAGTTAGAATTATAAAAATAAATGAAAAAGTATTATCTGTTATTTGGTTGGAGTTATTAAGAAACTTTGGAATCTATAGGAATCGGTTTTTAGGTATCTGGTCTTTAGATGAAAAAAATATTAAGTAATAGTTATTTCACGGGGAGTCATGATATTTATGCGACACGTGAAATAACTCTTTTATCTCATGGAGACTAACGTCCAGTGATGGCATGGGAGAGAGTGGGAGAGGTATAAATAAACTATAAAAATACGTGAGCATGAAAATATCATCAGAAAAATTACAAGCATGAATATATCATCAAAAAAATCACTGGCGACCAATTAGTAAAACATAGGATAATAAAGTTTATATGATGGTGGCTTAGAATTACGAAGATCAAATGATATCCATAATATTTATGGTCAATTTTACTATTAATATTTTACCATAAATTTTAAAATAAAACTGTAACAGCGCTAATGTAATAAAAAATTTTATTTTACTTACAATAGTTTTTAATAATTTTAGTTGTAAATAAATTTCTTTTTTTATAAATCATGAGAAAATTTTTTTTTATTAATGAATGAAATGTTTATAATTTAACCAATGAAAATTTATATTTAAATTATTTTATATATTCTAATAACAAAAGGAGAGCCAGAATCTAAAATTCGCGAGCCATGACAAAAAAATACACGTGTTTTGACGGGAATTTTGTGCATATACTAAATAAATAAATTTCGATTTGCTTTAGAAACAAAACATTATCACTAAATAGGAAAAACATAGGAACTGAACAAGTAATTGGGGAATCGTAAGTTTATACGGTTCTCTCGTCTACACCGAGGTAAATTCATTATAATTTTTAAGTTTCTCTAACAATTTTCTATTGTAGGATTATTAAAAATAATATCAATTATGCTATTATTAATAATAACAGTATATCATATGCTAAATAACAGAAAGCAAATCGCAATAACCAATTACTTACAGTGATTAAATGATAACGGTTATTACCATTGCGCTTAAAAGATTATTTTAATATTGATGGAAACAAACTTTAGAGAGTTCGGATTCAAAATTTTCGGTAATAAGTCTTTATTTTGAGGAAGAAAATCATGACGAAGGCATGTGATAATTGAAGTTTTTTTTCAGTTATAATGGTTGGAATAACCTGAATTACTCATTAGATGAATTTTGGAACCCGAAAAGAAGTTGCGGCTTGGCAACAGCTACAGCATCGGAACTCATAAAAGATTTTTTTAATTTTTTATTTTTGTCAGATATAACTGAATATCGCATTTTATAACTGGGATGGGATGACTTTATCGGTTCGGTTTCACCGGAACGAACCGAATTGGTGAAATTGACTCTAAAATCCGATTCGGAACGGCGTTTAGTACCGAACCGACCGATCCGTTCTGGTATTCATAATTCCACCACGTACCCGGCTTAGCTACTTTCAGAGTCGACTCTAATGGAACCGTTCGTTCCACTTGAGCTGCTCGGTTCGACTCGAAATGGCTCCAACGTTCGGCTCCAAAACCGACTTGAGTCACTCCATTTGAAACTTTTTCCATCCCTATTTATAACTACTCTACCTCCTCAACTCGTAATCGGTACCAGTACGAAACATTTTAACGAAACGATAGCAGCGTTTTTTTTATGATATTTAATAGTGAGCTACTAGTATCCGGAATATTGTCATTTTTTGTCATTCTATCTGCTATTGGTACAGCAGCAAAACTTTTTCCCAATATTTTCGGATGCGCATGACACTTTTGATATACCAGTTAACTGTTAATGCTTTAATCACGCAGTTTATCTGGTGTGCATTTCTAACGTTAATTGGTAGTAGTTCGATGGTAGATAACGTTTTCATCCTATTTACTTCTATAGCGATGTTTAGTTCTTGAAAATTTTACATTGTTACAGGTATTGGATTATTGGTAAGCACAATATAAAAATCTAAATACGATATTTTTTTAAAAAAGATTCTTGTAACTTAACCATAACTATTTTTAGGTTTTTCGAAAAAGATAAGGTTATAACCCTAAATTATCGCTTACGATTCATTTATATTTTCGGGATTTGGAATGGTCGTTTTAGTATTTTTCTTTATCCCACGACCAATCGTTTCATGTTTTTAATAATATATTATTCACACTTATCATTTTCATAGCTTTAATTGTTGGAATGTTACTTTTGTATTATTTTATCGACCGCATCTAAAAGAGAAAAGTGGAAAACGGTGGATTTATGAATATAGTACATAAGCTGAAATTCAAATTGTCGCTACTTTTGCTGAATCTAAATAATTAATTCTTTAATAATTACTATTACGTAAACACTTAATATAACATAATATAAATCCATGTGGTTTATCAATTGACTTGGTGCTACAGTATGAAGATTTTATAAATATGAACAAACTCAAAAATTTATATTATTCTTTGTCAAGAATTTTTCTTTTAATGATTACCTTAATATGGTCCATCCAAAACCTTTATCCTGGTGAATGTGTAATAACTTTTATGATTCACGTCGTGTAAAGGAAAATTACTTGACATACATTAAGGCATTTTATAAACAATCCATCCTTGCTAGGACAGTGACATAAATTGGCTAATATTTTAGGTTGGGAATACGCAAAAATCTTCGATTACGTACACAATTGTAAAAAATGATTGGTTGCACACGATTACTAAGATTTTATAATATGTATACATATAGGGAAGTAGACGTTTATAATAAAATAATGAAATAATACTAGCTAATATATGCCATTACCCTTATTTAATTATTTGAAAAAAAAATTAGTAAAACATATACATATGGGAAAAGGTCTTAATTAAGCGTTTTTATTTTGACCGAAGATGAAACATTACTGGAATATTACTACTGATTATTTTTCCTTTTTTTTTAAGGTACTGAAAAAGGAAATTTTTTGATTCTTGAGCATTGGACGTTTTCGGAGACAAAATTCCGCTAATTTCAGAAAAACCGAATTCATTCTGTAGGAACATACGCGGAAGTAATAATAAGTTTAGGTGAATACTATTTATATAAAAGCTCCTCCTTTCTTTTAATCAACAAAAAAGAATTTTTTTTTCTTAATCGACAAAAAAGAAATCTTTTTTTTTGAATCGACAAAAAGAATAAAAAATAATATTAATCGACCTTAATTTGAAACACTTGTATGCACAAACAAAATATTCCTTTTTAGAAATGATATGGTTTGAATCCTAGGATCTTCATCAAATTGACTATAATTTATATAGGTAGACAATGAATCATGTCCATTTTGGTTTTAGTATAAACACTTGACATTCAAGTGTAACGTTAAAATCCACGTGATTAAAAAAAAAGTTTTAAAATCTCAAGAATTTTTTGAATTTTTTCATTTTTGTAAATTATTTTTTCTTAAAAAAAAAAATTTATCGTTAATTTTTACTAATTAAAATGGCCGACATAAATGATAATATTAGTAGTTATGAAAACAGTGGCGATAATCAAGAAGTTATAAGATCAGTTTCGCCAATAAGTTCAGAACCTTCCATAAAACCACGAAATAATTCGTTATTAGGTGTATTTTATGGTATTGGAATGAATGTAAATAATATGATTGGAGCGGGTATCATTTCTACACCAGGAATTGTTTGGTATGCGGTAAAATCTCCTGGAATAGTATTATCATTATGGTTACTCGGTGGAATAATAAGTATGGCAGGTTCACTAACATATGTTGAACTTGGAGCCATTCATAAAGTAAACGGAGGTGAAACGAAATATTTACAAACAGCTTATCCAAACCCAAAACTTTTAATGAGTTATCTTTTCAGTTTTATGCTTGTCCTGTAAATATGAAAATTCCTTTCTCAAAGTCGGATTAAGAATCTTTCATAAATTAAATTCTTCTCTTTTTTTTAGTGTAATTAAACCAGGGCTTTTGTGCGCCATTTTACAAATTGGTGCGCAGTATTTTTGGTATACTATAACAGGAGAAACAGATATACAAACATATAAACCTGAATCAGAAAATACATCATCTGATGATAATATACCTGAACTAAATTCAATTGGATGGAATCTTCCTTTTTCTCCATTTTGGTAAGAAAAATTTTTATTACTAACGTGTTGCTTGAGTAATTAAGGATAAGGACACGTATAATAATTATTCACCTTAGGTGATAACAGCAATTAAAATTTAAAAATTTATTTTTCTAGGTTCGTAAAATTTTTGGCAATCCTACTCTTATTTGTCATAACAGTTTATCATATGCTTAGTAACAGATGGGCAGCAATTATAAATCAGGGTCTTGCTATTATAAAATTGACTACGTATTCAATAATCGCTATAGCTGGAATTTATGGATTATACCAAAATAAAGAAATTAGTGGTAATAATTGGAAAACGAAAATAAATGGAAATACAGGCATTGCAGAATATTCATCAGCTATTTTATTGGTAATTATTATAAGATAAACCGTATAACGCTGCTTATAATACACTAACGAAGTATTTGTAAAATACTTTGAATATTCATTAAATGTCGAATATTAAAGAATTGTGTCTTATATAATACTTTCAACATATCCGTGTCTTATGATGTGAGGATATTTATAAAAGGAATATTGTAAACAGTGCTACACGATTATTATTATTTTCTACATGTCTTCGCTACGTTCTTAAAAAGCAATTTTTAAAAAATCTTTTCCTCATTACTATCATTTTTTTTTAACAGATTATGTTCTCATATAATGGATGGAATAACTTGAATTGTATGTCATGTTTATAAATTTAAAACTTTTTTTTTTCATTTAAAGATTAATAGTATTATATATATATATATATATTAACAGATAATTCAATCTGATTTTTTCTGTTTGTAGATTCTTTGGGCGAGTTCAGGAATCCGGAAAAGAAATTGATTCTCAGCAATAGTATTAGTGTCGCAATTGTTACAGTAATGTGTACGTAAAATGTGAATTTTGAAGAACTTTTGACATAAAATTTGCTTTTATGAAAAGCTTACCAACTATCCCTTAAATGGCGTTGCTAGACCATCTAAGGGATAATATCAATATCGGCAACCTAAATTATGTGTATGTTTTTTTTATATATATAGATTTCCTTGTAAATATTGCATTTATCTCGGTCGTACCAAAAGAACAAATAGCAAGCAAAGATAACAGCCATGAAACCATAGCTGCAGAATTTTTCAATCAATTATTCGGAAATCGATTGATTATTACTAGAATTTTTACCTTCCTGGTTGTACTTTCTGTAATGGGTACCGCTGCAGTAGAAGTATGGAGTGGATCGAGAGTTATTGTTGCAGCGGCAAATTTAGATTTTTTTCCAAAATATTCACAAAAATTAAGAAACTGGAATAAACGTTTTGATACACCTATCAATGCTTTATTAGTACAATTCGTTTGGTGTTCATTTCTTATGATATTCGTTGGTGGTAGTATTTCAATTTCAAATTTCAAATTATTTTCAAATCTTGCCAGCTACAGTTATTGGATATTTTACCTTGCTACTGGTATAGGTTTATTGGTGCGTATAAATAATTGTTTATTTAATTTTATTAACCGATTAATTTATATATATGTATATTCTTTTTTTAGTTGATTCGATGGAGAAGTGAAAATAACGAAGAAAAATTCTTTAAAGTGCCATTACCAGTAGTAGGAGTTTTTATTCTAGGAGGAGTGCTTGTATTAACATTCTCTTTTATTATCGACGATGCTTTGCAATTATCACCAATGTTGTTCAGTTATGGTTTCTTATTTATCGCATTATTATCTTGGTATTACTTTTCTACTAAGAAATAGCAAAGGGAATCCGCTATTATGAGAATAGCTGCCAATCAATGATAGTATAATGAAATCAATTCATTTAATTAAATTATTTTATTTTATTTGTTTATTAATTATTAGAAATATAATATTTTATTTTAGATAAATACTTTACAAAAAAACCCAAATTCGACATAAGGCTAATAAAATTATTTTAATAGGCTGGTAATAGGA
Organism: Rhizophagus irregularis; assembly: GCF_026210795.1. Lineage (NCBI taxonomy): Eukaryota > Fungi > Glomeromycota > Glomeromycetes > Glomerales > Glomeraceae > Rhizophagus > Rhizophagus irregularis. Next base: position 453,600 of record NC_089444.1, on the reverse strand, counting down.
ATAAATTAGACCTATCATCAAGCTCGTTAATAGTACTAGTAAGAAAATTGTAAACGAATATTTTAGGACTAAATAATAAGACTTTAAGCATTTTAGTATAATAGTAAAATAATTTTAATACAATATAAGTTTAATAACAACACTATGCAATATCACATTTAAAATAAAATTATAATATAAAAATAATATTATTAAATATTTATTTAATATTCGCTAAAAATATTATATCTAATTGCTATAAAGTGTCATATTGTTAATTTTCACCCAAATTACATCGTCAAAAATAAGAATCTATTTTGAAACAATAATACATAACAAATGATATGACTTCATTCAATTAAAAAATTTTTGTTTAAATATTACCTACAAAATACGTTAGTGTTTTTAATAAAAAAAAATGAAAAGAAAAGTTTCCAAAGTTAGTTAACTTCCAAGTCCAAAATCTACAAAAGAAGCAGGAAATGTTAATAATTGTTTCTTTAAAAAAGAAAATTAAATAAAAAAAAATTTGAAGTATGTAACTTTGAAACTCACCATTTTGACATCACGAAGAGCTTTAAGTCCAACTTCGAAACTAACCAAGGATTCCTAATTAACGTCCAAATTTAAAGCCAGAACCTATAAAAATAAGAAAACATTAGTTATTAAAAAATAAGAAACCCAAGTTTCGTAGGTGTTGCAAGACTTACCATTTTCATTCCACGTGGTTTACTCATTTATATACAAGAGTCCGAAACCTATAAAAGAAGAAAATGAAACATTAAAAATGTTTTATTTATTAATGGAACAATTCATTAAATTTCCTCTATCCTTAGTATTGAGGAACCAGTTACCTAAAAAAAAATAAAAAATAAAAATAATGAAGTGTTAATGATTATTTCGTCAAATTTTTTTTTAAAAAAATCCTAATATCCATTTCTCAAGATCTAGAAGAACTGACTGCGTATAAAAAAATGAAAACCTTGATATCTATTTCTTGAGATGTGAAGAACTGACTGCCTACAAAATAAAAAAAAGAACTGTTAGTAAGGTTCGTCAAAATAAAAAATTAAAAAAACAAAACTTATAATATTACACTATATTGTTAGCCATTGAAATTCCACATGTCTAAAATGAACTGAAAGACCCAACTAAAAAAAAGAACCATTATAAACAGTTCATTAAAAAAAATTTTTTAAAAAAGGCAAGATTTTACCAGAATTCTATGCGTTTAAAAACCTTACAACAATTCGTTAGAATAAATAAATCATATATTTCCAGGTTTTCTTAACAAGATTCTGTATCTAAAGAGCTGCCTAATAAAGAAGAAACAAAGAATGTTAAAAATCATTTATCAAGATAAAATTTACAGGAATGTCATGTCCAAAAAACAGTCTAAAAGAAAAAAATCAAAACTAAAAATGTTTATTTAAATAAATAGTCCTTCGTTGCACTCCAGACTAATGATTTTTTTAATGGAAAGTTAAAGAAAAGAGGGAAAGGGAAAGGACGAAGGAAAGGAGATGGAAAAAAATAAGAGTTCTTTGATTGTGCGACTTTGATGATTGTCGTTCTTATAATGTAATATAAAGTCATGTGATTTGCTTACGTTACTCTTGCAAATTGAAAAATATAAAAAAAGTCTAAAATATTGTGCCATATAAATAAATACAATGAATAAATTATAAATAATTAAAAAGTTTAATAATAAGTTTAAAGAGATAAGAATAAAAAGTTTAACTAAAAGAAGTTAAAAAAATAGCTTAATTTTTTATATACAGTATTTCATATTGGAGATCAATTAGACTTTGACTTATTTATAAAATTACTAACTAAATAGAAAAAAATCGTATAATAAATATTGTTGATAAAAATAAATATTAGCACAATACCAAAAATATAAAATTCATTAAATTAATTTTATTATTTTCCTCTGTAATAGCACTGTAATAGTAATATAATAGCTATATGAATTTTTTAGTGAATATGCAAAACTGTCGGAAATATTGAAACTCTATTGTTAGTGTATTATAAGCCTTTAATATGGCCTAGTGTAGGCCTATATTTTCAATTTTATGTAAAAAATTTGTTTAATATGCTTTAATAGCCCACAATAGCTAATTGTTAATAGATTTAGCATATTATAATGCTAATACCAAAATTCGAGATTTTTGTAAAGTATACTTTCCCATTTATTTATAGACTATTTCCATTATTACATAACAATGCAATCTAAATTTCCCACTTCACAAATAAATTTTACAATTAAACTTACAATATATTTTACAATAATTTGTTACAATTTAACATGTTAATAAATTAATATTACAATTAATGTTATACTGGCTATTGTACGATGCCCCTACAAGACCAATAATGAGTATCTTATGATGGAAAAAGTCACTATTAATTATATTTATTTAATACTTATTAAAGTGAAACGTTTGAAGCACAAAAATGAATATTACCCATATTTGTTTTGTATAGTATTTATTTGTTTGAAAGTTGTATCTTTGTATAAATTATAAATTTATTAATAAAATTGATGCTTTAAATATTACGCCTTAACTACACCTTTGATACAAATGTTTACTCACTTTTAATCACGAAAGATCATTTCTCTATTAGCTACTAAAACAATTTAAAATGAATCACAAAAAGAAAATAATAAGATAAACTTTCATGGTTATTTATCGGTGTTGTGAGAAAAGAAAACTAGAAAATTGTAGAGGTTGAGTAATAATACTACTTAACATAATCACTCACTTCAGGCTAGTAACGCAAAAGTTGCAAAAATTATTATCCAAATCAAGCAGAAGGCTCATAGAACAAAAGATAATCCTGCACGAATTATTCAAGATATTATAGTTAGGATATATCCCATCTCTTAATTTTCTTCGTTCAAGGACTAAATGTGTTGAAGATCAGAGATGCCCAAACTCTTGAAGAAATTAATATTCCAGATTTTCTTCAGTTTACTTTAAAATAATGGAGATTCAATTTTAGTGAGAGATTTTGTAGTTAGTGAAGATCGAATTTTGCTATTTACTACACAGGGAAATATTCAACATTTGTCTTAAGCTCCATTTTGGATGATGGATAGGATGTTTGAAATGGTTCCAGTGATATTTTGTCAGCTATATACAATCCATGTATCTGTTGGCGGAGATAATTCAAGAGTTCTCCCTCTTGTTTACTCATTGATAACCGGTAAATCTGAAGAAATATATAAATGTTTATTTAAAGAACTACTTGATTTTACAGTAGAAAATAGCATTGACTTACAACTCTAAGTAATCTAAGCCTGAAATGCCCCAGAAGCAGATGAAATTTTAAATGATTTGAAGGGAGCTATGTGCATGAAAATATGCGTTAACATCTTAGAAATGGCAATAATATTTTTTATTCCCGCCACAATTGTGGTCAGCATATGATTCTATTGAAACAGGAATCCCACGAGCTTAAAATATTGTAGAAGCCTGGTATAGGCGCTGGGATATTTTAAAATGTTGAATTACTAGTTGAACATATTATTCGTGGTGAAACAAAGACCATCAGCAGCAAAAAAGGCCTTAATCGATAGAGTGAAAAGAATTATGACGGTTTGCAATGATAGAGAAAACAGTTCATTGATGGACTTTCTCCGCGGAATCGTGCATAATTATTTTCTAACTAACGATTTAGATTTGGTTGTTGGTATTTTTTACTGCTTTTAACATTGCAAGTTAATTTTATCTATACTAATAAAGTTGAATAGTAATGTTTAGCATTGAATAAACCAAAGTGACATAAAATTTTTCAAAATAATATAGGTAATACTATGATGAAACTGAATAAATTAAAAGTAAAATTTAACTTTACACTGAATGGCAAATTGAATTTGAATATTTAAAATTATTTGTTTTTGTAAAATATTAAGTATCAGGATTTTGGACTGTCGGAATATTGAACTTCAGGATTTTGATAAATGTTGGGATTTTCAATTACGGAATTTTGACAATCGATTATATTATATCGGGATTACGAATTTCGGATTTAGGATAACACCCATGCAATCTACCCATAGCAGAAATTCTTATTGTATTGGATCCACAGCCAACTTTTCCACGGATGGTAGGTTAATTTTAATATATATTGATAAAAAATGATATGCAAAAAAAAAACAAATTGATGATCGCATTACGTAATAAAATGGTACGTGAAAAATTGATTTACCATGAAATTACTGTAAAAGTAATGATTAATTTAGTAAAGTACATATTTACAATATTTAATATATTTTCAATTAGAATAAAGAAATTAGAAAGATACGTATTTTCTATAATTTTTCATTTTCCATATTGAGGGAGGTTTCACTACAGGGTTTCATTTTTCTTCTTTATTAACTTTCTGCAGTATTAATAAAATTAATAAAAAATAAAGTACGTAAAATATTTGTAATTTGTATAGAGAAAATTGTTACACAAATAACAAGTTAACATTAAACATGGCAGGGAGCTATAGTCATAGTATAATTAGAACTGTAATAATTCTGACTTTTTTTTTAATTAAGTTGGTTTATACTACCATACAGTATCATAATTATGATAAATAGTTTTTAAGATTTAAAGAGAATTTCTAAATTTTAACTGGTGGAAAAATTACTGGTAGATCATGTGATTGTGTATTAAATATTCATGTGATTTATTATGATGATGCAATTTCATTTGGCTCGCTTCGCTCGCCGGGCTTTTCTAGCCAAACCATAACTTTCACTTTATTTGCAAAATTTTTGATTATATTTAACATATCTATAAAAAAAATGAGAAATTACTCTTAACTAGCTATTAACATAATTTTTTTCTCATTTGGTAAAGGATGATCATTTTCGGTTTATTTTGCTTGTTAATCATTTTTGGCTTAGTTATTTCACTTGTTAATCATTTTAAGGTTAATTATCTTGATTGTTGTTTATTTTTTGGTTTAAAAATAAAAAAATATATATATCAGAATATGTGATTAACTTTAAATAACAATACAGAAAGATTGTTTATTACTTGATAAAGCATTTATTTAATATTTACTATCATAATTTTTGGAATTACGGCTCTGGAAAAAAATTTTTCACGATTATATTGTAATAAAACAATTCTACTATCCGATTGTTGATCATTTTTAGTTCTGGAAAATTATGATAACTGAATATCATAATAATAAGACAATGATAATGAAATTTTACCATTTAGTTGTTGTTTATTGTTTTGTTCAAAATAAAAAATTACTTGATATAACATTTATTTAATTTTATCATCCAATTGTTGAGAAAAAAAAATTTTATGATAACATTATAATAAAACAACAATTTTATTATCTGATTGTTAATCATTTTTAGAATTACTACCCTGAAAAAATTTTCATGATAGCATTACTATAACTAAAGTTGCCTGCCAAAACTCTACAGGCTATTGTCGAAATGTTGAAACTAAAACCTGTAGAAATGCCGAAATGCCGAAATAGTTTCGACATGTCAAAATTGTCGAAACCTAAAAATATTACGTTTCACGTAATAACTCGGCATCCAATGATCGTAGAAAGATGCACCATAGCTCGTTGGAATCGTCTCATAACGACGAGTCGAATGGTGGTTAGATCATCTTTCTACGATCATTGGATGCCGAGATAATAGACGAAACGTCAAATGGCGCAGTATCGCAAAATACAAAATGCCGATTTTTGACGTTTCGCTTAATATCTCGGCATCCAGTGATCGTAGAAAGACGATTTAACCACCATTCGACTCGTCGTTATGAGACGATTCCAGCGAGCTATGGTGCATCTTTCTACGATCATTGGACGCCGAGTTATTACGTGAAACGTAATATTTTTAGGTTTCGACAATTTTGACATGTCAAAATAGTTTTGACAATTTTGACATGCCGAAACTCCCTAATTTCGGCAGGCAACTTTAATTATAATGATAATGTAATGATGACGATAATGAAAATTTACCATTTGATTATTGTTTATTTTTTGGTTCAAAATAAAAAAAAAATGTATCTATATTTAAATAAGTAATACAAACAAATTGTTTATTTACATAATATTAAAATTTGTCATCCGGTTGTTGATCATTTTTGGCTAACAAAAAAATTATTCAGTTTTCACATGATTTGCTAAAAATTTTATCCCATAATTTTTAAGCAAGAAAGATCATTCTATATAAGTGCAATATCACCCTATGGGTAGGTGGGTGGCGAGTCACGTTATTGTTATGACTTGAAATGATTGACATGTCATGATAGGTTAACGTTAACTTAACGTTAACATAAGATTAGTTTTTGAGTGATTTCCATTTTAAGATGCTGATCCCCCATCTTTGGTATTGATTTGCTGATTATATAAATACATTTCAAATCAAGCTTTTCTATTTTAGTACGATCGGCAACCAACAAATCTTTTAGTGTTTTAATAATTAATTCCATTAAATATTTGGTCTGTAAATGAATTTTTGTTTGTGTTTTGTCTTGGCAACTTTATAATATAATTCAATGTATACGAATTCGTCATTCTTGCATGTCTTATTTTTTGTTGAATTTTACGATTTTGAAGAGAACGATAATATTGTGGCACATATGATGATGATTGAGTTTTGGCTACATTTGTGAGACATTGTTCTCGTTTTTTCTGATACAGAGAAGAACTATGAAAACAGTAGAAGAAATTGAGTAATTAAAATAAAAAAAAAAATTAAAATTCCTTTTAAACTAAATCCGGAGCTGTCAGCTGTATGCTTTAAATTTTTGAGACCAAAGGTAGTTTTGTCACACACAGATGAGTGATCTTGATATTGTACGACTAGTCTTCTTGATAAACCTATATGGTGGCACCATATAAACATATCAAGATGCATATTGTTACTGAATTATATCAGCAAATAAAAGTCGACGGTGGGCTAAAATAAGTCGTATAAACACCAGGTTATCCACGGGATTCTTACTCAATACTACTTATCTGGTATTGTTTGTTAAGAATCATCAAGATAAACAACTACAAAATACGATAATGATAACACACGTCAAGTAATAAATGAATATTATATCAAAACACACAGAAACAACAATTAACGATACAATGTATAACGAGTTTTATTAATAAACGTTATGAAGCGATAGGATTAAGGACATATAACAAAGCGATAATAAATGATGAAAGGTGATAGGAAAAAGATTTCTACTATAACTGATAAAAATACAACTTATAGTACTGACCACTTTTATCAACGAGTTGGTGAAAGGTATTTATATCTATTCTCCATCTATTTTTCCAACACCATCTATTATCATATCAAAATCTAATCTACCGATATGTTCTAAACACATAACGGAACATGTTTCATTGTATTATGGCTGGTTACTATAATAGTGATAAAAATAACCCATTATAAGCCCTCCTTTTGATAAGTCACGAATGACAAATTCTATCAGTTGATTATTATTAATCAGATTATCCTTCATTGACTCTTAATATAGATCTTATACATTAATAATCTTTTAATAATACAAATGTAGACAATAAATTAGAGGTTGGAACCGATTAACGTTAATCGATTAATTAATCGGTTAAGGCGGTTAATCGGTTAGAAGTATCAAAAAATCGGTTAATCGACTAAATTAACCGACTAAATTAACCGATTAATTAACCGATTAATTTAGTCGGTTAAAATACTATGCAGATCATTTTCTCAAATTAGATGATTTTTTATCCCGAAATTCAGATAAGAAGTTTTTTTAATATACAGTATTGACAAACTTGTCAAAAAAATAAACCCATTTAAACTTTTTATAAATATATCGATTATAGGCCTATTGAAAATGAATCTCTATCTGGTCATTTATTATATATTTTTTTGTAACATATTTAAATGCTTTTATAAGTATTTATTTTTATTTAAAGTTATTTATGGCGCAGCTAAATGTCATGTGATATATATTATGCAAAATATTGGCGGAATAAAAATATCAACAACATTCCTAAAAACTTGCAATTCAATTCCACTATTATTAATATTGTTAATTTCCCATTTAATTAAACCTTGAATTAAAGTCAGTTCTCATTTCCCATTAAAATTTGATATAACTTTTTGAAATAATACATGTATATTATTCATATAGGGATGCAAAATTTATATATTAACCGATTAATTAATCGGTTAACCTCATCACAAATTAACCGATTAATTAACCGATTAATTAACCGATTATTATTCGGTTATGGTAACTGATTAATCGATTATTAATCGGTTAAGGTTTTTTTGGTCGGTTCCAACCTCTACAATAAATAAATAAAATAATATAATATAAAAATAATATAAACACTAATATGATAAAAATAATTATTCTATCGCTACATATGTAAAAATAATAATAAAAATAATAATAAAATTAATAAAATAAAGAATATTATCTATATGGCTAATTTAATGTACACAACCTACGGTCACAAATCGTTATGTAATGATAGAAATCGACATGAACACAAATTATATAGGATCGTAATATAAACGTTGGATAACGTCGGACATCGGATGCGCATTTTATCGCGTAACAATGTCAAGATCGATATTTTTTCCACAGATGTACCTTATAATGTCGCACACCAAAAATAGAACGTACAGAAAAAAAAAATTTTTTTTTTTTCTTTCTTCATCTCATAAAACTTACCATTTTAAAGTCTTTGGACCGACCTGGTTATGAGTTTGACCGAGATAGTCAACAGATTGAGTGACAGAATAAGTGATTGATGGTTGTTCCATCTTTATTTTTCTTTATAAAGAATTATATTTTTTTACAATCAAGAATATTTTTTTTTTAAATGTTTGCTAACAAAAAATTAAATTTTTGATAACTAGAAAAATTCGTCAAAAGCAGACAAAATATTTAGGTCAACCTACAGAGGGGGGTATTTATTTTTATAATTGAAAGAAAAAAAAAACAGCCCTAAAATAATATATAATATATGCAATATTAATATAATTAATATATTTTACATAAAAAAAAGGAATTACAAATTCCGGCCAAGATAATGATAATGCAGTAGAAGGAATCCTAATGCAAGTCGGAATGATTTAAATGGCGATTACTTTTTAGGCCTTTTAGCAGCATGAATAAAGAGATTCTGTAAGTTTTCTAAAGAGGACAACAGGGAAAGTTTAAATTATACTATATACGATTTGAAAGAATAGTAAAACCTGAAAAAAACAAAGAATAAGGATTAAACAATCTTTATTGTTCATAAAAATGTGATATATTTAATAAATCAAATTATGGAATTAATTAATTCAATAATGGTGCAATATACTGTAATATGAAACATGACACAAAATTTTTCACATACAATAAATCAAAGTCTCTTGATTTTTTTTTCTATATATTTGATTTTAATTATTTTAAAAATTATATATATCACGTTCGAAAAACTCAAACGAATGCATGTTGGCGTTTTTGAGGAGTGATATTTAAATGAAGCTTTTTTTTTTAAAAAAAAAACATGATCGCATATGTCATCAAAGAAATTTAAAAAAGAATTTTAGAAGCTATCATCGGGAAAATTTTTCAGGAGATAAGCATTGATGTTCATCACCTTATCGGTATTTATCACATTTTATCGCAAGAAAAATAACGATGGTTAACAAATTTGTTAATTACCAATAATTATCACCAGGTTAATTGCTAATAATTAACGATATTGATGTTTAACAAAAAAAATTCACATGTTAATTGATGATAATTTATGATATAGATATATAACGAAAAAATTCCATAAGTTAACTATTGATAAATTATGGTTTAAATAATCATCGAAAAAATTCCACAAATTAATTAACGATTTTGGTAATTATCGAAGAAAATAAACATATTAATTCACAATATTAATAATTATCAAAAAAATTTAACACAGTAATTTTGATAAACTACAATATTGATAATTACTAACGTGATAAACACTAATAATTTAATAAGTTATTGATAATTATCCCAGTTATTCCACCTAGATTAATATTAATTAGAAGTTTGCTATTTATCACCACTGGTGCACCGGTGTCACATGATTATAATTAACCAATAGTATTAATAATTTATTTAACTTTATGTAATTTAAAAAATTGCGTATATCTGTATATCTTTAATTTTTGAGAACACCCCAGTCAAATTAATAATAATGGACAAAATGAGTGATAAGGAATAAGAAAGAACAATAAAGAACAAAAAGAGTAATAAGAAACAATAGTATGAAATGGTAATGGAAAAATAATAATAGGAGACGAAATAGCAATGAAAAGAACAGTATGGGATGAAATGATGATGAAAAGCAATATAGAATGAAAGGTAGTAGAAAAAAATGGTAGGAGACGAAATGGTAATTAAGGGAACGGTATAGGTTGAAATGATGATGAAAAAGTGATATAGAGCGAAATGGTGATAGAAATAATGATATAAGACGAAATGGTGGATGAAAGGAATGAAAGATAATGATAAAGTAAGTGATATATAACAAAATTGTGATGAAAAAAAAAATAGGATGAAATAGAGATGAAAGATGAAAGAATAATGTGGAACGAAATGGAGACGGAAAAAGAATGATAGGTGACGAAATAGTGATGGGAAAAACAATAGGAGATGAAATGGTGATTAAAGGACGAAATGATGATGAAAAAGTGGTGTAGAATAAAATGGTGATAGAAATAATGATATAAGACGAAATGGAGATGAAAGAATATATGGAATGAAATGGAGATAGAAAAAGAATGATAGGAGATGAACAGTGATGGAAAAAAATGATGCATAATAATAAGAAAGAAACAAAAAACCATAAAGCCCAAAAAAGAAGTGAACAGCCCAACCAAAAAATAGAAAAAGATAGTTAGTTAAAGAAAATAAATTCCCAATTCCAAAAGACCAAAAAATAACTTACCATTTACTAGGATACTGATGCCAAAGTTTAAAGCCATTAAAAGGTTGAAAAAACTACTTGCAAAAAGTGACGAAGTGGAGTGAATAAAATGTAAAGAAGGGAGAATAGTTAATGTTGTATACAGTCAACTCTCGATATAACGAACCCTACGTTCCGGCAGATCAGGGCTTCGTTATAACCAACTTCGTTAACACTATAGCGAATTATTCGGTATAGTATAACGAATTCTTCGGTATAGGTATATCGGTCATACAGATCATATGACTTGTCGATCTGATTTACCGATAATTAGAAATCAAATTGCGCAGTACAACTGATAATCTTTTTTTTCTTTTTGTAGGTTTCCAAGCAACGGACTTTTGTAGTATAATTTTCTTCTTGTAGGGTTTCCAGACGAAAATTACGACCAGGTTTTTGGTATTGAATGAGGTATGGATCAGGTTTCATTATATTTTTAAAAAAATTTAATTTATTTTTTTTTCGATTTTGTAGAGTTTCCAGATGAAATACACTACCGGACAGTCCAGACTTTTGAAATTGAGCGAAGTATGGACCAGGTTTCATTATATTTATATTTTTTAAAGGTTTTTTTTTAAAAAAATTTAACTAATTTGTTTTTTTTCGATTTTGTAGAGTTTCCGGACGAAATACACTGCCGGACAGTCCGGACTTTTGAGATTGAGCGAGGGTTTCATTATATTTATATTTTTTAATGGTTTTTTTTTTAAAAAATTTAACTAATTTGTTTTTTTCGATTTTGTAGAGTTTCCAGACGAAATACACTACCAGACAGTCCGGACTTTGAAATTGAGTGAGGTATGGAACTTTATTATATTATAATATTTGTTAAAATTTAACTTATTTGTTATTTTTTTTCTTTTTGTAGAGTTTCCAGACGAAAAACATGACCAGACTTTTGAAATGGAACGAGGTATGGGGACTTCATTATATTTTTAATGTTTTTTTTAAAATTTTAACTGATTTATTATTTTCTCTTTTTGTAGAGTACCTGGACGAAAAACTGAAATGAGGTAAAGGGGAACCAAGAGGGAGGGTATTCATCTTTTTTTAAGAACCGTACTAACATTTTCCATTTCTTTTCGTAGGGTTACTGGACGAAAATATAGGTAGTGGAAGTCTTATTTATGATTAATTTTCATTTTTTTTTGTAGGAGACGCTTCCTGGTCTTCCTGGACTTCGAAATGGACATCTGAAAAAAAAAGTAAGGGGGGACTTAATTTTTTTTATTAATTTTGTTTAAGAACATTTACTAACATTCTTTTTTTATTTTTTTATTATAGGGAATGCTTCCTGAAGTGTTCTACTTTTTTTTGTAGATTTCGGCTTTAATTTTTTTTATGTAAAAATGTTTATTATAATTAAACCACAAATTCTTCGTTATACTGAAAAAAAAATTCGGTATAAAAAAAATCCGTTATATCGAGAGGCATTTTTATATAAGCAATTCACACACTTTACTTCGTACTACGTTATACGGTAAATAAATAGTAAACTTCGTTATATCAAGGTTTTTTTTATATTTAAAATCGGTACCACACTGGAAATCCGTTATATCGTGTTATTCGTTATATCGAGGTTCGCTGTAGAGAGGGGTGACTGTATTCTTTTTTTTTCTTTATTAATATTAAGGAATATGTATAACTTACCGAAAGCTAAGTAAAAATAAACTAATAAATCTGATGAGTGATGCAATACAAATAAAACTAATCAAACCATGTGACACTGGTGCTGAGCACCACTGGTGTATTATGACCTTTGTGCAACACAGATTTAGCGCAGTAATTAACAATACATAGTAATTTTATTATTTATATATCATGTCTAATCATTTACATTTTTAATTTAAGGAATTTAAAGAAAATAACATATTTTTTTGTAAGTATGATTAATATGTCAGTTTCGTTAATATTAAGCAGTTCGGTGATATTCTAACCCCCCTATCAAATAAATTAAATTCCAACTCTATATAAAAAGTTAATAATGGAATCTAAAACTTCTTAAGGTTTTTCATCTTGAGGTAAATGACCACAATTTTGTATTACTTTAAATTCAATTTTAGCATCTGAAGGAGCAACTGAAATAATATCATCGAAAATTTCCGTGTGTTTATCAATATGTAAATATTTATCATTAATCAATTTGAATGATCACTAAAATAAATTACTGATCTTTAAATTATACTTTTAGGATGGAGAGTTTGTTAAAAAAAAAATGATTTAATTTATCTAGTGTAAAATACGTAAAAACGTGAAATTAGACTTTATTATACTTTTAAAAAGTATATAAATAAGGTAACTTCTCGTTTAAGCTTTTTTTTTCTTCACGTTTACTTCTTACATATAAAAATAAATAAACGAAATACAATTTTAGATCCAGTACCAATAAAAATACCAACGAAAGAACAGCCATTAGGGAACATGATAATGAAGGACAAGAACAAGAAATTAACGAAGTTTTAATTAAAAATAAATTCAGTAAAAAAACTAAAACGTCAACTAACCAACATGAAGTGGATTAATATGAAGTATTCTCCCAAGAAACTTCTATGTCACTTGAAAGTGATAATTTAATTATTTTTTTGTCATGATTTATTATTAATAAGCTAATTTAACTAAATAAGTTTTTATTTTCTACAAGTTTTATCTAATTATAGATGATGTTCCGGAGCTGGAACAATTAATGAATATTCGGATTACATTGATTTTCTGTCATTTAAATAATTTCAGGTTTTATTCGGATTTTATAAATTTTCCTCACTAAATTCATTATATTCAAAATAACCACATTATTCCCGATAATTCTCAAATTCTAGACAATAAGAACTTTCTTATCACGTTCTTCAGATAGGTTTATTTGATAACTGATAACAGCAACAATAGACAATAAAGGCAAATATGACCAATGTGATCAACATACGCGCAATGATCCTTTTTTGTTAATCAAAAAAAGACTCCCCTACGGCCCTACCCCTTTGAAATGACGTCATTTAGGGCCTTCCCCTTAAATAACCTCAAAAAAATAGATAAATTTCAAAACAAATTCGAGTTTTATATGAGCTACAAAATCGACAAATAATCGCAAACTGAAAATAATAATGATGTCGATTTGACTCCAAAGATCTTCACAGTAAGTAATTTTATTTTTTCAACAATATATTATATTTAAATAACTATTGATAATTTTCGTTATACAATAAAAATAATATGGGTTCAAGTATGCCGAATTTTTTCCAAGTAATTTGTGGTCCAGCTTTGATGATTATAAATCCGAATTAGAAAAGTGGCTCAATTTACATCATTCCAATCATCTAAAGGAAGTAAGTGAATGAAAGTTGGGCTAATTCGTTCATCAGAAACCATCATACCATGGTAATAATCATTAATTGCATAAATATGATTTAATTTAATTGTAAATTTCAAATTTTATTAATTTCTTATATTCATTAATTAGATTCAACATAAATCGCAAGGAATGCTATTATAAATTATATGACGAAGATGAAAATGTGATAGAGAATATTGCGAAACAAGCATTTCCAACCTTATCTCACGTCAATGAATTATTATTTAACGATATTTATGTTTATACAGCATCTGTGTGTGATATTGTATTAAATTCTAACTATCCGGATATAGAATGTGCAAGAAAACCATTGGAAAGACGTTTTCAAAAATTTAAGGTGATTTTTTTGTTAATTAAAATTGAAATTATCAAGTTTTTCAATTATAATTCTAAATTAATATTTTAGGATTCACTCTTAAATAATGAATCTATTGAACTTGATGATTCGATATCAATATTACAAGAAGAAATCCCAGAAATGAAAAAGAAAGTAGTAGTTGAGAAAGATAATGAAGAGGAGCCTCGTTCAGAGGAAGCTTATGAACAAAATTTCAATGAATTATTTGATCATAGTGACTAAGTATTTATAAAGATCATGGACAACTTTAAGCTTCCCTCAAGAAGTAATTTTTCGATATTGAGTATACTTTTATGCTTAGTGATATGTTGTATTATTTGTAATGAATATTTTTTATTTTTATTTTTCTATTAGTTATTTAGTAATTATTTATCGTTAATAAATGTAATAAGTATTTTTTGATGATTATCAATTAAATATTTTCGATATATATCACTTTGGTTAAATAATCGGTTAGGTCAAATAATGATATTTATCACTTAATCGTATTTTGATAATTATCGATTGGGTTAAAGTTAGATAATGATATTTATCACTGTTTAACAATATCGAAATTACTCGACGAGTGCGATTTTTATTGATATATATCACGTGAGTTTTTCATCGGCATATACTCCCTTAAAAAATTTCCTGATGTCATATTAAAATTTTATTCGTTACAATTAAAAGATTACCATTGCACAGATCTTTGCTCGGAATGCTCGGTAATAAACTGAACCGGACCACCTAACAAACTAATATTACGCAAGACCTGTCTTTTTATGGCATAAGAGAAGTTGATCCCCACTGTAAATTTATAAAATTTTACAAAAAATTTAATCGTTATATTTTTGAAAAAAATTTTAATAGAAATTTTAGTTATTATTATTATTATCAAAATAATATACTTAATTTTTTTTAATATAATATATTATCATTATATGTCAGAAAGTTATTACATACATAACTAAGTTAAAAAATATTTCTATTATTAAACTAAATTTAGTTATAAATTATTAGAAATAGCAAATATTTTAAAAAAAATTGATAATCTGATCGACAATGTTTCATAGCAAAGTGTAACTTCACTAATCCCATAAAGGCAATTGTAATCAAAATTTGGCGGTGACACTGTACATTGATCAATTTACATATATATTTTTCATTGCATATCACTATCAGGATTTGTTAAGATAAATTAAAAAAAAAATCAATAAATCTCAAAATAGGTGTATTTTCATTCTTTGAATGCATTCTGTGAAACAATTTTAGGAGTTAATAAGAAGATGAAAAAAGAATGCGCAATTCACATGTTTCACATAAATAATCAAGAAAAAAATCATTATAATCAAGTCAAATTCGGTTAATCATTTCTAGCGATAAACTATTGATTTTTTTTTGAAAGGTAAGGTAATAAAAAAGTGGTAGGATTTTCTATGGTAAGTTTGTGATTTTCAACGCTATGTTATAAATTGGGCAAAATATCAGGATTTATATAGAGTATATGCAGTATAAAAATTTAGTTGAGTTACAGCCGGCATAGAGCAATACCGTACCGCACTGCACGGTATTATACAAAATACTTAATACCTGATTTAAAAATTACATAATACCCGTGGGCCGTGGGTACTTTGTGAGATACCGGGTATTAATATAAGGGGGGGTACATAATAGTTTTAACCAGAATTAAGCTAAAGTTACCAGAATTAAGGGAGGTACTAATTGAGAGTAAAAATTTTATATCTAGTAAATACCCGGGACTTACAAACGTGGGGTACTAACTTTGGGGGATACTATAGGCAGTGTGATACGGTAGTACGAGTATACATATGAACTGTACCGTACGGTTTACCTTGTTAATATTTTAGAAAGTTAATATTTTTAAAACATTAATTAATAATTGCTTTTTTGCTCTTTTGCATTAACCTTCGTCCTTTTTTTTCCTTTAGAAATGTGCTTTTCCGAACAAGTATACTGGTGAAGTGATAGTTTTTTTCTTTAATTTTGTTTCGCCTTAGTCTTATTATTACTAATCTTATCATTGTATTCCTTTTTTTAGTTCTTAAATTTTTCTTGTTTAGTGGTCAAAGGTAAATTCTGTTTTCATTTTTTTACTCTGTTTTAATTTTCTTATTTCTTTTTTTTTGTTTTTGTTTCTTATATTTTGTTTCTAATTTTCTTTCTTCTTTCCTTTTGTCATTTATCTTTATGGATTCTTGATCTTTTCTTGATCTTTCCTTGATTTTATGGTTTTTTCCTGGATTCGTACTTAATCTTTATTGATTATGGGTTCGTCCTTGATCTTTATTCCCCTTTCTTTATTTTCATTCCTTCTTCATCCTCTTTCATATTATTCATTATCATTATCTTTTATTTTGTTCATCATCATCTTCCTTTCTTTATTCTCATTCTTTCTTTCATTTTCTTTTAATCCGTTTATTATTTTTTTTTATTCCCTTTGATTCTTTTTATCCTTTTCTTCATTCCTTTTTATTCTTTTATCTTTCTTTGTTCCCTTTTTATTCCTTTACTTATCCATTTGTTCTCCTCCTATGTCTCTAACTTTATCTTCACTCGTTCCTTTCTTCTTTTCTATTTCCCTTACCTTTATTTCTTTTTATTCCCTTTGCTTTTTTTTCATTATTTATTTGTTGTTATTGTCTCCTTTATTATTGGTGCATTTTTCCATTGTGATTCATTTTCATTGTTATCGTTAGGTTACCTTCTTTGCGTCTTTTACTGCTAGTACTGTTAATAATAAATAATTATAAAATTTTTTGATTTCGGATTTGTTAATTATCCAATAAATCGTAATAAGATTTTCAACGACACTATAAATTTGTAGTGTTTTAGTTTAAGTATATTTATGAAATTTTTTAAGCTAAAAAGTTAGTCTAAGAATTAAGCTGTCTGAGAATTAAGCTGTACTGTACGAAATTTTTTTTTTTTTGCTTTTCGTACAGTTACGGTACAACACTTATATATATGTATGCACATATAAGCACTTTAACTTCAAATCCCAAATTTTACTAATCTGGTATGTATAAGTTTGGGTAAATGTATGTAGAAAAGTAGGTACAAAACCTGAAAGTTTTTGGGTAAAATTTTTCCAAATCTCGTCATTTTCTTTCTCCCGTATTTTATATGACCAAGGTCCTACTATCAAATTTCAACATTAACCAACTCGGAGTTACATTTGATTTACAGCTGATTAAATTTTGTGCCGAGAGCCGAGAACTTGGACTGGCTTTCAAATTGAAAATAAATAGCAAACATGTGATTTGGACAAATAACACAATAACACGTGACTGAATTTTTTCAATAAATGCTATTGTCACGGGATAATTTTTTTTGATTTTTTTATCTATTTTTATCTTTTATTTTTTATTTGATTATTTTAGTATAGTTATTTTTAGTTATTTTTAGATATTTAGTGATTAGATAACAAACGGAAGCTTAGCGATAGAAAGGTGGCTG
The DNA here is from genome assembly GCF_026210795.1 of Rhizophagus irregularis. Classification (NCBI taxonomy): domain Eukaryota; kingdom Fungi; phylum Glomeromycota; class Glomeromycetes; order Glomerales; family Glomeraceae; genus Rhizophagus; species Rhizophagus irregularis. The sequence continues at coordinate 435,493 of NC_089444.1, read as the reverse complement.
AATATAGGTGGCTGTATAGACAAATGTGCCCAGATCGCCACAATTGGCCGGGAATAATGGCCGAATGGCGATTCTGTTCGAAGAGACAGAATTGTACCAAAATTTTAACATTATAAAAAGGACCGTTATTGGAAGTTCAGTTAGGATAGTTCTAAGTTTAGTTCAGTTAGAATTCAGTATAAGCTTAGTTTTATTATCATCTGATAATATACGGATATTACAGAGCACCGAGGGAGGCAGTAATATCGTATCTTGTTTAATTGTTAATAAACCGCCGATCTATTTCCGTATTATTCATATACATTTTTTTTTACACTGTTTATTATTGTTTATTATCGTTTATTATCGTTCACTATCATTATCATTTATTACCATTTGTTGATTTTTGTTATATATTAATTATCTTTATACACACACCACCCGATCTACCCTTATTAACATATCACATCACTTATTATCTTCTATAATCGTTCATTATCGTTTACCCGCACGCACTTGTATCCTCTTATCATATATCGCTATATTACCCTGCCCTTTATTAACCGATCCTTATATTTCTTTTTGTTACTACCTACCGAACGACGGAAACCGGTGGTAACACTAATTAATCTACTGTTACAGTAGATTAATTCCATTATTATATAATGATGCAATCTAAGATAATCTAATATAAAAATAATTTATGTTTATTTCTTTGATTCTTTTTTTTTTTTTTTTATTTTATACTTGTTTACTAGAACAATTTTATATATTTTTACGAATAAAGATAGAACACTATAAAAAATTCAACTTGAAATTTGAAGTTAATTAATAATGGCATTGTCAACATTATCACATTATTTCAAATGCGTAACATAATGATATATCATATATTTTAAGATTTTGTCAACCAGAACTGCATTTTAAATTTGTTAGTATTATAAAAATTATCGAATTGTCACATTTTGCGCTAGAGATCATAACAAGGAAATTTTAGAATATTAATCTGCTTGGATACATCTGATACTATGGTTAACCTCGTAACATATGTATTCAATTTTCTTTTTTTAAGAATGAAATGATTTGATATTTTTACATAGCAAAATGTACTCACAAAATTATGAAAATTACGAAGTTATTATTTTTTTTTTTTTGGTCTATTAAGAAAGACGTATAAATATTTCGAATCTAAACATTACATCAAAGCTAAAAAAAAATCAGTGTATTAATGAAACTAACTATATAATAATTAAGCTAAAACTACAACCCACGCTATAACCACCATCAAGATCGCTTTCTATAAAATGACTTACTTTAACTTATGAAAAAAAGATACCGTATTTATATAAAGAAAAATAATATAAAAATCAAAATTTTTCTTTGCCACCAAGTGATTTTTTTACTGCGCCATGGTTTACGCTAACAACACCATCACTTATTAGAAATTAATTCCGTTAAATATTTGGTTTGCAAATGGATTGTTGCTGGTGTTTTGTATAGGAAACTGTGTAAAATAATTCAATATATACGACGTATTCATCGTTCTTGATTGTCTTATTTTTCGTTGAATTCTGCGATTTTGAAGAGAACGATTATATCGTGGCACATATGATGATGATTGAGTTTTAGCTACATTTGTGAGACATTGTTCTCGTTGTCTCTGATATTGAGAAGAACTGCTAAAACAGTAGTAGAAGAAAATGAATAAAATTAAAAAGAGAAATAATTTCAAATGCCAAAAGAGGGTTGTCGCACTGTACCTTCCGCTTACAAATATTTCTAGTGAAAAATTTTTTCTTTCTTTATATATTCCTTAAAACTTACCATTTTAAAGTCTTTGGATCGTGAGTTTGAGCGAGATAGTCAACAGATTGAGTGGCAAAACAAGTGACTGACGGTTGTTCCATTATTTTCTCTTTATGAAAAATTATTTTGTACGTAAAGTATTTACAAATTTTTTTGGTTTTGTTCCCCCCGAAATATTAACAAATTAAAAAATTCATTTATTGATTTTCTATTCGATTGAATCAAAATAATTTAGAATAGAGAAGTGTACAAAAAAAAATTGAAAAAATTTTTTTTCGTTATTAAAAAAAATATCTAGGTTAACCTCCAAAAGGAGGGTTATTATATAAATTTTTTTTGTCCGATCCTTCATGTTTTTATAATTGAAAGAAAAAAAAAACCAGCTCTGAATTGTAAATATGATAACATAAAATAATATAATTCTTACATCAAAAAAAAACAATGCCAAATATAACCTTAATCGGAAATCATTATCACTGCCTTTTAGGCAGATCTCGTTTAATGGTCTATTAAGAATTACGCAAATTATAAAAAGAGAACAATAGGATCATCTACATACTATATATGTATATAATTTGAAAGAATAGGATCAAAAAATCTATACTTTGCGTAAATTATGGGATTAATTAATTTCAATAGTGCTTTCTTATATGCTTGTTTTTAGATCAAAATAATGATTTATTAATTATTTTAAAAAAATATATTACGTTCGGAAACCCAAACGAGTGCATGATGTTTGCGTTTTTCAAGGAGTGGACACTTGTCATATTTTATTTCACTTTATTTTTTTTTTAAAAAAAAAAGAATTTTAGAAGCTAAATTTTTTAAACTATCCGTCACGATCACATCAGATCTACATTGCCTGGCTGGTCACTATAATTTTAAAACCTAAAGTTGATCCTACTATAAAATTTTATTAATCGTTATATAATATATTGTTAAACTAAAGAACAAATTATGTACTTAAAATTTGGTTATAATTAAAAGTTAGAAATAAAGAGTTAAAACTTAAATTTTTTTTTTAAAAAAAAAATAGGAACGGAAATAATCTGCAAATGATTGAAAAGCCAGTCAAATGTGCATATTCCACATATTCCACATATTTCACTGATTTTATTTTTTTATTAAATTCTTTATTTTTCAAATTAACCCTCAAATATAACGATCAATTTTTTGCAGTTGTGTAACTTTACTTATTCCTTAAAGACACGCTTAAAAAAAAGTTTTTACAGGGGTACATTTGACACAAATTGTACTAATTTGTAGGTAACCTGTAACTTATTACCGGGCATTGTACATATATCAATTTATATATAACTGTAACTTTCAATGAATCTCAAAATAGTTATATTTTTTTTCGCTAGTAGAAACTAATAAATTTATATATTTTTATTCTTTTTATTATTTTTGGAAAGAATGAAAGTCATCAACATTTCATTTTAGGGTTGATAAGAAAGATATGAAAAAAAGATGCGCAAATCATATGTTTTAAATGTCGGCATAAAATAATGTGTAGAGAATTAAATTTTTTATGAGTACGTACGGCACGGATCGTTTCACTACTTTTATGCATACTCACTGTCACGGGATATTTTTTTTTATTATTTTATTTATTTTTATTTTTTTATTCTATTTTTATCTTTTAGTTATTTTTAGTTATTTTTAGATATATTACCTGTAGTTGTTTTTAGTTGTTTATAGATTAGATAAAAAAAGAGCGATGTAAAGTGGCTGAATATAAGTGGCTGAATATAAATGGCTGTATAGACAAACGTGCCCAGATCGCCACAATTAGCCGGGAGACGATATTGGCCGGGAGACAATTATGTCCGAAGGACAGATTCGTCCTAAAAATTTAACGTTATATAAAGGGCCGATGTTGGAAGATAAAGTTCTAGTTCAGTTTAGAATTCGTATAGTTTTATTGTTATAAGATAGATATCCGGATATTACAGAGCGCCGGTTGAGGCAGTAATATTGTACTTTTTTTATTAACGAATTATTTATACACGTTTTATCACATTTTATCACATTGTTTCATATCGTTTATTATCATTGTTTTTTTTTATTATCACTTGCTAATTATTCGATATACATCGTTGATTATTCGTATATATTTTATTAACTATTATTATAGTTATCGTTTATTAACCTTTATTATATATCATTAATTATCTATATCATTATTTACCTTACCACTTGTTACATATCGTCATATTACTTTATCATCCATTAACCGATCCTTATATTTATTTCTGTTACTACCTATCAAACGTCATAAATCAGTGGTAACAATACTAAAAATACATTGAATTTACCCAAGCCAGATTAGTAACAATTTGGTTTTGAACAATACTAACATAACCAACCACAAATGCGTTCTATTTCAAACTCTTAGTTCAAAAAATTCTTTATTTAGTATTTGGAAATAATTTAGTAAGGATTTTTTTAATAAAGTCTATTGGGAATTTTGAAATCTATTTAATTTGAGCCCATTATGAGATTATTTTTTTTATAAGTATTTATCGCCGTTTTCAAAATGGTGTACGTAGATTATTTGTAATTGTATATTCAAATACCGGTTTTCATCCGTTTTTTGTCCATATTTTGTCCGGTTTTCGTCCGGGTTTCAGTTTTCTTTTTTTTTTATTCAAATTTAACTACGCACATCATTTTGAAAACGGCGATAAATGATTATGAAAAAATTTAACGTCTTAATTTGAAAATCGTACTATATGCTCTGCAACTCAATTAAATTTTAACTTTTTTATACCGTATATACTTTATATAAATCCTGATACATAACCACTTTAAACATCACAAAAATTTACCTATAAAAGATCCTACCACTTTTTTTCCTCATTTTACCCTACACTTATTCAATAAAATCCGATTATTACCTACCACATTTCAAAAAATTTACTCCATTTCGGATATAAAATGATTTGATATTTCTAATAACAATACTTTCATTAAACCGTATAATAAATATATCGATAATTATATAAACCGACAATTCAGCAGTATTAACGCACTTTTTAGATAAAAAATTTTTTTTTTCATCCAAAAGTTATCAAACGCATTTTTTTTTAATAAACTAGGAAACGGGAAATCGAAAGTCTTATTGCTGTACATCGTCACGTGCTGGGCAGACAGAGAAGTATATAGTCCTCACTTCGGACTAAAATTCCGATTTTTTTTTTAATCCAAAACAATTTTTTCGATTTTTTTAGGTAAATTGTAAACGCTTTCTTAGATAAATCTCAAAAGCGCTTTTAGTTAAATTACAGTAAAAAGCACTTTCTTAGATAATTAAATTAAAAAGTACTATTAGTTAAATCAAAGACGCTCTTCTAGATAAATTAAACTGAACGCCTTTTTAGAACTATTAGACAAATCAGCAATGCTCTTTAGATAAATTAAAAATGCTTTTTAGATATTGGTCATTTCTTTGATGACAAAAGATGATAGATGACAACATGCATTCGTTGGAGATTTACATAATTAATAAATTATTATTTTAATCTAGTTAAAACCAAGTATATAGAAAAAAATCAGAGAAATTTTAAATTTTTTTTTTTGATTCCTAATTTACCAATATGAACTACAAATTTAGATAAATTTTTTTTCTATCTCTCAAGAAAACACAATTAATATTTATTTATTTTTATTAAAGAAACTCAAAAGCTATTATATCATGAAATCTAAAAATTCGTTGAACTATCCGTTACGATCAAAAGATTTTTATTCAACCACGTATTTTGTCGCACATCAAATGCCTGGTCGATAATTAATAAGCGACCGGTCAGTTATTATTTGCGTATTTTTAATCGGTATTTTTAATTGTAAAGGCTTTATTCGTGCAAATTTGGCAGATGATCTATATACTTTATACGCGCGATAAGGTAACTACGATATTTTAACTCATCGAATAATACTTAACGTGAATAAAAAACAGTATTAAAAAAGATATCATTGAAAAATACAATAGAAATATTTTTTGCATTTTATAATAATACAGAGCTAGAGCTCTTTATTAATTGGCCACTACTACGTGGTCAATTTTCATCCAATCATTCAGTCCTTTGACTTATATAGCTAGCACAACAACATAAATAAATAACTTCATTGTTATGTTATTTTTAATTCACATTATAAGCTTTATTTAAACTTTTCTTATAAAATTTTCATTTCAAAACACCATATGAGAAAACTAGTAAACAAAAATTAGATTGTTCTTCCTCATCAGAAATAATAGATGAGTAAATTTAAAATATTAGCATTTCAAGCCCTCTCTCTGAAATCAATGCGAATATTTTAAATCAGGCTAAAAAGTTGTGTTTTAATAATTTAAGAGTATTCAGTAAATAATATGATATTTTAACAATTTTTTTTTTTTAAACAGTTGCGATTTTCTAAATATGAATCAACAAACTGCACATGATAATGAAAAAGATATGGTCAATAAAAATGAGGAATAAATATCAAATATTGAAACTATTGAAACAGTAGAAACGGCATTTCTGAATACTCAAGTAATTAATTCAAAAAGGCCAAAACAAGAATAAAATCAAAAAGTTCCCTATAAAAAATTTATCCGTTATTTCTGTAAAACCCCGTAAAATGAGCCTTTCGTGATATAAGTTTATTAATTTCGGAAATATGAGTCTTTTACGGTGTAATGCCGTAGTATACCTAGTAAATTTATTAATTGTGAGGCGCAGTATTACATTTAGTCTTAGTGTATAAAATTTTAACTTATTTTTATTTTTATTTTAATCGGACCGAAAAGTCGTTAAACTATTAGTCATGAGAATCAAGTATAATTGGACCGAGAAGTCTTTAAACTAATAATCGCATGGATTAAAGTAATTGGTCCGTGATGACCTTAAACTATTAGTCACGAGATTTAAGGATAAATGAGGATCCGAAAGATACTAAATTGAATGAAATCAAGTGATCTGAGGTGTCAAGTGATTAATTTGTTGATCACTACGTTAATATTATAAATCATAATTCAGGAGTTTATGATGATCAAATGGATACAAAATTAAGATAATGGAAATACTTTAAAACAATGGAAATACTTTAATAATTTAAATCCATGAATCGAAATTATGAATTTAGTTACACAAAAACAAACATAAAAGGGCGCGAAGATCACCTTTTGGAAAGGACAGAGAAAGAGAAAGTTGAACAAATTTTGTTATGAATTATTTATTTTATTATTTGATGTTATTAAACCAAGCGTATTATTATGGCGCGCCGATGTGGACAGATTGGTATTTTTTTAATACCAACTCCCGCTATTTAAATAATACCAGCTCATGTATTTTAATATTACTGCAAGTGGCAGATTTTTGTCTAAAATGGCAATTTCTTTTTGCATTATTAGACAGATTCATATTTATTTATTACGAACTTTCTCTAATTAAATATTACCAACTCTTGTAATTTTAAAATTGGCAGATCTTTTTTTCTTCAATAGACAAATTTATATTTTTTATTATCCCCTTTTTTTATTAGCAGATCTTTTTTCTTTACCAGACAGATTTATATTTTTTTATTATTAGCTCTGACGATCATTTTTATTCATTAGCAGATCTGCTAAATCTCACCGCAGGTGATTTCACCGGTCAAATTATAATTCCAGCCAAATTCAATTGTGTAACCTAATAAAAAAGTTTTTGATTTTTTTTAGTTACAATGTATAAATATTGCACTAATAGATCCGGAAAGATACCCATTTATAAGTAAATATGCAGTTAAATTTTGTGTAGCCTCACTGAATAAATCACTTTACTTAAGAAATCTATTTCGTAATGGTCAAAAGTGGTCTATTTGACCTTAAAAGTGGCAAACGTGACCATCAGCTACCTTAATTGATGGTCAAAAGTGGTCTATTTGACCCTAGAAAGTGGTCATATAGCACATAGGAATTTTTCGAAAATTTTCTGTTTGGTTATACTAATAATTGGTAGTTCAAGGGGAGGGCATATTTGACCACTTTTGACCATCAATTAAGGCAGCCGATGGTCACGTTTGACCACTTTTAACCATCAATTAAGGTAGCTGATGGTTACATTTGACCACCAAATAGACTACTTTTGACCATCAATTAAGGCAACTGATGGTCATTTGACCACTTTTAACCATCAATAAGGTCAAGTTTGACCACTTTTAAGGTCAAATAGACCACTTTTGACCATTACGAAATAGATTTCTTAAGTAAAGTGATTTATGCAGTGAGGCTACACAAAATTTAACTGCATATTTGATTATAAACGGGCATCTTCCGAACTCATTGGTGCAATTTTTATACCACATTGTTACTAAAAAAGTCAAAACTTTTTATTAGTAGGTTACACAATTAACTCCAGCTGGAATTATAATTTGGCCGGAATAAAATCACCTGCGGTAAGGATCACCTGCGGTGAGATTTAGCGAATAAAAATGATCGTCAGAGCTAATAATAAAAAAATACAAATCTGTCTATTAAAGAAAAAAGATCTTCTAATGAAAAAAAGAGGCAATAAAAAAATATGAATCTGTCTATTAAAGAAAAAAGATCTACTAATTTTAAAATTACAAGAGTTGGTAATATTTAATTAGAGAAATTTGGTATTAAACAAATACAAATCTGTCTAATAATATAAAAAGGAATTGCCATTTTAGGCAAAATCAGTAATTTTAAAATACAAGAGCTAGTATTATTTTAAATAGCAGGAGTTGGTATTAATAAAATACCAATCTGTCCACATCGGCGCGCCATATATTATTGTATTTATTTATATTATTAATAAAGAGTCATTTTGTTAATACCTGAGGTGGCAAACATAATTCTCTATGGGCTCAGGTGTTACAAGTGGTGCATGCTCCGAGAAAGGAAAGTGATCATCCTCACATGATCACTACAGGTTATAAGTACAGGATCTCTGAGAAAAGAAAATGATCACCCCCACGTGATCATTAGAAGTTACAAATAAAGGATCGACGAAGTTAAGGAATTATAAAATTAAAAGTTCTAAGTCTTGGTTAAAAAAGAATTTAAGGTGTATTAATGATAAATTTTAATAAAATAAAGTCAAATATTTTAAAGGATACGTAAAAATAATGGTTACCAATGTAAAAAGTATTAATTTGGGTAAGTATGACCATAAATGTATGAAGAAATAATGTTAAAAATTAAATTTTTGATCTAACTTGACCACCGGCTGATAAGTCAATGAAAAATTATTATTATAATAATTTTCATACATATGAACCAAATATGTATGGTAGTAATTGATTATCAAGGGAAATGCGAGGCTAATCAAGTTAGAAGGGGTTTTAATAGAATATTGTAAATAAGTCCCATGAATTAAGGATTAAAAATAATTTTCATAAATAATTGAGGTTAAGTTAAGGATAAAAAGTGTACCCAAAAGCCGACACTATAAATACGATGGTGGGGTAATTCTGTGTGAACTCAATTGAGGTTTTCTGTGTGATCAATTGAGAATAGTTCTGTGTGAGCTTTTTCTGTGTGAACTCAATTGAGGTATTCTGTGTGATCAATTGAGAATAGTTCTGTGTGAACTTCCAAAAACAATTCTGTGTGAGGGTACCCAAGAAAAATCATGATTAAAAATTTTATTAAAAATAATATTTGCTGGACAAATATGAGAAGATTACAGGAAAGAGATAAATCAAATATGGAAACACATCCAAATCTTAGGATGAAAAATTTTATGGAATATAAATTTATTTGTACAAACCTGTAAACTACCATACTCAGTAATGAACAAATGAGGTAAAGGCAAGCCCAGTATAGGTCAAATAAAATATAAAAGAAGGATAAAAAGTAAAAGATGTGAAAATTTTCAGAGAATTTTATTAAAAATGGAATGGTACCATGTTTGGAACGCTGAATATATAAACCATAAACAAGAACATGACCTAGGAGTGATAGAACCAGAGGAATGTTTAGCATGTGAAACATGTAACCCAATAGAAAGAGAAGTATCAGCGGCATTCAAGAAATTTTGGGATGCTTTGTTTAAATTCGAGGATACAATACTAATGTACAATAATGTAACACATAAAGAATTATTGAATTTATTAAGTATGGACAATAGAGAAAGGGAGGATACAATACATAAAGGAAAATGTAGGAATATAGTAGATAGAATAATTGAATCAATAAGGTACAGACAACAACCAAAAATGAAAGAAAAAGGTTTAAGGATAATAATTGTAGTAATTGTAAGGGATTGTATTGAAGGAAACTTGGAAAATGAAGTATTTGATCGATTAATTGGATGTCCAGAAATAATGGAACATGGATATATTTTGGAAGATTGGGATGTTGAAAACAGATTTCAAAAATTTTGGGAATGGTACGGTTCAATATTAGAATTTGGGGTGGAAGTAATCCATGCGACACCAGAAACGATAGTAATATTCAGGAAATTATTATACATAGAAGAAGCCATAACTAAAAATATAAGAGAAGTAATTGATTTAACGAATACAATTGTTTATAGAAACTCATTAGGAGAGGAAGAATCAAAACAACAAGAATGGGAAAGATTGATACAGAAAGTGTTACAAAGATTTATTGACACCAAACAATTTACAAGGGAACCTGAGGACCCAGAAAGTGATAGTCCTGAAAGTTATGAATTAGAGGACAGTGATGGTAGTATACATTATGAAATAAAAATAGAGGATGATGTCGAATGGACAGTGGAATCATTAAAAAGAAAAATTGAAGAAATGGGTGGAAGGTTCACCGACAAGGATATACAAAGAATGTGGGACCTAAGGATAAGGGTAGAATTGATATTAACAGAGGACTTTTTAGGTACATTTTTCGAATTAATGGGACTAAGTGATGAAAAATTAAAAGATGAAATAAATGAATGGTTAACAAAAGAAACATTAATATGTGGAAATTGTAGGAATAGAAAGTTACCTGATATGATAGCAGACATTGGACAATGTAAAAATTGTGAACAAAAAGAATTATTAAAATTAAAGGATGACTTAGAAAAATTAGGATACGAATTAAATGTGTCAGAAATAGAGAGAATAAGAAAATTCAGGATAAGCAATAGCATGATATTAACAACAGAATTTATAGAAAAATATTGCCAGGAAATGGATACGAATGACAAAGAACTAAAGATAAAATTATATGAATGGATAAATGAAAATACCACATCTTGTAATGAATGTGGAATAAGATGGATGAACAATAAATTTGACGAAGGAAAAACCAAGTGTAGGGATTGTGAGAATGACGAAAATGAAATTGATATCAGGGTCAAAAGATTAAAACAAATATGTGATGATAATAAAATAGAAATAACTAATGGAGAGTTATTGAGGTTAATCAGTATGGGATATACTGATGAGGAAATAATGGATCAAGAATTTATTGAAATATTCCAAGGAAATAAAAATGAATTGGAGAAAAATTTAAGGCGGATATTAAATAAATTTCTAAAACAGCAAGCTGGAATTGAGGATAGTGAAAGTAGTGGAAATGAATCTGATAATGAAAAATCGGATGGATCTGAAAAAGAATCAGATGGATCTGGAAAAGATGGAGAAATTTTAAATCCAAATGATACCGATAGCAATGAAAATTTTGAAGAACCTTATGAAGAAAACATTATAAATAGACCTGGTTTTGACTCAAGTGAAAGTTCAGAATCAAATTCTGAGGATAAAAGTGAAATATCTGATTATAATATAGAAAATTTATTTGAAACACCTTTAACACCACCGATACCACCAATCCCACCAATAGTACCAATAATTATGGGAGCAACAAGAGCTGAAGTAAGGGAAGATTTTAGAGCGGCTTTACTAGCAGCAACAGGACATGATATAGGAGGTAATTGGGCTGGATTAGTCGCAGCCAACCCATTAGCAAATGCAATTGAGGATGCAGGAAATGTAGCTGGAGGAATAATTAGTATGCCACAATTTTATGGAAAGGAAGAAGAAGATGTAAACGATTGGGTAAGACAATTTGAAACAGCATTTACTGCTATAGGAAAAGCAGCAGGAGTAAATGGAGCTAGACAAGCAGCAATGGCAGCTACCTGTTTGAAAGGTGCAGCAGCACAATGGTATAATGAAAAGAAGGAAGCAAACAATGGTCATTTGGTAAATTGGCAAGATAACGATAATGATAATGATTTAAAACATAGGATTAAACAAAGATTTACCAGGGAAGATGTTAGAAAAAGGAAAATGTTAGAATTAAGGAAAATAACACAAGGAGTAAATGAAAATGTTGAGGCATATACGATAAGGTTTAGACAAATATTAAGGATAGCTACCAGAGGCCATGCATTAGATGATGAATTACAAGTGGATAATTATATCGAAGGATTAACACCAACATTGGGATATCAAGTCAGAAGACAAAACCCAGCAAATTTAAATGATGCAGTGAATACAGCAAGAAGAGAGGAGGAAGCTACTAATGAATTAATAAGAAAGACACGTGGTATATCAGTTAGTACCCAAAGAAAAGGAATCGATATACAAGATGACAAGCCAAAGAATATATTTGAAAAACCATTGGAGAAAAATTATGAGGATGACCTTGCCGACATGTTTAAAAAATTAGAGGTAAAATTAGTAAATCAACTTGGAGGGCAAAAGAGACCACCAAACAATAATAATAGACAAGGACCACCACCTCGAGCATGTTATAATTGTAAACAACCAGGACATTATGCAAATGAATGTAGGGTAAATAATGGTCAAAGAAACTATGGAAGACCAAATAATCAAAATTATAATAGAAGATCAAATAACTATAATGGAAGACCAAATAACTATAACAGACCACCAAACCACCAAAACAATAATCGAGGATTCAATGTAGTGGAATATGATAATTATAATGACCAATATGACCAATATGATTATGATAGTCAGGATTATCAGGATAATTATGATCAAGGATATAGTTATGACGACCCGTATTATCAAGATAATGATGTAACATTTAACCATGTTGATCAGGATTTTTATATTGGTGAAAGACAAACAAGGAGTAATATAAAAAATAGGTCAAGTGATCGAGATATAGATATGGAAATTGATCGAGAACAAACACGCAGAAGAAATGATAAATATGCAAGCCAAGAGGAAAGGGCAGCAGCATTACCAAAAAGAGGATTCACTGATGAAAGTCTGAGGAAAGCACAAGAAGCAAGGAGAAATAATAATACATGTGGAAATTGTGGACGAAGAGGTCACTATGCAAAACAATGTAAAAATGAACGTGTTGAAGGTATTCATAGGACAAGCGCATTTCAAAGAAATATACCAAAATATAACGTATTAGAAGATATGAAAAGTACCAGAGCAAATGCAACTTTTTCACAAATTATAGATATGAGCCCAGAACAAAGAAAAATATATTATGAAGGAATGAGAAGGTATCCACAAACAGATTGACTACAAGAATCAATGAACAACATTGAAGTAGAACACTTAACTGCATTAAGGGGTAAATTAATAATAAACCAAGAATTAAAGGACGTAATGTTTGATACAGGAGCAGCAGTAAATGTAATAACTAGTCAGATAATGGATGAAATGGACCTAAAAATTGAGGAACCAAGTACAGTAAGATGTGTGATGATAAATGAGGATAAATTAGCATCTAGGGGTACCACGACAATATACATACAATTTGGGGATAAGGAAATACCCATTAAGGTTGAAGTAATTGATTCAGGGAAAAATGAAATTGTGTTAGGAAATGGAGTATTAGATATGTTCAAAGCAAATATAGATTACACAGATAAAACAATAATAATTAGAATGAATGATGAAACTATGGATATACCAGTAAAATACACACAAAGGACCATTAAAGGGTTTGAAGAAACATTTGATGAAGAGGAAATACTAGAAGAATTATACCAGGATGAATTGTATAACATATATGAAGATGACCATGAAGGTCAGGAAGACGAAAATTTTAAAGTATAAGTCTTGGTCAGAATGATACTGAAGAGACGATAAAGAAGCACAAAAGTGACCATGAAAAATTTACTGAAAAATTTAAAGTAGGGGACATAACCAATGAACAAAAAGGTAAATTAAAAGTATTAGTAGAAAAATATAAGGATATATTTGAGTACGATGGTGAAAAATATAATAGGACAAACCTAGTAAAACATGAAATCAGATTAAAAGGGGGTACTGAACCAATAGCCCAAAAGAGGTACAAAGAAAATGATGAAAAAGGTAAATTCATTAGAAAAGAGGTTGACGAGATGTTAAAATTGGGAAAAATTAGAGAATCTAGAAGTCCATGGTCTTCACCAGTGACTTTAGCAGGGAAAAAGTCGGGAAATTATAGATTTTGCATCGACTATAGAAAATTAAATAAAGTTACAATAACAGATGCATATCCATTACCGAGGATTGATGAACAATTAGAAAGGATAAGTTCAGGAAAATGGTTTACCAGTCTAGATTTAGCATCAGGGTTTAATCAGATAGAAATGGCTGAGGAAGATATTGAGAAAACAGCATTCATATGCTCAGCAGGATTATATGAATATAATGTCATGCCATTTGGGTTAACAAATGCGCCTGCAAGTTTTCAAAGGTTAATGGATAAAGTATTAAAGGAGTACCTAAATGAATTTGTGATAGTATACATTGATGATATAATGATATATTCGGAAAATTTTGAAGACCACCTAAAACACATAAAGTTAGTGTTAGAAAAATTAAAGGAAGCCAGTTTAATACTAAAGTTAAAGAAATGTATATTTGGAAAAACAGAAATAGAATTTTTAGGACATGTAGTTGGTAAAAATGGATTAAAACCAAGTCCAGGAAAGGTTGAAAAGATACAAAAATTAACAGCACCTATAAATATAAAAGGTGTAAGGTCAATATTAGGGTTATGTACGTATTATAGAAAATTTATTAAAGATTTTTCAAAAATAGTAAAACCAATAACATCTTTATTGAGAAAAGATGAAAAGTTTGAATGGGGCATCAAACAACATGAAGCATTAGAAATATTAAAAAGGAAATTAACCGAAGAACCGGTGTTAAGACAACCAGATTGGTTAAGGAAATTTATATTAATTACAGATGCTTCAGGAATAGGATTAGGGGCAGTGTTAGCTCAAAAAGATGATAAAGGTCAAGAATATGTAATAGAGTATGCCAGTAAAAGTTTAAACAGGACAGAACAAAGATGGCCAATAACCGAACAAGAATGTTATGCAATTGTATGGGGAATACAACATTTCCATAAATACTTGATCAATAGAAAATTTGAGGTAGTAACAGACCATGCAGCTTTGAAGGGATTAATGACTGCAAAAGTACCAAAAGGAAAGAGATCAAGATGGGTCATTGAATTGGAACAGTATGATTTTGAAATAACCCATAGACCAGGAAAAGAAAATAAAAACGCAGATGCCTTATCAAGAATAATATAAATAGATGGGTAAAAGAGTTACTTTTCAAAAATAAAAATGGAACAAGTGGTAAGAAATACAAATCATAAAATAAAGGATATAATCGAAAATTTAGAAGGTATAACAAAGGAATTAAACAGGATAAATTATAACTATAAATTCAAAGCCAAAAATTTTGAAGATAGTGAAGAAAGACCATTAATATTGGAAACTCAAGAGGAAATATTACAAATAGAGGTGATATTAAGTAAAGTAAACAAGCTAAAATTATCAGAATTATGTAAAAATGGGACCTAAAATAATAATCATATGTGGAGTTGATGGTACTGGAAAAACATTCATTGTAAATAAACTTATAAAAGAATTTGAAAAAGTAGGACAAAGTGTGAGGTTTAACACCTTTAAAAGGAGAAGAGAGGACAATGATAAGTATAAAATACCAAAGAAAGGTATAGAATGGGAATTCAGGAAGGAAGTTGTCGAACAAATCAACAGGAGAATGGAAGAACATGATAATGAGGATTGGTTAATATTAGATAAAAGTCCCTATAGTGAGTACTTTTATCAACAAACACCATCATTCGACAGAGGATACATAACAAGATATGAGAACCACCTATTAGAAAAGGAAGTATTTAGGAACAAAAGGATAATTGATGAATCAATAGTGATATTTTTAGAAAATGAAAAATGTTGGGAAAATTACAAAGGTAGAGAATATTCGAAAAAGGATCAAGGACATAAAACATCATATCCATTATTAGATGAAGAAAGATATATGGAGATGGTGAAATCATTTAAAGAATGTCAAGATATTTACGAAGGAGAAAAATATGCTAATATTAAAATATCGAATAATGACACAGATTGGGAAAGAGTATATAATAAAGTAATAGAATTAGATGGAGATAAACCACCAATAGAGGTTAAAAATGTTGAGATTAAGGATAACATCAGAGTAACTGATGGTAAAAAGTATATTGAGAAAAATGGTAAAAACATCAGAATAATAGAAGACTTTGAAAAGATGGGAGCACTATATTTAGCTCACAGTCATGAATTATCGGCACATATGGGAATCAAAAGTACTTATGATAATTTAAAAGATAAATATTATTGGGAAAATATGCTGAATGATGTTGAAAGATATGTAAGGACATGTGATGAATGTCAAAGAAGAGGAAAACCACAAGGGAAAAATGAATTACACCCAATTAAAGTAGTAGAACCATGGTATCAAATCGGGATTGACTTTGTTGGACCATTGAACATGACAACAAATGGTAATAAATACATCATAGTAGCAATGGATTATTTTACAAAATGGCCAGAAGCCAAAGCAGTAAAAGAAGCAACTGCCAAAGAAGTATCAAAATTTATTTATGAAGACATCATTTGTAGACATGGATGTCCAATGAAAATATTGAGTGATAGAGGAAGTCATTTCAATAATGAAATGATTAAGGAATTAATGGAAAAATTCAAAATTAAATGGAATTTTTCTACAAGTTATCATCCAGAGACAAACGGACTTGTTGAAAGATTCAACCGAACATTAGGTCAAGCATTAGCAAAATTATCAACCAAAGATGATTGGGATCAAAGGATAGCACCCATATTATTTGCTTACCGAAATAAAAAGCATAGTTCAACAAGAATTCGACCATTTTATTTAACATACGGAAGAAATGTACGGACAATAATGGATGAAAATATCAAAGAAATTAACCTAAGTGATAGAATAGTTGGATTATTAGAAGAACTACCAAAAATCCGACATGAAGCCAAAGAACAAATACTGAAATCTCAAACAAAACAAAAAGAGTATCATGACAGAAAAATAATCAAAGAACACACCTTTGGAATTGGAGATAAAATACTACTCTATGATAAAGCCAAAGCACAACAACTATCGGGAAAATTAGAATCAAAATGGTTGGGACCATTTTACATTCATGAAATACTACCGAATGGAGCTTATAGAATTAAAAATATTAAAGGTGTCATCAAGAAGATACCTGTAAATGGAGAATTATTAAAGACTTACCATACACCGATGAGTAAATGATAACTATCATCAATGGACTTAGAAAAATAAAGATAATTTATAATCATGTGAAATAAAATCACATGACATAAAAATAATTTTCGAAAATAGGAAAAACTAATGAAAATTTCCTAAGAAAGACCGAAGTGAAATCCGGTACAGGAAAACCGTAGACTTAACAAACACATGATAAACCGCAGATGTAGACGCAGCAAAAAGGAATATTTAAAACGCAGCTGAGTCAAGTGACAATGCATGTTTGATTTAGTGGTATAATTCGCACCTACCACTTCGAGACACGAGTTCGATTCTTAGAATAAATTTAATGTGGGCATTAAATTTTTATGTGGGGGATAGTTGTAATGCCGTAGTATACCTAGTAAATTTATTAATTGTGAGGCGCAGTATTACATTTAGTCTTAGTGTATAAAATTTTAACTTATTTTTATTTTTATTTTAATCGGACCGAAAAGTCGTTAAACTATTAGTCATGAGAATCAAGTATAATTGGACCGAGAAGTCTTTAAACTAATAATCGCATGGATTAAAGTAATTGGTCCGTGATGACCTTAAACTATTAGTCACGAGATTTAAGGATAAATGAGGATCCGAAAGATACTAAATTGAATGAAATCAAGTGATCTGAGGTGTCAAGTGATTAATTTGTTGATCACTACGTTAATATTATAAATCATAATTCAGGAGTTTATGATGATCAAATGGATACAAAATTAAGATAATGGAAATACTTTAAAACAATGGAAATACTTTAATAATTTAAATCCATGAATCGAAATTATGAATTTAGTTACACAAAAACAAACATAAAAGGGCGCGAAGATCACCTTTTGGAAAGGACAGAGAAAGAGAAAGTTGAACAAATTTTGTTATGAATTATTTATTTTATTATTTGATGTTATTAAACCAAGCGTATTATTGTATTTATTTATATTATTAATAAAGAGTCATTTTGTTAATACCTGAGGTGGCAAACATAATTCTCTATGGGCTCAGGTGTTACAACGGAAATATAAAAACGGATCGACTTTTTGCAGGGGTTCATCGATCATTGCGAAATAAAAATGACTCAAGTACAAGCTTCAACTAATTCAAATAAGTTAAAGAAGATTAAATACTGAAATATGGTAACAAAAAAAGGAGACAGTAATAGTAATTGATGAAGTCATAGAAGATAACAATAGTACTAAAGATAATATTCCACAAAGTACTGCAAGTTTTTATCTAGCGGCTCAGAACGTGTAAAAAAATAAAAATCATCGAATTTTGGCAATATAAGCCCTGATCAGATTTTTTTTGACGCAAGAAGGTAAATATGATGATGCGTGGAAGGAACTAATTTAAATAATGATACTGTATATATATCATTATTTGTATCTTGAACATATTACATAATGAGACAATGTGGGATAACTATTAAATAGTTGATTAATTAGACTATGAACAAATATTGTTGAAATAACTCCTAATAATTTAATTATAAAAAAAAATCTTGATAAAATTACACGTAATTTCTCATTTAGTAACATATCAATTTATCAAGTTTTGATTATGGAAAAGAATTATTACATCAAACATATCCTGGCAGGTCAATATTACTTACTTAAATCACTAACATACGATACAGCTCTCAAGTACTTTTATTAATCCAAAAGCAAATTATTTTATTAAAATTGGTGATGGTTTTGTAAATTCTAAACAATATAATAAGGCGAATATGGGAATTAATAAGAAAGTTTGGTTTATAAATACGTGTAAGTATTATTATAAAAATATTGATTATTATTTGCTAATTCAATTGTAAAAATATTTATTTATTTTAGCTTGAAATAAACCCGATTCATGTTTAAGAAAGTTATTAAAATATAATACATACTATTTATTGATGATTAAGTATTCAAATTTATTTTCTCCTTTATCATAATCTCAAATTAGTACTATTTGACAGTAGAAATATCAAATTAACAAAGCCTTGTGTCAAATATATAATAAACAATTTAGATTTTTTTTAATTAGAAATAAAGATTTTATACTTATATCTCATTACCTAACTACTAATATGTTAGATGAAAATTTTGGTACTATGATAACACGTAAAATATTCGCAAACTGTGCATAAAAAATCTTTTTACATTCACACCATAATTAACTTTTTTTTTTAAAAAAAAAAAAAAAAATATTATGTACTATTAGCTGACAGATGGAATAACAAAATGTTTTTCTCGGGCGAAGCATTATTATATTCTTTATAATAAGGTATCGAAATCCACAGGTAAGAATTCAAATATAGTATATAATGATTTCATCAAAAAAAAAAAAAATAGTAATTAAATTATTCGTATATCCTATTTTGATGTTTTCGTTTGTGTTAATAATTTAGATTTTTTTGGACATTGTTCGTTATATATATATTACGCACAACAAGTTCTCTCCTTTTTTATATACCCTATAAAAAAAGAATGTCCGGAAATTGTAGCTAAAAACGTCCGGAAAATGTTTATTTGTCTGGAATATGTCCGGAATATTGCAATATTCCGGACGTTGGAAAATTTCCATTTTCCAGAAAATGTCCAGAAAATGTCTAGGAGGGTTCAGACCCAGCGTCCAGAAAGTGTCCGGAATATTGCAATTTTCTGGACGTTTCCCGGACACACGGACATTTTCCGGATGTTTTTAGCTACAATTTCCGGACATTTTTTTTTTACAGGGATACCAAAGTATTTTATCGTTTGCCCTTAAGTTCTAAGATATACTAGGAGTACATTTATTCATTTACTAATTATTATTCTTAAAGCATCTTGTTAATTCAATTTTCAGCTGACGGTAACTACCCGGGATCAATCCAGGGTAAATCCTGGATGTAGCCATCGCGCATCTAATGTACTATATAGTAGTTAAAATATGATTTATTGAAGATGTACCATAATTTATAATTAGAGCGAGTAAGCAATTTTTTATTTTTTTTTTCGACGAATTTTGTTAATAATATTAATGAATTAATTATTCTGTAGGTCATATATTTACAACAGTATCAGGACATTTCGCTGAAGCCATTTCGCAGAAGGGATGTTTCGCCGAAGGATGTTTTGCCGAAACCCCATTTCACCGAATTCCATTTCGCCGATGCCATTTCACCAAATGGACATTTCACCAAAGCCATTTCGCCAAATGAATATATGCAGAAACATTTTTATTACATTTGTTTATTTTATTGGTTTATATGATACTAAATACATGAAGAAATCTTTTCTTGAATTAGCTAATTTTTATTAAATTTGTCTTGTTGTTTATAATATATTAATCATTTTTCACTGAATAAATGTTTTCAGGAAAATAAAGTTATTTATTTATTGCTTAACAATTAATATCAGTTACTTGAATGTTAAAGTAAAAATATCATGGAAGAAAAGCCACTTAAAAATAAAAGGAATTTTTTCTTCAAACGTTTACTATTTAATTTTATTTTTATTCAAAAATAGGTGACGTGGCAAAAGAATGTAAAATAGAAACTAAAAAAATGAAACTATTAAAGTACTCAATCAAGAATCGAAATAATAAAAAAGTTTTTTATTTTATTGCGCGATTAATATAATTGCTATCATTTCTATCGGCGAAACGGGTTTCGGCGAAATGTACCGTAGCCGTTTACAACGGGAATAGTCCAATTCCAATTTTTCTTTAATGTCCACTGGTATTTCGATAATATTTAGTCTTATTGGAAGAACATTTGATACGCTACAGTATATTATAAAGTACCTTTTTTCTGAAAGACAAAGTATAAAATAAACAAGAACCTACAAATGTTATTGAATATCTACTAGATCTAAGCTTATATTATGATGTGATTTACAAAGTATCTTTTATATTCACAAATAAGTGCGTCATCGAAAAATAATATCTGTCCAGTTTAACATCCGTTCATAGTTGACTCTACGCGGAATTACATCACTAGTATCTGTTACATAGGTATTATCTGAGTGATACGGAAAGGTATTACCATCCCTACTCAAGTGATAAAACACCACTCGCTCCTTTTCGTCTTACCTGAGTTATCTATTAGCTATAGTAGTTAAGAATTAAAAAATAAATTAAGAAATAATTTTCTTAAAAAATATTTGATTATTATAACTATTTATATTTTTTCTACTCATTTGATAGTCCATCATTGCGCATTGGTGAGTAGCAATAATTGTAATTCACTTTTTACTTTATATAAATTATTACAAATAGGCACTTCATTACCAGCTCTTCCACCAAAATGAGCTTTTGTGTGTGACGAAAAATTCAGGTGCGTCCTTGCGGTATGTATTCTTAAAAAATAAAAAAAAAAGGATTATGAATCTCATCATGTATGTTTTATAATATTTTTATATATCTGATAAACTATTTAGCAATTGCGATACGTTAGTCAATGAAGGGTAAATGTAATATGTTTTACTTTTATTATAAATTTCGATTCTATAAAATTATAATTATAAATCATGAAGCTTATTTTTAGAGGAAAAGTTGTTATCGCTGATGTTAATGAAGACGCCGGCGAGAAAATTGCCAAAGAATTTAACGTAAAGTAAGAAAAAAAAAAGTAATATCATATCCATTTATCAGTAATTAATAATATCTTTAGAAATTATTGCAATTTTTCATAAACCGATGTAAGAAAGTGGAATTAACTAATAAGCTTATTGACAAATTGACGTCGGTAAGTTTATACTGATTTATAAGAAATCTTTATTTATTGTGAATAAAAAGTTTTTAATGAATTTAACTTTATCTACTTTATTTAAGATCGTAATTAACAATGCTGCTATTACAGATATTGAAAATGGAATGTTGAAATATTCACTAGAAGAACCAACACACTTTAGCAAACTTATAGAAATCAATCTTATGGGTGTAATTTATGGTAAAAAAAGATTCAATTATTTATTCCTGAAACAATTGGATAATTATAACGATTTCTTTTATTATAAGAACACTTGCATTCCAATATTTAAAACAAAATAATCCACAAGGTGGTATTATAATTAACACCGACGGCTTCAACCACTGCAATACATCCGGTGTTTACTTTTGGTATTACAGTAGTGCCACTAACGCTAAAGCTGGAGTGCGTAAAACGAAAATTTTAAATTTTATTTGAAAAATTTTTTTCTTTGCTTAAATAATTTCTTTTGTTTTAGGTCATTATTTTACGAAATCCATGTCACAAGTTAGCGAATTACACAATATTACTATTAATGCTGCATGTCCAAGTGTTACCAGTAAGTATAATTTTAAATTTTATATTTAAATTTATAGTTAACTTACAGTATTTAATAAGTCCATCTCTATCAGGAACTGAAATGACAGCTGGTGCAATTGGAGTTCCTGATCGTTGGTGGTCACCAATTGATGACGTTGTTGAAGCATATTTTAAATGTATTTATAATCAAAGTTAAATGGTATGTGAAGTATTCTTATTTTATAATATTTTACTTTTAAAAGACATACATTTTGATGCAATTTCTATCTTTTTAGGAACGAAATAGGAGGAAAGGAAATCCGAAAACCCCACGCCAGTAATTGAAGAAATGATACAAGGAAATTATATGCTCTACTTATCAACATTAGAAAAAAAAATCAAGCTAAAATGTAAAGAAAATATTTTTATTTTATTCCCTATTTTTTTAAAAAAAATAGATGAGAAAGCACGTCCAATTAATTATAAAATTTGCGGATGAATCAATTTTTTTTTTTAAGAGTTAGCGCACATTTTATTAAACGAATAGAGGAGGAGGATACATAATATCACTAGGCTATTACAAAATAAAATTCCCAAACAAGTCGGTCCGGCTATACTCTGCGAAAATAGTTATAAATCAAAGAGGATGAATCAATTTTAAAGTATGATTTTAACAAATTATATTTCAGAATCGATTTTTATTAGTATCATACCATGTTTTAAAATGTTGTGTACGGACACAAAAAAAAAGTTAGCATCAAACGTGATCAACGTTTGATCACGTGATAATTAATAATATGGATTATGGACTAATTAAAAACTTGAACTACGTTACTCAACAGAAATCCTTAATTATAAAGATTTAAAAAATTTTTCACATTATGGTAAGAGTTCCCGTTCTGATTTCTTCATTTATATTTATATTTAAATATTTTACTTACTGTTGTTTCATAGCTCAATATCGAGCTTCTTACGAACGACCACCTTTTACTACACCAGGCGGTCCTCTTACCTATGGACAAACCTCGCGGGTGGCTATACTTCTGGTACTCCCACACAACGCACAGCCTATCACTGGTCGAAATGAAATGATCTGCATGATGTTTATCGCTTATAAATAGCTTATACATTTGGCAATCTTAATTGCAATTAAGAAATCTCCATTAAATTTAATTTATAGATTTGAAATTGTAAAATTTATTGTAAATTTTATGATCTTAAATTTAATTCGCTAATTTATAACGTATAAATTCCAAATAAATTTTAATATCAATGTAAGTACTAAAATAAAGGCCCGCACCTTCTATCATGATATTCCTCCGTAGTAGGTCCTATTGACCCCTTCTCCTCAGACTGGTGCTATTTACCATATTCATTTTTTATGCATGATCGACACTGCGCAAATTTAAAATTGATACATACGTTTATAACAATACTTCCTAAATGTACTTTGTATTTAGTGATTTACGTACGAAGGATCATAGAATAGTTTATTCACATGATCTGCAAGCTGCATTTTGATTATTAAAGACACTCGCTCTTTCTCCTTTCTCTTCCCATTTCCCTTTTCCCTTGTTCTTTCCTTTTCCCTTTCCTTCATTCTTCCTCTTTACTTTTACGCATTCTTTTTCTTTCACTTTTACTTGCTCTTTCCCTTCACTTTTATACCAAGTTGATCAGATAAAATATAATTTACAAAAAATGATTGAATATCTTCCATTGTTACTTGATCAATGATATCGGGAACTTGAGCTTTATATGACATAGGTTCCATGTTCTTTTTCTAGGAATTAGGCGTCTATCATAAATTATACTAAAAAAAATTTTTTTTTCAACGCTAACTTCACTTAATTTTCTTTTCTCTCTTTTCTAATTTCTTTTTTTATATAGACTTTACCTTCATTTGGCCTTTGGGCACTTAGGAGTTTGGTAAGAGAGTTTCTTAAAATTAAAAGAATAAATTTATTAAAAAGATTGGTTTTTTTTAACGAAAAGTTATTTTTCTTTTTTTATATTTTTAACCTTTAGGGTTACACGTTCTTTTAGACTTAAACAGCTGATACTTTAGATCTTTGGAACACAAGGGACGAAAAAATTTTGGTAATTTTTTTTGTTTTTTTTTAATTTAACAAACAGTTTTAACAGTTCATTTTTTTTCTTTGTGGTTTTGTTTTCAGGTATTCAAAATTATTTCGATTAATAATCATATTCCAAATATTGAATATGCATAATTTTGATTAATAAATTTGTATACTTATTTTTGTATAGATTAATGGTAAGGATTTTTTTAGTTATTTACTGTTAACGAGACAATGAAATGGCTACTAATGTTTTGTTTTCTTCCTTTTTTTTAGATGGCTTGCTTTTCAGGTCTTGACGCGTTGGAGAAAGGTAAGCTATTTTTTTTTTCATTATTTGTTTAACAAAATGAGCAAAACGATTACCAATATTTTTTTTGTTTATTCTTTAGACGGATGATTTTTTGGAGTATTCAGATCCGTGGAAAACTTGGTAAGAGGGGGAGAAGGTTACTTTTTTAATTCATTAGCAAATAAAATATTTGCTAATGTTTCATTATGTCTCTTTTATTTTTTTTATTCTGTAGGATCCAGGTCCACAGTTCCCTTCAGTTAGAAAATTTGAATTTCAAATTCCAGGCAAGTATTTGGAATGTTTAAAGTATATTAAACCTTTTTCTTTATAAAATAATGTTATCTAACATTTTCTTTATTCTGCAGGAACTTGATTCTAAAAGTAATCTGATGATTTCGTCTTTTATTCTCTTTAGACAGGTCTTCAGCTCTTTAGATACATGAATAGTGTTCTTTTAAGTAGGTTTTTTTATTTTTATTGATTTTTGATTTTTTTACTAGTTTCTTTTATTTAGGTTTTTCAGACACGTGATAATTTGGATTTAATTAATATATTTCTTTTGATGAAACATTTTTGTAAGCTTGATTTTTTGTTGAATTTTCTAGAGTATATTCAGTGGATTTCTTATTTACCTTTATTTTGACGAAAGGACATTGAAATTGGAATGAATGTTAGTTTCATATGTGGTTCGTAATTTTCTTCCTTTTTTTTAAAAAAAAATTGGTTTTGTTTTTATTAACATAAATAATAATTATTTCACAATAGAATATTCTTAGCAAAAGGTTACAGCCATTTGTAAGTAAAAAAAATTGTTAAATATCTCGGCGTACAAGAAGATGAATTAGTCTCTTTTATTATTGATCACTTACGTAATAAAAAGCCAGCTGAAGACTTAACCAAAGAAATGATGATGGTATGTTGATTACTACTTGCACTGAATATCAAAGAGTAATTAACAAGCCAAATCATTGATTTTTATATCCTTTGATTTATATACAGACTTTGCTAGATGAGGAATATGAGCTATTTATGAAGAAGTCATGGATGTATGTCAATTTTTGAAACAGAAAGTAAGACAAGAAAAATATAAAATAAAGATACAGCTTTTGAAAGGTTTCTAGATGATTTGAAGTAATTCGAGGCAGTGGCATATAACACGTAGCCAGAGTTTTTTAATTATATATATTGTCTATCGGATTCTTTTAATTAAAATGTGATATTTAAAAATTAAAAATTAAATATAAAAATCAATGGCAAATTGTTAAAATAATTACTTAAGAGATCTATTTATTTATTTATTTATTTTATCCTATCATTTTAATGTTATCTTTGTTATCATTTCTTAATATCCCCTAGTAAATTATGTAAAGTTATAATGCGAAAAATCTGAAGAACAATAATTACCTTACATGCTTATCATCAATATCGTAATAAACTCAAATATTACATTAACTATACTAGTAATCCGGTCAAAATTCACTTTATATTTTAATTAAAATTCGTTGTTATCATGTTTAGATAATTTAGATAATTTTTCGATAAGTTACTTTGTCGAAATATTTCACATATATTTTAGCAGAAATAACATACTGAACCTTCATTATTACTTTTATTGGCGTGGTTATGCATTTTACCGATATCTTTCTCATATGAAATGCAAAGCACGTGCCAAGACGTTATATTCGAGAAATTTGGAACTGAATATAAAGTCGAAAAACGTTTATTATTCGTTATGTTTTTATTAAAAAGTATGGTAGAGTATATACATGATCTGTAGTATTCGATAACCGCAGTAATTACAGTGATATTGCTAATTTCATAAAGCACTCGAGAGATTTCTATAAACTATAAGATGTTTCAAAGAAATAATTCATTGATTTTTTATTTTATCGCCATAAATCAAAATTTTCGGTAAGATCTTTTTCTCTGCTTCTGCTTTAATTTTCAACATTGGACCTTATTGATCTTATAGAAGCAGCAGATAAATGTCCACGTTTAATAAATTCTTTAACTTTATCGCGTCGATGACTCCATCTTAATAACGCGTGATATGATCTTGTAATTAGTTTATTTCCTATAACTAACCCACCAGATGCAAGCGCAAGAGTTGGAATAAGATCATACGTTATAACACTATTGTAATATAGCCACTGGATAATGAATTGAGGTACATCTTCAATGAAGATGCTTATGATACTACCCCAAAGCATTATTTTTTGTGATCTTTTAGTCAAAGGAGCTGAAAATATTTTAAGACCAAATAAATCCGATGAGAAAGTATTTAATATTTGTATGTCTATGGCTGATAATAATGTGCAAATTGATGATAGTGTCAGAGACTTTGAAACCCATTTAGAGAATGATGGATTTGTTGCCATTTCAGATACAAAAATATTTATGGCTAATAAAATATTAATTACAATAGGTAAAATAAAGAATATTTTACTAAATAATAATAAATAAGAAAATTAGTAATCAGTCAAATTAACCTTCAAAATAATATAAATAAAATAATATTAAATGAAATTTCTTACGCTGGAATTATTAAATGTGGTGTATTTTTAACTTTCAGTAATATGAATACTAGATCTACGGCAATATCTTGTATTATAAAACAGGTCTCAAATATTGCAAAGTTTTTTCCTTTGGGATTTTTTATACGCGCCAAAATATATAATACTATTAAAACTACTAAACCTGCTATAAAAATTATAATTAATGGATAAAATTCTTTGAAATAATCTTTGGTCATTATAAAAGGTGCACTTTCATCAATTAATGATGTATATTCATTAAATGAAAGTGCAGTAAACCTTTTTTGTTTGATCAAGGTATTTAAATTTTCAAATATTGTTTGGGTATTTGGTTCAACTGTATTATCATCTTTAGCTTCATTTATGTTAAATGATAATAATATTTTCTTTGGAGAAGTAGGGTCATACATCCATCTGCCACTTGTTGCCAACCTCTGTTTGTTTACTGGAATTATCTTAGAAATTTCTTGAATCATATTCATGAAAAATATTGAATGATTTGCTTGGAGAAATTTCAAACTTCCTTCCTCATTTAGTCGAAGTATTCCTGTAATCGAATCTGAATGTTGTGCCGCTTTAAGTGGTCCTAAATATAGTAATAGAATATAAATTTTTCTATTCAATCATTAAAAAATTTTTTTAAAAAAAATATGTATATTACTTGTTGAAAGCATCCAAAGTTTCTCTTTAATTCCTATTAAAGGTTCATCTCTCTCTTGAGAGATGACAAAATTATTCTCAACCAACACATAATAGGAAGAATTGGGTTGGCTAAATGTGCTTTCAAAAATTGGGATATGCACTGTGTAATTATCATGTCCAACAGTACATAGTTTATAATCTCCTGAAAATGTTTGTCTTAATAGATCCGGTTTATCTGGATCATCACTTAGTTGAAATATCGAAACATTCGCAGTAGATAACTTTACTGGAATGGTATACTTGATCATTATTTCTTTAATTAAAGGATCAATGACTTCATTAATAGCTGGCTTTGTAGTTTCAATTATGGGACAATTATATTCAGTACCTACAGATAAAAAAAAAATTAAATAAATATGTATATATATATATGCCCTATAAAAAATTTTCAAAAAATGATCCTGTATCTGAATTTCTTTAAAAATTGATCATTTATCAGAGTTTTTTCCAGAATTTTTTTATAGGGATGTGAAGAAAGAAAAGAAATTAAAAGCTTACTATGATTATTTAATCTTGGTAAAGATTTTAATAAAAACTCCAATTTATTGTTACTCTGCTTCTTTATTCCAAAAATAGTATTATTTATACGAAACATATTAAAATGAATAAATTCTGGCCCAAAAGATCCCTGTGATTGCATATAATTACCATCATCATCTAAAAGATAATAATTCATTACACTATTATGACTATGTTGCAAAAGAAATCCTCCATAATTTAAACTTATCAAATCAATGTTTGTATTATTTGTTGGATTAGAAACTATATTTAATCGTACTATAGCCCCAGTTGATAAAAATCTCAACTGATAGTAATTTACCTCAGTCTGTGACTTATTATTCTTCTTATTTATGATTGTATTATTTAATGCCATAATACATACATATCCTTCAGCATTATAAGTCACAGTACATAATTTAATTGTTAGATTATTTAATTTTTCGGTGGTTTGGTAAACCAGAAAAGGTGCCATAGGTGAATCTGCACCTACTCTAAGAAATGATGTATAAACTCTCCAGTATTGAAGATTTGGATCTCTCATTACTGATGATCCTTTTGTTTCTTCATATTTTAAAATATACATAAAACCAAAACCTCCATCTGTTAATGAAAAACTTAAACTATCTACCAAGGTATACGATAATAGATTTGGTGCATGAAATTCAACATTTTTATGTTCTATCACTTTTCCCCTTGTAATATCTCTAAAATAAGGTAAAAAAGTTAATTTTCAAAAAAAAAAAAAACTAATTGTTATTTGTAAAAATACTCACGAAATGCTAAATAAACGCCATATTGCTATTCCTTCTTTATCTGGTTTTTCAATACTAATAAGTTCTTTACCTGATATGCTAAATCTAACAGATCCATTAGCATTTCCTAAATATATTTCACTAAAAAAATAATATTATTAAATCAATATTATTGATTTCATTAATAAGGATTCCATTGTTTAAACTTACTTTATAGACTCATTGCTGTAATTAATTATTTTGCCATATTTTCCCTTAATACCATTGTTTGATTTAACATAAACTATTATTATATGATTATAAGCTAAGGGTAAAATCTCCATATTAAAGGGACAAATTGCTTCTGCAGGTAGAGTATAATTAAAATCCATATATTTGATTTTTCCTGTTTTATCTATAAATCGTAAATGTAAATGAGGTAATATGCACGCTGGATCTTCATCTTCAAGGATCATCCAAATCGAGAAAGAACCCTCTAAACTAAAGGTGTAAGTATTATAAAATTTTAACCCATTAATCGGTTCTTCATAAATAAATGATATATCTTGAGTTGATATATCTTGATTTTGAGATGTATTTTGGGATAATATATCTCGTGATAATATATTTTGAGAAGAAGATAGTATATTCTGAGATGAAACAAAAGAACAACAGATGGATATTAAACAGATAAAAGTGATCAACACCTTTAAATTGAACATTTTTTACTAAGGCAGAAAATTGTGTTTCAATTGGTAAATGGGAGACTTGAAAAATGATAAATTTTTTACTTGGGAGATAGATTACAAGAACAACAGAACATTTATATATGTTTCTATTCATTATAATCTTGATTTATTTATTAACTATTAATAACTTTTCTTTTTATCAAACGTGTTTCAAAAGAAAAAAAAATTTAAAGCATTTCTATTATTATATTACCAAATTTGTGTTATAAAATTTTGACATTTTGATGTATTATTACTCCTTGTTATCTATGATCATTGGGTGTGAAATGACGCAATAAACAAGCCAATTTGCTGACATTTTGACATATTACTCCTCATCTATTATACCTAGGGATGTGAAACCATTACCATTTGTAAGACAACTCTGAGAAATGGAAGGATAATCATAAAACTTTATGTCTTAATTTAGCGTAAAAAATGATAGAGAGCGATGGTAACACAGCATAAAAATGGAGCAATTTTTAACATGAAACATTCCTATTGTTTAATTGGCATGATCACCGGTTAAACCGATCTATTTTAAGATGACAATAGATGACAATCCGTACGGAGACATGTTACACGTTACAATACACTTAACTTATACAGGGTAATATAAATATATAATAAATTTTTTTATTTCCGTAAATGTATCATATTCACGGAGTTTATAGCCTCAGTCAAACATGAAAATTATCCAAGTCACATAAATTATTTTATCATATTCACGGAGTTTTTCATAAATTAGTACGTTTTACAAGGTTAGTTTAATAGTATTTATATTTAACTTATAATTATGATAATAGTTAATGGTCCTATTATTACTATTAAAAATTAAAGTAATTAAAGTTATTATAATTACTTTATTATTTATTTATTTTTAATAAAAACCTTTATTAATATTGTAATATTTATGCAATATAATTTATTACAATGTAGACGTTTCTAGA
This sequence comes from Rhizophagus irregularis, assembly GCF_026210795.1. Taxonomy (NCBI): domain Eukaryota; kingdom Fungi; phylum Glomeromycota; class Glomeromycetes; order Glomerales; family Glomeraceae; genus Rhizophagus; species Rhizophagus irregularis. Next base: position 404,443 of record NC_089444.1, on the reverse strand, counting down.
ACATCCGTTAAATAAAGTATCTATCTAATGAAATAAAATCAATCTAATAAAGAATAATTACGAGCATACTGCGAACGTCGATCGCGAAACATAACTATCCCTTGTTTCCACAATATATCCGACCCATCTATTAAGAGCATCAAAACTAAACCTATTTTTAGTTCTCTCACTTACCACCCATATGAAACACTTAGGGAACGATCCTTTTTACCTGCTTTTTTTCACTGCCATCGTTATTCCCTTTTTTTTTCCCACTTAATACATCTTTCATTCCAGATATATATCCGAGCATATTCTTTAATATTAAATACGAATTCCTTTCTGATAACATCCTTAAATGTGTTATCGTTAATACCCAAAATAAAGTTTTTTATTAACAATTCCCTTGACTGTTTCATGAAAAATTCTTCCATTAAAGATCATTACTGATCGCTCATTCAATATTTGTAACAATTTAGCATGATAATTAAACGATAATCTAAAGTCGTTCACATTTCAACTTTTCGAACGCCTCATTAAGAATTTGTATCATAGTAGTGTCATTTTCTCTACAAATCCATAAGTGCGTCTACAATTCAATCGTTTCATAACACCGACAACATCTGCTAGTTTCATAAAGTTCCAGAATACAAACATTGTAAAAGTTGGTAATATTTCTAAATAATTTTTTAAATTATAGGCGGTGCTATCATTACTTAAACTAGAAATTCCGTCATTGAACTCTTTCATGATTATATTTCATCAGGAGAATAAATAGTGCGATTATATGCGTAGATTTGCAAACATGTGAAATACCTGGAAATCTACACTTTAAAAAAAGATGTAAATCTACAATAATAAGTAATCTATATATAAAATTGTAGTTTTGATAATTCACACCTTGGAAAATTTTCATAGTTTTATACAAACAGGAAGTTTCAGAAATACACACTTTAAAAAATAGTGTATAAATACATAATTTGAGTAATCTACACATAAGTATGTTGGTTAAAATATTTTTAGCAAATTTTGTATTTATAAAGTTGCATAGTTTTATACAAGCAAGAAGTTTCAGAAATCTACACTTTAAAAAATAGCGTATGAATACACAATTTGAGTAATTTACATGTAAGTATATTGGTTAAAATATTTTTAGTAAATTTTGTATTTAAAAAGCTATGTAGATTTATACAAACAGGAAGTTTTGAAAATCAACATTTTAAAAAATCGCGTAAATATACATGATTTGAGTAATTACACATAAATATATTGGTTAAAATATTTTTAGTAAATTTTATACCTTAAAAGTTATGTAGATTTATATAAACAAGAAGTTTCAGAAATCTACACTTTAAAAAATAGCGTAAATATACAATTTTGAGTAATTATAATTTTATTTATATCTTATCATAAGTATATGATTATTATATATTAAATTCTTATCACTAATAATATTATTAAAAATAAAATAAATTATTGATCTATTATGATCCATTTGTGATATTATACCATATTAATCATTGAATTTATTTTATTGTAAAAAACTATTTTAATCAATATAAAATTTATTAGTATGCATTATTATTAAAACATATTTCTATTTACTAGAAATTGATTTTTTTATGAAACCTTGGTATAATATGAACAGCTTGTTCTATAGAATCTAATGGTACTATATCATAGTCTTTTAATAATTTTAGTCTAGGACATCCACAAATTTCTAAATCTTCATTATCTTGTTCAGAATAATCATACCATTTCACCATTGCAAAGGTGATATTATGTAAATTATTCACAAATATTTCTCCCAATAATAATACCTAATTTATAATAATATAATGTAAGCTATCAATATTAATTTAAATTACATTTACTAGTTATACTACTAACCTTTCCAAAGCATATACCATGATCTGTAGCATAAGTAGTAGTATCATCTGTTATTTCCATTACAATAGAAACATCACTAAACCATGGAGTATTATTATAGGATGGATCTGCACGAATAATATCTGTAGATGTTAATGTTGCACTTTTATATAGTCTTATAAAGCTATCAGTTTTATCTATGTCTATATTTAATTTATTGTTTTTAATTATTGTAAAATAAAAGGTGAAAGAAAAATTCTTGATTACAAATTTATGAATATGAATTTGAATATAAAAATTAAATGACTAATTACTCACATGATTTTATATAAAGATATTACATAATAAAGCTATAAAACCGTATACAATTGATTTTCCTCATAGTTTGGCGCAGTATTACAGTAACTATTTAAACTATTTAGACTTTCTATAAACTACTTAAACTCTATAAACTAGCTAAATTCTTTATAAACTAGTTTACTTTATTAAATGATACCTTCCCATTTTCTTCCATTATAAATTTTCTTCCATTTAACTTTCGAAATAATCTTTTTATAACTATATTGTCTTTATAATGAGGAAAAATACTAAGGGTAAAGTTAATGATTAAGACAAAATGCTTATTTTGTAAAAACAAAAAATATTTGAATTAATTTTCGCGAATAAATAAAAGCAATATAAATTGCTAGCCTCATTTATTTTCAAATTTTAATAATTATTTACTATTTTTCATTATTGCTATATTATTACATAATATATATAGGAAATTCTCAAGGAAGAGGGAAAGAAAAAGGAAGGGGAAGAGGGAGAAAGACTAATGTAGAAACTATTCAACCTGCCGAAGGTATATAAGTAATTTTTTTTTTTAAAAAAAAAAATGTTAATCTTTAAACTTATGGGTAGTGGAGATACAAAACCAGATTCAGCATGAAAGTAGCCCTCAGGAACAGGATAATCTTGAAAGTCATGATGAAGATCGTCAAGATGGTTACAAAAGTCAAGAAAATCAAGGTAAAAGCAATTTTAAATATAGAAATTGAATAAGTAATTTCTATAGAAAAAGAATAATCTTTTTAAAAAACTTTTAAGGTAAAAATTCCAATGAAAATAATAGTGAAATTGAAGAACTTGAAAAAGGGGATGATAATAATGAACTAGAGACTTCAAGAAAACGTGGAAGAGATGATATAGATAATCTTGATTTGACGCCAAGAGCTAAAAAAATTACCAGTACGCATCTTTAAACTTTTAAATATATTTGTTTTAAGACTTATTGAGTATATTTTTTGCTTAAATTATCAGATAGAAGACAGGACAACTATTTGGTTCCCATGGAATTTTTAGAAAAAATCAATGCTCAAAATAAAGTCCTATATAAAAATCAGTTAAGACAAGAAAAGAAGTTGGACGAAATAAAAAATGTATTATTAAAAATACATAAAGAAGATAATTTGACTCAAAATTTTTTACAAGTAAATATTAATTTATATTTTATAATGGTTTTTAAAATTTGATAATAATTGTATTTCTCTTTAATAGAAAGGAATTATTGGAATTACTAAAATAATTCAAAAGACAACTCTATACCCCACTTCGGATTTGTTTAAGGAACATTTAGAGGCTTACATTGAAAATAGTTCTAAAGGCTATATTAATAACATTGGAAAACATCGTTGGGATGCTAAATTTTATTCAGATTTTCTGCCAATTGCAAGTATTATCTTCTACTTTAATTTAATTATATTGCTTTATTATACCATCTACGGTGTACTGTTTGAACGAAAAGTGCCAAAATTTCGAAAAATTGATTTTTTGAATTTTTGAATTTTAAAATCTCCTTATAAGGAGATTCTCCTTATAAGGAAAATCTCCTTTTATGGCAATGTAACGTTACACAAATGTCCAAATAAGGAAGTTGGTGTTACCAAATTTCCTTTTTGGACGTTTTGTGTAACGTAGATCTATCCTATAAAAGGAAAATTTCCTTATAAGGCGATTTTAAAAGTTCAAAATTTCAAAATTTCGAAATTTCAAAAAAAAAATTACCATAAAAGGAAATTTTTTTTAAGATTTTTGAAATTTTGAAATTTTGAAATTTTGAATTTGAAAATCGCCTTTTAAGGAAATTTTCCTTTTATGTAAGGGATCTACGTCGCACAATATTTAATTTATAGTGCCAGCCAGAATTATAATCTCCTTATACGGAAATTTTGTTTAAAAATATTTTTTTAACAAATCTGGTGGCTAAACTATTTACCCGAATTCCGAAATCATGTGTTAATATTTATTTTTACCAAAAATTGGAGTAATCCTGGCCGGATTTAAGAAAAATATTAATGTAACGTTACACAAATTTCCAAAAAAGGAAATTTTGCTTCTCGCAAAAAATTGGAAATTTGGTTTCACAAATACTCCAAAAAAGGAAATTTACATGGCGATCACTTAATTCCGGCCAGCATTATAAATTTTTTATATTCTTTATTAATTAAAAAAATTTAATTTTTTTAATAAACTTTTAATTTTTTTTTTAATAATCTATATATACTTTATTAATATTAAGTTCATATACCATATAAAAAATTATCATAAGCTATATCCATCCAATAGAATGCAATCATCAAAATAATAAACTTTTAATAAACTTTAACTTTTTAATTTTTTTTAATAATAATAATAATTATTATTATTATTATTAGCATTATATTAATTTTTTAATTATGCAAAATAATTATCAATTTTACCAATGGCTGGTATCTTCTAATATTTGTATTTGAATAATACATATTTTTAATGAAGAAAAAGCAATATATGATAAAATTTATATTAATAAAATTTTTAATAATTTTTATTTTTTTTTGTTTTTTTATCAAATTTTCAATTATACAAAATAAATATTTATATTTAAGTGATGTATTAAATATGTTTTTAATGAAAAGAAAACAATATATAATGAATTTATTTAATATTCTTTTTAATAAATTTTTTTATAATTTTTATATTTTTATTTTTTAATTTTTCTTAAAAAACTTTTTAACTTTTAACTTTTCTTAATAAACTTTTTAATTTTTTTGTTTTCTTTTATCAAATTATTTTCAATTATACAAAATAATTATCAATTTTACTAATGGCTAGCATTTTCCAATATCTGTATTTAAGCGATATATTAATATTTTTAATGAAGAGAAAGCAATATATGATAAAACTTATATAATATTCTTTTTAATAAATTTTTAATAATTTTTATATTTTTTTTAATAAACTTTTTTTATAAACTTTTTAATTTTTCTTAATAAACATTTTAATTTTTTTTAATAAGCTTTTTAATTTTTTTTAATTTTTTTTGTTAATTTTTTTATCAAATTTTCAATTATACAAAATAATTATTACTGATTTTATTAATAACTCAATATTTGTATTTAAGTGATATATTCAACATATTTTTAATGAAAAGAAAACAATATATAATAAACTTATTTAATATTCTTTTTAATAAAATTTTTTATAATTTTTATAGGAATATGTTTTTTTTTCGCCTGCAATATGTCACATCTTCCTTTTTTTTGGTAATTTTTATATATTAATTATGTTGATCATTTTGATCATATGACTTTGTTAAGATTTCCCATTTTTTTAAAAAATCCTGGTGTGAAACCTTATGCACTTATTATGTACTATAAGAAACCTTATATTTTTAACCGCTCTGCAAGTTTTCTCAATATATCAAAAGAGATTTAAATTGTCATTTTGACTTTTATATGTAATATATTATAGGAATCCCTATAAGAAATATGTATACAGAAAGGATACATTTTGTATACATTTTATGTACGTTTTTATAGATTCTGTATACAAATTCCATATATTTAATAAGCAATTCATTTTTGAACATTTTTTAAAAAAACTAATGTATACGGAAAAAATTAATCATGCGAAATGTATACGGAATTTTTAAACTTAAGATAATTTTACCCATCATAACACAAGATTACATGATTGTTTATTGTTTTGTTATGATACGTTTTTTGTTTTTTATATAAACCCTTACTTGATCTTCTGATCTTCCTTTCTGTCTTTCCTTTCCTTTCTCTTTCTCTTATCTTATTTTTGTTATTTTTTCTAAATTTTTCTTCTTTCTTTGTCACACCCTTTTAAAAATAATTTTTTTTTTCGTACCTCACTTTAAAAAAAATTTTTTTTCATCACTCTCCTTTGAAAAAAAATTTTTTTTTGTCGCTCCCTTAAAAAAAATTTTTTTCTTTTATTCCCACTCTTCTTTTTTTTGAAAAAAAATTTCTTCTTTCTATTTCTATTTCCTTTTTATAAAAAAATTTTTATTTTTCTAACTTTGACGTCCTCCCTTTAAAAAAAAATTTTTTTTTAACTTTCCTAACTTCGTTATCCCTCTTTTTTAAAAAATATTTTTTTTGGTTTATTTTTTATTCCCCTTTCTTCTTTATTTATATTTAATTTCATAGGCCAGCAGATTTTTTTTGTGAGAATATTTAGTTTTTTTTTTTTTTGTAGATCAGTTTGAGAGTCCTTTTCTTTTTGTAGGATGATTCAGGATTTTTTTTTTTTTAAGTCAGTTCAAATTTTTTTTGTTTTTTTGTATGTTGGGTTCAAATTCTTTTCTTTTTGTAGGTTGTTTCAGTTTTGTTGCTTTAGAGTCTTCTTTTTTTGTAGGTTAGTTTTGGATTTATTTTGTTGTTTTAGTTTCTTTTTCATCAGATGTTTCATAATTTTTTTCATTTATGTAGGTCAGACATTCTGGAGTTCTCTTTCTTTTTTTGTAGGAATGCTGACCTTTGGTGACTTGGACGATTGCAGATACTATATGAAGGGGGTTTTGTTTCCAATTAAGTTAGACGTTCTTATATTTCTTTTTTTTGTTCTTTTAGGTTGTTTGATCCAAATGAACCTGGACTTATAGATAATTTAGGTTGCAATAAGTGTTTTAATAAAGAGGGAATTTTCATAATGTATTTGTACTTTGTTTATTTTTTATTTTTTATTTAATTTAATAAAGTGAAATTAGATTTATGTAAATACAATTATAGTAAACTGTAATACAAATAGTAAATTCAGTGACCAAATCGTATAAATTTCGTGATAAAATCAGTGATCAAATCATGTAAATTCCATATAATCCCGTGCAAATTCCATATCCAAACCATATTTTTGGTGATATGGAATTGTGCATTTTTCTGTATCCTATTATGATACGTTATTTCTAAGGAAAAAAAAATCGTATAAAAACTTTATAAAAAACGTATCCAGATTTTTTATAGGGAATGTGACATAACACAGGTGTGATAAAAAATAAAACCCATTTTTATATTTTTATTTTTTAATTTTTCTTAAAAAACTTTTTTTTCTTTTAACTTTTTTTAATAAACTTTTTAATTATTTTTGTTTTTTTTTTTGTCAAATTATTTTCAATTATACAAAATGATTATCAATTTTACTAATGGCTAGCATTTTCCAATATTTGTATTTAAACGATATATTAATGTTTTTAATAAAGAGAAAGCAATATATGATAAAACTTATATAATATTCTTTTTAAATAATTTTTTTATTTTTTTTAATAAATTATAATAAACTTTTTTTATAAACTTTTTAATTTTTCTTAATGAACATTTTAATTTTTTTTTTTTATCAAATTTTCAATTACAATTAACCCTTGTTATAACAAACCCTAGATTCTAGACCCCAACTTCGCTATAAGGCTATAGTGAAGATTTTAAGAGATTTAATTGGTTAATTTATTATAACAAGGGAAATTTATTATAGTTGTCTGAAAAATTCACTATATCAGGGTTGACTGTATACAAAATAATTATCAATTTTACTAATAGCTAGCATTTTCCAATATCTGTATTTAAACGATATATTAATGTTTTTAGTGAAAAGAAAGCAATATATAATAAAACTTATATAATATTCTTTTTAAATAATTATTATATTTTTTTAATAAATTATAATAAACTTTTTTTATAAACTTTTTAATTTTTCTTAATAAACATTTTAATTTTTTTTAATAAGCTTTTTAATTTTTTTAATAAACATTTTAATTTTTTTTTTTTTAACAAATTTTTAATTATACAAAATAATTATTAATTTTACTAATGGCTTAATATTTGTATTTAAGTAATATATTAAATATGTTTTTAATAAAAAGAAAACAATATATACAATATATAATGAACTTATTTAATATTCTTTTTAATAAATTTTTTTATAATTTTTATATTTTTATCTTTTAATTTTTCTTAAAAAACTTTTTAGCTTTTTTCTTAATAAACTTTTTAATTTTTTTTTGTTTTTTTTGTCAAATTATTTTCAATTATACAAAATGATTATCAATTTTACTAATGGCTAGCATTTTCCAATATCTGTATTTAAGCGATATATTAATATTTTTAATAAAGAAAAAGCAATATATGATAAAACTTATATAATATTCTTTTTAAATAAATTTTTAATAATTTTTATATTTTTTTTAATAAACTTTTTTTATAAACTTTTTAATTTTTCTTAATAAACATTTTAATTTTTTTTAATTTTTTTTGTTAATTTTTTTATCAAATTTTCAATTATACAAAATAATTATTACTGATTTTATTAATAACTCAATATTTGTATTTAAGTGATATATTAAACATATTTTTAATGAAAAGAAAACAATATATAATAAACTTATTTAATATTCTTTTTAATAAAATTTTTTAATAAATATTCTTTTTAATAAATATTCTTTTCTTTTTAATAAATTGTTTTAATAAATATTCTTTTTTTTATAAATTAAAATTAATATAAATTTGAAAATCATAAAATAAGCATATCTTAATCTGTTTTATAAGTTTACTTAAAGAAAAAAAATAGTTTTTAAATACTATTTTTAACTTTATATTTAAACAAAGATTTTGCTAATTATATTCAAAAATAGAAAAACAAAAAATAAAAATTTAAATAAATTGAAAATGGTATTTAAAACCTCATTTTGTATTTTAAGTAAACTTATAGAGCAGATTAAAATAGTACATTTAATATATACTGTATGTTTAAGAGATTGTATTATTTTATATATATGGTGAAAATTTTATTTAGAAAAATTTTTTTTTTTGAAATTATATAATTTACTTCTACTTTAGACATTCTTCAAAAAGGAAAGTGTAATGCATTATATATGTAATGAATAAATTTACTTATAATAAAATAATATAAAAAGGATATTAAAGGCAAATATTGGAGAGACTTATTGGAAAAAATATAAAAAATTTATTAAAAAAAAAATTTTATTAATTTGCATTTTAGGTAAAATTATCTAAAATAAAATTTAGCAGTTAAACAATTGTTAAATTTAGCCTACAACATTACCACTAGCTAATAATAAATAATAACAGATTAATTATTGAAAATAAAAAATAGAAAGTATAATGTCTGTAATAAATAGCTTTTTTAGTATTATTACAAAATTTTTCTTATATAATTATAGCAAAAATTTATTTCCTTATATAATAAATACTTTAAATACTCTTCACATTTCCATTTTTATAAGTATTCTAAAAACAGAATTTTTTTAGTAATTAAAATCTATTTATTATGATCTTATTTATCATATGGTTCATAATGCTAGCCAAAAAATCATGAAAAAAAAAATTTTGTAGTAATACTACTAATAAATTAAATAAAAATTAAAAAGAATATTAAAAAAATTATCACACTATAATTAAGCTATAATGCTGGCCGGAATTAAGTGATCTCCATATAAATTTCCTTTTTTGGAGTATTTGTGAAACCAAATTTCCAATTTTTTGCGAGAAGTAAAATTTCCTTTTTTGGAAATTTGTGTAACGTTACATTGATAATTTTCTTAAATCCGCCCAGAATTACTCCAATTTTTGGTAGAAATTAAATATTTCCTTTTTTGAAAAATTGATCACAAGTAACTGTAAAATTAATAAAATCAATTATAATTCCGGCCAGAATTACAATCACATGATTTCGGAATTCGGGTAAATAGTTTAGCCACCAGATTTGTTAAAAAAATATTTTTAAACAAAATTTCTATATAAGGAGATTATAATTCTAGCTGGCACTATAAATTAAATATTGTGCGACGTAGATCCCTTACATAAAAGGAAAATTTCCTTAAAAGGCGATTTTCAAATTCAAAATTTCGAAATTTCAAAATTTCAAAAATCTTAAAAAAATTTCCTTTTATGGTAATTTTTTTTTGAAATTTCGAAATTTTGAAATTTTGAACTTTTAAAATCGCCTTATAAGGAAATTTTCCTTTTATAGGATAGATCTACGTTACACAAAACGTCCAAAAAAGGAAATTTGGTAACACCAACTTCCTTATTTGGACATTTGTGTAACGTTACATTGCCATAAAAGGAGATTTTCCTTATAAGGAGAATCTCCTTATAAGGAGATTTTAAAATTCAAAAATTCGAAAAATCAATTTTTCGAAATTTTGGCACTTTTCATCCAAACGGTACACCGTAACCATCTTTAAATTTGAATTATTATATATTAGTGCTTAGAAAAAATGCGTCATCGTAGGGGTTCGCTCGCAAAAGATATAAGATCTGCACTCTTTAAAGTGTGTAACATTCCTGAAATAAAAGCGAATGCAGGCATAAAAATTGCCAATTGGAAAAAAGATAATCGTATAATGAAAGCTTATTCAAGTCTGTGGAATACAGATGATACTGGACTCTCTGTAATTAATGAAATTATCATAAAAGCAATGCCAAAAGAGTCCAAAAATAATTGTTTGACGCCTTCAATTATTTCCTTTGCTCTTGCTGTCTGTAGCATTGTTTTGAATCCACACAGTAATGAGATTCGTTGTACAGAAGATGCTATTAAAAAGCGATCTTCAATCTTTCTGGTATGCACGTGTCTATTATAATAAGTAAAATTGTAAAACACATACTAACTGTTTTCTTTAAAAATAGATGTTATTAAAAGAAAATAAAATACCAAAAGAATCTGACATCCCAGATGATTCAAATGAAAAAGAAAAATCAAGTCTTGATAGTACTGATGAAAGTTCTGAAGATAATGATGATTCAAGATTATTTGAGTAGATTTTTTTTTTTTGCAGAATGCAAAACAATTTATTACGAAGTAGATTTATAGTATAATCTTTTATTTGCAATGGCAGTTTATTATAACTCGAAAATTTTATTATAAATAATGAAAATTCTTTTATTTAAAAAATGTAAATTTTTATTGCTGAATAAATATGAAAATTTTTATTATCAAAGAAATTCGGAATTTTTTTACTACTAAATAAATTTAAGAATTCTTGCTATCAAAAAATTTCAAACTTTTTTACCATCAAAATACCTTCAAAACTTCTTATTATTAAAATAAACTTGAAATTTTTTACTATTAAATAAACTCAAAAATTCTTACTATTACAATAAATTTGATATTTTTCACTACAAAGATAATTTCAAAGATTCTCATTATTAAGTAAACTCATAGTATTGCATGTCCCGTGGATCCCCGTGCAGGGCGCAGTTTAGCGTGATTTTTTATACATGTGAAATTTTGCAAATTGCAAATTTACACCCTTTTTAAACTCCTGATGTTAGCGATGCTGGCCAATCTATTTCAATATCCATAATATTAATCCTATATGATCGATTAATATCTAGCGCTAGCCAATCCGCTTATATTTTAGTTGATTGATATTTTTCATAAATTCACGTGGATTACTTTTAACTATCGTATTTTTCCAAAATACTGAGTATTCCCATGTATAATCATTGTTGATATTAATTTCACTGTTAATCCTTCCATCTTTGCCTTATCCAAAAGCGCCGCTTTGCATAATCCGTCAGCTAAATCGTTACCCAAATTATTTGAATGACTTTTAACTTTAAAAATAGAAATTTCAAATCTACTATCATTAATGACGCTCCAAAATTAATATTCCAAATTCGGCGCGTTGACCAAATAATTCGATTCTCGTTAAACAAACTAGACCATAATTCGACTACACCCATATTATCTGTGTATATGTTAACTTTTCTATTTTCTTTAACCATCATTAACGCTGCTAATATTGCCAATAACTCTAATTCGATAACTTCAAAATTGTTCATAATTTTAAATAATTTTTTTGTATGATATTACCTTGACTATTAATCACTACCCATCCTATACTATTATGATTATCTTTATTTTTACTAGCATCCGTGTAAATGTTTAGATTGTCATCAACTCTAAAATTTAAATTGTTAATATAACTATCTATCAATATTTTATATCCTTCATAATTAATAAAAATATCTTCTATAACTTTCATTCTATTATCTATATTTAATAGTGTCTCTATATCGTCATTATCGTGGAAATTATATTCTAAATCACTCCAAAAATTTTTAACTATTTTGTTATTGCTATATTCATCATATACTTCTTTAATTATTATTTCATAGCTACTACTGTATACTTCCCGATTACTACGATCCTTAATTAATTTATTTTCTAATAATAAATCATCCCGGTAGTATTTTTCCTTTGCTACTTCTACCTGCTTCGTTAGTTAATCTTTTCCAGGTTTTCATTTTATTATTTCGTCAATTAATTGCGTGACATACTACATAACGTTAACTGATTTAATACTGGCCACATTAGCTGATAATGTCTTATTATTTTTATATTTTATTGTATTTTTATTTTTAATTATGAGAGGTAGATACATTTGTGAGATACGAGAGTACAATGAATTTTTACAAAAAAGACACCTACGCTATTGATCTATACTAAATGTACAAAATCCAACCGGCGGACCCACCCTTCGTTAGAACTGATAACGTCTTATTATTGATCATTTCATCAATCGTTGTATGTCCCACTGGTCGAAGTAATGTGATGTACACGGAGTTTATCACACTTGTTTATTTTTAACAAGTTCAACGTGTGATTGTGAAACTTCAGTTAAATTTAATTTACAGCTGGAAATAACGAAATGTACAAGATAAATCATGTGTGGAAACTTAGTTTATAAATTTACATTATTAAATCTCAATTAAATTATCATCTAAACTTCTAGTAAACTAATATTAAATTTTTATACGCAAATCATCAATAAATTTCAGTTAAATTTCAAGTAAATTAACAATAAATTATAGTAAATTATTATTAAATTATTAAATTTCTTTTTTTATTAACAGATGAATCGATTATTAAATTCCAAATAATTACAATTAATCACTTATATTTAATTCGATCAGTCACATGACTTATTTAATAAAATACGATCTATTTTTTTTTATTTTTTTATTTTATTACGCAAGAGGTCGGAGCTTATGTTTTCCTTTTTAGAAAGTTTTCCCTGGACTTTTTGGTAAAGTTTCTTCCACATTTACTTTAAGAAACAACATTAACCTCGTTCCTTTTTTTCTTTTTAAGAAGTGTCTTTTAGCAAATCTCTGGTAAGTAAGGAAGGGCAGGTCTTTATTTTAAATATCTACTAACTTTCTTTTATCTTTGCAAGGTCCTATTTCATACAGGAAATATGTTTCAGTATGTGCTTCAAAAATTTACTTTTTTTTGTCTTTTTAATGATTTCTAGCTAACACTTCAACACTTCTCACTTTCATTTTTAGTTTGGGTTCTCGAGTAATGGTACGTTTTGAATATAAAATTATCTTTATTTTTTAAAGAATTGTTAGCTAATGTTCCTTTTTTCTTTTTTTGCAAGTTTTGGCTTCGGATGCTTAGAACTTGGATGATGGTATGTTTCAATTAAAAAAAAGATCATATTACTAATTAATTATTATCGTTATTACTAAATCAAGATTTTTAACTTTATATTGCATTTATTTATTAGGACAATATGATGTGAATTATAATATATCATTGCTTATTATGGCTTTAATATAATAGAAATATAATGATAATGTAATAAATGTAATAAAAATACAACGTTAATATAATAAAAGTATAACTTTAGTATCATAAAATGTACTTAATGAAATAAAAAAATTTGATTATAGTTTAATGTGAATATATTTGAAAAATAAACAAAGTTTCATTTTATTTTATTTTCAGTGTGATATAAATATAAACAACATATAAATGAAGTTTCCATTATCAAAAATAGGGTGGAAACTTAATGGAAACGGGACAAGTTTCCAAGAATTTCCAAAATTTACATTTATTTGAAATTTGTGATAAATCTACGAGAAATGGGCCGTGTGAATGAAGTTTCACAACTAGAAATTTGTAGTACATGGGCCTACTTTCCCCTTGGTTACGTGTTTATGTATCCATTGTGATTACAAAATTTGATACTATCTTCAGCCAAATTCCTTAATGCCTCTACATTCCTCTATTATTACTTCGAATATGCTGTACGTCATTAAAAATACATCCATTGAACCATAATATTCCTTTAATTGACGCAATTTAATTTCATTATTCTTCCTAAAGTTCCATTATGATTAGTACTGTAGATGGCTTTAATTAATTAAGGATTCTTTTTGTAGCGCTTTAATACTTTTACAACCCAGAAAGTCTTTGTCATACACTATACAATTACTTGTACTTGTTGCCAAATGACATTTGGATTTGATTAAATTCCTGAATAAAACGGTGCATTGAAGTTGATATTCTATCATAGGTATTACTACAATGATACATTCTTTTGCCGTTACTGTAATTTTTTCTACCGCATAACATTAAGTCATTAATCATCTTTTTAATTATATTTTTAATGGATAAATTATGTAATCCACGCGTTTATCGTACCCAGTAAATAGTTTTTGTATAAATTTATACCAAACGGGCTCATTGGCTCGAAATTAGCTCAAATTTATGCAAAAAGTAATCCAAATTTAAGCCAATCTAGAGCCAATTATCATATATGGATGAGCCCATTTGGTACAAATTTATACAAAAACTATTTACTGGGTAGTATTGTTGTTGGTGATTTACTGGCGGTGCACGATTGTTTCTGAATTTACATTCATTAGTGAAATGATTATTTCTTTTGCAGATGTTACAAAATCGATGCATTCTATTGTTGCATTCAATTTTTTTGCGAAAAGGCCGATTACATATTCTCTGTGATCAATCACCCACGTAAATGATTCATCATTTATAAGTTATAACTATATCTGTTTTTGTAGCATAACTTCTATCTTGTTCGGTGCCAAAAGTACATATGACTTTGATCTTTCCGTTGGCACGTGACTTGACATCTTCCCCAGATTTACCGTAGTAACACCACAAATTTTATAATTAAAATTTCACCCCACGTGACCGGTGACAGTTAAGGGGTTGTGAAAAAAATAATTTTGGAAGGCAAAAAAAACCTAAGTCCCTCAGATAAATATAAACAGTGAAAACGCGGTGGGTGTGATGCCGGTGATGAATATTATTAGGTCACGTGGGGTGAAAAATTTAGCGGTGTTACTGGGGAAGAATCCCACCGCGTTTTCACTGTTTATATTTATCTGAGGGACTTTGGGGTAGAGGTCTGCAAACGGGACCCGGAACCCGGAAACCCTAACCCGGCCCGGACCCGGATCCGGGTTTGGGCTGGCAAATTTTCTTCAAAATTCACCGGCCGGGTCCGGGCCGGCACATGAATTTTCGTCAAACCCGGATTTTCGTAATTCCGGCCAAAATCGTCTTAATTCCGGCCGAAATTAAACTGGCCAAAATTAAGTTGGCCAATTTTTTTGTTTTTACAACAAAATAATATAATAAAAGTCCGGGTCCGGTCCGGGCCGGGTTTTTGATATTTTAAGTCCGGGCCGGGCCGGGCCGGGCACTTTATGTTAATTTCCAAGTGCGGGCCGGGCCGGGTTGTAAAATAGTGGTCAATGCAGACCTCTACTTTGGGGGTTTTTTTTTTTTTTTGCCTCCCAAAATTATTTTTTTCACAACCCTTAACTGTCACCGGTCACGTGGGGTGAAATTTTAATTATAAAATTGGTGGTGTTACTACGGTAAATTTATACCGTGATTTGATGCCTTCCTTAAGTTTGTATCCTAGTCCTTCCATGCGATGATCTGTAATTTTGTATAGCCTAAAAATAAAAAGACTGACCATTATTAACTATTCTGCTACTTACCAACGTCAACATCGATAATAGATAATCATTTCAAGTATCGTATTATTCACTTTTTAGGTTAACTTTCTATATTATTTTTTTATGCTCTATAGCCAAAACCTTCAAGCATTGGATCAGGGAACGGTAAACGAAAGTAAATAAGCTAAAGGTTATGTAAAGTTTGTCGATATCCTACGCCCGATAAATATTATAAATATTTGTTATCACATGGTCTGGTTTTTCGGAATAAAAACTAGAAAATGGGCATCATTTATAGGAAATTTTTTATGTCGCTATTTAATGTATGACTTATTCTTAATATCAATTTTTAATTTTCGTCATATAAAAAGCTTGACGATATACTATATAGTAAAAGATTAAATAACATTTCGAATTTCGATAATATATTAATATTTGTTTATAGCGTTGTTTTCTGAGTAAGAACGGTTAATCCAGCATGTGTGCAGCTAATGGATAATATACAACAAAATGTAAATATTATTATATATTATTAACAACCAAGAAAAAAAGTAATTTAATGACATTCTGATATTTCGCCAAATCACGGGTTTGAATAAAATTTTCAATTGAATGTGTCCAGATAAAATAGCAATATAAAATACTACCATATTCTAATCGAAACAAAAATTTCAATGAAATCATTGATAATTTAATTCAAGAAAAAAATCAAAATATTCGTAAACCAAATGATATAATATTTGAATGGATACCATACAATCAATTGAATGATATTAAAGAAATAAACAATGTTTTATATTTAGCAATATGCAAATTCCTATTAGATACAACAGTTTTTTCTAAATTGTGCGGATCCATAATTTGATCTTTCATTTTAAGTCAAAAAGTATCATTCGCTTTTTTTGTTTAAAGACTAATGATATTTGAATATTTGGCGTTTAGACTTCCAATCTTCCGCTTGATAATTAATTACAGTAATTCCTATCATAACAAAATTTAGTCTTTAGAAAGCTAATAGCCGTAATAACCGTAACTAACAATTCTTTACGCTAAACGATAAAAATTAAACTTGCCATAATTTTCTAATTAATATGTTTATGATGAGATCATAAAATTGTTCGCGAAGGCTTTTAAAAATCAAGATTGTATGAAATTTTATATTGCGATATTTATTAAATAAAATTAATACAAATAAATTAATAATTCAAGTCTCGATAAAAAAAAAGGTTCGAAAATAACATTATTTGATAATAATCTGATAAAATACAATATATAAAATTAGTCACAATGATGTCACACTAACTAGATGACTTAGGTTGCTATTTAATTTTTCAGTTGTCTGACAGGTCAATGCAAGTGTTTTCTCCCAAGAAAGATACATATTACACTTTCCAATATACTGAAGATTTAGATCTCCTGGATCTAATGATCATGATCCTTTTCGAATTGACACGCCACTTTAATTTATCCGTTACATTCGAGTTAAAACTCCTAAACCAGAATTTCAATTTCAAATTGGAACTTTCGATTTGAATGTACAATTTCATGAAATGTGATCATATCCCAAACCAAAATTTTAGAGACATATTTAGTAGTGTTTGATTATATTCAATACAAATGATATTTGGCATTTAGCTGCGGCTAAAGATTAAATCTCACCAGTGATCATCAGCATACTAGTGTCACCACCGATTGTTCACTATTCGTCAGGTAGTAACAGAAATAAAATATTGGTAATTCACAAAATTCGGCAATAAATCGGTAAGAAATTGATATCAATTTGACAGGTAAGTATAGGATAAAATCCGATATAGATATGTAAAATAAAATGAATATGACGATCAGTAAATGATCAGCACAAATTAAAAATATTCGTGTTTTATTAATAAATCAGAAATTAATAAACTGTATATAATTAAACAATAACAAACGATAAATGATTGGAAATCGGAAATAAATTGTGTATCTTTATTAACAAGTATCAACAATCGACAAGGAATCGACCATATTACTGCCTCATTCGGCGCTCTGTAATATTCGTTATTCCTTTACAAGGGTTTTTCTTATACTAATAATCGTTAACAATTTCTAACTCCCCAAAAATCAGTCATCCCACTTTCCTTTAAATATCTTCCATAATTTGGTACATTTTCATCTATAGTTCAACTTGTCCTTTGGTCAAATAATCCGCGGTACAAATCGTCCTTTGGATATCTTGTCCGAAGTTCAAATTGTACTACTAAGCCTCCGATGATCATCATCCAGCCACTTATTATCTAATCTTCCAATTTCCGTTGTTTTTTTCCCAATAAAATATATAAACTATAAACTATAAAAATATATGTATATATACTAATAAACTATAAAAAAAATAAAATCTAAAATATAAAAATAATTTTCGTAACACTAGCATTAGAGTTGACCATTTTAGCCATGGACAAACATCTAACGGCCAAAGACCATGCGCCAATTAGTTATATAATTTTTACAAAATTTCACTTTTCTTCCTTTTTCAAAAAACGGGTATTAGGATTCACTGTACATCTGAATTTCCTATGAATTTACATATTCGTGAAATGTTACTAGAATAATTACAAGTCACACAAGCCATAGTAGTGTTAAGCGAATAATTATTCTCCTCTCCACTTTCTTTATCCTCATTTTCATATTCTTTTTTCTCATTTTCATTTTCCTTCACAAGTTTGGAACCATGAAAGTGAGAGATTGTGTGGTAGTACATCTGATATTTATTGCAGTTCAATTTATTAATACTATAAATTTTTAAATATAGTACTAGTTATTAATTCTTTTTGGAAAGTAATAATAAAGTAATTATAATCACTTTAATTACTTTAATTTTTAATAGTAATAATAGGACCATTAACTATTATTCATAATTATAAGTTAAATATAAATACTATTAAACTAACCTTGTAAAACGTACTAATTTATGAAAAACTCCGTGAATATGATACATTTATGAGAAAATAATTTATGTGACTTGGATAATTTTCATGTTTGACTGAGGCTATAAACTCCGTGAATATGATACATTTACGGAAATAAAAAAATTTATTATATATTTATATTACCCTGTATAAGTTAAGTGTATTGTAACGTGTAACATGTCTCCGTACGGATTGTCATCTATTGTCATCTTAAAATAGATCGGTTTAACCGGTGATCATGCCAATTAAACAATAGGAATGTTTCATGTTAAAAATTGCTCCATTTTTATGCTGTGTTACCATCGCTCTCTATCATTTTTTACGCTAAATTAAGACATAAAGTTTTATGATTATCCTTCCATTTCTCAGAGTTGTCTTACAAATGGTAATGGTTTCACATCCCTAGGTATAATAGATGAGGAGTAATATGTCAAAATGTCAGCAAATTGGCTTGTTTATTGCGTCATTTCACACCCAATGATCATAGATAACAAGGAGTAATAATACATCAAAATGTCAAAATTTTATAACACAAATTTGGTAATATAATAATAGAAATGCTTTAAATTTTTTTTTCTTTTGAAACACGTTTGATAAAAAGAAAAGTTATTAATAGTTAATAAATAAATCAAGATTATAATGAATAGAAACATATATAAATGTTCTGTTGTTCTTGTAATCTATCTCCCAAGTAAAAAATTTATCATTTTTCAAGTCTCCCATTTACCAATTGAAACACAATTTTCTGCCTTAGTAAAAAATGTTCAATTTAAAGGTGTTGATCACTTTTATCTGTTTAATATCCATCTGTTGTTCTTTTGTCTCATCTCAGAATATACTATCTTCTTCTCAAAATATATCATCACGAGATATATTATCCCAAAATACATCTCAAAATCAAGATATATCAACTCAAGATATATCATTTATTTATGAAGAACCGATTAATGGGTTAAAATTTTATAATACTTACACCTTTAGTTTAGAGGGTTCTTTCTCGATTTGGATGATCCTTGAAGATGAAGATCCAGCGTGCATATTACCTCATTTACATTTACGATTTATAGATAAAACAGGAAAAATCAAATATATGGATTTTAATTATACTCTACCTGCAGAAGCAATTTGTCCCTTTAATATGGAGATTTTACCCTTAGCTTATAATCATATAATAATAGTTTATGTTAAATCAAACAATGGTATTAAGGGAAAATATGGCAAAATAATTAATTACAGCAATGAGTCTATAAAGTAAGTTTAAACAATGGAATCCTTATTAATGAAATCAATAATATTGATTTAATAATATTATTTTTTTAGTGAAATATATTTAGGAAATGCTAATGGATCTGTTAGATTTAGCATATCAGGTAAAGAACTTATTAGTATTGAAAAACCAGATAAAGAAGGAATAGCAATATGGCGTTTATTTAGCATTTCGTGAGTATTTTTACAAATAACAATTAGTTTTTTTTTTTTTTGAAAATTAACTTTTTTACCTTATTTTAGAGATATTACAAGGGGAAAAGTGATAGAACATAAAAATGTTGAATTTCATGCACCAAATCTATTATCGTATACCTTGGTAGATAGTTTAAGTTTTTCATTAACAGATGGAGGTTTTGGTTTTATGTATATTTTAAAATATGATGAAACAAAAGGATCATCAGTAATGAGAGATCCAAATCTTCAATACTGGAGAGTTTATACATCATTTCTTAGAGTAGGTGCAGATTCACCTATGGCACCTTTTCTGGTTTACCAAACCACCGAAAAATTAAATAATCTAACAATTAAATTATGTACTGTGACTTATAATGCTGAAGGATATGTATGTATTATGGCATTAAATAATACAATCATAAATAAGAAGAATAATAAGTCACAGACTGAGGTAAATTACTATCAGTTGAGATTTTTATCAACTGGGGCTATAGTACGATTAAATATAGTTTCTAATCCAACAAATAATACAAACATTGATTTGATAAGTTTAAATTATGGAGGATTTCTTTTGCAACATAGTCATAATAGTGTAATGAATTATTATCTTTTAGATGATGATGGTAATTATATGCAATCACAGGGATCTTTTGGGCCAGAATTTATTCATTTTAATATGTTTCGTATAAATAATACTATTTTTGGAATAAAGAAGCAGAGTAACAATAAATTGGAGTTTTTATTAAAATCTTTACCAAGATTAAATAATCATAGTAAGCTTTTAATTTCTTTTCTTTCTTCACATCCCTATAAAAAAATTCTGGAAAAAACTCTGATAAATGATCAATTTTTAAAGAAATTCAGATACAGGATCATTTTTTGAAAATTTTTTATAGGGCATATATATATATACATATTTATTTAATTTTTTTTTTATCTGTAGGTACTGAATATAATTGTCCCATAATTGAAACTACAAAGCCAGCTATTAATGAAGTCATTGATCCTTTAATTAAAGAAATAATGATCAAGTATACCATTCCAGTAAAGTTATCTACTGCGAATGTTTCGATATTTCAACTAAGTGATGATCCAGATAAACCGGATCTATTAAGACAAACATTTTCAGGAGATTATAAACTATGTACTGTTGGACATGATAATTACACAGTGCATATCCCAATTTTTGAAAGCACATTTAGCCAACCCAATTCCTCCTATTATGTGTTGGTTGAGAATAATTTTGTCATCTCTCAAGAGAGAGATGAACCTTTAATAGGAATTAAAGAGAAACTTTGGATGCTTTCAACAAGTAATATACATATTTTTTTAAAAAAAATTTTTTAATGATTGAATAGAAAAATTTATATTCTATTACTATATTTAGGACCACTTAAAGCGGCACAACATTCAGATTCGATTACAGGAATACTTCGACTAAATGAGGAAGGAAGTTTGAAATTTCTCCAAGCAAATCATTCAATATTTTTCATGAATATGATTCAAGAAATTTCTAAGATAATTCCAGTAAATGAACAGAGGTTGGCAACAAGTGGCAGATGGATGTATGACCCTACTTCTCCAAAGAAAATATTATTATCATTTAACATAAATGAAGCTAAAGATGATAATACAGTTGAACCAAATACCCAAACAATATTTGAAAATTTAAATACCTTGATCAAACAAAAAAGGTTTACTGCACTTTCATTTAATGAATATACATCATTAATTGATGAAAGTGCACCTTTTATAATGACCAAAGATTATTTCAAAGAATTTTATCCATTAATTATAATTTTTATAGCAGGTTTAGTAGTTTTAATAGTATTATATATTTTGGCGCGTATAAAAAATCCCAAAGGAAAAAACTTTGCAATATTTGAGACCTGTTTTATAATACAAGATATTGCCGTAGATCTAGTATTCATATTACTGAAAGTTAAAAATACACCACATTTAATAATTCCAGCGTAAGAAATTTCATTTAATATTATTTTATTTATATTATTTTGAAGGTTAATTTGACTGATTACTAATTTTCTTATTTATTATTATTTAGTAAAATATTCTTTATTTTACCTATTGTAATTAATATTTTATTAGCCATAAATATTTTTGTATCTGAAATGGCAACAAATCCATCATTCTCTAAATGGGTTTCAAAGTCTCTGACACTATCATCAATTTGCACATTATTATCAGCCATTGACATACAAATATTAAATACTTTCTCATCGGATTTATTTGGCCTTAAAATATTTTCAGCTCCTTTGACTAAGAAATCACAAAAAATAATGCTTTGGGGTAGTATCATAAGCATCTTCATTGAAGATGTACCTCAATTCATTATCCAGTGGCTATATTACAATAGTGTTATAACGTATGATCTTATTCCAACTCTTGCGCTTGCATCTGGTGGGTTAGTTATAGGAAATAAACTAATTACAAGATCATATCACGCGTTATTAAGATGGAGTCATCGACGCGATAAAGTTAAAGAATTTATTAAACGTGGACATTTATCTGCTGCTTCTATAAGATCAATAAGGTCCAATGTTGAAAATTAAAGCAGAAGCAGAGAAAAAGATCTTACCGAAAATTTTGATTTATGGCGATAAAATAAAAAATCAATGAATTATTTCTTTGAAACATCTTATAGTTTATAGAAATCTCTCGAGTGCTTTATGAAATTAGCAATATCACTGTAATTACTGCGGTTATCGAATACTACAGATCATGTATATACTCTACCATATTTTTTAATAAAAACATAACGAATAATAAACGTTTTTCGACTTTATATTCAGTTCCAAATTTCTCGAATATAACGTCTTGGCACGTGCTTTGCATTTCATATGAGAAAGATATCGGTAAAATGCATAACCACGCCAATAAAAGTAATAATGAAGGTTCAGTATGTTATTTCTGCTAAAATATATGTGAAATATTTCGACAAAGTAACTTATCGAAAAATTATCTAAATTATCTAAACATGATAACAACGAATTTTAATTAAAATATAAAGTGAATTTTGACCGGATTACTAGTATAGTTAATGTAATATTTGAGTTTATTACGATATTGATGATAAGCTTGTAAGGTAATTATTGTTCTTCAGATTTTTCGCATTATAACTTTACATAATTTACTAAGGGATATTAAGAAATGATAACAAAGATAACATTAAAATGATAGGATAAAATAAATAAATAAATAAATAGATCTCTTAAGTAATTATTTTAACAATTTGCCATTGATTTTTATATTTAATTTTTAATTTTTAAATATCACATTTTAATTAAAAGAATCCGATAGACAATATATATAATTAAAAAACTCTGGCTACGTGTTATATGCCACTGCCTCGAATTACTTCAAATCATCTAGAAACCTTTCAAAAGCTGTATCTTTATTTTATATTTTTCTTGAAGTCTGTATATAAATCAAAGGATATAAAAATCAATGATTTGGCTTGTTAATTACTCTTTGATATTCAGTGCAAGTAGTAATCAACATACCATCATCATTTCTTTGGTTAAGTCTTCAGCTGGCTTTTTATTACGTAAGTGATCAATAATAAAAGAGACTAATTCATCTTCTTGTACGCCGAGATATTTAACAATTTTTTTTACTTACAAATGGCTGTAACCTTTTGCTAAGAATATTCTATTGTGAAATAATTATTATTTATGTTAATAAAAACTAAAACCAATTTTTTTTTAAAAAAAAGGAAGAAAATTACGAACCACATATGAAACTACCTCACCTAATTCCTTCCATTTAACATTCATTCCAATTTCAATGTCCTTCTTTATCCGTTGGTATAGTTGTCACTAATTCTTTAATTTTCTTTTTCTTCTGTTTTGTTTTCATCGTCCTATATTCTATACTAGGAACTAAAATTCGACGTTTACGTTTTGATTCAATACCTTCTTCATCGTCAAAATCCTCATCCGTCTTCAGCTGGGTCATTAATGCAGCGCGACGTTTTGATGCAAGATTAAGAGTTAGTTTTGGTTTATCGCTGTTATTTTGTGAAGCACCATTGTGACAAGCGTTAGAATTTCTTTTTCGTTATTTAATTCTGCTTCTATAGCTTCTTCACGCTGCTTTCAAGCGTCTGTAGTCGATGTTTCTCAAGCTCAATTTCTTGCTGTTCTCGCAACCTATCTGCCTCATCCATGGCCAATTCACGTGCTCTGAACTGTTTTCGATGGGACCACCGCCGAACTACATAAATTATAAAAAAAGTTAAAATTCATAATTTTTCCGTTAAATTTGATTACAAGATGAATGTGATATATACCTCCTGTCTTTGTAATATTCTTCTTGACCTCTATCAGCTTCAATGTCATCGTCCCCGCCATTCCGCTAACTTTCTCGCCATTATTTCCCGATCTCGAATTTGTTTTTCTCTAATATCTAAATCTTGTTCTGCTTCACATTCACGATTTGTTGCCATGTTTCTTCTCTATGATGTTGGCATCGTATTTCTCTCTAATATAAGATAATTATTATTAAAATCAGTAATATATAATCCAAAAACAAAATTTTATATAATTTTTAATATTGTACCTCTTTAAAAGCCATTTCCATTTCAGTTTTTCTTTTAGCTTGTCTGCGTTGTTCCTCTTCTTCATCGTCTAAAATATAAGATTCGCGTCTTGATTCTCTTGCTTGCCGATCTTGATCTCTACCTCTATCGCAATCCCGCTCTCTTTCTCTCTCACTTTCTCTCTCTCTATTTTCCCTTTCCATGTGAACGTTCCCTTTCTTTTTCAGCTTTAGCTCTACGATTTGCTCGTTCTTCCTCTTCTCTCTGACGCTCTCGTTTTTTTGCTGCAGCACGTCGAAAGGATGCTACCTCTCGGTAAATAACATCCTTTTGATCTGGAGGAAGTTCAGCGGTAAATATATGTCATCATCCTTTTCTTCATGTTCTGTTTTTATTTCTGTAGCTGGTGAGCTAATTTATTTTCATGCTGCGAATTTATTGAAGGTGACAGATCTCTTCTATCCTGTGGCTTAGTCACGTTTCAACAACGATTATAACTCATAACAAGACATTTTATCTAACTCTGTATCATGCTCAAAGAAAAAAATTATTTCTATAATTTAATACAGACCACCGTTCTTGAAGCCTCATATTGATCAAGATATTTTCTTGTATTCTCATCGGCTTTGATAAAATGATATTTAGATGAAGAATTAAGATCAAAAAGTAATTTATCAAGGAATGATTGCATACTATTAATTTTTGCCATTAGCACCTTCCTCCAAAGCAGGAAGAACAACTAATTCCCTTATCTTTTTTATCATCACCCGAACCTTCGCCACCAAGTACACGCAAGACATGCAGTACACTATCAGCATCAGCATATTCCGCAAATCCAAAACCCTTTGGATTTCTGAATTGGTCTTTAACTTGTTTCCAAGATTTTAATGTACCACAAGTCTTTGCAATCGCCAGATAAGAAAATCAAAAAAAAAAAACAAAAATGAATTATCAGCTAAAGTATTTGATAATATCTCACCTGAAGATGTTTAAAGCTTTCAAGACTAAGATAAATTCGAAAGCTATCTGGAGGAAAAATTTAGAATCCAAAATAATATGCGTTTTAGGTCGTAAGAAAATTATACAAAAGTTTTTTCTTAATCGCACCTCCAAATATTTACGCCTTCTTTTAAAGCTCCAAGGTTCATAAGAATCCAATTTGATAATATAGTGTTCATTAAAATCTCCGTCCCTTCGATTGGAAAATCATCGTCAACTTGTTGACAAGTATCGATATATAGCATTTATTTGCCCACCAAAAAATTAAATAATTGATTACTGTCTTGAGAATTTTTTCCATCCAATCATCAGTTACTACTCCCGGTGATATCCCTCCAATAAATTTTTCTACTTCTGAATCTGGAGCTGCCATTAGTGATATGCCACCCAAAGGTATACCATAACCTGGTCTAGGAGCCATATAGGCTGTACGTTGTGTGGGAGTACCAGAAGTATAGCCACCCGCGAGGTTTGTCCATAGGTAAGAGGACCGCCTGGTGTAGTAAATGGTGGTCGTTCGTAAGGAGCTCGATATTGAGCTATGAAATAACAGTAAGTAAAATATAAATATAAATGAAGAAATCAAGAACGGGAACTATACCATAATGTGAAAACTTTTTAAATCTTTATAATTAAGGATTTCTGTTGAGTAATGTAGTACAAGTTTTTAATTAGTACCTAATCCATATTATTAATAATCACGTGATAAAACGTTGATCATATAAATATTTTTAAACTTACATAAATTTATATGAAAATTTAGAAAAAAACAAAAAAAACTCTCTCCTCTTTCCGTCAATTTTCATAGAATTCCGCAGTAAACATAAATTTTTATTCTCACACTTACAATTTTTAACCGCTGAAAGCGGTAGAAGAGAGAGGCCCTGTACCCTGGCCTTAGACGGAAAGTCCTCTTCCTTACTCACCTTTTGCCCTCAGAGTGGAGTTTCTTCTACACTTTTTCTTTTTTTTTCTCCTTTTTTTTTTTTCCTCACGACTTTTTTACCATGTCGTCCTCCTCTGCTTCACAGCAACAACAAGAATATCCTTTGGAAGTTTATTTTTCCAAATTTCACGTGCTCCGCCCAAATAGGGCAGGATACAACAAGATTTATGAAATCAGACGATCTAAAAGTTTCCTTTTCGAACTCGTAGATCCTTTTGCCAGCACCAATGAAAATCGACTTATAATACACACTAATGATTATCACATGAAAACTAACGCAGTTAGTTACAGCTCCACGATCCTGATACCAAACAACAAATACCAAATCAGTATCATGCTCAGACATTTTTTTTCACACCAATCAGTTATCCCTAAACGGATACAACACAAATACTTCCCTTTAATTAGGAAAAAATTATTAGAACGAATCACATTTATTAAGTCACGTGCTTTTCAAGAACGAGAACGAAATCATATCACGAAGACTTTCTTTAATTTTTCTTATAAATGTTATCGTTTTTATTTTGGTATTTATATACCATGTAATCATATCATTGACTGTATAAAAAACCCAGGAGTTTTAAAACTTTGTAAATCGCCTTCACCCATGGTGCTCTCATTCAACAGACGCGCTTGTGTTTCACACCAACACCACCTCATGAGGTTCGACCACCTTAAAACCCACAGCAAAGCAACTGCTGCTTCGATCCTCTCTCCGTTTCAAATTCACAGTAATTTGATTCATCAACGTTGGAAATCTAAGGAAACTAAAACTATCTATTCTAATAGATTAGGAATCACGTATACTTCTCGTTACGTGAACACCAAGCACAAATCGAATGACAAAGATGGCTGGCAGTTTATGTATAATAAACGTTTAGAAAATTTTAACCATATTAACAGTACAAATACGCGAACTTACACCAGGTAAAAAAGCTGATTCGACAGAGCTTATCGTCGTATCTTCAATTATGATAAAAGTCTTAGAACAGACACTAAATATCATCAACGGCTGTGTGCCACCCGCTTCAAATTTCTTCTTGACAAAAAACAGTACTGTCAAAAAAGTGTACATCATCAAAAACACGTATGGCGAAATGGTTTTAATATTTTTAAACCCTATCCTCACCCTCCGCCACCTATTTCAGATGGGTATTTAGATGAACCTATAGTATATAGTTCTGGTCAATTACGATCACGTTTAGATTCTATTATCAATAAAAAAAGACCGCCTGAACCTATTCACATACCGGCTACGATAATGTTAGCACCGAAGAAGTATCTTACGGATTACAAAAATTTTCTATATTACATTAGATCACCACACATTATTTCAGACACGGCTACGCCTAGTCCAAGTACAACACCTCCCACTACTCCTCCTCCAGGTGCGTGCTCTGTACCTATGTTGGTAGATTCGGATGAGGATGATGCTTCCCCTGGTCATCAAAAGAGATTCTCAAACTTTATTAACAAATGTCAAGCGCACCAAGACATCTCACCCTTTGTCACTACCTCAGAAAAGAGCATCTACGTCTTTCTCGATGGTTAGTCCTATAACAGACGACAAATAATCTAAATTATGAGTGGATTTAATAATCACTCACGTCATTTATGACTCTTCATTATATTCACCCCTTTATTTCTTTTTTTTACATCTTTTTACCTAACAGTAGCTTACTCATCATAGTTTTTTTGTTTATGCTACATCATAATTATCTTCATATATATAAATTATATATATATTTTTTTACAACAATATGAATAGTGTGAACCACTCCACCTATGACAGTATTTACAGGTGGCAGCTTCGGCTGAAAGAAAAATACGGATCTTTATTATTCTCCTTATATATAGATTGTTCTTCAGGGTTTGGCGTCATTTTTGGGACCCACCCATGTTTCGTTTATTTTACCAGAGTGGCGCCGTCCTCGGGCGGTTTGATTATAGCATAGTATTAGTTAGCGTCTGACTTTTGTTTTATCTTTTGTTCTTGTCTAACTTTCTGTAATCTAGTTCACGTGAATTTAAAAATAAAAATAAAAATAAAAATAAAAATTTATATGAAAATTTTATATAAACTAGGCATAATTACTGCATGCGCAGCTACCAACTGCGTTGAAGATCCTGTACCCA
Organism: Rhizophagus irregularis; assembly: GCF_026210795.1. Taxonomy (NCBI): domain Eukaryota; kingdom Fungi; phylum Glomeromycota; class Glomeromycetes; order Glomerales; family Glomeraceae; genus Rhizophagus; species Rhizophagus irregularis. The sequence goes on along the minus strand of NC_089444.1, from coordinate 375,496 downwards.
TAAGAGCTGAAATGATTCCTACTGATGCTACCGATGGTGAGGTGGTAGATGCGATCATTGGTAGACTGGTATGGCGAGTCCTAGAAATGGTCACTGAACTCAGGTCAAAACCATTGCTCTGCCACGAAGTTTGTCAGAGTGTGATGGGGGACTGTTGCCAAATGGTTCATAAAGGTTCTATAGCATCTTGGTACCCGGGTGGCCCTTCGGGGTTATAATGGTGGGGCGGGACTACCAACCACCATATGGTGGCCTATTAATTTGACGGAGCTGTGAGCACATTGCGGTCGACTCTAACCTTGTGGTAATGTGAAGATTGTGGTAGCATTAGCAGATCAAGGCATTATCCCCAGAAATGGGGAGAGGTTAGAGAGTAGATTTGGGGTCCCTGGGGCATTCTCGGGGGACGCCCTAAATCTTTCTCCGGAGGGTGAGGTCCTTTCGTTAGAAGGGATTAATAACCACATTACCCTAATAGATTAGTTATTCACTACTTGTAGTTGTTTACTTCTATTATGTTTTCATTGTCATTGGTTACTCCTCTCTTTGAAATAAAATAAATATAAACTAGGCGTAACCCCTATAAAAGATTTTTATCCGAATATTTCCATTATTTCTCCATGTCTTCCGTAAAAATTCTGTGAAAATGATACATTCACGGATATCCGTGTTAGCGGGATGAAAATTTCCATGATTTAAGGTTATTAATTCCATGAAAATGATACATTCACGGAAAAAACATGGAAAGATAAAACACGGATCAGATTTTTTACAGGGAACACATAAACACACTTATATTTTATCTGCTATGCAGTGTGAATAGGTCTAGTTTTTTACTATTATTATGATGGTATTAGTAGGAAATAAATATAATAAATTACACAATTTATATGATTATATAAATAACAATGAATTGTGTGCAAGTATTTTGTTTAACACGAAACAAATGTTGCAGTACTGTGAAATTTATGATTTATTTATACATTTACAAAGATAATTTTGTATAAGTAGTTTATTACATTGTTACAAAAAAATCATTTTTTTTATCTTAAAAAAATTTCATTGTAGCATTAAAAAAAATTACATTTGCTGCTGAAAAAAATATATTGTTATTATATCTCAAAGAAATTAATTATAGTAATCTATTATTATAGAAAAAATTATCACTAATTAATATGAAATTCTATTGTCATAAAAAAAAAAATTTCTCAGAAATATTAATTATAACGATCTAGCTACATACAGCCTAAAAAATATTATTATTATTATTAATAAGAATCGGGAATTGTATAAAAGTTTTTGTTGTAAATCATTACTCTTCTAATACTAAAATTATTAAAAACATAATTATAAAAAAGGTAATCGCCGTGGCACTACAGCATCGACCCAAACCTAAATGGTGAAAGAATGCATTCGGAAAAAAAAATTCTCTTTGAAAAAAAGCCAAACTGAAAAAGAAAAGGGGGGAAATTTCGGATTGGAGAAAAAGTCAACCGGAAGAAAACAGGAAAAAAAATAAAAATTGAAAAATAAAATTGAAAAAAAAAATTGAAAAAGAACCGAAAAGGAAAAAGAAAGAAAAAATAACAAAAAAATTGAAAAAAAAATTGAAAAAAAATTTGGGAAAAGAAAAAGAAAGAAATCGGGTTTAAACGAAAAAAATAAGTACCGAAAAAAAAGGTCCAAAACCACCGAAAAAAAAATTCAAAAAAAATTAATAATAGAAAAAAATAATATAAAAAAAAATCGGTCTTGAAAGACCGAAACAATAAGATTATTTAATAAAAAAAACAATAATGGTTTTTCGGTTTGGAAAAAAAAACCGAAAAATAAAAAAAAACGAAAAATTTTTAAAAAAAGAAATGAAAAAAGAAATGAAAAAGGTGTTTCGAAAGAGAAAAGTGGAAATTTGAAAAAAAGAAAGAACCGAAAGCAAAAGATCTGTTCAAGAAAAAAAAACAAAGGGAACCGAAAAAATTCAGATTGGTTCGAAAGAAAAGGAAAAAAGAAAAATTCCGATAAAAATTTCATTAACCAGAATTGGATTAGATGTACAACATGACTTGCCGATCGAGTAAACGAATTTTTTTATTATATTACTAGCAGTAACCCGTTGCTTCGCACTGGGACCAATGAATTTGTTTAAATAGAAAAATTTAGTATTATAATGTAATACTAAAGAATTACTCTTTTAGGCTGATCTGTGGCTTGTGCTTAAACCATAATCATGTGTTTTTTCGAAAGAATATTCCGAATTCTTCGGAATTCTACACTTCAAAAATTTACCTTTTTAACTATAACGTGTTAAACAATAAATCAACTATAAATTTTTATCAAATATTCCATAAAAATATGTAATAAGAGACTGTTATAGGTCAGTTCTTATAAGCTTAAAAATAAGCTATACATTAAAAAATGTTTATATTTAATAAAGCAGAAGGTAATTTTAAGGATCAACGTATATGTTAAAATCAATCCAATCAGATGTGAATAGAGTATCGCTTCACACTGGCGCATACAATCAGACACAAATAAGGGAAGGCAGATTAACCATATAAAACCAAACTTAAAATTAAGGTGTATATTAAAGGATAAACATTTTATTAATTAAATTCTTCACACATGTTCCTATCTTGAATTCTTTAATTACAGGTCTAATTACAGGTCTATATATACATAAATTTCCAAACTAAAAATGTTTAACATATGCTACATATGCTATATATCCTATATATGCTATATGTTCTATATATTCCATATATACTACATGTTCTATATATCCCATATATGCTACATGTTCTATATATCTCATATATGCTACATGTTCCATATATTCTATATATTCTACATATCGGACATATGCAACATATCGAACATGTCAAACATATTCAACATTTGCTACATTGATCGGCATCACGGGTCCAGTTATATCACATGATTGCTGCGCAACATTTTACTGCGTAACAAGACGATTAAAAAATAATAATTTTTTTTTTCAATTGAATTTTTTTTGTTAAACTATTATTAATGCAAGTAATTTGATAATTAAATCGCTCAAGATAGATCGTGAGAAAACATAATGATATTTTGGGAATTTTAGGAAGATATGACGAAATGAAATGACAAATTAACTTTTTTTAATATTTTGAAGCATGTTAAAATAACAAATTTAACGATTTTATCCATTGTTTATAAATCAAATAAAGCTTAAATAAATTAAATGAACACGAGTTTTTACAAGCAAATTAAGAATCAAAGATACTTAAAGAATTTAAATAATTTTAGATTATAGGAAAACCTTTGATGTTTCAAGTCAATAAGAGATATTTCACTTGATGATATTGGTTTTAATCAATCAATGTATCTCGTATGTATAATAATATTGATATACCTAAATGTGATAAAACATTAACAGCGATTAAAAATTGGATTAATAAAGAATTGGAAAGAAAGGAAAAACATGAAAATTAAGACCAGAATTAATATATGTATCAGGTTGGTGAATTGTATATTTTGATATTATTGATACAAAATAAACATTTTATTTTCAACTATGTAAAATATTAAACTGTTCATATTTTTATATAATAAAATATAAATGATATTTTCCAAAAAAATTGCATTTATTACATATAAATTAAAAATCTGTGAATAATTAAATGAAAAGACTACCGCACTCCCACAAAAAAAAATATTAAAGATCAAATAATAATAAGACTCAGCAGATAATACCTATATAACAGATACTAGTAGCGATGTAATTCCGCGTAGAGGTGTCAACTATGAACGGATGTTAATCTGGACAGATATTAGCCCTATAAAAAAAGAATGTCCGGAAATTGTAGCTAAAAACGTCCGGAAAATGTTTATTTGTCTGAAATATGTCCGGAATATTGCAATATTCCGGACGTTGGAAAATTTCCATTTTCCAGAAAATGTCCAGAAAATGTCTAGAAGGGTTCAGACCCAGCGTCCAGAAAGTGTCCGGAATATTGCAATTTTCTGGACGTTTCCCGGACACACGGACATTTTCCGGATGTTTTTAGCTACAATTTCCGGACATTTTTTTTTTACAGGGTAGTCCAATTATTTAAAATTTACACAAAACTAAATTTCGAAATGACGAAATCTTTATCCAGTTGCGGAAGAGAAAAAGATCACTTATTTGTGAATATAAAGATACTTTGTAAAGCACATTTCTATTTAATTCTTTTAAAAAAGAAATTGGTACAAATTATGAAGAAAACAATATCGAAGTTTTTCAAAAACTTATGATTCCTATTTAATTCACTTTCCAAATGGGAGATTACTACGGATATCATTTATTATAGTTATAAAGAATAAAAGGATATTACTATTCCGACAGAATATCTTCACGAAAAAAATTCCGAATATAAAGCCTGATTATCGAATCAGATGGACAATTGTGTTTCTGACCTTAACTAAAAAAATGATTAAGCTCATTTCGTATATAAAATATTCCTTATAATTTCATATAGTTTATTTGCGTACACTAAATATCTACAATATTTCATTCAAGAATATAAAAAAATATGATCTTCGCTAAATAGACCAAAAGATTCAATTTATGAGATAAAGAATTGGTGATGAATTTTTTAAAGTGTATTTCTGTAACATGGACTGATGGTAAAGTCTACTAAATTCATCTGAACTAATATTTAATGATTTTATTTAATTGTTTAATTAATAACGGGGATTATAAGATATTTCAATTAAGGATTATATATATATTTTATATTTATATTGTTTATAACAACGAAATATTGTTTAGGTAGATAACATAGGAAACATTTAAAACACTACATTACGAGAATAAAGACAAACTAACTTGAAAAATAATATATCATTCTGTTGATTATTTTTTCAGTTATCAAAAAAGATGCAATAAATTTAAATAGTTTTAAATTTTAAGCTAAAGTTAAAATGTTTTAATTAATAAATGCTTAATTATTTTAATAATTATACTCGATTACTAATCTTTTATCATAAATTTCGTGAATAAAAAAGAAATTCAGCTTAGCAGAAACGCTAATGCGAAGATTACATCTGTTGTATTAAGGAATTAAGCTCATATTATAATCACTTACTTAATCAGGTAATGGATTGATTGATTAATATCAAAAATCATAACAAATATTTAAACCTGTAAGAAAATTATACTTGTCAAATTATACGTTACTTCCTTAAAAAAGTATGAAATGTAAAGTGAATTTTTAATTACTTTACGTTACTTCCCTTAGATATATTGGCAGTGTATTATTGCCGTTTTCATGATTGAAATTGATGATCTTGCAAGGTCACAAAAAAAACGTGTCTTTGAAAGCCATAATTGATCACCAATCACGTGATCACGACAAAATTTAATTCACGTCTTTTATTGTTCTTATAAAAATTTTAAAAAGTGTTGTGCAGGGATAATCTAAGTATATAAAGAAAAATATATTGTTTTAAGTTAAATTTTAATTAGATTTATTCATCACAAGTATAGTTTCTTATACTAAATTTCACTTTAATAAATAGCGTCTAAGATAAAAAAAGATTAATTAGATAAATTTTATAAAAAATCCCATAATACGACGTAAATAAATGGAACGATAATGGAAATATACAATTCTATGTTGATAAAAAAAATCCCAAAGCAAAAAATGTAATAGGATTAGCTATCATTTAATTTTGGAATCATCAACGTTTGAAGAAAATGAATCACCAAGATTAATTAAATGTACAGGTTGCGATCGAAATGTATGCTACTTTATATAATCGAAAGGTAAACACAATAGATTCAAGTGTATATCCAAGATGCGAAAAAGAAGAGGAAGATTGGGAGCACATATGGATATGTGAAGCAAACGAATACAATTAGAGAAATAATTCTGAATGCAATGATAGTAATCCTTTGAAGAAAATTTGTCAGAATCGGGAGACGAAAACAAAGTAGTACTAATAAGAGGCGTAAATATTCCTTTCACATAAATTCTTTTCGAGAAATCCACGATTCTATTAAACAAAACAAGAGAGTGGGAATTAATTAGAGGAGTTTTTAACAATAGATTCAACAACATTTCTTATAATAAGGACGAAAGAAAATTGATCTTCGATTTATGGAATTTCTTCTACGAACAACTTCAAAACAAAATTTGGATCAAGCGATGCGAAGATGTAATAGTAATATAAATAGAGAAAAAGAGAGAAATTAGTAAAAAAGACAAAAGGAAAAGGAACGAAAATGGGACAGAAGAAAGGGATTTAAGAAAAGGAAATAAATAAAAACAGATAAAATATAGAATAAAAAATATAATAAAAAGTAGTAACGGAAAGGAAAATGATGAATAGTCTTATAGAAAATACAATATGGCACAGGTTTATAAAAAAATAATTAGTTAGTTATACAGATTATATAATTAGATTTTATATGGGTTTTATATAAAAATTTTTATATAGAACGGTTAGTTATAGGGTTAAATATAATTTTTATTATTTTACCTCTATGTATTGTATATAATTATGTAATCTTTCCATATAAATATGAATGTAGTGTCTTAAAATACCATTTTACTGCTTCCTAAAAGTCTGATTCTAGCGTAGTGTCTTTTATTTGTTGTGATCTAGTAAGTGTGATTCAAGTGAGATCTTGAAGTTAAAGAGAAAAACACTGGTCTATTTTTGACCAAACTTTGCAAACTCATAGTATCATACACATGTATTTATTGAAATATTAAACAAAAATATATATAGTTAAACTATAAAAAATTTAGACCTTTGAATTAAAAAATGCCAAGAAATACAATCCCCTTGAAAGAAATTATTATTTTATTGGATGATGAGTTATTTAATTTTTTCTCTTAAAATAAATATAACGTACCGTCGCCAATATTTTTATCGATCAAAAAATTTTTTTTCGTATATGAGAATTTTTTATGTTACGTGACCGACATCAATTTCAACCATTTTGAAAACGGCAATAATGAAAATCTTAATTTTCATCTCTCGTGAATTGCGAATTAATTGTTATTGCATGGAATAATAAGTTCAAAATTGTAAAGTATAAAGCATATCAATATTAAAGTTAAAATTATTTCATAATACGTTTGTCGATTTCTATTATATTTTGTTGCATAAAATCTCATATATAGCATGGCAAGGTATCTATTAATTTTAAAAATGGTTGGAAAATATCTTTAATTTTATTCCTCTTGAACAAATGGTTCGACAAATAAAAGAATATAAACGTAAATTAACAATGCCGACTGAGAACATGGAAGGGTAACAGGTTTTGTTGCAATCTTTACAATATTATAATTATATAGTAAAGTGAAATATAGTTGTAAATTTCGAAAGAAATCAGAAAGAAAATCAAAGATTTTTTTTAAAAGATTTTTAAAACTTTTAAAAATTTATTATGGAATAAAATCATGTTGACTAGTTACTTAGTATTATATTTGCATTACTCTGATTGTGAGAAAAATCACGGTGATATGAGAGAGCCTTGAGTGATAGAGAATCTATTGTTACCACAGGTTTTTAACGTTCGGTTAGGTAGTAACAGAAAGATAAATAAGGATCGGTAATAATCAGCAAGATAATATGACGTTAAATATCAAGTGGTGAAGTGACAATCGAAAAAAATAAATTGTGTATAGATAATAAACGATATGTAACAAAGGTCATATAAGATAATAAACACTGTAATAAATAAACGATCATTGTAAGAATTCGCAGGGTTATTAACACTTAAATAAAATACAATATTACTGCCTCTGTCGGCGCTCTGTAATATTTGTATATCTATCTTTTTAAAAATAAAATCACACTTTTTTTCAAAACCTCCACAATCGGTCGTATATATATCGTCTGAAATCTGGTACTAATTTACCTATCGGACAAATTTACCATCCGGCCAATTTTTCCTTCCGGTCAAATTCGCCAATCAAACAATTTTGCTGTTTTCAAATTATTCGGACAAAGTAAAATTTTGAACCCAACATCCGGTCCGGTATATTGAATGTCGGATTGTTACATGATATTTGCTTTGTTTATTTACATAATGATAATAGTTAAAATATTTAAACGTAACTCGTTAATATAATTCATTGATTTATAATTTCATATCATATTTATATTTATTTTTTCAAAATATATATATATATATAAATATATATAAATGTCTCAGACTGCATCTTTAACTTATAGTCTTAATATTTGTCCGATATTTAGTTTGTATATCTTGTGCAAACACCCCAAGACACTTATAAAAAATCAAGAGGATCTCTTTGCAAACCAATTACAAAAAATGAATATATAAAATATCATAAGAAAGCAATAGATTATGCCTTTCTTGAATGTTTAAAGTTAGTGTACTACTATACTTTAAGTTCCTGAGAGTTTAGATTTTGCTAACATATGCAAAAGCTGCATAAAAAATATGAAATCAAAACAACAAAGAAAACAAATATAAATATCTTAAAACCGCGAAGGGTAGTCTGATAGTTATATCAGAAGGTGAGATGATCAAGAAGTTAATAATCTTATTCCAAAATTCATATCTAATCCAAAGAAAGGAAAGTAAATCTTGTTTCACGTGACAATCCGACATACTGGACCGGATGTCGGGTTCAAAATTTTACTTTGTCCCAAGTAATATGAAAACATCTGTAAGCCTCTTTGAACTTAGCCACCCATCTCTAAGCCTCCGATTTCCGTCTATACTATAAGAATAAACTAAATATATATATAAAAAAAATAAACTAAATATAACTAAATATAACCTAAAACTATAACATCCTATAATAACCTACTATATCTTATATACAGTATATCTTAAAAAAAATATTTCGTTATTGGCTATATCGGTCACAGGACCGAATGATTTGATGAAAATCGTCACGTAGTGGCCATTTTCACCAATCACACCAATCAATGAAGGTTCCTGTGACCACATCCAATAAATGTGTTATCGTTCTGACATTTTTGATCATGCATTAATTAATAACATCATAAATATGCTTTCTATAAATTTCACTTTTATGCTATTTTAATCCACTTTATAAGCTTTATTTAAACTTTCCCTACAAAATATTCATTTACACCATATTTTTTTACTCCACTTTATTATATCAATCATGTGTTATTGCTATGCCTAATAAAAATATCGGTCTATGAAATCTGCATGATCCTATTGGGCTGAACGGCGGATAACACTATTTAAGATACGAAATTTGTATATTAACTTGCGAAGTAAATTTCTCTATTATTTGGAAAAAATTAGAAAAATTATTACAATCAATTCTAGATGCAAAAATATATTCATATTTTATCATATAGTATTTATAATATCTAGTAATATTAAATACGGTTACGGGGATCTAAAGAAGCTTGATTTTTGTCTGCATCTGAATATATTAAAAAAATTATTTGAGAAATCTACTAAAAATAATGTTATTTATTGGAAAAATTCTTTACCTCAAAATCCTTGTATTGATTCAAAGATTTATTTGGTTAGTGGAGATTTTGTTATGTTAAATTTGTAATCACAATTGTAAGCTAGAAAATATATGTTGTTTCTTATTAATTTTGACGTGTATATTTTTAATTCTCAGAACACAGTAATATATGTAAAATATCTATCAGTAGAACATTCTTAATTAACATGTAAAGTTTTTAAAATACTTTGTAACTATCAATACTTAATGAATTTAATAATATATAGTGATTTAGTTTTTAAAACACTTCGCAAAATATTAATGACTTATTACAAAAATTAATATGGTCTTGATAATATTTTGCAATAATCTGCACTTGACATTAAAACCAAATAAAATTTTGAAAATACTAAACTATAATACTATCAGTAATGAACGATTTTGCCATCATTATTAAAAATTGTCATAATTCTATATTTTTATTTTCCCTGTTACATTGAGCATCACGAAGAATATTTTCAACTTTTATGTTCTGCTTGTTTGCTTCTTTTGGAACTTTTCATTAACTATAGTATAGGTTTCTATAAGTGTTCGATTAACCCAGCGTCCGGCGACGATGCCAAGTTTCAATATAATTTTGTGTTCTTGGAGCACCTATCCATTTCGTAATTGACATCACTGTTTTCCTATTTGTTTTCCTATTTTCGTTCTTGTATTTCATTCCTTATTAACTAACATTCACTGGTCCGTTTTTTATGCATGGTTTGAAATTTATGTTAAAATTGATTTACAAATTGAAATGGCCAAATTTATCATAAATATAAAAAAAAAATAGAAATCGTTATTAATAAATTTCAATAATATAATGTCATAAATAAATTCGGATATTCCTATTTCCTATTACATTATTAGTACGTATAAGAAAGATCACGTAATCTATTAGCTAAATTAAGAGCCGTAGCTCATTTAAACTTTATTTCCTTCTTTCCTTCTTTCTTTTTTAAAACACCTTTAAACTTTAACCCATTTTCTTTCTTGTAGCAATATTTTCGCCTGAAAAGCAGTTTCTCTATTATATGGAGAGGTCCTATAGTACCTATAGGGGGAAACCATTGTTATCCTCTCCATCATATAATAGTGACAAAAAGGACTATGATTCAGTAGGGTGAATTATGACTATCTACGCGTTCATATTATTTTACATGTTCTTAAAACTTTAACTTTTTTTTTTTATTTAAAAACACTATTTTATCAAAAAACCTATTGCACTTAAATAAAAAATATTAGTATAGTCATACATATAACTTTTTATCAAGTACATCTTTAAATGGTTAATTTTACATTGGTGAATTGATATTGAAGATAAAATGATTCTTGTATATTGTATATATATATGTAATATGTTTTATTTGTTTTTAATTTAAATATAAGTATAAAACATTTACAATATATAATAGTTATTTAAATGATTTATATAAAGAACTCAGTCCCAAAAAAGTTTAATGATCCTTTATTGAAACCTTTTGATAAACAAACAAAAAATATAAAAATATAGTTATAATTTAATAAAAAAAAATCCCAAAATTCCTAGAACTATATATTTTCTTTTGTTAAAAATATGAGTGCTATAATGCTCAATAAATACTAGAATATATATTCATACCCTATGAAAAAAGATCATCCAATTTTTGTGCAATATTTGTTCAAGTCCGTGCGGAAATCATACAATTATTGCAGTTTTTTGGATAAAAATGGCCATGTCGATTTTATAGTGTATTGAAAATGTGCGATCTTTGTACAATTGAAAATAAACTTAAATTAAGTATACAGAAAACGTTCAACTTTTGTGCAATAAAAGTTTAGGATATAAAAATTGTGCGATTATTGTACAATATTTGAAAATATACGAAATATACGTTTATTTTAGTACAATCGTTACAATTGTACGATGGGAGATCATTTTACTTTAATTGTGAATTGTGAATGTATTTAAAAAGTAATATATATGACTGTTTACCTACAATGTATTTATTTTAAATTAACTTATAATTTATAATAATATTAGCGATCAAGTTATTTTATTATAACAGAACCGCGTTTCTATAATATACATTTAATATCATTTAACCCATTTAACCGTAATTCAACCATATTATAATCGTGTATCAAGTTTTTATATTATAGTAAAACTGAAAATATCTGCAAACATCACAATAATCGCTTCATCACGATCACCTTTTCCGTCTCTATAATTACTTTTTCGATCACTTCCTTTACTACAATTACTTCCTCCTCCACCACAATAACCGCCGCCGCCACCATATACACATACCATCTGCAACTACCATCACGCTCGCGTTATTTCCTTATCCACCTTTGTCACATTCTAAATTTACTTAATTTTTTTACCTTTCCTTAATAATCTTTTATAATAAATATATTAATATAATTAATTAAATAAAAAAATTTAATTAAATAAAAAAATTTTTTATGCAATATGAAACTTATTTTATTGATTTTATTGATTTTATTATATACTGTATTACTAAGCAAGTTTTATTATAAAAAAAATTCTTAAATAAAATAATAAATAGAAAAATACTTAGAAATTCAATTTTTAATAAAAGATCTAGAAAATTAAACTTCATCGTTGATATAAACTTCGTATAAACTTATCATACATAACTTGGTGCTGTTTTAATATCGCTGAATGATACATGATACCTATACCTTGTGTACCTTAGTAATATCTCATTATTTTCGTTTCCTTTAGCTGTTATTTTATTCTATAAAGTTTACCAGTTTATAAAGTAACGCGCCTTTTGGATTGCTGTTACCTCTCATGTACATACTATTTACTAACTAATAGAAACGAGTTTTACATCAAGTATCGTCGTTATTCATGTTTAGATCTAAAACGATTAGAGATTCTTAGTATTAACGCATTTAATTATTGGTATTAACGAATATTAACGCATTTTATTATCACTACTATTCCTACCGATCATTATATAAATGTAATGTAAATTTTTTCATGTTTACTTTTTTTACGAATTGCGAATTAATAATATTAATAAATAAAAAATATTAAAAATAAATAAAAAATATTAAAAATAATATATATGAAAATAAATATATAATTTTATAAAAAAATTTTTTTTTATTATATTGGTTCGACCCCAATCGAACGTTTTTTAAAAAAATTAATCCGACTCAGACAAAAAAAAATAGTAATCAAAAATTAATTCGACCCCAATCGATCGGACAAAAAAAAAATAGTAATCGAACATTTTTTAAAAGATTAATATCCGACCCCAATCGGAAAAAGAAAAATATTCGACCCCAATCGAATATTTTAATTAATCTTTTATTATCCGACCCCAATCAGAAAAATGTTCGAGAACATAACATGATTCAGAAAATAATTTTTAATCTAACTTAAAAAATTAAAAAGATTAGAAAAAAGTTAAAAAATTAAAAAATTTAGAGCCAAGGCTCTCTTATTTTAACATTATTACAACTCATAACCATATGATCGTCCGCCCAGCAATTAACG